>NC_085841.1:234814688-236014688 GCF_035594765.1 Anolis carolinensis
AAAAAGCTCAAATTTTCTCTGAAAAACTTGCCAAATATTGCTTTTTCTGACCTGCCGTGTTTGGAAAAAGCTCCAATTTTCCAGAAAAGGTGACCTCTTCCAAATCTGAAAAACCTGCCAAATTTTGATTTTTCTGACCCGCCGGATTTGGAAAAAGTTCAAATTTTCTCTGAAAAACTTGCCAAATTTTCATTTTTCTGACCCGCCGTGTTTGGAAAATGATGAAATGTTCCAGAAAAAGTGACCTCTTCCAAATCTGAAAAACTTGCCAAATTTTGATTTTTCTGACCCGCCGGGTTTGGAAAAAGATCAAATTTTGCTGAAAAAGTGGCCTCTTCCAAAACTGAAAAACTTGCCAAATTTTGATTTTTCTGACCCACCGGTGGTTTGGAAAAAGCTCAAATTTTCTCTGAAAAACTTGCCAAATTTTGATTTTTCTGACCCGCCGGGTTTGGAAAAAGCTCAAATTTTCCAGGAAAGGTGACCTCTTCCAAAACTGAAAAACTTGCCAAATTTTGATTTTTCTGACCCGCCGGGTTTGGAAAAAGCTCAAATTTCCCAGAAAACGTGACCTCTTCCAAATCTGAAAAATTTGCTAAATTTTGATTTTTTTGACCCGCTGGTTTGGAAAAAGCTCAAATTTTCTCTGAAAAACTTACTAAATTTTTATTTTTCTGACCTGCCGGGTTTGGAAAAAGCTCAAATTTTCCAGAAAAAGTGATGTCTTCCAAATCTGAAAAACTTGCCAAATTTTGATTTTTCTGACCCGCCGGGTTTGGAAAAAGCTCAAATTTTCCAGGAAAGGTGACCTCTTCCAAATCTGAAAAACTTGCCAAATTTTGATTTTTCTGACCCGCCGGGTTTGGAAAAAGCTCAAATTTTCCAGAAAAGGTGACCTCTTCCAAAACTGAAAAACTTGCCAAATTTTGATTTTTCTGACCCGCCGGGTTTGGAAAAAGCTCAAATTTCCCAGAAAACGTGACCTCTTCCAAATCTGAAAAATTTGCTAAATTTTGATTTTTTTGACCCGCTGGATTGGAAAAAGCTCAAATTTTCTCAGAAAAACTTCCTAAATTTTTATTTTTCTGACCTGCCGGGTTTGGAAAAAGCTCAAATTTCCCAGAAAACGTGATCTCTTCCAAATCTGAAAAACTTGTCAAATTTTGATTTTTATGACCCACCGGTGGTTTGGAAAAAGCTCAAATTTTCTCTGAAAAACTTGCCAAATATTGCTTTTTCTGACCTGCCGTGTTTGGAAAAAGCTCCAATTTTCCAGAAAAGGTGACCTTTTCCAAATCTGAAAAACCTGCCAAATTTTGATTTTTCTGACCCGCCGGATTTGGAAAAAGTTCAAATTTTCTCTGAAAAACTTGCCAAATTTTCATTTTTCTGACCCGCCGTGTTTGGAAAATGATGAAATGTTCCAGAAAAAGTGACCTCTTCCAAATCTGAAAAACTTGCCAAATTTTGATTTTTCTGACCCGCCGGGTTTGGAAAAAGATCAAATTTTGCTGAAAAAGTGGCCTCTTCCAAAACTGAAAAACTTGCCAAATTTTGATTTTTCTGACCCACGCGTGGTTTGGAAAAAGCTCAAATTTTCTCTGAAAAACTTGCCAAATTTTGATTTTTCTGACCTGCCGGGTTTGGAAAAAGCTCAAATTTTCCAGGAAAGGTGACCTCTTCCAAAACTGAAAAACTTGCCAAATTTTGATTTTTCTGACCCGCCGGGTTTGGAAAAAGCTCAAATTTTCCAGAAAACGTGACCTCTTCCAAAACTGAAAAACTTGCCAAATTTTGATTTTTCTGACCCACCGGTGGTTTGGAAAAAGCTCAAATTTTCTCTGAAAAACTTGCCAAATATTGCTTTTTCTGACCTGCCGTGTTTGGAAAAAGCTCAAATTTTCCAGAAAAGGTGACCTCTTCCAAATCTGAAAAACCTGCCAAATTTTGATTTTTCTGACCCGCCGGATTTGGAAAAAGTTCAAATATTTTCTCTGAAAAACTTGCCAAATTTTGATTTTTCTGACCCGCCGGGTTTGGAAAAAGATCAAATTTTGCTGAAAAAGTGGCCTCTTCCAAACTGAAAAACTTGCCAAATTTTGATTTTCTGACCCACCGGTGGTTTGGAAAAAGCTCAAATTTTCTCTGAAAAACTTGCCAAATATTGATTTTTCTGACCCGCCGGGTTTGGAAAAAGCTCAAATTTTCCAGGAAAGGTGACCTCTTCCAAAACTGAAAAAACTTGCCAAATTTTGATTTTTCTGACCCGCCGGGTTTGGAAAAAGCTCAAATTTTCCAGAAAAGGTGACCTCTTTCAAACTGAAAAACTTGCCAAGTTTTTATTTTTTGACCCGCCGGGTTTGGAAAAAGCTCAAATTTCCCAGAAACGTGACCTCTTCCAAATCTGAAAAATTTGCTAAATTTTGATTTTTTTGACCCGCTGGGTTGGAAAAAGCTCAAATTTTCTCTGTAAAACTTCCTAAATTTTTATTTTTCTGACCTGCCGGGTTTGGAAAAAGCTCAAATTTTCCAGGAAAGGTGACCTCTTCCAAAACTGAAAAACTTGCCAAATTTTGATTTTTCTGACCCACCGGGTTTGGAAAAAACTCAAATTTTCCAGAAAAGGTGACCTCTTCTAAAACTGAAAAACTTGCCAAATTTTGATTTTCTGACCCGCCGGGTTTGGAAAAAACTCAAATTTTCCAGAAAAGGTGACCTCTTCCAAAACTGAAAAACTTGCCAAGTTTTTATTTTTTGACCCGCCGGGTTTGGAAAAAGCTCAAATTTCCCAGAAAAACGTGACCTCTTCCAAATCTGAAAAATTTGCTAAATTTTGATTTTTTTGACCCGCTGGGTTGGAAAAAGCTCAAATTTTCTCTGAAAAACTTCCTAAATTTTTATTTTTCTGACCTGCCGGGTTTGGAAAAAGCTCAAATTTTCCAGAAAAAGTGATGTCTTCCAAATCTGAAAAACTTGCCAAATTTTGATTTTTCTGACCCACCGGGTTTGGAAAAAACTCAAATTTTCCAGTAAAGGTGACCTCTTCTAAAACTGAAAAACTTCCCAAATTTTTATTTTTTTGACCCGCCGGATTTGGAAAAAGCTCAAATTTTGCTGAAAAGGTGACCTCTTCCAAACCTGAAAAACTTGCCAAATTTTGATTTTTTTGACCCGCTGGGTTTGGAAAAGCTCAAATTTTCCAGAAAAAGTGATGTCTTCCAATCTGAAAAACTTGCAAAAATTTTATTTTTCTGACCTGCCGGGTTTGGAAAAAGCTCAAATTTTTCAGCAAAAGTGACGTCTTCCAAATCTGAAAAACTTTCCAAATTTTGATTTTCTGACCCGCCGGGTTTGGAAAAAGCTCAAATTTCCCAGAAAACGTGACCTCTTCCAAATCTGAAAAATTTGCTAAATTTTGATTTTTTTTGACCCGCTGGGTTGGAAAAAGCTCAAATTTTCTCTGAAAAACTTCCTAAATTTTTATTTTTCTGACCTGCCGGGTTTGGAAAAAGCTCAAATTTCCCAGAAAACGTGATCTCTTCCAAATCTGAAAAACTTGTCAAATTTTGATTTTTATGACCCCACCGGTGGTTTGGAAAAAGCTCAAATTTTCCAGAAAAGTGACCTCTTCCAAATCTGAAAAACTTGCCAATTTTTTATTTTTCTGACCCGCCGGATTTGGAAAAAGCTTAAATTTCCCAGAAAACGTGACCTCTTCCAAAACTGAAAAACTTGCCAAATTTTGATTTTTCTGACCCACCGGTGGTTTGGAAAAAGCTCAAATTTTCTCTGAAAAACTTGCCAAATATTGATTTTTCTGACCTGCCGTGTTTGGAAAAAGCTCCAATTTTCCAGGAAAGGTGACTTCTTCATAATCTGAAAAAGCTTAAATTTCCCAGAAAACGTGACCTCTTCCAAATCTGAAAAACTTGCCAAATTTTGATTTTTCTGATCCGCCGGATTTGGAAAAAGTTCAAATTTTCTCTGAAAAACTTGCCAAATTTTCATTTTTCTGACCCGCCGTGTTTGGAAAATGATGAAATGTTCCAGAAAAAGTGACCCAAATCTGAAAAACTTGCCAAATTTTGATTTTTCTGACCCGCCGGGTTTGGAAAAAGATCAAATTTTGCTGAAAAAGTGACCTCTTCCAAATCTGAAAAACTTGCCAAATTTTGATTTTTCTGACCCACCGGTGGTTTGGAAAAAGCTCAAATTTTATCTGAAAAACTTGCCAAATATTGCTTTTTCTGACCCGCCGTGTTTGGAAAAAGCTCAAATTTTCCAGGAAAGGTGACCTCTTCCAAAACTGAAAAACTTGCCAAATTTTGATTTTTCTGACCCGCCGGGTTTGGAAAAAGCTCAAATTTTCCAGAAAAGGTGACCTCTTCCAAAACTGAAAAACTTGCCAAGTTTTTATTTTTTGACCCGCCGGATTTGGAAAAAGCTCAAATTTTGCTGAATAGGTGACCTCTTCCAAATCTGAAAAACATGACAAATTTTGATTCTTCTTTCCAACTGAACCCTCAATGCCTCATTGCTACTAAACATATTCAGTACTCATTGGGCTGCTGTTAGGGGAAGAATTTGGGTTATATGTACAGTTGGCTTTCATATTTGCAGGTCTAACTTTTTGGATTTGATTATGGCAGATTTGAGTCATATGTTCTCTCTAGAAAACTCTAGATCCACTAGGGTGACTCTAATAGTCAACTTTCATAGAGCCACACTATAGAATTGTAGGAGTTGCAGTTTTTCAAGGTCAAATATTGCTGTTGCCTCATCAAGCTACAACTCCCAGGATCTCATAGTATTGAGCCATGGGAATTAAAGTTATGCCAAACTGCAATAATTCCACACTGTAGATGCGCCCTTAGAAATGACCATCTTTTCACATCCAGGTGCACCCCAACAACAGGTACAGCAGTTTGATACCACTTTCCTTGTGACAGCTACGGCCTGTGGACTGCTGGGTTTGTAGTATGGAAGATCTACAGATCAATAGAGCTAATGTCTGTATCTCACCAAACTACAGATACCAGGATCCCATATGATTGAACCATACAGTTAAAAGCGATAGGACACTGATGTAAGTGTCTGGTGCAGATGCACCTAGAATATCCCCTTTTCACCAAATGATTAGATGCGAGGGAGATAGACCTGTGGTGACCTCTGGTGGACATGTTGAGCACTACAGCTGGTAAAAAAGGCAGTGTCACACACAATATAGTATAGTCTCACTTATCCAAGCCTCGCTTATTCAAGCCTCTGGATTATCCAAGCCATTTTTGTAGTCAATGTTTTCAATATATCGTGATATTTTGGTGCTAAATTCGTAAATACAGTAATTACTACATAGCATTACTGCGTATTGAACTACTTTTTCTGTCAAATTTGTTGTATAACATGATGTTTTGGTGCTTAATTTGTAAAATCATAACCTAATTTGATGTTTAATAGGCTTTTCCTTAATCTCTCCTTATTATCCAACATATTCGCTTATCCAAGCTTCTGCCGGCCCGTTTAGCTTGCATAAGTGAGACTCTACTGTACCAGTTTTCCAAGCTGTGTGCCAGGACACGTTGGTCAGCTGCAATGTGTAAGTGTGTAGGATATCAAACTAAAAAACATCAAGACTTTGTTTGATGAAAATGATAACGAGAACCAACAGTTAATCAATAAGAAAAGGAAAGCCTTCCAAATACAGAAAAAGAGATCTAGTAAAGGTAAGGTAAAGGTTTTCCCCTGACATTAAGTCCAGTCGTGACCGACTCTGGGGGTTGGTGCTCATATCTATTTCTAAGCCGAAGAGCCGGCATTGTCTGTAGACACCTCCAAGGTCATGTAGCCGGCATGACTGCATGGAGCGCCATTACCTTCCTGCTCGAGCGGTAACTATTAATCTACTCACATTTGCATATTTTCGAACTGCTAGAACTGGCAGAAGCTGGAGCTGACAGAGGGCGCTCATTCTGCTCCTGGATTCGAACCTGCAACCTTTCGGTCTGCAAGTTCAGCAGCTCAGCGCTTTAACACACTGCATCATCGGGGGCTCCTACACTACACTAGTGCAAAAACTGAGGCCCAAAGACAGAACACAGAACTCAAGAACATCTGGTGGACAAAATAGGCTGAAGAAATTAAATCCCTCATAGGTGTCCACTCGGACACTCCACTCGGAAAATCCTCGCAAGAATCCTTGCAAATCACCTTCTAGCTGTCTCAGACGACATCCTCCCAGAATCCAAGAATGGCTTCCGCCCTTCCAGAAGAACAGTAGATATGATCTTCACTGCACAGCAGCTCCAAAAAAAATGTAGGAAACAAAATCAACCCCTGTACATGGCATTCATCAACCTTGTAAAATTATTCAACACAATGAATTGCAGTGCTTTCTCGATCATCCTCCTAAAACTCGGATGCCCTGATATATTGTGAACATCCTGCGCTCCTCCATGATGACATGATAGCAACAGTCTTGGATAGCAACTGCTCCCAAGGTGGAATCAGGTGTCAAACAGGGATGTGTTATTGCCCCAAACTTATTCTCCATCTTCATTGCTATGATATTGTACCTTTTTGATAGGGAGCTTCCCACTGGAGTAGAAATCATCTATCAGACAGATGGCATGCTATTTAACCTCAGCAGACTGGAAGCCAAAACCAAGATCACAACAACATAGAACTCCAATATGGGAATGATAATGTAGTCTGTGCTCACTCAGCAGAAGACCTACAAGCCACTTTAAACACCTTTGCAGAAGCATACAAAAAGCCTGGCTTCTCACCGAATGAACATCAAGAAAACCAAAGTGCTCTTTCAGCAGGCACCAACCAATCCCTCTGCAATGCCAGAAATTCAGCTTAATGGCATAACATTAGAAAACGTTGACAATTTCTGCTACTTTGCTAACCACCTCTCCACAAAAGTCAACGTCGACATTGAAACGCAACACTGTTTGAGCCCTACGAGTACAACATTTCTGCAATAGGTCCTGTTCTGGTGTTTGCCTTCACGTTGGTAAGATCCTGATTTCTCAACTCGGAACTATTACGGTTAGCTGAACTCACCAGGTGTTCCCTCAGTATTCGGGCTGTGGTACAACTGATTAATAGCCAACTGCAATAAATCACTACTGACCCGAGAGGCCATTAGTTCAAAGCCAGCCCGGGACGGAGTGAGCTCCCGACAATTAGTCTACCTTGCTGTTGACCTATGCAGCCCGAAATATAGTTGCATCTGTCGAGTAGGAAATGTAGGCACTGCTTTATGCGGGGAGGCTAATTTAACTAATTTACAACACCATAAAATCTTCCAATAGCATGTGGAAGAATGAGGAAGTACTCCATCAAGGACTAGGTGTCACAAGTGGACTCTGCAGCGGCAGCTCCCCCTGTAGCCAGAATCGAGCATACCCTCATGAAGCCGGAAGCTGGAATGTTAAATTGCCTCTGTGTCTGTCTATATATGTTGTATGTCTAATGGCACTGAATGTTGCCATGTAGATGTGCATTGTGATCCACCCTAAGTCCCCTTCGGGGTGAGAAGGGCAGAATATAAATACTGTAAATAAATAAATATCTCAAAACCTCAAATTTTCGGCTTCATGTTGAACTATGTAAGTGGTTTCAAACTGCATTCATTCTACAGTGTAGATGCACCCCATGACATTTCCTGGCAGGTTTACCTTAAATTGTTCTCATGACTAAACTTGATTGTTAAGGTTTGGACACAATGCAAAAATGCATCTACACCAGGCATGGGTAAATTTCGGCAGGTAGGCTGTTAGGAATTGTGGGATTTGAAGTCCAAAACACCCGGCGGGCCGAAGTTTGCCCATGCCTGATCTACACTGCAGGATTAATGCAGTTTGATCCCACTTGAACTGCCATGGCTCTCTGCTAAGGAGTTATAGCTTTACAAGGGCTTTCGCCTCCTCTGCCAAAGAGAGTTGGTGAACTCCCAACTGAACTCCCAGGATTCCTTAGCATGGAGCCACGTCAGTTCAAGTGGGGTTAAACTGCGTTCATTCTACAGTGTAGATGCACCATATGGCTTTCCTTTAAAGTAAAGGTTTCCCCTGACATTAAGTCCAGTCGTGTCCTACTCTGGGGGTTGGTGCTCATCTCCATTGCTAAGCTGAAGAGCCAGCGTCGTACGTAGACACCTCCAAGGTCATGTGGCCGGCATGACCACATGCACAAGGTCTGATGGATGATTGGTATATATATTTGGTGTTGCATTGTCTTAAATTTTTATATATTGTATTTTACTATGTTATTTACTTATTTTAACTGTTTTATTCTTATTTTATTGTATTACTAGCTGTGCCCAGCCACGCGTTGCTGTGGCGTTGTCTGGTGGTGTTGGTGAGAAATTGTTGAGGTAGTGGTGGTATTGAATGTCTGTTGTATGGTTGTCTTTATGTTTAGTATGTGCACTGAAGTGGATTATATGGCAGTGTGAAGTCAAGATAATCCAGTTCAAAGCAGATAATATAAGATTCTAAATGGGTTATATAGCTGTGTGGAAGGGCCTTGAGTCTACACTGCCATATAATTCAGTTAAAATCTGATAATCTGTGGAAGAGGCCTAAGTGAGGCCTAACTGTGCCTGTCCCCTGGACTGAGGAGGTTGCTAGGAGACCAAGTGGGCGGTGCTTAGCCTTCAAACTGGCAGCAACTGGATAAAAACTACTATTCCTCTCCCTGTAATTAGGACTTTATTTTACTTTTCTTTTTGTTGTATCAACCTAGAGCCGTGAATGATGGGTTGTATTGTCAAATTTTGAGGTTGGGGGGCCTGTAGTTTTGTTGTTTTGTCCGCTGCCCTGATGCCATCACTCTTTTATATATATAGAAGATGATGTACTGGTAGTGATCCTATCAGTTGTGTAAGCCGCCCTGAGTCCCCTCGGGGAGAAGGGCGGGGTAGAAATATTGGAAATAAATAAATAAATAAATGACTGCATTGAGATTTCCTTTTTTTTTTCATCATTTTAAAATGTATTTGTTATGCAATGCTTTTGACACGAAATAAATAAACCTTCCCGCCGGAGCGGTACCTATGGATCTACTCACACTGGGATGTTTTCGAACTGCTAGGTTGGCAGAAGCTGAGCGCTCAGCCCGCTCCCTGGATTCGAACCCCCGACCTTTTGGTCCGCAAGATTAGTAGCTCAGCGCTTTAACACACTGCGCCACCAGGCAATTCCCCCTTTGCCGCCTATGGCCTCAGGAGGTGGTGAAGCCTAGGTTCGGACCGTAGCCTAGTTCTCTTTTAAAGCGCATTGCCTTCAACGGGGCTCCTTCCTAGGGAGGGGAGTGTGGGAGGAGTCCTTTCGTGCCTCTGAGCTTCGCTTTTCCAGCCATTGACAAAAGTGAAACCAAGCCCAGAGCCTTTGCTGCTCTGGAGAGGGACACGATGGATTCCAATCGCAGGGAAAGAGATGCCACCGAAGCATTCGGCAGAACCTCCTGACGGCATTCCCAGGCGTTTGGATTGTGTAAGATGGGGTTGGCCTGGATGGCCCTTGGGCGTCTCTTCCAACTCTGTGGACCGAGGAAAGGACAGAGTTCGCCTTTATTGTCTTGACAGGGGAGTCGGGGAGCAAAGGGACCCGTTAATCACTGCAGTCTCTTTCTTTCCGCGGCAGCCGCTGCGTCGCGGCTTGCAAGCGCTTCGTTTCCACGGCCACCTTCCGCCCTGCTTGCATTGTGGGCCTTGTAGTTCAGCCGAGGCTGAGGCCAGGACTACGGCTCCCGGCAGCCGCGGCTCCCCACGTGCGTGTCCACGGAGCTGGCCCTTTTGCAGGTAACTGGGCCCAAGCGGGAGGTGAGCAGAGGCTCCGGAGAAGTCCCCTCGTTTGTGGTGTGGTGCATTTTGCACTGTTCGGCACCACTCCGTGACGTGGGATCCTGGGAGTTGTAGTTTGGAGAGGCACCAGCTCTCTTTTTGGCAGAGAAGGCGGAAGACCCTGAGCTACAACCCGCTAGGATTCCATAGCATTGAGTCCTGGCAGTGCACGTGGGATCAAACTGCATTAATTCTACAGTGTTGCCCTGGAATTTGCACCTTTCCTCTGTGGCTGGCTAGGGAGCTCTGCCCTGCTAATCTAATCAGCAAAGCGGGTGTTTGTACAGCTAAAGCTTTTGTCTGACAGGGTTGCTTGTTTGTTTATAATTAAGACGCCTATAATGAGAACCAGAAGTATTTGGGATTAGAGGTCTTTAACCTCCGGGTTTTGGGATATTTGCATATACCGTTGGCCCGTTCTGTTCAGAGGTTCAATTATCAACAGGCATTGTTTTGATACAATGTTGATTTTATTGTGTTTTTACTTACTGTAATGTTTTCTTATTTGTTGTACTTTGTTTACTGCTTTTGGGCCTTTGCCCCATGTTAGCCGTCCCGAGTCCCTGCGGGGAGATGGTGGCGGGATAGAAAAATAAAGTTATGATTATTATTATTATAGTAGAGTCTCACTTATCCAACATAAACGGGCTGGCAGAATGTTGGATAAGCGAAAATGTTGGATAATAAGGAAGGATTAAGGAAAAGCTGTTGGGGCCCCTGGTGGCACAGTGTGTTAAAGCACTGAGCTGCTGAACTTGCGGACCAAAAGGTCCCAGGTTCAAATCCCGGGAGCAGAATGAGCGCCCGCTGTTAGCCCAGCTCCTGCCAACCTAGCAGTTTGAAAACATGCAAATGTGAGTAGATCAATAGGTACCGCTCCAGCGGGAAGGTAACAGCACTCAATGCAGTTATGCTGGCCACATGACCTGGAGATGTCTATGGACAATGCCGGCTCTTTGGCTTAGAAATGGAGATGAGCAGTCGGACACGACTGGACTTAACGTCAGGGGAAACCTTTACCTTTAAGGAAAAGCCTATTAAACGTCAAATTATGTTATGATTTTACAGATTAAGCACCAAAATATCATGTTTTACAACAAATAGACAGAAAAAGCAGTACAATACACAATAACATTATGTAATAATGACTGTATTTACGAATTTAGCACCAAAACTTTGAAATGTATTAAAAATTGACTACAAAAACATTGACTACTAAAAGGCAAACTGCGCTGGATAATACAGAACATTGGATAAGCAAAGGTTGGATAAGCGAGACTCTACTGTATTATTATCCTCAGCTTGAATATTCTCTCTCTATATATATCTTATATCTATATCTATATCCCCAAAAGCAAATCCTGATTTTGACATTTATGTAGTCAGACATCCACATTCATTGGGACTGGGGGTGCAGGACTCCAGCAAAAAAAAAACCTTTTCTTTTCACCCTAAAATAATTCTTCTGTAGGAATCACTTCGGCCCCTTTTACCCTGCGATATACTCCAGATTATCAAAGCAGATAATCTGGATTTTATGTGGCAGTGTAGATAGATGGGGCCTGAGTCCTCAGGTACAACTCAGTGGCAGAAGCTGACTCTAGACTCACACTGGAGTATTTAGAGATTCCTGGATACAGGCATATAGCCCGGGGGGGGGGGCTTGAGGGGCTTCAGCTCCCCCCCCCCCACAACATTCTCAGGGTGGTCCACAAGAAGGCCTTACTGGTACGTAGCACGTGGTATGTGTGTATTCATATCATGGTCTGATCACCATGCTCAATATATCCCATATGCATGGGGGTATTGGGATAACAATACAAAAGGTTTGCTAAAGTAGATCCTCTCTCACTCAGACTCAGCCCCCCCCCTCCCCAAATCAAAATCCTGGCTACAAGCCTGCCTGGCTATTAATCAAAATTATGAATAATCAAATCCAAAGAAGTGGAAGTGGAAGGACAACTGTAAAGGACGCTATTTTACAGCAGATTCTCAGGCACCTTGTTTATTTGTTCAGTCACTTTCGACTTCGTGACCCCCTGGACTAGCCCACGTCAGAACTCCCTGTCAGCTGTCGCCACCCCCAGCTCGGCCCCTCTTCCTTTTTCCTCCCATTTTCCCCATCATCATTATCTTCTCCAAGCTTCCATCCAGCTGAATAAAATCCCTCATTTTCTACTTTGAACTGGGATATATGGCAGTGTGGACTCAGATAACCCAGTTCAAAGCAGATATTGTGGGATTTTCTACCTTGATATTCTGGGTTTCTGCCAACCTAGCAGTTCGAAAACATGCAAGTGTGAGTAGATCAATAGGTACCGCTCCAGCAGGAAGGTAACAGCGCTCCATGCAGTCATGGCGGCCACATGACTTTGGAGGTGTCTACGGACACTGCCGGCTCTTCGGCTTAGAAATGGCGATGAGCACCAACCCCCAGAGTCAGACACGACTGGACTTAATGTCAGGGAAACCTTTACCTTTACCTATTCTGGGTTATATGACTGTGGAAGGGCCCTTAGTTTACCAGCACCCATGGGGATTGGCAGATCATAAATAAATGTAGCTTCTGGTTTCTTGAGGATTACTATTAAAAATAGTAACTATATCCCATACAATGCCATATCATAAACTCTGTATGGACTTGATGTTAATATTGAAATACAGTAATTACAAGCAAATTCAGTCAAAAAGGGGCTAATTGACACCAGACCTGGTCTAGATAGCGATTTTGGACATTGTCATAAATTTGAATGTTGTAAAAGAAATGCCAGCATAATGCTTGGGCAGTCAGTTGCCAGAAGTCTAGTTAATAGAATTAAATGTTTTTCTTTCTTCAGCGTATACATTCTGATCCTCTTATGAATAAGTACAGAACTCCGCAAATCTTTGTCAAAAGATAATAACATAAATATTTTTAAAACTTCATCCATTGGTGGGAAAATGTTGAGTAGCAACAGCTTATGAGAAACAGAAACTTTAGCAATAAAACTGGGTAGATTGAAATTATGAGTATATAACAGTATCATATTTCCCAAAATGAAAGTGAGTCATTGTCGATTTGCAGGATGTTCAATTCAAATTTGGTCCTAAGCAGGTGTTGACCTGGAAGTAGGAGGCTGTAAATCCCAGGAGCTCCATGAAGAAAGGGAGGCAAGGTTATATCTGCCTGGCAAAACAAACCCAAACCAAGTTTCTAAATCAGGATTGCCACATTTCTTTGAAATGTGACTTGACTAGATACAGTTAGCTTTGCGCAGCAACAGCGGAAGACAATCTGATTTATCGTTATTTTAAAAATTACAGCCAACTCCAGGAAAGTTTATTCCCAACTTGAAAGAGAAATAAATCATTCCCCCTCAACAGCATGCCAAAACACTTTCAGAATTGAGAATTATACATTCTGCTTCTCTTGCACTTTTCTAGCATCTCTCTCTCTCTCTCTCTCTCTCTCTCTCTCTCTCTCTCTCTCTCTCTCTCTCTCTCTCTCTCATTAACAGGGTTTTCTGCTGTCTCAACAGGTCAGCAGATAAGCATATCTGTTCTTTGTTTGGACACTTTTATAATAGATTGGAGCAAACTTATGAGACACCTAGCAGAATAATTCAGCAAGAATTTGTAAAAATATTTTTAAACTATATTTCCAATAAGTTCTTCGGCCACATAACTAGTTGGTGTACCGGTTGGGGGATTCTGGGAGTTGTAGTAAAAAGAGAACCTTCTAAATGTTAGAACATTTCTTAGGGTTGTCTCTTCAATGAGTCAGGACACTATCATAGAAACATGAAGCGTGAAAAACTGAGTGGGTGGGCATTTGTAATCCTTTAGATCTTGGTCATATTTGACAAATATATAATGGATAGTGGGATGGTAGAAACCATTTTATGGCAAGTTAAAAAAATATAATTTAAGACAGTCAAAATCCTATGATGTTAGCCAAGAGGACATTGGTGAGGGGACGCTTTCGAGCAGGTGTGAAACAAAAATCAATAGATTTAAGAGCATCTGGATTCCAAATTTCCCAACACGTTTTCTTTATGATTATTTGAAGAAACCATGACTTGAAATACAAACCAAGAAAGCAGTATCCTGATTGACTTTATGGTAGTCAAATGCAAATAGTTTTCTTTCAGATATCATTAGGCCCCAAATGGAATTCAGATTGGTGTAACCCTTCTCTTTGAAGTAAGCTTAAGATGGAATTTAATCAGCTTGTTGGATCTCTTAATTACACTAAGGGCCCTTCCAGACAGGCTTTATATCCCAGAATCTGATCCCAGTTTTTCTGTTTATCTTAGATTATCTGGCAGTGTGGACTCATATAATCCAGTTTAAAGCAGAAAACCTGGGATCAGATCCTGGGATACAGGACCTGTCTGGAAGGGCTCTAGTATTCTTGAATAGTTTCCCCTTTGGCAAGAACATGTATGCAACTGGCTCTTTAATTTTTTTTAGTTTGACATTTACAGATTTGATTATTTATGGATTGATTCATGTCTCCTTTCTAGGAATCTCTTAGTCCTGCAGTGAGAGGACCTAAAGCACCTAGATATTTCTAGAGAGATATTCTCTCAATTGCAAATGAACAATGTATCTGTCATAGTCAGAACGCCACCAAATAAGGTTCAACACAGTTTATTAAAGTTACAGAACCAAAAATGCCCGTAAGAAACAAAGGGCTAGGCAAACACTTGCCTTCAATGTGAAAAGATACTAAAAACAGTTCAAAAGATAAACCGGATTAAACAGGAGTTTAATCCGGGTTAAATCAAAAATGCTTACTTCAGCCTGGCCCTTTAAACAAACAAAAGTTGGTAAACAAAGATTCAATGAAACACAAATAACTGGCAGCAGATTCCTCTCTGCTACTCAAAAGCTACGATTGAGTAACTAAGTTGTTACTCCTCCGTGCAACGAGCGAACTCCGGGTCCAAACACATCAATCAGGGTAGCAGCGGTCAGCAGGGTCCCAATCCGGTCCAAGGTCGAAAGCCAGGTACAGACGTCTTTAGTTCACCAGTTCCACCGATAGCCACAGAAGGGATAGTCCGAGGTCGTAGTCAGTCAGTCAGTCCAGCGTCAATCCAGAGTAGGCAATTAATGTCCGTCAAAAAGACGATGGAGGTCCAAGCTATCAAGATTAAACACAGGTTGCACAACAAAAGCCCACACAGTTCCTCCCGCCGTCTATGCCCAGTGTCCTTGGTAACTTACGTAGTCAGCAAACGAATCACACCCGTCTTCAGGAATTTCCCCAACAAGAGCCCAAGCGTTCGTCCAGATTACCTTGCCCAACGCAATTAGCCGTTGATTCTAAACCCCATTTTATGCCAGTTCATAACTCCTCATCACTATCAGCTGCTATCCTAATTCCAGGTGCCTCATCATCATCATCCTCATCAGAGCTAAAACACCTTTGACTACGCCCCACAGCATCCCCAGCTGTGGATCCCGTTCCATCCCTCCAGCCCGTCCACGGGTCCGATCCTGCAACCCGCCAGTCGCCTCCCATGCTATCATTACCAGTGGCACCCAAATCCTCCCTCACACGAGTCCATTCCATGTCATCCTCCTCTGAGCTAACCATCTCTTCCTCCATTCCCTCGGTAAAACCCTCAAAGGAGTCTTCATCTGTTGGTTCTGCAAATAAGTCTCGGAGCCGTTTCCTTTCGCGCTCCTCAAGAGAGTCTGACTCTCGAGGAGTCTTACGACCTCGTCTCCCAGTATCGGAGCCATAAGGCTCAACCCTAACAGTATCTTTACATTGATTATTTGCAATTTTCTCAATTTCCTAGCGTTCTCTAACTCCAGAGAAGGACTGACTTAATTATGTATCAAAAGTTGTTTAGGAAACTTGTCCTGCAAAATCCAATGCCTTTATTATTTTCTTAATTGATGTCATGTGAACTCGTCCATCAGGAGTGATGGGACCATAGGCAAACAATGACTTGGAAATACCAGTTTCCCCAGCTTGGGGTTGATTGTAGTTAATAGTGCAACATAACTGGAGGGGGCCCTGGCCCTTTTCTGCCACATTATTGGTTTTGCTTTGTGTTTGCACCATTATGCTACAGTTTCACATGGGTTGAGGGCTTGTATGTTTCTTCAAAGTGTCAAAGAATTGCTACTTATTGGATTTGAGCAATTTAAGGAAAAGGAAGATGATCAGATTTGAGGATGGGGCCCTGGATGAGCAGCTTAGACTTCATGATCTGAAGAAACTACTTGAGTTTCTTTTCAGACATCAGTGATTTGTTGTGCAAGCATTGTGTTGCTAGATTTTTCTAATTAAGTTAATCAAAGGGAGGTTATTTTATCAAAAATGCTTTCCTCCTCCTACATTAATTCAAAACAGTGTGATAGAGTGTTCATTTCATTGGTAATTTTCATTTTTCTTTAATCATATTAAAGATTAGTGAGGCACATTATGTTCTTATTCCTGGAACAGCCTTGATGGGCTAATATTCTCATTTGATATAGCATATAAAAAATTATATTAGCTGAACGATTCCTTTGGGTTTTATAAAGGCTTGTCAGTTTCCCCATCACTTAATTCTGGACGTGGTAACTGTCACAAAAATGGGTGTCATTGAAATTATGATCAAAGGGAAAAAATGCCTTGAATTGCTTGTAGTAGTTAATATAGAAGGAGCTCCCGGTGGCGCAGTGAGTTAAACCGCTGAACTGCTGAACTTGCTGACTGAAAGGTCAGCAGTTCAAATCCAGAGAGTGAGGTGAGCTCCTACTGTTTGCTCCAGCTTCTGCCAACCTAGCAGTTCAAAAACATGCAAATGTGAGTAGATCAATAGGTACCTTTCCGAGGGGAAGATAATGGCGCTCCATGTAGTCATGCCGGCCACATGACTTTGGAGGTGTCTACGGACAACGCCGGCTCTTCGGCTTAGAAATGGAGATGAGCAACAACCCCCAGAGTCGGATATGACTAGACTTAATTTTAGGGGGAAACCTTTACTAGTTAATATAGAAGCATTGCTTATTTATGGTATTTTTAACACTTCAGGCACACATTTCTAATTATAGTGACCTATAATCTTGCAGACAAACACATCACTTATCAAAATGTTATAGATTGATTCAGTAGCAGCTAAAAATGTATTATGTATCGTAGATGTCTACAAAATTGCCAGGGCAACAAATAAATAGTCTGTGAGGACCTTTAGAAGCCAAAGAACAGGGAAACACTAGTTTTCAAAAGATATAATGTCAGAACCTGGAAGCTTTCCAGAATTAAGACACGCTCACAATGAAGTTTACTGAAAACAAAGTATTTTCCCTTCTTGCCAGAATTCAAGAAAGTCAGTTCTAACTTTCCCCTATAATCCCCTCCCCCCTCCTGGTCAGATTGTGCTCTCTCAGAACATGGCCATACAGCCCAGAAACCACATAACACTCCTATTATATTATTCTCTCCATTTTCTGTAGACAATCAGGAGTTTCCAATCCTTCAAAATTTTCATTTTTAAAACACAAGCTACACTTTCAATTTCTAAAACACCACCAGATGTCCTTATCTGTGTAACATTGCCCATCTTTTCTCTCTCTCTCTCTCTCTCTCTCTCTCTCTCTCTCTCTCTCTCTCTCTCTCTCCCCCCCCCCCCCCCTTCGCCAACATGGTCTTCATGTCAGGATGAACTAAGTAGCCACTTCCCATGGCTGCTTTGGGCTTCCTGATATCATCATAGTTCTCACATTATCTGCCCAAAGGCATAGCACAAAGGCATGCCAAAACAAAGCCCTCCCAGACTCTCCTATACCGTGGCTGTGTTGAGGAGCTGACCAAAAGAAAGGCCCTAATGCTGATTATGAGCCCCAGTGGCGAAGTGCATTAAAGCGCTGAGCTGCTGAACTTGCAGACCGAAAGGTGGCAGGTTCAAATCCCGGGAGCGGCTTGAGCACCCGCTGTTAGCTCCAGCTCCTGCCAACCTAGCAGTTCGAAACATGCCAATGTGAGTAGATCAATAGGTACCGCTCTAGTGGGAAGGTAACGGCGCTCCATGCAGTCATGCCGGCCACATGACCTTGGAGGCGTATACGGACAACGCCGGCTCTTCAGCTTAGAAATGGAGATGAGCACCAACCCCCAGAGTCAGACATGACTGGACTTAACGTCAAGGGAAATCTTTACCTTTTTAGTGCTGATTATGTAGCCTTATATCAGTGGTTCTCAACCTGTGGGTACCCAGATGTGTTGGCCTTCAAGTCCCAGAAAGCCTAACAGCTGGTAAACTGGCTGGGATTTCTGGGAATTGTAGGCCAAAACACCTGGGGACCCACAGGTTGAGGACCACTGCTTTATATAGAGACAGATTTTCTTTATAATGCCATTGCAATTGTGGGTTTGTAATGTAAATGTTACAATGTAGATTGTAACATTTCTGTATTCACTAATGCTACTTAGTCACAATCTTGGCAAAAGTAAATACCATGCAAAACCTGCTTTATAAGGCAGCAGATGCCCCGAGTGATGGAGATCTGTTCAACTTGCAAATGAGTTGCAGGAGGATAATGTTCTGCAATCTCTTATGAAACCCCATGCCTTACAGTTTCAGGGAAGCCTGGTCAAAAAACCCTGATCTCCTCTAACCTCTTTGGCCCAAAAGCAGGAATCCAATGTAGTGGGTGAAGGGATGGTGCAGATGTTTAGCAGTCATTTCTTCGAAGCAGTTGCATAAAACCAATTTCATGACAGTCTTCTGTGAGGGTGGAGTGCTAAACAATTGGCAAATACATAGTAATACATGGTGGGTGGGGTGGGGAAACAGAACAGCTAGAACATCACCCCCAGTGGTTATAAGTGTACATATATAAATTCATACTTCTTTGACTACGAAGTATTTCCTCCACTTTTTCTGCTAATCTAAACCTACTAGTTACCAAAACCCACAGTTACTGTATTATTGTATTGTTGAAGGCTTTCATGGCTGGAATTACTGGAGTGTTGTGTGGATCCCGGGCTGTGTGGCCGCGTTCTAGCAGCATTTTCTCCTGACGTTTATTGTGACTTTTCGGCTGGCATCTTCAGAGAGTCCTCTGAAGAGGTCAGCCACAGCTGCAGGCAAAACATCAGGAGAAAATGCTGCTAGAACATGGCCATACAAGCCCAGAAACCACATAACACTCCTATTATATTATTCTCTCTATTTTCTGTAAAAAGACAATCAGGGGTTTCCAATCCTTCAAAAATGTTCCTAATTATTTTTCTTTGTCTATTGCGTTTTAACAACCAGTCCTCTTTTGATGGTATTCTTCCGCTTTTGTGCACTTAACAATCTTGCTGCAGTGATCATGTATCGTAGTAAGTTTAGGTCAGGCAATTTCTAATGTCCTGATCTGGCAGCCTTTAAGCATTCCATTGAGATATTTCTTGGTATTGTGTACAAGCAAGTGCCGTGTGCCTTTAAAGACATTTCAGTGACTGTGGGAGACAGAATGTTTTTTGTTCCTGTAGACTTGTATTTGCAAAATTAAGTAAACACTTTCCTGTTGGGATGGTGACAGGCATTAATTCATAAGGCTGCCTCGCAGGAAATCTGATGCATTGCCAATCTGTTAGCTTTTTTACAGGCGCACTGACCGGTGCTGGAGACTGTATGCAGCCAAAGAGCCAAGCAGCTGACCCAAGAACGCCACTAGCTGCCTGGACTTAGTTGAAGGGAACTTCTTCTTTCAAGGAGTGATCAAGTGACATTTATGAGACATGTCTACTGAAGACGACAAACCCGAAAACCAGCCCCCTGACCCTCCACCAGACTCCCAGTGGAAGCTTCTAGTCTTCTACCTCTGTTTCTATGGCTTCATGGGCCAGATCCGACCTGGAGAGAGTTTCATCACACCCTACTTATTGGGAGCAGAGAAGAACTTCACAAAAGAAGAGGTGAGTTTGTCAGATTGATCAGTATTATAAGATGGTTACAGCCTCATCTGGAAGTGCTTGTGGTTTTATTCAGACTAGCTAACTCTAGTTTTACTATCCTGCTTTGTACAGAGTAAATTCAGGCCGTAGTATGACTTCTGTAGGCTACGTTTTAAATTGCATTATTTTCAAACCAAGAGAGGAGGCAAGCAACCACCATGCATATAGATACAATACTCATAAATGCTCATTCTTTTAGAACATGAAACCATAGTTATGTTTGAACTGTCCGCTTCTCTGTACAGTAAAGGTTTAAAGCAGTGATTCTCAACCCGTGGGTCCCCAGATGTTTTGGCCTTCAACTCCCAGAAATCCTAACAGCTGGTAAACTGGCTGGGATTTCTGGGAGTTGTAGGCCAAAATACTTGGGGCCCCACAGGTTGAGAACCACTGGTTTAAAGGATCATTAACCCTCATCTGTCTGTAAAAATGCCACGGCATGCAAATATTTACTTTTACCTGCAAGCAACAATTCCAGTGTGATTGACTAGTTAGGGGCTAGAATGAGACGTTGGAAATCCAGCTCAAGTCCCTGTTAAATTTCTTTTTTTAGCTTTGGCATGATTTTAGAGAATGTTCAGTGGGATGGAAGTAAATACAGTGTGGGATTTATTCCATTCAATTACAGAGGTTCAGTTCAGGCAGAGGTGTGTGAGAGGTTAAGGGGGAGAGAGAAGGGGAAAGAAATTAATATATAGTTCAGGCCAGAAAATGAAATTAAGGAGAGTTAGAAAAAGAAATAACATTTCTTTTTTTGTGTGTGTCAGTAGCGACTTGAGAAACTGCAAGTCGCTTCTGCTGTGAGAGAATTGGGCAATTCTGCAAGGACGTTGCCCAGGGGACGCCCAGATATTTTGATGTTTTCCCATCCTTGTGGGAGGCTTCTCTCATGTTCCCGCATGGAGCTGGAGCTGATAGAGGGAGCTTATCCGCACTCTCCCTGGGTTGGATTCAGGTCAGCAACCCAACTGCCAAGCGCCGGCACAAGGGTTTAACCCACTGTGCTATCGGGGGCTCCTATTTAACGGTTAAGTAGATTTATATTATGTGTTTGCTTTTCCCAATGATCTGTTATTATTGTAAAAATAAAATCCAAGCTAACTAGTCACAGTTTCTAATATTATAAAGATCCCATGCTGATCAGATCAAATAATTACTTCTTTGTGGTTTCCATGTTTTTCTTTTGAACATTGTATTAATCAGCCCAACAGAGAATTCAGTCTCTCTTGTCTTGTAATCCGTCCCAATAGACAAGGGTTAAAACCAGTGCCAAACTAGTACATAAAATGAATGAGGTATGTCTGTCATAACTAGCAAGCCCTGTTGATTAATTGGATGTACTCTAGTTGGAATTAACATTGCGATTCAGTACTTTATATATATGTAATAATAATAATAACTACTACTACTAATACTTTATTCTTGTATCCTGCCACCATCTCCCCGGAGGGACTCCCCGGAGGGACTCGAGGCAGCTTACACAGGGACGAGCCCAACAACAACAACAACGTAACTTATGTAAAACAATAGTTGAAACAGTGAAACAATAATTAAAACAATAACAATAAAATGTAAATATCACATAACAATCTAACAATATTTAGAGTTAGATTTCAATAGGCCATAATCCCAGGTAAGCAAGTATAGAATTGCAACCTTGAGTTCCAATTTTGAGGGAATGGTGAGATATAAACTGTTGTGCAGTGTATAAAATGAGCTCTGCAGATGATGCTTCAGCTGTACTTAATCAAAAGGAAAGTCAGTTTATTTAGCAAATGCTGATTTCGTATCAGTAAATGTTTTATTTTGATACCTATTTTATGTACCTTTATACTTGGGGTCAAAAAAAAAATGTCTTAGGCCAAAAGAGATCCCAAGGAGAAAAGTTTAAGAAACCCTGATCTAGGCTATGGTGAGAAATTTGCAACTTCTTGGGTAATTTATTGCATTTTCTAAATTTTTCAAAATACAACTTTGGCTAATTTCACCTTTTCATATTACGATATTAAATGAATAATAACAACAATATTGGCAATGGCATGTTTAGGCCCCATATTCTGAGGAATGCTGATAAAAATGCTATATCAATTCATCAGTTTACTGGAGTTAAGTGAGCAAATATTCTTGTTTTACTTTTAGAGAACTATGAGCTGCACTAAAGGTCAGCTGAAATGTTTCAGTGGCCTTGCTGAACAGATCTGACCTACTGTCCTAATTTCCTTCTAGCTTATGGTTAAACCTTTGGCCTGTTCCTGTTGTAATTAGTGACTTCTGATGTCTTTGTCGAAGCCTTCAGAATTCCCTCTGGGACACAGGCAGCTCCTGCTCTTTGTGCTGAAATGTGTCCCTCCCAGGTCTGGCACAGAGAAGAGGACAAGGGAGGCAATCTGTGTGCCATGGCTTCGTCATGCTTTCTAGTGCTGCCCTTTGGAAGGGCCAAAGCTCAGGCTCTCTCAGACACATTGACTAGGCATGAACAGCAAGTGCTGAGGGAGCACATGGGGTGAAGAGGATCTACCAAAATACCTGAAAACTCTCTTTTCAATACAATCCAAATCACAGTTAGCCTTCTTAGTGTCTACTGGAGCAGTCATGCCGGGTCATGAGGAATGTCCTTCTAGTTTCCATTTTATGAAAGATTCATTGGCCAGAACCTCATACCAGGATAGTGCATTGCCCACCAGAATGCCTCCCACTACCACTAAAAGCAGCATTCAAGTGCCAGATCATACTGTTATGGACATTTATGAGCCATGGATAAATGGGAGACACTTGGATGACATTTGGCTGTAATTCTGCAGCTACCATGTTTCCCCAAAAATAAGACAGTGTCTTATATTAATTTTTGCCCCCAAAGTTGTGCTAGGTCTTATTTTCAAGGGATGTCTTATTTTCCCATGAAGAAGAATTCACATTTATTGCTGAACAAAAATGAACATTTATTATATACTGTACAATTGTTGTCATCACAAACCAGCATAACCAGAATCCTATCAAGAATTTCTTGTTACTACCATTATTTCCATGTACTACAATCTATGCCGATCCTGCATGCTCTGGTGTTCTGTTTGGTAGGCATGCTTCCAAACAAAATCTTTGCTAGGTCTTACTTTCGAGGGGGGGGGGCTTATATTTAGCAATTCAGCAAAACCTCTACTAGATCTTATTTTCAGGGGATGTCTTATTTTCGGGGAAACAGGGTAGGACACGAATGCTGACATCATTCTCCTGGGTTTTCAGTGAGTTGATGGAGATATGGGAGTGCAATCTCAGTTTTCATCTGACTGCAAGATGTTGCCCAAATGCCTCCTGACTATACTACCCTGCTGGGAAATGACCGGGGCAGCATATTCCAATGATTTTAAGATGCCTTTTGGGAGTGGGGAAGAGAGGCATTAAACAAGGAGATAATGGATACCTCCTGTAACATTGCTGATATGACCTACAGTGAATCTCCACTGTGGAATTAATTCAGTTTGACTCCTTATGGAATCATGGGAATTGTCATTTTATAAAGTGTTCAGCCTTCTCTGCCAAAGTACTGCTGCCTCACCAAATTACAACTCCCATGTAAATGGTACAATAGTCATAAGTGGGTCAAAGATAAGTGGATTTTCTTCATTTTACACTTTCACATTGTTTCAGTAAGAGACAATGGTTTACTTAAAGATTGATGTATAGATGAAATCCTGTACCTTCATGGCTTGGATGGCAAAATAAATACAAAATCTGACAAGATGGTTGGGTGTTAGATCTGTTTACAAACAGTATCTTGACAAGCTTCAATGTGTCTAGAGAAGGACGACTAAAATGATCAAGGGTCTGGAGAACAAGCCCTATGAAGAGCGGCTTGAAGAGCCGAGCATGTTTAGCCTGTAGAAGAGAAGGCTGAGAGGAGACATGATAGCCATGTATAAATATGTGAGGGGAAGTCATAGGGAGAAGGAGCAAGCTTGTTTTCTGCGGCCCTGGAGACTAGGACATGGAATAACGGCTTCAAACTACAGGAAAGGAGATTCCACCTGAACATCAGGAAGAACTTCCTCACTGTGAGGGCTGTTCGGCAGTGGAACTCTCTGCCCCGGAGTGTGGTGGAGGCTCCTTCTTTGGAGGCTTTTAAGCAGAGGCTGGATGGCCATCTATCAGGGTACAGTACTTTGAACGCAGTTTTCCTCTTCTTGGCAGGGGTTGGACTGGATGTCCCACAAGGTCTCTTCCAACTATATGATTTTATGATTCGATGATTCTGTCGCCTCTCTTGGCTTCTTTTTGTGTAAATGGGACATAGCTTTTCCCCCCTGCACTTTCCCCATCCCTCCTCTCCTGTGGGGAGAAGTTGTTTGTCCATGTCCCAGGAAGTTTTGTTTGGCCAGGGATCAGAGTCCCTGCTGCTTTGTTTCCATGAACAAAACACAGCAAGTTCCAATAAAGTGGCTGGAAGAGGCTTAGCTGACTACCTTGGCAAGGAACATTTGGGGGGGGGGGGGTTACTGTTAACTTCAGGCACAAGATGCCCAAGATTTTTGTTTTTAAAAAAGATCAGATCTTTGTAATTAAGAAGCTGTGACCAGCAGGTGCTTGTTTTAAAAACCCAAAGAGCTCTAGTACATTTTATGTATCCTAGCGAATTTGAATAGCACTAGATCTCACCTCTCCTGTACATGGTCATATGCAGTGTTAGAGCTTGGAAATGTTACTTTTTGAACCTCAGCTCCCAAAGCCTTCTATGTTGGGAGTTGTAATCCAAAAAGGAGAGCTCTGGTATTAGTACAAATGCCCTGCTGTGCCCTAAATCCTATTGTTTGCCCTGACAAAAGCATTGAATGAGTTGGAATTACTTTTGTGTTGACTAAGCTTTCCACCATTGATTTAATGGGTTGACTTAAGTTAGGACTAACCAACAGGATTGCAGCCAGGGCCCAATATTCAGTTAGTTACTTGTTGTGCCATGCATACCGGGCAAATCATTGGCAAAAGCACAACCAACATACTCTGATGATAGAAGCAGAGTTGCTTATACAGCAACATTGCACATTACACATTGCTCATTAAACAGAGGCACCCAGTCACTTGCAAGTCTCGGCCAGTGCTGCTTTTCTGTATGGGGGTTGTGAAGTGCTGGTGTAGCCTGTCTCCACATCTGAGCTGGATTGCACCTTGTGCATCATAATGCAAGTGTTCTCTGTTCACTGTGATGTGATACTGGAAAACAGCAATCAAAATATTCCATGGATCCTTTTATGCACTAAAAAATACTGTTTCTCACCCCAATATGCACATTCCTCTTTCCTTTTACTAGGTTGGCAGCAGTCACCCCGAGATTATGGAATGATTTTCCAAAAGAGATTTGACAGCTAAATACATTGTCTAAATTTAAAACAGTGTTAAAGACCAATCTCTTACAGTAGCCTACCCATATGATTTTTAAAACTATGACATCATCATTATTATTACAGTAGAGTCTAGCTTATCCAACCTTCACTTATCCAACATTCTGGATTATCCAACACAGTCTGCCTTTTAGTAGTCAATGTTTTTGTAGTCAATGTTTTCAATACATTGTGATGTTTTGGTGCTAAATTCGTAAATACAGTAATTTCTACATAACGTTACCATGTATTGAACTGCTTTTTCTGTCAATTTGTTGTAAAACATGATGTTTTGTTGTTTAATTTGTAAAATCATAACGTAATTTGATGTTTAATAGGCTTTTCCTTAATCCCTCCTTATTATCTAACATTTTCACTTATCCAACGTTCTGCCGGCCCCTTTATGTTGGATAAGCGAGACTCTACTGTATTATTATTATTATTATTATTATTATTATTATTATTATTATTATTATTATTATTATTAAATGGCTCTTCAGGATCATTGTTCTCAAAATTGATTACAGGGAGCACCTCTCCTAGTCGTTGTTGCCCTCTGTTCCTGAGTATCCTTTATCTGAAATGTTTGGAACCAGTCGTCTTTTGCATTTTGGATTTTTTTTTTAAAGATTTTGGAATACCATTGTTTTCATCTACATACATAATGAGATATTTTGGAGATGGAACCCAAGTCTAAACATGAAATTTATTTTTGTTTCATAGACACCTTATTCATATAACCTGAAGGTAATTTTATACATCATATTTTTTAATAATTCTGTGTACAAAACAAGGTTTGTGTACATTGAACCACTGGAAAGTAATGTTGTCACTATCCTAGCCACCCATGTGGACAGTTTTATTTTTTGGAATATTTTGAATGTTAACATTCCAGATAAGAGATGCTCAACCTGCGGTCAGTGTGTGCGAAAAAGACCTTGGAGTCCTCGTGGACAACAAGTTAAACATGAGCTAACAATGTGATACGGCAGCTAAAAAAGCCAATGGGATTCTGGCCTGCATCAATAGGGGAATAGCGTCTAGATCCAGGGAAGTCATGCTCCCCCTCTATTCTGCCTTGGTCAGACCACACCTGGAATACTGTGTCCAATTTTGGGCACCGCACTTGAAGCGAGATGTTGACAAGCTGGAAAGCGTCCAGAGGAGGGCGACTAAAATGATTAAGGGTCTGGAGAACAAGCCCTATGAGGAGCGGCTTAAAGAACTGGGCATGTTTAGCCTGCAGAAGAGAAGGCTGAGAGGAGACATGATAGCCATGTACAAATACGTGAAGGAAAGTCATAGGGAGGAGGGAGGGAGCTTGTTTTCTGCTGCTCTGCAGACTAGGACACGGAACAATGGCTTCAAACTACAGGAAAGGAGATTCCACCTGAACATCAGGAAGGACTTCCTCACTGTGAGGGCTGTTCGACAGTGGAACTCTCAGTCCCGGGCTGTGGTGGAGGCCCCTTCTTTGGAGGCTTTTAAGCAAAGGCTGGATGGCCATCTGTCGGGGGTGCTTTGAATGCGATTTTCCTGCTTCTTAGCGGGGGGTTGGACTAGATGGCCCATGAGGTCTCTTCCAACTCTACTATTCTATGATTCTATGATTCATTTTCCTCTGGGGTTCTGTGTTCCTCCTGCCCAGCATGGAGTAGCAACACTTTCGTTCTTGCAGAAAGGGCAGAGGCAGAGTCCTGGGATTCACCATGAGAGGGTGTTGTCATTGGCTTGTGTTTTATGTCTTGCAGGTCACCAATGAAATCACCCCTGTGCTCTCCTATTCGTACATGGTGGTGCTGGTGCCCATCTTCCTGCTGACTGACTATCTGCGGTACAAGCCAGTGCTGGTGCTGCAGTGCCTGAGCCACATCTCCATCTGGCTGCTGCTGATCTTTGGCACCAATGTCCTCGCCATGCAGTTCATGGAGTTCTTCTATGGCATCACGATGGCTGCCCGGGTGGCCTATTCCTCCTACATATTCTCTCTGGTTACCCCATCGCGTTATCAGCGGATGGCCAGTTACTCTCGCTCCTCTGTCCTGATGGGTGTCTTCATCAGCTCTGTGCTTGGACAGCTCTGTCTCAGCGTCGGGGGCACCACTTTCATGACTCTCAACTATATTTCTCTGGGCTTCATGTGCTTTGCATTGGTCCTGACCCTGTTCTTGAAGCGCCCCAAGCGCAGCCTCTTCTTCAACAGAAGCGACCCTGTTTGCAATGGCACCTCTCCTCCTGAGCTGGACAAGATGAAGCCTGGGAAGCCGGGGTGGCAGAAAGCCTCAGCTTGGCAAAATATGGTCATTATCCGAATGTTAAAGGAGCTGGCATCCATTGTGCGTTTGCCTCAACTGAGGCTTTGGTCCCTCTGGTGGATATTCAATTCTGCCGGCTACTACTTGATACTGTATTACGTGCATATTTTGTGGAATGACATTTACTCTACCACCGATAACAGAAAAGTTTACAACGGAGGCGTGGAAGCTGCTTCTACACTCCTTGGTATAGAACCTCCCCCCTCTCTTCACTTTTTAAGCTTGATGTATATTTAATCGCCCTCTCTCTCTTTCACTCTTTCTGCTTCATTGTGCTTCAAACATGAAATGAAAATGGGCTTAGCAGACTATCCCAGGCACCCTCGTGCAAAGGCAAGTGCTGCTGAAATTTTGGACTTAAACATTTGGTTTGGCTCTTCAAGATAGTTTCTATTTTGTGGTTCCTTACTTGGGGTCTATGAATCTCTAGGGGTTCTGTAAAAACTGGTGTAAAATTATTTTTATTTCTTCAATATACTTTGAAGAAGTAGTGCTTTTTCAGCAGGGAACGGTCTGTACTTCCTCAGATACTTATAGAGAGTCAGTGATCCACACCAAGGGGGGTCTCCCAGCATGAAACCCAGGGCCTCTCCAGATCATTTAGGACACCATAGAAGCAGGTCTTGACAAAGGAACCTCTTTGGATTACAACTCCCAGAATCTTGCATGGGACTATATTGTGTGAGTTAGGCCACCAGCAGTTCTAGAGCATTGCTGCTGAGAAGTTCTGAGAGTTGTAGTACAAATATTACCGTGGTGACTTAAATATACGCAGCCACAATTGTGAAAGTCACAGAGATGTTCCCAGGTGACTCAAGCCAATTTTTTTACTGTGGGAATTTGGTAGCAAGGAGAAGGAAAGCCCTCACACAACTGAGAATCGTAAGATCTTAGAGCTGGAAGATATAGGAAAGGCTATCTGCTCCAATCCCATTCCGCCATGCAGGAATGCACAACTAAAGCACTCCTGTAAGTTGACCACCCAACCTTTGGTTTTGTTCCTGGTTTTCTCCATGACATTCAGATGTTGATTATTTATCTAAGAGATCAACTTTCTGACTCCCTCCAATTCCTACCAACCCATTTCCTACATAATACATAGGACATACCGACTAGTTCACAAGGCCTGTGTATATTGGACCCCTCATCAGAGCTCTGCAGTAGAGAACATGGTCAGTGTGCAAAAGGTCCTAACTTCAATCCATGGCAACCACAGCCCAAACAGAGAGAAGTGCTGTTGCCGAGGAGGAAATAGAACAATGACTTGATTGCTTTATCATTTGCAACTTCTTTTAGCTGTCTTGTCTGAAGGAAGTTATGCTTAGAAAGAGCACTTGCCTTTTCCTAAGCTATGAGTTGTGCTCTGGAGTTTCCCAACCCGCAGTATCATGTTTTGTTCTAAGCATAACATCCACTTGAATTTTCTTATGGCAAAGTGTCTTAAAGCACTGAGCTGCTGAACTTGCAGACCAAAAGGTCCCAGGTTCAAATCCCGGGAGTGGAGTGAGCGCCTGCTGTTAGCTCCAGCTTCTACCAACCTAGCATGTGAGTAGATCAATAGGTACCGCTCTGGCGGGAAGGTAACAGCGCTCCATGCAGTCATACCGGCCACATGACCTTGGAGGTGTCTACGGACAACGCCGGCTCTTTGGCTTAGAAATGGAGATGAACACCAACCCCCAGAGTCGGACATGACTGGACTTAACATCAGGGGAAACCTTTACCTTTTACTTACATTTAAAAATGCTGTTTGATTGCATACTTGAGTTACATGAAAGGACATGAAAGAAGAAGAAAGAATCTTCTGGCACCATTAAGACTAACGGATTTATTTTAGCTTAAACTCTTGTGAATTACAGTCCACTTCCTCAGATGTATTGAAAGAATATGATACTCAAGCTAGAACTGTAGCATGCATTTATTCAGTTACGTCTCTGGTGCAGATCTTTTTTGGGTCTAGAGGCCATTCTTCTCCTCCCTGTAATATTGGGATGAACCTGCTGATTTCAGTAAAGTTCAAGTCTAGCTGGTTCTAAAAGTAAAAAATACCTGTCCCGATCAGAGCAATTAAAAAATTTAGTGGTCAGTTTATGTTAGCTGGTGTATAAAGATGGTGGATGTGTCACTTTAAAAAAAAACCTTATTTTTGACTTGAGAGGCTCTGTTGGGTGAAACCTGGGTGCTGTTCTGTCTTGGCAACCGTTGTGTCTTTTCCCAGGTGCCATCACCTCCTTTGTTGCTGGATATGTGAAAATACGCTGGACGGTCTGGTCGGAGCTCATGATTGCTATCGTGACGGCATTCCAGGCAGGTCTGCTTTTGCTGATGAGCACAACTGGCAACATCTGGCTATGTTATATAGGCTACATCCTTTTCCGGAGTTCCTACCAGTTTCTGGTCCCTATAGCCATGTGAGTGGTAAGAACAATTGTCAAAGTCTAGGTTCAGGTTATACAGGAACCTCAAAAAGGCCTTTGATCTCTGGAAAAAAGTACTTCTCATTCTTTTTTAGCATGAGGGGAGAAACTATATCCATCTGCCTGTTTGTGTGCCTGTAGGGCAGTGGTTCTCAGCTTGGGGTCCCCAGATGTTTTTGGCCTACAACTCCCAGAAATCCCAGCCAGTTTACCAGCTGTTAGGATTTCTGGGAGTGAAGGCCAAAACATCTGGGGACCCACAGGCTGGGGACCACTGCTGTAGAGTAATTGCATAGATCAGCTTGTCTTTCTAATATGATTGCTTTGTTCAAGGAAGGCTTATCAAGACTGATTTAAATCTTGTTAATAGTCCCAACCAGTGTAGATCCATTGATTTCACTATGGAATAATAAAACAACAGTTTATTTCAAATCCTGTTGATTTAGTAAGTCTGCTCTATTTGGGACTGCCAATATGATTGAGGCCTATCTATTTTTTTGCCACGTGTAAAGATGCTAGTGATCTGTAACTATGATCTGTGACTATGATAAATCAGTTCCATATATTTATGGATGACTGAAAGTTCTAAGTACCAGTATTTCTAATATTTTAATTCCCGTGACATGTGTGACATTGGGGGATTCTGGTTTGCTTTTAAAAAAATATATACACCAGAAATGAGGCAATTATTCATAGTTCAAGAGATATGAACTAATCTCTGGAAATGACAGACAGGGATGTACCTAAATGCAAAATACCACAGCTTTAAGATATTTTTCAAAGACACCTAGTTGCAGGTATTGTAAGGTTTGTGGCTGGCATTCACAAAGGCAGTTCTGAATATATAACCTATGGCTGGCTTATATCCATGATTCTTTGTTTAGGGGACATATAGGGACTGTGAGTCTCCCAGTCCTCACTTTCCAGGCATCAGCCACTGGGATCCACTGGGATTTGTTCCTTTGTCGTTGTTTGGGAAGCAGAAGACTGATGTTCCCACTTCCTATCTTTGAGAGAAATCTAGTGGAAGGAAAAATTGGAACAGGGACACTGTTTTTGATTTTGTCACCACCCAAGATTGCCCATGGAGAAAAATTGGAAACATCTTTCAGCTGCTTCCTAGATGACAGGAGAATTCATAGCAACCCCTGCCCAGTAAGTGGAATGGAGGCACTGTTGGGCTACATATCAAAGGTAGTTATGCATTTGTAACTGCTTTAATGACTTCTGGACATTGTTCCTAGCTGTGTTGTGTCATTCAAAACTTTCCTCTCTTACTGCACAGCTACTTTGTGTGGCCATCACAAAACTGCTAGCACCTGCTATATTGTAATTTAGTACCTCAGATTTTAATATAAAATCTTTTCAGCAGTTCCCAGCATTAGTGCTGTGGCAGCATGCCAGCCGAGACCCCTATCCAAAAAGCCAGTCTTTTCTGTCTTTAGCATCTTTTGAGCTTGCTGACCAAAGTGACTTTCATTCTTTTCTCTTTGGTTAAAGCTTTCAGATTGCATCTTCCCTCTCCAAAGAACTTTGCGCGTTGGTGTTTGGAATCAACACTTTTCTTGCCACAGTTCTCAAAACTATAATCACCGTCATCATAACAGATAAAAGAGGACTGGCTCTTTCGGTCCACCCTCAGGTAAGGGGTACATGCTCACAGAGTGATCATAGTAGATAGCCATATAGATATCTGATGAGTCAGGTGATATGAATAACCCTGATAGAAGGGCTGTGTGGCCATGTTCCAGAAGTATTCTCTCCTGACATTTCATTTATTTTAACTCAATGGAAGTTCAGTTTAAAACTGCCCACACCTGCTTTGCTTGTTCCAGCACTGCTGCTTTTGCCTCCTGGTCTGTACACTTCCCTCAAACAGCACAATTCTTTTCAAATTCACTCAAAGTTTCCCCCAATGAATTTGGTTGAAGTGTCCCTAATTGCAGCTAAACTCTTCAGATTGGGGCTTCCCAAACTATCTAGTGTTGGGGAGTGGCACCATATTTTTGCTCATTGGCTACAACTGTTTCTTCCTGGCAACTCGCTGAGGACTGGTAGTTAATGGATTAATAATAATCCATGGAACACTACTTTGCATGTCACTAATATAAAGGAAGCAAGGGTAGTGGTGATGGGAGCTGCTTCCATGCTCTAAATTTTTATTGATACTAAAGATTTCTGCCCCAACCTTACAATATGTTTCCAAGGTGACTTACAATCATTCCACTGAATTATTTCAAAGGTTTAACCATTGGTGCAATATGTAATATCCAGTCCTATAGTTTGAATGCAATTTGTTGCCAGGGAGACTCTGCTGGACAAACAGAACTACCTCCAACAAACATGGGTACAATTACTGTAAATGATCTCCATTTGCTTATTTATCTTTGCATGGTCTTAAAAGGAAAAAAAATCATCCACAGTAAAAAGGACTGTGCATAAACTGTGGAAACTTGCAAAGCAGATATTCTAGTGGATTCATGGAAGGAAGCTTGATTTATGTGGCAAGAGGAAAAAGCAAGCAAAAGTGGCAGGATTTCTTTCCCCTGCCCCTGTTGGGATGCTTAGGTGAAATTCCTGTGGTTCGCAGGAAAGAGATTTGGCTTTCATTCATTGACAAAGAACACCATTTTCAGAGCTGCTGTGCCAGCAGACAAAAGTTGGGAGGATTGATGTCCATTTGCCCACTTGGGAGCTTCCCACAAAAGGTAACTGGGCCGCAGAGCTTGGAAATCCTACTTTGGATCCCAAATCCAGTTCTTGCATTTTTCCTAGAGTCACACAGAAGTGAGGATGTAAGGTAGGCCAGCAGCTTATTTCCCCAATGCCTCATTTCCTTCATGGCTACTGTGCTCCCATCTTCTAGTAGCATAGAGTAACAAGACTCTGGCCTTGGACTACAGCACCCAGAATTTCTCAGCATTCTGGGATTCCTGCTTAAAAAGTAAATTTGCAAAGCAAGATGATGATCAGATAAGTAATCCAGCACATCCCTTCTGATGTGGGCCATCTGTCGGGGGTGCTTTGAATGAGATTTTCCTGCTTCTTGCAGGGGTTGGACTGGATGGCCTGTGAGGTCTCTTCCAACTCTATGATTCTATGATGTGGATCTTTTTCAGAGATGTTTTGTGCTTCTCTTTGTTGCTGACAAATAGCCATTACAATTTCAGTTCTTTTTGGTCCTGTCTTTTTGCTTTCATTTCAATCTTGGCTGTCTCTCTCTTTCTTCCCTCTTTTCCAGTTCTATGTGTACTTCGGCTACTTCACACTCCTGGCTGTGGTGTACCTCGCAGCAAGTTTGTATGTGGCCATGAGGCACAATGTGTGCAGAAAGCCGCAAGAGGCACCACCCGTGGAGGAACTCTGCAGCCCAGTTGTGGAAACCCTGGGCAAGGACAAAAGCACAGAGCTGGCGAGCTCAGAAGCCTGAGAAACCTGATGGATGGCAGAGAAGAGAGGGATCTCCGTGCACGCTCCCAGATGGAACGGGACTGAGTCTTACTTGCATGACAATCAGCACTTACAAGGTCAAGACATCTTTGATTTCCAGAATATCATGTTGCTATAGAGGTCAAGGGATAAAAGCAGTGCTTGACATTAAGAAAAGGCACATGCAGTGTCTTGCTGACAGACCGTAGATTCCTGCACCCGGTCCGGGTCTTCAGTGTGCAGTCATTCCACTGTCCACCATTTTGACCAAAGCTGCCATTAGCAGAGACAGCATTGCTGATGCTGTGGGTGTGCACTCAGCAATCATGTGAATATGATTTTAAATTTTGCTGTTCCTCCTCTTCACCTACAGGGGAACCAACAGAGCACTTTTTTTGTTTTTACAAATAGACAAGTTGTTTTAACTTTTAAGTTCCTATATTAATTTGACACCAGTAAATGTATTGCGCTGGAATTCTTGAGTTAGCAACCTTTGTTGAACCTGCTTGCCCTAGAAAACTGAGTTTCTTCTTACATGGGCCTTTGGCATTCCAGTCTCTCCTACCATGCCAGCTCAGGGCCCTTCTACACAGCCATATAAACCAGAATATCAAGGTAGATAATCCAGAACATCTGCTTTAAACTGGATTATCTGAGTCCACAGTGCCATATAATCCAGGTCAGTGTGGATTTTATACAGCTGTGTGGAAAGGACCTCAGAAGCAGGAGGACCAAAGAAAGTATCTAGGGCTGCTTCTTAGTAATCAGGAGCTGATATTTTGCTCTGACATATGCTTTCTCCTTCTGTTCCCTCTGCTCAGAGCTATAAAACACAAGGGTTTATTTTCAAATCATTTTCAGTGTCCCAGGATGATAGTGTGCCAAAAATTAGAACTTCAGGGACTCCTTGAGAACTTCTATGATTAAATATTTAATTTTAAAGCGTTACAGCTCTCTATAACGCCATTGGATATGGAGGTTCTGTTTCTGTTCCATCTTCATGCCATTTTTGAAAGGCATTCTGCACTTACTCAGAGGCATCTCTTTATTAATCCATTCAGTTAAGGCCAACCACTCTCTAGATTCTCATGCATAAGAACAACAAACATTTAAAAGAGAATACTTTCCTTTATTCAGTGCCTTTAGAAAACAGTTTATAGAACACAACACACAACTGACAAAAAGATATAGAGTCCCATAGGCTTTTAACGAACTGTGTTGAAATTTCACAAAATACAGTAGACAGTAAGAAACTGACTGTGTGACTTGCACAGATTCTTTTCCCTCCTGCCCCGTTATAAAAAAAAGTTCATTACAATAATGAAAATAACAAAGCTCGATAGAAATTTAGCACCTTGCTGTCTGAAAACCAATTGAAATGGTTTGCACGTTAGTGTTTAAAACAACTGGCAGGCAAGAAGCATTCTGGCACTGAAGTGGTGGATGGGCTGTGCTGTGTAGATCTCAGGCATTCAGTCACAGTAGGGCCCTTAAAACCAAAGATCTCTGGCACTTTGGGGTTAAAGGGTGCTGGGCTATGAACCTGCCTACGACTATGAACACCCCTCTCCCCCCCCCCCCCCCAAAATCCGTACTGTATCAGATCTTGGAAATATTGTACTATTTTGTTTTGTTTGGATTCCAGCTCCCAGAATCCTTCTGCCATGTTTGTAGTTTGAGATTTGCAATCCCCAAAAGTACACACCTTTTTATGCTGTACAGCACACGACTGTAGTTAATTATCTGTATGTCAGCTGTTCCCTCACTGTAAAATACCAACACAATGCTGGACCCTTTTTGCTTTAATAATTTGGAAGAGAGGCTGAATTTACAGCTATTCTGAATGGCTTATTACCCAGTGGTTCCTGCCACAGTGCTGGGGGTGGGTAGGAGTCAGGAAGGTGATTATCAATTGGGCTGGGCCTAATGCTGATTTGAGAGCAGCTGCTAAATGATTTTAGATCTGGTGCAGATCAAGACAAAGGTTTATTAAAAATTTGAGACACCCCTAGATGGAGGATCATAGTTGGAGCGCTCGTAAGCAGCTTCCTCTGCATAGATTTGGCTCTGTCAACGAAGCCAAACAGCTCTCCAAATGTAGACCTTTTGCAGTGACAGCTAGTTGATTCTTTTAAGGCAGAAGGGCCATATACATGCAACACATGCAGCTTGGCCACTCCGGCACAGTCACTCCTGTGAGGTCAAAAGACAGGGTGCTAGTAGTTGCACTCTTTGGCAAAGCTTTTATACTTGCTCGTTCATTATGAAATTGTCAAGTAAAGTGTGACATTGTCTCTAAAAAATTTTAAAAGATTTTTAAAAATCAAAATTAATTCTTTTAACAGAAATTTTGCACCATTTTAGTTTCTCTCCTGGATCCATAAGGAAAACATCTTGGTAAAATCACCTGTCAGTCCATAACATTTAATATCTCTGGCTCACCTGCAAAGCTAAGACAAAGTGAAGTTAGGGAGAAGTGAAAAGGGGGAGAACTGTGTGCAGTGTAACATCTGGCCATCACCCCCTTGCTCTGGGCATGTCATCTCAGCAGAGGATAGCATCAGTTCAGCAACGGAAATTGTAAGCAGACTATGGAGATAGTAATGCATGAGTAAACAGTTGAGCCAGCTTGTGAGTTAGGCAGTGGCGGATAGTTGGGGAGGCTGTCTTGTAAACACATTGCATATAGTGGTTACTCTCAGAAGGATCACTAGGGATAGTCTGGTGATCCCACCTCATTTTTAGCTATGTGTCCTACACATACACAGAAAAGCCTTTTAACTATGGCCATGTCCAGCAGGGTCTAGTTTATGTCCTTGAGCACCACACTTCTAAAAAATAAAGGCAAAAGCTGCCACAAGTGCCTAGCTGTGGGGCCCTTCTCCTGCAGGCTGTGCCCACAGTTATGGGCTCCAAAGAGCATTCACCCCATCACCCAGCTCTCTGCTTCCCAGAAACCATTTTCTGTTAAGTCAACTCCAAATAAATAGAATTTCTGGCATGTCCCACTTGGTCTTGGTTTTCTTTTTTCATAGTAGTAGTTATAGAACGGAAAGGAAGAGAGGGAAACAGAAACAGGAATCCAAGCCAATTCAAAGGTTAAAGGGGGGAGGGGGTATTTTGTGTGGCACACTTGCCTGGAGATTGCTTTGCATTCACAAGCCTATTCTGCCCTTTCCCTCCCAGCAGGCTTGTACACTGGTATTCAGCCTTGCCAAGAGGAACACATAAACAAACAATACATAAACATTCAGCACCAGAGCTGCACTGGGAATCATAGGAAGTCACTCTTTGGCTTTTTTGCTTGGTTTATCTGCTTGGTGGGGCTGGCTGGAGACATTATCCTGATTGGGGGGTAAGGGGACCGTGGCTCATTCCCCGCTCCTTAAAGGAAACATTGGGGTTCCCATCCTCCACTTGCAGTCAGCGCTTCCAAGTGTGTGTGTGTATGTGTGCTTTTATTTTTTGGAAGAAGTCATGAAGCTGTTTTCAATGCAGAGGACGATATAGGCATTTTTGCAGTTGCTGCTCTTCTGTTCTAGCAGCTTGCCCGATGCCAGCGAAGAAGCCTGGCCTGTCACCACTGTGTCATCCGTCCGCCATGTCTCACAGTAGTTCTCTGTTAGCCGTCGTCCCTTGGAATCAGAGCCATGCCAGACATACTTCTGAGGCCTGAAATGCATTAGAATTAGGATCAATTCATACATAAGCACAACACCTTTCCATGTCTGGCAATGACAACTCTTTGACATTATGGTTTTGTATCAGCACCTGCTGTACCAAGTGACATATTGGTTTCTATAGTCAATGCCCTACTTAGTACTTAGGTGAAGGCAAGCCAAGGAATACCAGGTACTGCAAATGTTCAGAGGACAGGCAATGGCAAATGGGAGTATTCCTTGTCTTAAAAAAAGTTCATGGGGGTCACCATAAGTCAACAGACGATTTTACAGGCATATACACAAGGTGAAGGTAAGGTATCACAGCAGAGCTTGAAATGTGTTATATTTTTGGACTCCAACGCCCACAATTTGTAGTCCAAAATAGAACATCCAGCAAAGGAAATTGTATGTATAAATGATTGATCAAAACCATTTGCTCTACCTCTTATTATTTGGACTCGCTCTTTGGGGGAAAGATGAATGCTGCAAATGTGATTTAGATTGAACAGGGACTATCAAAACCAAAAAAACACCTGGCAAAGCAATTCCGCCCCCTCCCCTGCCATGTCTAAAAACATTTACCACTGCAAAAGGAACATCAGGTGGTGTTGGAACAAGCAAATAAACCAGCAGCTGTAAACACATCCATTCTGTTTGTGAAGGCAAACAGGCAAAGATGTGACTTGGCTTTGATGCTTTTAGTGTTTTGGAGCCATAAAGAGACCAAGCCCAGCAGGAAGGATGGCAAATTGCAACCAACATACATTCCCAAGATTAAAAAGTCCTGTCCCCATCTCCAACATACCATGCAGGGTTTCTTAGGACATCCCTTCCGTCAAAGGAAAGAATCCGAACTCCAGTTCTGAATGAAGCCTCAGAGCCTGAGAAGAGGTTCTCCCAATTATTAAACAGCACTTCATCCTAGAAAGGAATGAGAATAGGATATATTCACCTAACCATTATTGCAAGAACAACTTTCTGAGTGTCTGGAATAATTTCACTCTGCCCGAGGAAATCCCCCCCCCCCCCCACACACTTTTTTGTTGCAAAGTTCATAATTCACTGGGAGAACACATGACTTGCACAGCAAAGTTCAATCCCTGCTATCTTCTGTCAAAGGCTTTCAGGGAAAAGGTCTGGAAGGGACCCTTGGAACGCTGTTGCCAGGCAAAGTAGCCAGTACTTTAAGGCAGCTTTTCACAAAACCAATTCTGTTCAATCATTTTGGAAACTGAATGACTATGACTAGGACCAAATGTTCCTCATTGCTCTTTGAAAATCGGATACTACTATTCCCCAACTGGTATGGAAGTCATGCGTTGGGGCAAAATGCCTATAAAGGATTTTCCGAAACAGTAAGTCCTCCATAAAAGGAGTATAACTAATATGAAAACTATGCCAGCTATTCACTAATCCGTTTTTTATTCCTCTGCAGTAAAGCTGGATATAAATATTGAATTCACCTAATAGATGTGGTTTGCACTTCTTAGAACTGAACATATTTTGCATCGTTGAAACTATAGAGCTGCTACAAAAAATCCTCTTAATTCCAAGATTATTAAAATGAGCTGCCTTGAATTATTCTACATTTTCTTTATATTCAGGTAGTGGCTCCATGCCATGAATTAAGATCAAGGAAGTCAGTAGAGTCTCACTTATCCAACATAAACGGGCCAGCAGAACGTTGGATAAGTGAAAATGCTGGATAATAAGGAGGGATTAAACATAAAATTACATTATGATTTTACAAATTAAGCACCAACATATGTTTTACAACAAATTGACACAAAAAGCAGTTCGATACACGGTAATGTTATGCAGTAATTACTGTACTTACGAATTTACCACCAAAATATTGTAACATTGACTACTAAAAGGCAGACTGCATTGGATAATACAGAACATTGGATAAGCGAGGCTCTACTGTATAAGTATTTCACGATCATGAAGAGTGAGGTTTCCTTTCTCTCTCTCTTATGGTGTGAGGAGAGTGCATTCTCAGCTATGAGCTCCACCAAGATCCTGCTGTTCTCTAAGGAGGCAGGGTGTCTCCCAAAAATCCTGGGAAGATCCTCCTTGTTTGCTGATTTTACCTGGTAACAGAGGAAGCACCTCAAAAAGATCATCTACTCTTTGTGATGCAGAAAGCCCATTTTGACACTTTCCCAGATAGGTGGCCACCCAGTTTCTGGTGATTAATAGCTGTCAAAAAGGGAGGTAAAATTAAGATTGGCTTTGACCACACCTACCCTGAGATTGACAATAGGCACTGTGCTCCTGTCAGCTCTACGCACTATGCTGTAGAGGTCTTGCAGGCGAGAGGAGAGGAATGCTCTGAAAGTACCCGTCAATCCAACCTCCCGGGCTTGCTGGAAACACTGGAAGTCTGCTCCCCGGATGCCCCGCATGCTGCCACTCAAGGGAGTGTTCAGAGCGATAAGGTGGAGCTGCAAAAGCAAAAAGAAGACCAACGTGTGAGAAAGAGCCATGTCCTAATACTGTTTGAGCAGTTCCATACTGATGTCACTGTTCTCTAGATTACAGGAGACACTAAGAAGTAAGGTTGAATCATGAGCAGCACAATTCAAGCAGCTAAGAAGGGGTCCTGGTTCTCGCTGCATCTTGTCCGGCCTTTAATCTGCTTCCTGGCAATGGCAAGTATCCAGTCTTGTCAAATGGGAACATCCAGTCCTCTCCAACACTGTTCAAGAGATGTTCCCAGACAGATCAACAATTGGGCCCAAAAGGAAGCCAGCATGGTGCAGTGATTAGAGAGGCAAATCAGCATTGAGGAAACCACTGTTTATATTGTCACCCAACCACAGTACTATCTGGACTATCCTAATTTACTTCCTAGGGGTTGATGTGAGACTAAAGCACGTGGCAGGGCAGAGTCCACTATGTCAACATGCAATAAATAAAGAGTTTGGGAAGTTACATTTAAGATAAAAGATAAGGGATTACTATAATGACATACAGAAGCTTTTTATAACTTGTGCAGATGAGAGAATTCAGGATTGTTGCCTAGAAACTCTCGGAAACTCTGCTTTGAATGAGATTTTCCTGCTTCTTGCAGGGGTTTGGACTGGATGGCCCGTGAGGTCTCTTCCAACTCTACGATTCTATGATTCTATGGAAGAAGGCTCAGAGACCAGCAATTGAACAAATAAATTACCCAGGAAACAGTACAAAATAGTAGCCCGTGTCTCAGTGCAGCTATCATAAATTGGAACTAGGATACATTCTGTGAAATAAATGCCAGAAATGCACTGCAAAATGATATCTAATTTAATACAGATAGGCAAATGATGAAAAAAAATTATACTTCCTTGAATTGTTGGTATACATTTAACAGTACATTCCAAGTAATTCACTGTGTGTATGTTAATTATGCCTCCCCCCTTCGTAATTTCCATTTCCATTTTGTGGTTAGGCAAATATACCCCTCCCCTTTTGTGTCTTTTTTTACCCAACAGCGAGAAGGAAAATATCAGAACCTGAAACTTGTCAAAATATCCAATGCCTGCATTGCTTCCCAGAAAGATAGAAAGCCACCCTCTGGTCTGGCTAATGTGTTGTGTTGCTTTCTAAATGTGCCAGGTGATATCAAATAGGCATGCTTACCCAACAGTTTGGGCCTATTTTTGAGAGTGGATCAGAAAAAGCTACCTTAAGCAGCTTCCTGTCTGAAATGGAGTACAAACACATAGCTCCCCCCCCCTCTCTCTCTCTCTCTCTCTCTCTCTCTCACACACACACACACACAGAGTCAAGTTAGTTTGGATCAGAATACAAAGGCATTTAGCAGCATCTTTGAGAGACAGAGAGAGAAGTTGGTAGCCTAAAATTTCATACTTCATGGAGGTGCCTAAGAACAGACCTTTATAGCTATGAATGAGCGGGTGGTATGTGTGAATAGTAATTGAGATGGAAAACCTGTGGGTCTGGTGATGAGGTTCAATTTTAAATATGGTTGTTGGGGGACAAAGACAAAAGAAAAGATGTTGCCAAAAGCCTGGATGAATGGATAACCAATTGACTGGTGGAAAGAGTTACTGATATGTACAACCAGAAAGAAGATGTGAGAAACTGACCAAGAGTGCTCTCATGAAGCTGGGGTGTTAACTAGTGTTAAAATAGGCAACTCATGCATCTGACAAAGTTAAAACCATCTGCAAAAGCTTATGCTATCACTTTCTTTCTCTCAAGTCACAAATGCGCTACAAGATCCCTTCACACACATACAGCCATACACAGAATGCCCAAGCAGTTTCCATGTTTGTTTGTTCATTTTTGATTATGCAGATCTAAGTCTTCCTGTCCATATTGAGGAAGGAAAAAATAAACCCACCGAGGTCTCTCAACCCTACATAAGGATTTTGGGACTATCCTTCATTACCGATTACACTATTCTGCAGTTCAAAAAGATCTGGAAGCCACGCTTTGTCTACTCTTGGCATACCAGTTCTTCCCATCGTCCCTGAACCAGGCCAACTCCATGAATACTGCTCATCCCATCCAATCTACAGCAACCGTTGGTTACTAGAGTCAGCTAGTATATCTATACCACCACCCCAAATTTCTTTCTGCAAGATCAGTTGAGACAGCCATCATAATGATAGTGCTCCCAACCCTAGCAGCTGCAAGAGTGGGACCTTTACCAAAATATTTATAGGGCACACTCACAGCAGGTTGGAAGTCATGGTGAGTGTGGACAGCAGAAGGCGCAGGCTCGGGCTGGTGAAAGAAAGCATTCAGTGGCTCTTGTTGGTGATGGGCGCCATGGTGAGGTTGTTGGATGGCAGGTTGCTCAGGAAGGCGGTGCTGATTGATGGCCCCTTCATCCCCTCTCCAGGGCTTGGCGGTGGAGTAAGTGCTATACTGTGAATGCACAGGCAAATGTTGCTGGAATGTGCGCTGAGATCCAGAGGATGCTGTGTCTCCATGTGAATGGTGGACACTGGAAGGCCTATCATACACCTCATTGTCCTGGAATGGAATGAAAATTATTACATCAGCATCTTTGTATTCCCACCTTTTCCCACCCAGAGTAAAATTCAAGGCAGCTTTCACATGAACAAGATTACAATTAAAAACATACAAAATCAACATCAGAACCAAATTAAACTAGTAACCACATTTTAAAACTCTAAAAGATTTTAAAAGTTAATCAATACAGTTTAAAACAATTCACAGCTGTAACTGTGAAAGTGGCAGGACTGAGAGAAGGGACTCTCTTGTGAATCCCAGGGTCTAGAGAGGCTTATATTGGGAAATACGATCTGTCAGATAGCCTGGACCAAAGTTGTATAGGTCATAATCAACACTTTGAATAATATTGCTGCACCATCTTCTGTGTGCCTTCATTTGTTGTCTGTGCCATGGTGTTTGAACTACAATGTACTACCTCATGTTATAACTGACTAAAGATTGTGTGAAATCTTATGTGCTCTGCTGCGACCAAACCATTCAATTGCACCCCCAGATTTCTACCCTGAGCTGTCCTTGAGAGCAGAGATGTAAAGTAGTGATTTAAAGTAATACAGTTATCTGCATGATTTACCTTTGGGGCAGGAGCAAGAGTATCAGAAACTTAAATTTCAGAAGTAATGTAAGGAATGGTAATAGCAATATTTGTATAATATGTCATGTATTTTATTTTCAAGATTATTTTCAAATTGCACCCCCATATTATATGCCATACTTTCTTAATAAAGCCACATGTTTCATGGTATACATATAATTGCTGGTGAATACATGTATTTTGTATTTACTATAAATTTTTAACATGTTAAATTTTCAATTAAAAAAACTGAGAAGCACAAAGACAGAGACTTGACTGCATTTTAAGACGAGCCATTTACTGATATGTGGCATATTGCCTCCTGGGGGACTATGGAGGACCACAACCCTTGTCTCAACTCCTGGGAAAACATGGGTACTTGCTCTCAAGTACCCCCAAACTAACATGTTTTTGACCTTCTCTGAGCCATTTGAGATCTACAGAGCCCCCCCCCCCCTTTAAAAAAAAACTGGGATCACTTTCTGTTGGGAAAAAGGCCTCCCCTGGATTGAAAATGAACTTGGGAAAGCAAAAATATGTCAACTGAACATATGGGAATACCTTTCTTTCCCCCCCGCCCCAAAATTGTGTATATTCTGAAGGGATTGTACAGCCCAGATTGCACTTTACCTACCCCTGTTTTGAACCACTGTTTGTGATAATGTGGGAACCTGCAATTGTGGCTTGTTTTCCAATTGCCCATCCAAAAACAGCCATTATTAGAAGAGGTGAGAAAGAAACATACCAAACATTGGAAAAAACAAGCCACAAATTTGCTTGATTGCCTGCCATGTAATTCATGGCATCAGCAACGAACTGCTGTTAATCTAAACGATGACTTACTGTGACTATGGGAATGTGCTCATTATATAAGAATATAAAGTACAATCACTGTAATTAAAGAATACTATCAAATAGAGAATGTACTATAATAGACATCCTAACCACATCACACAATGCTAGACAACAATGTTTCACTTACCAGCCCAGGACCAGAGAGCGATATTCTTTCCTCAAGCTGAAATCAAACCAGAATCATTATTTTAATATTTATATTGTGCTTTTTGTCTATTTAAAAAATCTATGAAACAATTTTGTTTGCTGATCTTATAACCATATTGGAGAAGCTCACCATTTATTCCCTTAGTTGTGACCACTACACTACACTGCATCAGTCCCAATTTTTTTTTCCATGATGAATTTTGTAATTTCCCAATGCAGCCCAAGGCTGGGAACAAATAGTTAGCAAACCTCATATCTGAACTACAAGGTACCAAACAAGTCCTAACTTCCTAGCAGGTGAAACAACTGTCTCTTGGCAATATGACAAGAATGACATTTAAAGCCACAAGGATTGTCTAAATAAGTATAAAACAACTGGGTGTGTGTGTGTGTGTGTGTGTGCGTGCGAGTTAAAGCTAAAGAGTAAACATGCTTTATACCCACTGGGCATAGCCTGCTAAGAAAAAAACAGATCTTTCATCACATTGCGTCAGACAAGAGACCTTTGTTAAGGAAATGCACTGTAGACCCATTCCTGACAACAGCAGCCTGTGTTACAGAGAAAATAGGGATGCAGCTGAAGTTCGCAGCAACAGTGGGCAACTACCAAGAGTTTGTGGACACACAAGAACCTCTAGGATCTGAAAGACCATTTCCTCCTCTGAAAACGTTTGAACACTTAAGCTTTTTCATCCAAACTCAATTGTGAAAACTATCGCCTCCAGAAAGGCTATTCGGAATCAAGTCAGGGCAGGGGTATTTTGTCCATTACAATAGAGGAGTGCTTCTTTCTGACCTCATATTCCATTTCCAAATAAATGAATAGTGTTGCATTACCCTCAGCGTCTGCTTCCCATGCTACAAAGAGAGAGCATTATTTATGACAACTGTCCATATACAGCTGGACACTTAGCCTCCACATATATGCGTACTTACAAGGATTTTCCTGAAACCATTGCGAACACGGATGTAGAGCTCTTCTCTATCCCGGATAAAAATGAGTTGCCCTTCTGGAACTTCATGAGATCTGCTCATCATGCTTTGATAGGTTGGCAGAATCTGTGGCTGTCAGGAAGCAGGTAATTTGATGAACGAAAAAACAAAGATGGGAACCTTTGCTGCCACTGATCAGTTTGGATAATGCACCATATTTTGACTCACTGTTTCACTATATACATCTAAAAGTACATCTACACTGTAGAATTTGGAGCCCCCGATGTCATAGTGGACTAAAGCCTCATGACTTGAAGGTTGGGTTGCCGACCTGAAGGCTGCCAGGTTCGAATCCCACCTGGGGAGAGTGTGGATGAGCTCCCTCTATCAGCTCCAGCTCCATGCGGGGACATAAGAGAAGCCTCCCACAAGGATGGTAAAAACTTCAAAACATCTGGGAGTCCCCTGGGCAACGTCCTCGCAGACGGCCAATTCTCTCACTTCAGAAGCTACTCAAGTTGCTCCTGACACAAAAAAAAACTGTAGAATTAATGCACTTTTGGCACCATTCACACATTTTTTGGCTCAGTGCTATGGAATCATGGGAGTTGTAATTTTATCAGGCCTTGAGCCTTCTTTGACAAATAATGTTGGTGCCTCATCAAACTACAACTCCCATGATTTCATGGCATTGAGCAGTTAAATTGATGTCAAATAGCATTAATTCTACAGAGTAGATGTACCCTATATCTGTAAGGCTAATTTATAACTAATGAACTACTCAAACTGAATCTTTCACATTATGAATTTCAAGTCAAATAAGAATTATTCCAGTGGAGGATTCATCTGTAAAGCCAGGGATGCTTCTCGCCCCAAGAGAGCCTATGGTTTATTAAAAACCAAACAAACCAGAGGCCTTTCAAGTTTCACCAGGTTGGCCTAGTAAAGCCTGTAGGAAGCTTGACATGTGTAGGAAGCTTGACATGTAGGAAATGGTCCCTGGACCCTCCAAAGTTGCCCATCTGTCTCTGCATGACATTGTTTTCTCTTCTTACCCCAGATGGAGAGGATGCATCGTTACTGCCTGGAGGTCCTGGTGGCCCTGGTGGGCCAGGTGGGCCTGGAATACTGATAGCTGGAAATGAAAGGAACTTGGATTTGTAAAGGTCTAAACTACCTCAGAGCTAACCTATCTGCAATGATGGAATACAAAAGCAGCAGATGTCATCTACTCACCTTGTCTGTGGGGTCCTGGGAAAGATGGAGGGCCTGGGGGGCCAGGAGAACCTGGGGGTCCTGGAGGCCCTGGGCGACCCTCAAATCCTGCGCCAGGAGGTCCTTGGGGTCCTGGAGGGCCAGGAGGACCCCTAACACTGTCTCCTTTAGGGCCCTGAAAAAATACATGTGGTTTGAACTGTAGGCACAGAAGAAGCTGAGGATCATTTAGACCTGGAGTGTGCAAAGAGCTACCCACAAGCCACAGGCAGCCTCTGAGGTCTTTCCTGTGCCCTCAGGTCTCCACAAGTGTCAAAAGTGTCTCCAAATACATTCTAGGAGGTATAGGGGGCAGTTTTGCCATGTTTCTGATATCACTTTGGAGAATTTTAAAAATAGGAAGTGAACCCAAAGTCTGCTCATTCCCGCTAAACACCTTTCTTGGACTAAAACATATCAAACATACCACACATTCCCTAAAACAGTGGTTTCCAACCTTTGGTCCTTCAGGTGTTTTGGACTTCAGCTCCCAGAAATCCCAGCTATCTTACCAGCTGTTAGATATTGTGGGAGCTGAAGTCCAAAATGACTGAAGGACCACTGCCCTAGAAGATATGTAGGGGCATTTTGCACCAAAAAAATTACTTCATTTCATTTAATTTCACTTTGGGGTGGGGTGGGGTGGGGTGGGGTGGGTCCCTCCATGGTCTAGCTTTCCACAGTTGCTCATCCTTACTCGAAGCTGATCCCTTGTGTAATAGCAGGTTCATCCAGCATCAATATTATGTCAATCAATAAATTTGACTCAAGCAGCCAAATCCTCCTACTCCTCTTCTTGTCACAATTTTGACCAAGCTGTAACCAACTTCTCCTAGTCTCTCATCTAGAAACAATAATCTCATATGTGGGCTCTGTCAGATTCTCCAAAGCATTGCACTCATGCTTCCATTCCTGAACTCTAAAATGAGCAAGTTTTCCCTATCCTTCCTACTCAAAGAAACAACCTGCACATTTGCAACTTTCCTCTCCTCTCTCTCTTTTGCTACTGCATTCACTGTTGGTATTATTGCTGTGTTGGAAAAAAAGATTTGGAGGGCAGGGAGATGAAAGAACAATACTATTTGCAGGACAGGTATTATCTAAATTACACTGCTCCTATTTTCTCATCACTTACAATCAAGAACAGTCTGTTTGCCACCTGAAGTATCAAGTGTATTCCACCCAATTGTAGGGCTAGTCCTGCAAAGTGCCCTTGGCAATGGGGAAAGCATAACTGCCAGAGTCCACAATGTTGATGGGATGTGCAAAATGGCAAAGGCACTGTGAGGTGGGGATAATAATTAACTGTCCCTGCATTAAACACAAGAATTCCTAGACCATGATAAATTAATTCAATAATCTGTTTGCTTTTCCAAAACCTGTTCCAAATAGACCCCAAAGCAGCTGTCAGCCTGCTCCAGATTGTTATGGCTTCACACTGAGAAGAAGTAACACTTGACACAGAGCAAGAATATGAAATAGTTTCTGTTCTTGGAAAACTGCGGTACTTTTTTTTCCCTTTTTTACACCATCACCAGCTTGGTGTCATGATTTGAGCATTGGACTATGACTATAGAGACCAGGGTTCATTTTTTATTCAGCCATGGCAATGAGCTGGGTGACTTTGGGTGGATCAAACATTCTTCGTCCCAGAAAGCCCCATGACAGGGCCACCTTAGGGTTACCAGATTGGAAAGGAGATGAGGGTACAAAACAACAACAACAGCCCTATCTAGGTCACCCACTTCATCCACTTTTGTAAAAAAAAAAAAAAAGATTGCAGATTATACCACCCTGCAAAGACATTAGCTACCCTTCCCATTGTGCAATATGGGATCTCTTACCGGAGGACCAGGGTATCCTGGGTGACCCGGAAGTCCAGCAGCTCCTGGTCCAAATAATCCTCCACCTCCTGGCTCTCCTTTTTCACCTTTCTCTCCAGATTCCCCTTTCTCTGCTCTTTCTCCCTAAGGAAAAGTGATTACATACATAAATATACAGGTACCAAACAAAATGCATCCATCTGCCTCACCTCCAAAGGTAGGGCTAGTGCCTTCCAGAGTATGTACTTAAGTAAATAAACAAAACTCCTCCATTACTAGCAGAAGGCTAGGAAAAAAATGGGGGGGGGGGGGTGAAGCACAGTCCCAGTTTCTGCTACTGAACTGAAAGATACCACTGGCCACAATTCCCTGCAGACATAAAAGTGCCAATTTGGGTGCACCTACACTGCAGAATTAATGCAGTCTGACACCACTTTAACTGTCATGACTCAATGCTATGGAATCCTGAGATTTGTAGCTTGGTGAAGCACCAGCAGTCTGGCTGAAATGGTTAAAGATCTTGTAAAACGACAACTCCTATGATCCCATAACATTGAGCCATGGCAGTTAAAGGCAAACATCATTAAATCTAGACTGACCCTCAGATATATGTGGTGCAGGTTTTATTTGTCTGGCATTGACTCATTCATTGGACTGCCAATCAACAATGCCAATAAAGAGTGGCAAAGGCCCAAGGAGTAGAAAATTATACGTGTCTACTTTGCACATACAGAAAGAAATCAATTTGGGATCTAAGTCTAAACATAACATTTATGTATGTTTTATATACCTTATAAATACAGTCTGAAGGTCATTTTATACACAGTACAGGGTGTTTGAAAAAGAACTCCCTAGTTCTAATGTGTTTTAATTTAAAACTAGGGAGTTCTTTTTCAAACACCCTCTATTTTAAATAATTTGGTGCATTAAACAAAGCTTGTGTACACTGAACCATCAGAATACAACAGTGTCACTATCTCAGCCACCAATGTGGACAATTATGGATTTTGGAGTACAATAGAGTCTCACTTATCCAAGCCTCGGTTATCCAAGTTTCTGGATTATCCAAGCCATTTTTGTAATCAATGTTTTCAATATATCGTGATATTTTGGTGCTAAATTCGTAAATACAGTAATTACAACATAACATTACTGTGTATTGAACTGCTTTTTCTGTCAATTTTGTTGTAAAACATGATGTTTTGGTGCTTAATTTGTAAATCATAACCTAATTTGATGTTAAATAGGCTTTTCCTTAATCCCTCCTTATTATCCAAGATATTCACTTATCCAAGCTTCTGCAAGCCCGTTTAGCTTGGATAAGTGAGACTTTACTGTATTTTGGATTTCTGTATTAGCAATGTTCAACCTGCACAATCGCTAGTTTGAAATGCAAAAATATCCAGGTACACTAAATCTAGATGCTATTAAAACTGATCAGGACAAGGAGAAAAATGCAATGTATTTAATAAAGAATTACTTCAAGGTGTAATGTTGTTACCCTGCTTCACTAAACATGTGTCAGGAGAAAGAAGGTGGTCGGCCCTACGCCCTACCCTTAACCCCAATGCATTCATCTTCCACTGATCTTCTCATTTCCTAAAGTTTGCTTCTTTATACATGTACATTTTCCTTCTTGATGAAGAATGCTTACCCAAAAGGGAGAATCAAATGTGCTGAAATCATAAGGAAACTGGCCTTTGTGGGGGGAAAGGAGAGAAGAATTAGTTTTGAATGACAGAAATCAATGTGTTCCACTGAGAAGTTCCTTTGCTTTCTGCCTGGAATATAACAGGTTGAAGAAGGTTGTCCTAAAGGGATTTCTAAAGGCAGAATGCAAAAGGAAGTCCTGTGCCAACTCTTGACATAAAATCAAACAGTAATATCTAACCCCTTCCCATAAAAAACAAAAATAGGTGCATAACTTTCTGACATAATGGACAATGACCGGGAAACCAATACTGAAAGAGGAAAGCAAAATAAATATCTTTTAGAAACCACTGCATATTTTTCTTGTCAGAAAATTATGAGAGACACATTATGGATTTGAAGAATGATGCAATGGGACTTTGGTCACTCAAACATCTTGACTGAAGGGGATAGTTCCTAAAAATAAGATTATCTTTACAGATATAATTTGGTCTGCTCACTCGATAATATACCTTGGTTATGTATGCACGTTTACTGACGTGTACCATATAACTGTGAATTTTCCAGATAGAAACATAGTGGGCGCATTAGTCCTAAATTGGAATTTAAAAAGTCAATACATATGTTTTCAGAGTTGTCTCTTTTATACTTAGGGCCCTTAACTAAACCTTTTCATGCCAGGAAGAGGTGAAAGGGAAAAGCCACAACTGAGGCTGGATCTACACTACCATATAATCCAATTTCAAAATAGATTATCTGCATTGAACTGGATTATATGAGTCTACACTACCAGATAATCCAGTTCAATGCAGATAATATGCATTCTGAGACTGGATTATATAACAATGTAGATCCAGCCTTCATGATACGGTGCCTCTTCTGTGTATAGCTTTGCATTCTGGTTCCTCTGATTACAGCCCACCAGGTGTTGTTGGCGTGGGTCAAATACAGCACACACAATATTCTTCACCATGGACTATGTTACCTAAGACTGCTGGGACTTGTGTTATAACAACATCTGCATGATTCCCATTTCTGTCTTGGGACAAGAAGTATACTGGAACATTAGTGTTTATGGAGGAAGCTTTAGTTTAATGATTCTCAAACTGTGCTCCGCAGAGCCTTTAGGGCTCCGCAAAGCACAGTCAGGGGCTCCACAGGGCTCTTTGACCCTCCTGCCTAGGAATCTTGTGGCCTGTGGAACCGTGCTGCTGTTGCGGAGGCCCCATTGGTCACACCGCCACCGCCGGGGGGGGGGGCATAGGCCATGCTGCTGGTGGGGAGGCCACTTTTTGCAGGACAGGGTTCCCCTTTTGTGTAGCAAGGGAGGCCTGCTTCCCTGTGCTTCCTGAGAGGGGCTCCTGGCCTATCTGTCAAATTTTAAAATGCAATGCGGCCCCTGTGTCCAAAAATTTCTTGAAACTTTTCCTTCAAAAAGGGCTCCATGGTTTTAAAAGTTTGAGAACCCCTGCTCTATTTGGTTTAGGAACCAAGCCACAACAGTCTTCTGATAAACTCATGCACCCATGACAACTCTCAATTAAAGAAGTGGTAATTCCAGAGAAGTATCACACTGCAAGCTTTCTTACCTGGGGGTCCTGGAGGGCCCACGTCACCTTTATCCCCCTTCTGACCTGGAGCACCATGGTAGCCTGAAACAGAATATTGGCATAAAACTTGACAATTCCCCAAAACCTATGAGAAGGTACAACATAACAAGAGGGTTAAAAATGAAAATATAGTCAAATTTCCAGAAATCCTGGGGACACTCATTAAACTTATTTTATTTAATTTTATTTAACTCAAGTGGTAGTTTAAAGCTTAACGTGCCAAAGTTTAACAACTGATGATGACACCTGCAGCGCCAAAAATTTAGTCATGTTATGCCTCTCCACCACTGATTTGATTGGACCACCACCACTCCCAATTTTGGAAAGTCACCCACACCATAATTTGCAGAGAGATTTGCTCTAAGAGTTTATGGGGAAAACAACAACATCCAATCTCCTCCATTCCAACCCACTCTGCAACTTTCTTGCATTCTTACCAGGCAGTCCTGGAGGTCCGGGAGGGCCCACATCACCAAAGGCCTGAAATTTTTTAGAAAAGTTTCCCATGAATTGTGTTACTGCAGCTTATGATATATTATGATATATTCATTGCATTTCCAGAGCTAAATATAATATACCCCTATGTTTGCACAGCAAATAAAATGTATTTAGGCCTTTACTCACATTGTTGTCATAAACAGGCACCACGGTGCCAGGAGGACCTGGTGGGCCAGGAGGGCCAGGAATCCCTGGAGGACCCTACAAAGAGAGAAAGAGAAACACAAGCACCCAATAACTTAATGCAGTCTGGAAGTGCAGAAGTGAGACCCAGAACCTCTGCACAACAACCTTGCTTCTGTGTGTGCTCTAAAGTTGTTGTTGTATATATTTTCAAGTCTCCTGTCAACTTATGGTTTTCTTCAGCAAGGAATACTTAGGAAGTTGTTTTGCCAGTTCCTTCCTCTGAAACATTGCCTAAAACACCTGGTCTTTGTTGGTGGCCTCCCATCCAAGTACTAGCAAAGGCTGACTATGATTAGCTTCCAAGATCAGATGTGATGGATAAATATGATACATGGATTGAATGGAATTGTATGAAAGGAGTATGAATGGAGCCTAATTTGGCTGAAGACACAATACTAAAATTTTAAGGTTTGGAAAACAACTACACTTTGACAGATTTGCAATGGAAAGCAGAATTCTGGTTGTCTGCTTCCTTCTGTTAATGTGGGATTTGTGTATTTATAATGTTTAAATGAAATTTCTGTCTTGTCTGTATTGCGTACTGATTGAATCATCCAGAGTGTAACATAGTCTGGAAAGAGTTAATTACTAAGAAGCTGTGATGACCCTGATGTGTGGCTGGAACTGGGGAGTGTCCAGACACAAGTGTGTATGCATTACTGATTGCATCAGTTCAGTTCAGTTCTGTGTTGAGTCGAGTGCTGTCTGCTGAGAAGTCAAGTCCTGTGTCCATTGTCTTCAAGTCTGTTTGTCTTTATTACTGCTTTCAGTAAAACTTGTATATAGTTTTACCATAGTCTCTGATGTCTCTTCGTGCTGCGTTCCTCTGACTCCATCCAACTGCTGCTGCGCTGTGTAATTTACTCTGACACCTTCTCAGATTGGAAGAGAAGGAGTGTGTTTTGGAAAAGTATTGGAAGTGTTGAAAGTATTGGAAAAGTGGTAGATTTCCAGGGAAGCAATCTGGCCTAAGTGCAGAAGTTCTTCTCCAGGAAACAGAGGAAGAATGGTGTATGTATGTGATGAATGAATGTGTATGTATAGTGTAAATGCTGAGTAGATGTGGCAAAATTCCTCTTGTTTGTTAGCCAATGTAGCTGTAATTTGTTTGTGTATCCAATGTAGTTATACAGAGTCTATATGTCTGTTGTTCTTTGTGTTAAAGTGTAAAGGTTGCTGTGATATATTCTCTCATACTGAAATTGCAATAAAAAGAACCTTTGTTTTAAAAGTATTTATGACACAGACAGGATATATTATCTTTAGGATATTTAGGCCCTTAAAGTTGTTCTTACTGGGGGTGAAAATCCTGGCATAGTCGATGACATCTAAACTCAGGATTCATAGCCAACTCAAGAGATGAAAAATAGGAAGAAAACATAGGCTGTGGAATGTAGACTGAAGTATACTGTGTCTCTTTATCTTATGTAACATCAGCTATCACAAAACAAACAGTTTCCTTCCACCACCCTCTCGAACTGGTCACTGGCCCTAATAAAGTGAATTTGACTAACTTCCACAACCCACTCAAGAGAAGGAATAACTACTCCCCCATGCTTTACAAAGTTCATACTGTAGCAAAAAGACTTCAAGTTATTTTGTTAGCCATCATCCATGAATAGGTTGTGAAATCAAGATATCTGAGGAAATGGCTCTTCCAGTGTACTGGCAAATATCTGCATGATTTTGTCTAAGCTCCTTTCCCAGAAACCAAATAGCAGAAACAGTTGGAGTATATAAGTTTCTCAAGCAGAGCATGAGGGAAAACTGGAACACTAGAAATGGCACAGATATTGCCTCTCTTCCTAATTCTACTCCCTGAGACCAAATACAGAATTGCACCAAAGAAGGAGAACATATTCAAAGAATACTCTCCTACACTGTGGACTTGATTGCCAAAATGCGTATCTGTATTCAGCTTCCTCAGGTGTCTTAAGGTGATTCTAACTACTGGGTCAATAGAAAAAACATCATTTTTTTTAGGTGCACCTTGGAAGGCTTGGGCTTTTATTATTTTTCACATAATGCTAGAGATTGAGAATCCTCACTCCCAGGTGCTGAAGGAGCATAGGTAGAGCACAGGTAACATACCTGCCTTCAGCATGGAAGTTAAATAGAAGCTTTTCCACTCACCCTTACACCCAACCCTCCACTGGGATCAGCAGGGTCACCTTTCTCTCCTTTCAGCCCATTCATACCGGGTCGACCCTGCAAAAAAGAAATAAAGCATACTGGGCTCAACTGAGATGCAACACAAATGTGGAAATGTATTTTATTTTCTTCAATGTATACCCTGACTTTCTCTCACTGAGAAACTGGAGGCAGATTACAAAATTTAAAACAGAGATTGGCTAAAATGTTACACACATAAGTTATTTAAAAGTTAGTCAACTATTTTAATAAAAGCAGATAATTAAGAACAGTTTAAAATACATTTAGAACATAATTAAAAGCATGCAAGAAAAAAACGCACCATACCACTATCAATGCTATTCCAACATGTGAGAAACTAAAAGCCTGCCTAAATAGGAGACTTTAACCTCCTACTAGAAAAGAGAGCAGTGGAGTGGCTAACAACACCTGCCTTGGAAGGGGTTCCACAGCCAAAGAGCATCCATTGAGAATCTCTCTCTTAATGTCCTTCACCACATGTGCCTGTGATGGTGGCGAAAGATGGGTTGCTTACCTGTAACCATGTTTCTTTGAGTGGTTATCTGTGGAATCTGCACATATGATACTGATTATGCCTAAGCAATACTTCCGGAACACTCTCAGCTGTGAAGTTTTGGCTGAAGCCCCGCCCGGCCTCCCCATGAGGCATATAAGGTGCGGGTAGGGATGTAGCCACAGTTCCCTTTCTTCTGCCACCTTACAAGCAGCTTAAGGAACCTCTCGTATAAGAAGGCTAGGACTGTCCATGTGAGGTGAGATGTTGCTGTGCTGAAATTCCCACTTTTCCTCACAATTGGCTAGGATGAGTTATAGCAGCTAGGAGAGTGAAGTCCAGCAACATCTGGAGGACCACACAATTTCCACCTTTGGGCTACAGATATTGCATAATATATTGAATAAAGTTCAGTGTTGACTTCACATGACAACCTCTGCCTTTTCTTAGTCCTGACACAACTCTGCTAGAGTCAGTGGTTGAACTACCGGACTAGAGTACAGCAGTCATTCCAGAAAATCTAAATGGTGGGAAAGGGCTTGTGTGACTTCTTTGACAGGACTTGAGTACATCTTGGCTGAAGAAAAGATGACTGTTTCAAAGGGTACTTCAGGGGAATCTTTGGCATTGGAAGGACTGGCATGGTCATAACTCCATCCAGGGAAGAGAAATAGACGGGAAGTTGCACAAGTAAAGAAAGAGGCGGGAGGTGTATGAAGTGGGACCTGGAGTCCTTTAAAATTGTTTCCTTTTTTCCTTGTTGATGGTTCAATGATTTAGCAATTAATTTCTGACGCACTTTCTGGAATCCCTCTATAACTGAGAGCTGGAACTGGTTACTGGGTCCTATCCATCTTGGCCTTCTCATTTCCAACTCTACCCCTTTTATAAGATAATACACACCAGAAGAAACATCTAAAAATAAGAATACTTACAGGTCTTCCAGGAAAGCCAATTTCTCCTTTCTGCCCAGGCCTCCCAGGTGGCCCCTATAAAAGGAAAGGAAAATAGTAACATAAGACTGAATTAGAAAGACAAGAGATTGCAAAATGTAAGTTCTTGCAGTGGCTCTAATATATCATGCACAATGGAAGTAGAAAGCTGGAAGATGATCTGTGGTGATGGTTGCTGAGATGGCTGACAAAAACAGACACAGAAAAACCCAGAGTTTGCACAAATACATTAAAACCCTTAATGGGTTGCCCCTAAACCCCAACTCAATAAAGATTGGACATATTCAGAAAATACAGAATGTTGAGTTTCAACTGGAAAGTAAGCCCTGAGGAAGAGAGGTACAACCTCCTCAAACTCTTATCTCTTTATCCTCCCTGAAGTGAAACAGTGATCCTTCTACCAGGAGGGGGAGACAAATATTGAAATGTTTTGTGCAGTTCCCTTGTTCAAGCATTGCTATATTTTTGAATGTAGGAACAAGAAAAATAACAAATGATTATACTATAAAAATGTAAATGTTTCACCAATGAAATAATGATGGATGTTTACATCTATATCAATCCCTTGTATGGAAGAAAATATACAATGTGTAACTTACTAATGGTCCCACGGGTCCTCTTGGGCCTCCTTCACCCTGCAGTCAAAAATGAAGGCCATTAGAAAAAGATGCCTCTATTGGAGCAACCTTTTGAAACCTGACGCACTGTTGAATTGCAACACTCATCATCCCCACCTAGCATTTGAAATTAATGTGTTTGAATCATATTTGGAAGCCACCAGGTCAGGGATGGATGGTAAAGAGCACCCCACATTATTTTGCCTGCGTGATCAACACAGGGGGTGATCAAATGTTAGGAAATGGCAAGCAGCCCCAGGATTCCACTGTGATTCCACTTCAATTGACACAGCTCTGTCCTATGGAATTCTAGTGCTTGTAGTTTGGTTAGAGGCGCCAGAGAAGCTCTCTGGTTGAGAATTTTAAGTGCCCCAACCTAAGTACCTCTCCCTATACTGCAATCCCAAAATCATAATGCATTGTGCAGTGTGAAAGGATCCCAGGAGTGGGAACTATTCAGCCTGCTGCTTGATGTTGAACTGCACCTCTCAGCATCATTCGCAAGGATATCCAATGGTAAAGATATGGGAGTTGCAGTTCTGAAAGGCCACAAGATTCTCAGCCTGCTCTACAGAGACTGCAGGAAGATATATCTTAATCAGCTCTGGTCATAAAGCACATCAATGCCCAGCTTAGGCTGTTGATAGCCGATGCAAATACTGGCAACAATTTGCCTGTAAGATGCTAAAGGCCATGCCTGATGACTCCCTTGTAAGCTCCTGGCCAGTTATGAGGAAAGTCTTCCAAACATCACTCCAAATAAGGTGTGTGGGGGTAGTTTGTGTCAGAGAACCAGCCTATAAAATACTAGCTCTCCTTCTGGACAAGAACTGAGCGGAGTGAGTGCAAGCCTGAAACTGGGCCTTTTCAGATTATCTGTAGAATACAATGGAAGTGGTTCCCAACATACTTTAGATAGAATTCACACCTCCATCCCAGTGGGGTTTTTTTTTCAAAATCAAAAAATAAAAGGGATGGGGTTTTCATCACAGGAGAACAACTGAGGCAGAGACCCCCCACACTTTCTGCTAGTTTAAGAAGGCTCTGCTCCTGGCTTACACCATGCAAAATGTAGTCTTCCATGTTTTCAATGCAGAAAAATGGATCTGGGTTAGTAAGCAATGTTCTTTGGGAAAAAAAACAGAATATGTTATTTTTCTACCTTTTCTCCTTTTGAATTAGTTGCTATAACTGTTCCATCAGGGCCAATTATAACTCCTGGTTCTCCCTTGTCACCCTGTTCAGAGAGGGGAAAGACAGGAATGAAGACAAGTATTCTATCAAATCATTAACTTTACAAAGTTTAACATAACATTCTAAAGGAAATGTATCCCAATTTATAGACCACAATCTAGTACCAATTGAGTATCCCTTAGCCAAAATACTTGGGGTGAGAAATATTTTGGATATTGGATATATGTATATAATGAGATATCTTGGAGAAGGGGCACAAGTTGGGATACAACATTTATTTGTTTCATATACAACTTATTCATATAGCCTGAAGTTAATTTTATACAATATTTGCAATAATTTTGCAGATGAAATGGAGTTTGTGTATGGTGAACTTCACCTCAGAAAGGAAAGATATCATTATCTCAGCCATCCATGTGGAGAATTTTGGATTTTAGAGTATTGCAAATTTTGAAATTCCAGTTAATGGGTGCTCCAACAGTACAATAATTTGGTCTGGGTTTTCTAATGTATTTATTTTGGTTTGTTTTTTTCTTTACCCTTTTCCTCTGCAATTCTGCAACATTACATACATGCAATTATTCTCAAATGTTATCCTACTTATGAAAAGATTCGTTATCCTACTTACTAAAACAAATTAAAAACATTGCTAAAAATCCACAAGACACAAAAGTTAAAATGAGAAATTCTTGCCAATGATATACACATTTATAGATCTTTTGGCTGTCACACATCATATTCCCTAATAAATCATTGTAACACTGAAAGCAGTCCCTCGCTTGCCCTGCAAAAATTGGTTGATATTTCTAATTTTGGAAAGAAAATTGGACAAGACAGCAGCAAGATTTGGAGCCAATTGAAAAATGTGCCCTTTCCTGAGCAACATGCAGACTTAAATGTTTTTTAAAAGTGCTTTTCATTGTCATACCTTAAGTCCTGGAGAGCCTGGAAAACCTGGGGATCCAATGTCACCTTTTGGTCCAACAGGCCCCTGCAGATGGAATCATAGAGGCAGCTGAGGAATCAAGGCATTCCTCTTCACCACCAAACACCATTTTTTCAAAAGAGGCAATCAACAGAACAATTCTCTTTTCCAGCATTCCCTTCTCCCACCTCTAATATCTCCCTTCCTCTTAGGTATGTAATATAGTACAAGCAGTCCCCAAGTTACAAACATCTTACTTACAAATGACTTATAGTTAAAAACAAGGGTGAGACAACAGGAAGTGAGAGAAATTATTCCTAGAAATAATGGGTAGCTTACATGTTTCTTCGAGTTGTCATCTGTGGAATTTGCACATATGGGTCTTGTATGCAGCTGCTGTCACAGCAGTCAAAGAACTGAGATGGTAGCCCACCTAATGGCTAGATATCCTTGAGGGCAGGATGGGCAGGGCTACCACTAGAAGACTTTTTAAAGCTATAGAGAATTCCGTTCTGTCTTGCACCTGTGTACAACACTCATATGTGTGATTTCACAGAGACCACAAAGAAGAAGGAAAATTCACTCCTGAAAGAACTATCATGGAAAAAGGTATAGCCACTTAAGCTTTATCACCAATTCTTGTTTCCACAACAAAGCAAATTTTTTAACATCTAATTATCACAGCGACTAGAAAGTGAGGTGAAATCTTCTAAACAGGGGTACAGACAGCAAAACAAATGTTACAGGAATGTTGATCCTTATGCTATCCAAAGCTTTAAAAGATATATTTTTGGCAGGAGTTACACTTAAAAATGTACCTGTTCAGGCTTACATACAAATTCAAGAAATTTAAGAACAAACCTACAGAACCTATCTTGTTTGTAACTTCAGAAAGGCCTGTATACTGGAAGCCAAGGCTAGGCAAATTGATGGTTTCTAGATTTTTTTATAAACTAAATACCCACAATCCCTGACCATTTGCCATGCTGACTCAGCTTCATGAGAATTGCTGTCCAAAACATCAGGAGGATCGCAGGTCACTAAAACAACCATTTATTGCTCTTCCCCTGTAGGCTACTCTATTTGGTCAAACAATGAGGCTTGCTCTGAGTATTAACTCGAGCAAATTCCTCTGCCTGAGAATCAGTTGCTGCCTTGCTAGGGACAGTCAACTGCAGAAAAATATGGAGAAACACTACTATAAAACCATTAAGGGCCTGCTCACATACTAATTTTTCAAACATTTATTCAAGTTCCAAAGAGAGGTCAGTTACATATAATTGATAGTTTGGATATATGCTTTTCCTGTTGTACAATCAAAAGTAGGTTTCAACTCACACCCCCCCCCCCACCCAAATAAAATCCAGGTTGGTTATCCTCCAGGTGCAAAAACCAAATACAGAACTTGCAAGTACTGCAGATACATACATACACATGCGTTGGGGCTTAGAAAAAACTGAGTGATTTGTCTAGTCTGAGCATTCACAAAGTCTTAAGCTCTGAAAACATGGGAAAGCAAGTGAGTTGCAGGGATATAGTTGGATTGGGATCTGCTTCTTACTGCCTGGATCACTCAGGAAATAGAAAAAAGACAACTTGATAATCACCTCAAAACATAAACCTTTCTTGTCTAACTAGCACAACTTTTGGTGATCAGCTCACAGCTAAGTCAACCTTCCAGGAAGGAAAGCAACTGAGGACTACAGCATGGTCACCCAACCCTCTCACTGAAGTGGCCCCAAGAAGGCTTCTCTACAGTACAAGCATATTCATCCAGAAGTGACCTCAAATGGCCCCTTTCCAGAACAGAGCAAAAAAGTGCAAAGTCAGAATACACAGGTAGTTGAGTCTTTTAAAATAAAAAGCAGGATCAGATCCTAGCAGCTTGTATAGGCTTATTTACAATGCTGATGTGAATGGCTGATGCAGCTTTCCTCCTGTTTTCAAAAGGAGTGACAGAAAATCCAGTCTTTTGAAATCCAGCTGCCCATCCAATAAGCAGCAAAATTATACAGCAGTCTCAAATTCACAAAAAGAGCACATGTTGATATGGCTGGCAATTATGACAAAGAAAGGTACTTACTGGAAAACCAGCATGCCCTTGTTTGCCCTGCAAAAAAAACCAAAACGGAATAATATCTATCAGAAAAGGCTGCAGAAAATATTATAAGCAGCAAACTGGTGGGAATTGTTTTAGTATGTTTAGTATATATCAAAGACATCAATGATTTCAATGTAATCACTACAAATTCAGAAAAAGTTCATAACCAGGAGAGGTCAGCTTTGCCTCTGAATATCCATTGCTGAGGAACATGAGTGGAAAGATACAATTGTATTTGTTCCAGCTTCTGGACATCCTCCAGGCATCTGGCTGACCGCCGTGGGACTAAAAGGATGGCCTAGAAATGCCTTTGGTGTGGTCCAACCTCACACTCATAAACTCTTCACTCTTGTCAACCATCCTAAATACATTTTCAGATACAAGGCACAAAATCCTTGTGATAGCCATGTATAAATATGTGAGTCATAGGGAGGAAGGAGCAAGCTTGTTTTCTGCTACCCTGGAGACTAGGACACAGAACAATGGCTTCAAATTACAGGAAAGGAAATTCCACCTGAACATTAGGAAGAACGTCCTCAATGTGAGAGCTGTTCTGCCGGGGGTGCTTTGAATGCAATTTTCCTGCTTCTTGGCAGGAGGTTGGACTGGATGACCCATGAGGTCTCTTCCAACTCTATGATTCTATGAAATCCAAATGCCTGAATCCTAGTCATTAGTCCCCAAAGGAGATCCACCAACTCAACTACAGACAGGTGACACAAAGCTACACTCCACTAACTCCATCCTGGTTAAGAATAACAACAGGATTCTAGAATATTATCAACCAGTTTATGTTATAGTTTGCCATGCATCTATTTTTATTTTCTTGGAAATTTGTATTAAGCAGACATCAATTTCTAAATGGTAGAATAAAAAAATTAAAACTGATTGCATTTTACTTACCTCTGGGCCTGGCAACAAAGGTACGTTTGTCTAAAATAATAAAATTATGTTTTTAACAAATGTGGAAAGCTCAGATATTTAACAAGAAGACTAAATCCTGTTCTAAAGTGCTAAACAAATCTGACTAATATGGTAATAATAAAACATTCATGAGGTAAACATACAATAATGTCTTTATCTGAATATCCTTACAAAAATCAATACATTCTGTTAAATCAATCATAGCTGACACTATTGCTTTAAGAGAAATTGGAAATAATTGATAAGTATAATGTGGGATGGAACTGAACTCAAACTTAATACCGAAGTTCTTATTTTCATAGCATGAGGATTCATCAGCCTAAACTAGGAATTAACACAATCCATTCAGTTCCACCAATGTCAATCAGCCTCATTCCCTATTAAATGTGTAAAGGATTCTGTGAGTTATTTAGACAAATAGATCACATACTTCTTACCTAGCTAGAATTTGGAACGCTAGTGTCATTATCCAGGGTATGAGTTTAGAATGTTTAAGTCAAAAAATCAACCCAAAACCTGGCCAGACTAATTCATGGGCCAATGCAAGTACTGTACCCATATCAAAAATGGAACCATCTCCTTCTTATCCATGGTTCTAGAAGAGTAAGAGCAAAACAACAGCATTTTATAAACAGAAAATACAAATATGCTTACATTATCACCAGATAGGTGGATGATTTGTCCTGGGGGACCAGGAAGCCCTGGTGGACCTGGAAGTCCTATTCCATCTTGACCTGGTTCGCCCTCAAAAGAAAAAGAAGGGGAAAACATAGTTGAGTTTTAGGGAGTCAATTCCAAAACTATCTGCCCACCTAGCCAACTTGTACCCCTGTGGCACTTTGAAAAACACTATACACTGGTTTTTAAGGGGTTATTGCAATATCACTCAATTATGACAAGTCAAATTGCTCTCTTCACCTTCCAGAAAAAAAAAACAGCATTCAAATAAGAAGCAATAATCATACATTGTACTGTACAGTAACTCTTCTCCCAATTTACCCATTAAGGGGTTTTGGCATAGAGAAACTTCCTGACCACAGATCATAATGTTTGCTGGTAGAAAAAAGAGAAAGCAGTACACATGCTTGGTGAAATGGAAAGTTGAGGAGACATGTTAGATCATGACAAATATCAACCTCAGAAATACACAATGATCAGTTTATCCTCAAATCTTGGGTGGTACTTACTTTAGTTCCTGGGTCCCCTTTGTCACCCTTTTCTCCCTGAAATGAGAAATAAGAGGAGTTGTAAATTTATTTTTAATGAAGGAAACAATTTCACATAATGGAGAACTGTTTCTAGTGAGGGAGTATGTTGCCAACAGCAGTCAGTGTGGTCTAGCAGATGGAAGCCTGAACTTGGTTCCAGCAACCCTGGGCTGAACTCCCACACTTCAGCCATGGGCCTATGGGGTGATTTTGGGAAAGCCATCATCACTCATTCTGCTCCTCACATATATAACACAGAACAAGAATGTTCTCTCTCTCTCTCTCATTAACATTTGCAGGCTAAAAGCTCTACACATTAATGGAAGTCACAAACATTTGAGTTCTGTAATCATTCAGAGATGAGGAACACAATACTATCACTCTGAGTCAACTGTATAGGGACAAAAATCACATAAAAAGGGTCAGAACAAGACTGCTATATACTTTAAAGACTGTTTTAAAAATTTTGTGCTTCAACAGTATTTCTAGAGTTATTTTAATTTTCAATAAGAAGACTTTGAAAAAAGAAACCATTGTAGAATATCATTTTCTGTGACTGACAGCAAGAGATTTTTTAAGATGGAAGTTGGGTGAATTACGGCACTGAGACTCATGCTTACCTGAGGTCCTGGGAAACCCGCTGATCCAGGATGGCCATCCAGACCTGGCAATCCAGAAGGTCCCTATAAGCAAAAGGAAAGAACCTCAACTTTATCACAAATCCTATTCAGCAACCCAATTCAATCTCCATGAATAAAATGCTGCTTTAAAAGCGAAGACATTTTTCCCACACATCCCATAGATTTTATGGCATGAGCTTACCTTTGGTCCTGGGATACCTGGGAGACCAATAGTGCCAGGATCTCCCTAAAAGTTATTTAAAAAACATAAAGCCTATGTTACTGTCTACGTGAAGAATCTGCCACCTCCCAAGCTACTTCATTTATGTTCCTACTCCAATGATCCCAGGTGACATACAAGGAGATTTCTGTGGTATCAACACAATCTATGGCCACTGAGTAGGATATGTAGAACTATGTACCCTGATTCACACATAACATAAAATGGTCACTTGCATATCTATCAGTAATCTTCTGGGGCTATTAGAACAAGGGTTGCAGGCAACTGGTACACAAAATGTTAATCTTTTATGGAAAATCCATTACATCAGCAAGATAAGAATATTCCAGTTTTGTTACAAAATACAGGTGTGAGTTTACTATCAACCAACCAATTTAAACACAATCAAAACAATACCTTACCATGGGTCCTGGAAGTCCTGGTGGACCCTACAAAAAAAAAATAACCCTTCAATAATTCTGTTAGATTTCATAAATAGTATGACAACATTATTTTCTCAAAGCCACATTTAAACATACATTTTGTGTACTTAGCATTGCTTAAAATAATGGCAAAATTTAGTGTGAGATCAGCTATTCGGATTGTTTATAGCAGACTCTACAAAAAAGATATGTACATTTCAGAGGTTACCTGATATCCCACTATAACATAGTCATTAGTGACAATAGGTACCTCAGTACTAAAAAAAAATCTGTCTTTGCAAGAGTAATGCTAGCAGAGCAGAATTTTGTAACTGAGAATCATAGAATCATAGAATAGTAGAGTTGGAAGAGACCTCATGCGCCATCCAGTCCAACCCCCTGCTAAGAAGTAGCAATGCATAAAGGCTTTAATGAATGTCCAATGAAAAACCAGCCTTGCAATAGAGAAAGTCAAGATAGAATTTCCAAGGATGGAAAACTTTCTTAAGGCTGCATGTCTTTACTGTCAGAAATAAAACATGACCAATTTGGAATCAAATCCTCAAAGGACTGGAGGGGCACCATGAAAACATTAAATTGATTTACAGCACAATCCCATGCATGTTTACTCAGAGGTAAAGCTTACTTTGGGTGCATCTACACTGTAAAATTAATGAAGTTTGACACAACTTTAACTGCCATGGCTCAATTCTAGGAAGTCTTGGAAGTATTAGTTTGGTAAGCACCAACACTATTTGGCAAAGAAAGTTAAAGACCTTATAAAACGACAACTCCCATGATTCCATAACATTAAAAGTGGTGTCAAATTGCATTCATTCTACAGTATAGATGCGTCCTAGTTCATGCTGTGCCTATATTTTGATCTTATGAAGAAAACAAAGGAATGAGGAATTTACCTGTGGCCCTTCTGGTCCACGTGCTCCAGGGACAGCAGAAACAAATGGTAGCCCTGAGCCCTCCATATCATCCTAAGTAATAGCAAATGAGGCCAGTTAGTCAACAGATTTACATCTTGTAAATAACTTTAAAATGCTGTTGTAAATAAGTATATTATGTGCTTTGTTTGTAAGTGTACACATACACACATACTTTGAATATTAATAAAAAGACAGTGGCTCAGTTTTAACACATAACCTCTGTCTTGCTAAATTATAGTTTTATCAGATAAAAATGTTAACAGTTTTCGTTTCCTCCCTTTCTCAGTGCTAACATCCTGGTTTAATTAAATCTCAGCTATTTATTACCACCCAAATGGGGAAATGTAGTTTAATATTAGTCTACTAAACAAGAATATGAAACAACCTCAAGCTTCAACTCTTTGTTCTCATCCCCTAGTTAAAAACTAAGCTATAGCATAACAGAGCTACAGCAGAATACAATTTTCCTCTGGCTTATCTGTCTTTCTCTTCTGTCACTCTATTGACTCCTTCATAGTTGAATTTTGGATTGTAACCTTCTGTTTGTGTAAACAGAATAATGTCGTCACCATCATCATCATCATAGAAACCACAGAACTGATACTTTTATCTGCATCTTGCCCATCTGGGTCTAGATCCAACTATCATATCAAACATGGTGCTTTTCTTGGGACAAGGCCCAACTATCATATCAAGCATAGTACTTTTCTTGGGTCTACATCCAACTATCATATCAAGCATGATCTCATTATATAAATTTATTATGATCAATAGATCAGATAAAACAGGTAGAACCAAACAAATAATATTAATAAAAAGATTATATAAAAATAGGCATGATATCAAGTATGGTACTTTTCTTGGGTCTACGTCCAAGTATCATATCAAGCATGCTACTTTTCTTGGGTTTAAGTCTAACTATCATATCAAGCATGGTACTTCTCTTGTACTCACAAATCCAGCCACGAAACCTGGGCCAGGAGGACCAGGGGGGCCAGGCTGTCCCCGGGGGCCCATGGGCCCAGGAAGACCTGCCAAGCCAATTTGACCTGGCTCTCCTGGTAGCCCAACATCTCCCTGGAAGTAAATAAAACAGATTGTGAATAGAGCACACAGCACTGAGCCAAGGTGAGTAAAGACTAATAGAGTCAGATCCAAGCAAATCAGGATTTCAAAATAGAGCGTAACACAGAACTTCTAGATGGTTTTTTCTGATCAAATTAAATGTTGAATTTAATTATCAATTTTTCCACAGATGGGTGAGGAAATAATGAACTAGGGAAGCATTGTTGTTTGGCTTTTTTATGGATTTATATAGCATTATTTGATGTTGAGAAGTCACTTTTATTCTTTGCTTCCTGTATTTTTTTCTTTTTTGTATCTTTCTTCTTCCTGCTTATGTTCTGTCTCAGTTTCTTTCTATAGTTAGTATCACATTTTCTATGTTTAAAAAGGTTAATAAAATAATATTTTTTTAGAAAAAGATGTCAAAATAAAGGACATACAAACCTGCAAGTCCTATAGAGAGTACCAACTTGGGTACAGTGAATATATAAGCATATTATAAATGCATGCATTTTTACACACATAGAGAGAGAGATAAATAGAAGCTAAACAATGCAACTTTAGCGATACAAAATTTCACATAGTCTCCACCGAGGAAAATGCTGCAGTCCTGCCTCACTCATCTCATGTATTAAGCCTATTTATCCAAACATATTTCATAATGCCATGTATTATTGATCGACATTCTGTAGTCTTCTGTGATGCAGTTTACAGAAGTGTGCACAAAAGAACAGAATGAGTGTGCAAAATGGCTCAAAACAGGATAACAAGGCAAGCTACTCATCTTGAGATTTATAGTGAGCAGACTGCAGACTTCTTAGTGTACATAAGGCTATGCACCACACAACTAAGAATTAAAGTTGTCCCTCTAGACCAGGGATGGAGAACCAGTGGCCACTCAGATGTTACATTTACTGCTCTCATCATTTCTAATCATTAGTTGTGCTAACTGGACTAATGTGAGCTGAATTCTGCATTTGGGAGATTGCGGGTTCCCTATCCCGGCTCTAGACTAACACAGTAATCCCACAACCGATTCTTCATGCCAGGGCTCACTGCACTTTTGTTTTTGTTATCATGCATCCAAATGCATATACAAGCAAAATATTTCACACTCAAAAACATGAGCAGAGATGTTACCTCTGTTCTTGATTTTCCCCTAAATGGGGTTGAGGAATAATAAGCAAGTAGTTCTAACACATCAGGAGGAATATGAAGTAGAGTATTCTGGTTAGATGGAAAAAGTGAATGAGTGCAGGAAGGCTGAGAAGCAGGAAAAGGAGGTGGTACCACAGTAGTCTCTTGTCTCTTTGTTCTATTAAGACTTTAGCAGGCAAGCGAAACATATTGCTGTTAAAATTTTGTGGGACTCCAACTTCCACCAGCTCTAACAAGAATAGGTAAGATAAGAAATTATAGGAGGTATGCTGATGTACTAGGTTTTCTTTAATTATTTTCAACTTGCAAGGAGCTTCCAAATGATATCCCACCACAATGCACAATCTGAAGGGATGTAATACAGAGTAACGGATCCAAACTTCTTGAAAAGATTCTACCTGAATATTGGGCAGAATTATCGAACACACTGCTTTGCACAGTATCGGAGTCTCCTCCTTTGGAGGTTTTTAGAGATTAGATGGCCATCTGTCAGGAGTGTTTTGATTTTGTATTCCTGGGTGACAAAATGGGGCCGGGCTGGACAGCCCTTCCAACTTTAGAATTCTATAGGTGCAAAATTCTACAATGTAGAATTAATGCAGTTTGACAACACTTTAACAGCATGACTGTAGTTCAGTGAGGCAGTGGTATTACTGTATTTCATCACATAATAGTCACTCATTCCTTTTGGGGAAGGCAAAATATTTTACCTTTCCCCACGTAATAGTTGCAACCATAGTTCACTCATCTCGACAAGAGAATTAAGGATGTGACTACTCTTTTGGTGCTATGAGTCTTGACTCAGCTGGGAGCCAAGTCAAGCCCCTCAGTGCCAAGGAAAGGGGGCAGGCAGGCCGGCAAGTGAGTTCGCCCACATGCCCACCAAGGGAGACCTTGTAGTTCTCACCGCAGGAGCAGATGGTTTTACAGCTATGGGTTTCCTTCAGCAAACAGCCAAGGGAAACCCAATAGTTGCAAAAAAAAAATCCTTGCAACCCTCCCCCCAAAAGGGAAAAAGTGTGATTATTATGCAATGAAATATGGATATGTGGATGCCAAGGCTAAAGACCTCCTACAACTACAACTCTAATTCTGCCACACAGGAAAAACCCAGTACAACATCTGGAGAGTTGCTTTTTGTTCGGTCTTGCTTTATCAAGAACACACCTGCTGAAGGAATGGACAAAAACCACAGCTGCCAAAATAGAGATTTAGAAAGCAATGCAGTCAGGGACACAGGATATTAAGCAGCCTAGCTGTGGGCCTTTACTATGTTATCTGATGGTATCTAAACTTGTTGGGTTAAAAAAAACATTCATCTTACTTTCTTCTCCACCTTTGTTTGCTAAAGCAGGAAGCTTTTGCAAAGGAAGTTCCAGCCCTAGCAAACAGCTAGGAAGATGGATGACTACAGTCATAATATTACTTGCTGACAATTGTCCTATTAGTTCTGTTATTAAATTCACAGCAGCAACCATGCATTGTAACTTGTATCAACAAAAGTGGTTGTGGTTTCTGGCATTTACCTTCAAGAGAGGGTGAAGGAAATGTTTTGCATTGTTTTCAAGGAATTTCAGTTTTTAGTTCACCCTAAAACCAAATCAAAGTCTGCTTAACTGCTGAATAATTATTACTTTTTCTATGTTGTTGTTGTTTATTCATTCAGTCGCTTCCGACCTCGTGGACCAACCCACACCAATGTCAGGGTTGCCACCCCCAACTCCTTCAAGGTCAAGCCAGTCACTTCAAGGATACCATCCATCCATCTTGCCCTTGGTCAGCCCCTCTTCCTTTTTCCTTCCATTTTCCCCAGCATCATTCTCTTCTCCAAGCCTTCCTGTCTTCTCATTATGTGGCCAAAGTACTTCATATTTGCCTTTTCTATAAAGAGCATGAATTAACTGCAAGGCACAAAATGTGAAGTTCCACCCTATCTGCTAAACAGTCCCAGACAGAGCTTGAAAAAGGTCACAGTAGCCGTGCTGGTTGGAGGATTCTGGGCACATTCATAAAGAAAAATGTTCCCATCCTCTTGCCTTCATTACAAATTTGAATGGAGTCTTACTTGTTTACCTATTATGGCCACTTCGAAAGAAAACCAGAGAACTGGATTCCTTTCATGTAGATCTGGAGGGAGCCACCCTGGCCATCCGTATGATACTGGATCACAGCTTCCAATCATTTACTATTGGCTAGGATGGCTAGCGATGATGGGGCTTGCAAGCCAAAAAATACCTGAAAGTCCACTATGTCTCATGGCTGTTCTAAATGTACTTTTCAAAGGGATGGTGCATGGATCAGTGCTAACCTAGGAGATCTGAGTACATCTAATGCAATGTTTTTAATGTCACAAAACACAGCTCCCAGTGTTCTTTGGGAGAAGAGTTATTCTGAAATGGGCTTCAAAGTGAAGCTTTTTACAAATAACCCTTGGGATATTTGAAACAGATTTCAAACAAAAGTGGTTAACAGTTATCATACAGGAGTGTTCTCCAGAAAGAAATAGAGTAAAAATAAGCCATAGACTTGCCAAAGGTTAACGACAAATAAAAAGCCTCACACTGTATATTGCTGAAAACTCAAAAACAGACAATCGTACTGTAATACTTTCTGCAGAAAGTGGATTATATTACTGTAATGAAGTATGAATTTTTGGTTTACAGATGTTATGTTTAATTGTGTGTTTGTGTTTTAAAAGGGTAAGTATTACAGTTATTGCATCTCAGCACTCAGAGGCTGGTTGCCATGGAGAAGTAGGCGGAGCCAACTGCCGTTTTGTTGAAAAAGTGCAGAGTTTTAAAAAGGGATTCAGTCTGTGCTCTGATGAGGCACAGGGTAGACTGATCCTAGGTTGAGGGGATCAAGGAGACTCAATTGTTCATTTTTGAGTCGGTTTAAAATAGGTTTGCTGACTTATTTAATGTAGTCTGTATCCTGGTAAGGAACAGAGAATCTGTGATCGTATATCACAGGGTGACTGCGGTTTAAAAGTAGCAGAGGAAGAAGTTCTAAGTATTTTAAGTAAAAGAAGTGACACTTTAGGGAGTTTGACTCACCTCATTCTAGTATTGTAACTGTTAATAAAAGTGCCTCTAAGTGAGAAACAACATTGTAACCACTAAGCTCTGTGCCTGAATAAACTTGTTATTGTTCCTTCAACATCTAAGCCTCTGTCACATATATTATAAACCAAGTTGCGTTACCATCTAAAGAGAATAAGAAGAAGGAAAAAAATTAAAAGGTCTCCTCTCTGAGTCTTTGGTGGTTGCATATTCGCAATTACCTTTGGTCCAGGTGCTCCTGGGAGGCCTATTTCACCTGGTTCACCCTAAAAACAGAAGACAGGGTTGTGGATTTTGTTTTTGATGCTTTTTACACGGTCAGCTGCAAACTAGAGATTCATGGTCTCCCTTGTTAACTCAGTACTACCATACAGTAAAGATAAATTGCACAAAGGAGAGATACATACCCTTGCTCCATTCAACCCTGGCTGTCCAGAGATCCCATCTCTTCCTGGTAGACCAGGAGGGCCCTAGAAAACATCCGAAAAGGAACAGTGAGGAGTCTTTTAGAAGCTAGTTTTTATTCATCACAAAGGCAATTTCTCGTGGCTTCTATCAATTTATGCAACTAAATTTTTGAAAAACACTTGGTGCCAATAGGAGATTTTTAAAAGCGTGGTGCTAATACAATACCTTAAGGTAGCATTGAGAAGTTAACACACACATACATACCCCAGTCTGAGTTGGCCTTTTAGTGGTTCACATTGACATCAATGGAAGATCTTTCTTATAAAACGTTAAATTGTTGAGGCAAGAAAGGGACTGACAATGGGATGTGGATCAATACAGAAATTCATTCATTCTCGCTCCCCCATTACCTTTGTGGTGTGTGTATGTGTTCAGATACCACCAGACGTTGCAGAGGTAAAGGAATTGGGGAGTGATAATGAATATGTGCACGGAAAAAGGAAGGAGAGTTTGCAGTGATTATGATTTGTAAGAGAAAATAATTTGTAGTATGCTCTGGTTCCTAAAAGATTCCTCCTGGGAGCATTCAGTCCATACTGGAGAAAAATTTTCTAGACCAACATTCAAATCAAGCACTTCCCTTAATTAAAAAAAAACTATCTTTGAGTAGAATTGCATCTTGTATGTTAATAAGCATGATAGTTGGTTTATTTTAAAGTAATACAATCTGTTTGGTAGGAGTAATTCTTCAATCAAAACCAGACTGAGAAAAATAACTCATGAATGGAGTGGTGCAGGTAAGAAAACTATGTGTGCATAAATGTGTGGAAATGGACATACTTCCTCTACTTGCTGTTGGACTATTTCCTCCCCATTTTGCCCCAAAGCATGTGATAGTTTGCAAAGGACTAGATTTGACTGAAACTTTGCCTGTGGGGTTCGTAGAAGAGAAGAAGCCACCTAGAGCAACATATTATCACCACCAGCCAGACAAAGTTACATTCCAAGCATTGGAAATGCCTCTAACACATCATTCTCCAACACGGTGTCCCCCATAAGTGTTGAATTACATCTTCCAGGCTCCCTAGACAGCATAGTATCTAGCTGTTTTGCCAAATTAAAAGTCCAATACTGCTGGAGGACATCAAGTTGAAGAAGCCTGTATGAATGCAACATGGGAGCCTATTTTGTGAGATATCTTTAAAGGAGCAGGGAAATTAGATACGCTCTTTAGTGATCCAACTCCAGAAGTCTGACAACAGTCACAAAGCAATGTGTGAAATTGTATTCTAAGTGAATTCTGGATCTGTAAAATGAGACCTAGAGGAAATTACCAGCTTTTGAAGCTAGCATTCCTAGAGTCTATTAGTTCCTATGAGTACAAGTACCCCCTTTTTACTTACAGGAGGCCCTGGAAGTCCTGGGCTACCATCCCTGCCTGTCACTCCAGGTAGCCCAGGTGGTCCTGGAAGGTCAGTCCCGTTCGTCCCAAATCGTCCAGGCTGTCCTGGCAAGCCAGGCACTCCAGGTGGTCCTGGTGGGCCAGGTGGTCCTCTAGGGCCCTGAAAAATAGCAAACAGTCTGCATACATCACCTAAAAGAGCCCTTCACAGACTCAAATGAACTAACGGCACACACCATTGGGAGAAACCCAATGAAGATAACAGCTACCTGGCTCACACACTTACTCGTAGGTTTTCCAAATCACTCCCAAAGCCAGAACCTTCCATATCAATAAATGTCTGGGGAGTAAAAAGAAATCAAGTGTTTAATGCTTATCACGCCAAAATTAGAATTAGAATAGCTTTATTGTCATCGTGCTATTGCACAACAAAATTAAATGACTTCCCCAGCACACACCACAAAACAACACACCCATCCCGCCACACCCCAACCACCACTGCACAGCCCCCAATGCCAGATCAATGCAAAATCATGGAGTTCAACCTAGCCACAGCTCTAGGATAAAATCTATCCCTCAGTCTGTTTGTCCTTGTCTTGGTCACACTGTACCATTTGCCAGATGGCAATAATTAGAAAAAAATATGCTGAGTGAGATGGATCCCCAAGAATGCTTTGAGCTTTTTTAAGGCTGCAGGACCTATAAAGTTCTTCCAAAGAGGGGAGAGGGCAACCAATTATTATCTGTGCAATGGTGGTGACTACACACAGATGCAGTAGGTTAGGACACTCTTTATAGCACAGCGGTAGAAAGTAACCAGTAGTTTTTCACTCAGTTGTTGGTTCCTTAGAAGTCTCAACTAATACAGTCTCTGCTGGGCTCTCTTAACCAACGCTGCCATATGGGTGCCCCAGGTCAGATTCTCCTTAACAGTGACACCCAGGAACTTAAAACTGGCCACCTGTTCCACTTGGTCTCCACTTATGACCAAGGGCTGAATTTCTGGTCAGTTCTTCCTGTAATCCACTACAAGCTCCTTGGTCAGATTATTGTCCCTGCACACTGAGAGCAGCTGATCCACCTCATCCCAATGTAGCCATGGCAAAAATGTGAGGCTCAGCTAAGTCTGCCAGAGTCTGGCCTCCTCACTGTTGGATAAGAAAGGTTTACAACAAGCAATCAAGACTATCCTAAATAAGTGATAAATAGCCATGCTAATAAGGTGGAGGGAACACTTTTGCTTCCCGCTCAAACTGCTCAGCATTTATTTATTCCAACACTTATTGCACCATTTTCCATCTTACAGTGGCAACTACAGTAACTGAAAATAAAACACAATATTGGCTTAAAATACAAAACCAGTTAAGATGTGTAAGAGGATAAGAGACAAGAAAGCAAGATAGAAATCAAGCAAAACCAAAACTCACCAACTTGTCCAATTTGGAACTGAATCCAGGTGGCCCTGGTGGCCCAGGAGGACCTCTTGCGCCAACGCCTGGATCACCCTGGATGTAGAGAGCAGATGATAGAGCTGAGAGCATTGGCCACATATATCCAAAAGGCAACCAGACTTAGTGTTATTTTGAAATTGCTGATATCTACTCAACTTGTGTGTTCAATGAGAACAAATCAAGTTATGTTCATGTAACTCAACAGTTCATACCTTTTCTCCTTTTTGGCCAGGTTCACCAGGGGTTCCAGGGAATCCTTGAGGACCAACATCACCCTGCAAAGGAAATCAGTAAGTGCTTCCCAAATATCTCTGAAAGAGCTACAACATTCCATGTAGACACACAAAAACACCCACGCATACACATTCAATAAGAAAACTAAAAGCTGCATCAAGATGATTGTATTCCTAGAAGTAGTATTCCAGATTCACATCTTTATTTGCCCATGATCAGCAAGAACAGAGTCTAAATCAAATAAAACTAAGCTCCTGCTGATATATTATACAGCAGTGCTACTCAGTGATGGTCCGTGGACCAGGACTAGTCCCTGAGACATTGGCTGTGGCAAGTTTCTAAGGAAGAAAAAAATAATTGCAGTCAAAGGGAACAAATGTGGTGCCAGTCATGGGGACAGTGGGGAAAACACATTTGCCACTAAGGCAATTGAGTGCTTCAACATTACAATTACAGTGGACGGACACAGGTATGTGGCTACTTTTCTATTTTAAGAAATAAAAAAAATTAGTCTGGGAATTGAAATAAAGAATTAAAGACATACTTTCTCATGCATAAACATCTGAATTCATGCATAGATTTTTTTTTCCATGTCAGGGGCGACTTGAGAAACTGCAAGTCGCTTCTGATGTGGGAGAATCGGCTGTCTGCAAGAACATTGCCCAGGGGATGCTCGGATGTTTAATGTTTTACCATCTTGTGGGAGGCTTCTCTCATGTCCCCATATGGGGATCTAGAGCTGACAGAGGGAGCTCATCCGCTCTCCCCGGATTTGAACTGTTGACCTGTCAGTCAGCAGTACTGCCGGCACAAGGGTTTAACCAATTGCACCACCAGGGGCTCCACGTATAGATTTGATTTCAGGGTACAGTCCTAAACTCACATAATGAGAAGTAACTCCCATTGAATACACTGAGACTATAAGTGCATATACACTGCTGAATTTAACTGCTATGGCTCAATGCTATGCAATCCTAGAATGTGTAGTTGGGTGATGCAGCTGCAGCCTTATACAAAGACAGCCCTTATAATTCCATAGCACTGAGCTACTGTTGTTAATGTGGTATCAAATTGCATTAATTTGACAGGTTAGATGCACCCTTAGTTTTTAGTAAACATTCAGCAGGTTGCACTTGAGATATTTTCTCTTCTCCAAAAGCAGGACAGTATCACATAACACAAGAAAAGAGAGAAATGAAAATGTGTTGTTGAAGGCTTTCATGGCCAGAATCACTCAGTTACTGTAGTTTTCCAGGCTGTATGGCCATATTCCAGAAGCATTCTTGCCCACCATAGATGTGGGAAAATGTCAGGAGAGAATGCTTCTGGAACATGGCCATACAGCCCAGAAAACTCACCGCAATCCAGAAATGAAAATGGTCAAGGAAAGTACTGGCATTCCATTGTAATAGTTCTAAACCATACAATGTTAGCCATTAAAACATGAAATATTTGTCTTCAAAAGATGAGACACAAAAAGAAGCACTTACTGGTTTGCCATCTTCGCCAGGATCTCCCTAGTAAAAACAAAATGCAGGAACTTAGTAGAAGCCTGGCTTATTCACACTTTTGTAATCTAGCACTTTTATTTAACTACCCTTACTTTCTAAGTCCACATCCCTTGGCAAGTTTGCACTGTTAATAAACTAGTAAAATAGCTGCATGGGAAAGCAACCCAAACTCAAATCCTAATTACTACTTGCTTGGACACAGGATGAATGTTTAGGTTTAATACTCTCTCTGTTAAGGCATATAAAAGGGATGGGGGAAGGCAAGAAAATGTAGGACTGGTAAGGAGGAGGAAAGTATTTTAGATAACTCTGCAAAGTTGAAAAAGAATATGTGGTTCTCAACCTGGGGTCCCCAGATGTTTTTGGCCTTCAACTCCCAGAAATCCTCCTGGTAAACTGGCTGGGATTTCTGGGAGTTGTAGGCCAAAAACATCTGGGGACCCAAGGTTAAGAATCACCGTTTTACAGAATAGCAAGGGTGCCATCGAAATTAAGCAAACAATACGCACACAGGCGGAATGCAGAGAAAGCCTATGGAACGCCCTCCCCATTGAAGTCAGGCAGGCTCCCTCCCTCCTGTCTTTCCGAAAGAGAACAAAAACATGGTTATGGGACCAGGCATTTGAACATGAGTAGCAGCAAAAATGAGATATGAATATATGACCTACTGACAAACCCCACCTGGACATGGAAAGCGCCTTAAATGTATATTTAAATGTATAATTATGTATTATTTTAATGTATTAATTTTATTGTAATTTTTAATCTTGATGGATTTTTAAATTTGATGAAAACTGTTTTTTGATACAGTATGTATGTTTATATTGTAAGCTGCCCTGAGTCCCCTGATGGATGAGAAGGGCGGGGTAGAAGTGATGTAATAAATAAATAAATAAATAATAAAAAGGTCAACAAGAAACAAGCAGAAAGGGGGAAGAAATTATGTGGAGAAACAAATGATCATGGACAAAAGACTGAGGAAGCATCATAGAGTGAGAAGAAATTCCATAGATGAGAATTGTTCATATTTGGGGAACCTGTTTATAAACTAATGATGTAGCACAGTGGTCTCACCTGCCCTTCAAAGTGGAATCCCCATTAGTAACATAAAAACTATGCAGTCCTTTTCAAGAGGAAGCTAAGTGTAGTAAAAACAAAAAGACCTCCACCCTACCAAACATCAAAAAGAGATAAAGGATTAAATGGAGAGCCTGAAGACTCTAACTTGTGGAAACCCATTTGAGCACTGGGCATGCAATTTCATCTCTGTTCCTGTCACTCCACCAGACAATACCAATACTCTTATTGACCTTAAGATGCAAGCCTTTCCAACTACCACATTCATTCTACCCTGTGACACAGCCCCTCTTTCTGAAAAGTCTACTCACGGGTTCTCCATCTTTTCCAGGTAAGCCATCCTTGCCAGGGGATCCAGGAGGGCCTGTAGGTCCTGGCTGCCCAGCAACCTGCTCTATCACAGAGCCATCGGAGTGCTTCACAATGGTCCCGGGGGGCCCAGGGGGGCCAGTAGGGCCAGGAGAACCTTCAGCACCAGGTTCCCCTTTCTGTCCTTTAGACCCTGGGTATCCGAAGCCTGCATTTCCCTAGAAGTATGGAAGAACACATTGTGTGGAAATAGTCCAGGCACCATGTCTTCTTGTGGTTACAGATGTTGGAGGTGAACATTTTCTAAATATGAGACACCACTTCTTTTATTGGCTCTGGTTCCTTAGTGACCCTCCTGCTTTCCTCCATTATGAATTAATTACATTGACATTTTAATTCTTCCTTATTCCAAACATGCAAATTCCTATCTGTACTAAAATGCTTCCTACAATCTGGACACAGTTTCTTTGTCACGTCTATGCACCATCTTGTACAGTGAGGAGACTCAACTCAGGTTACTTCATTCTATCTCGCAGCTTTAATTAAGAAGGAAGGAAAAAGAAATGGGATGCATTCAATTACAGGATATACATCTATGTCTATAATATGATTATTTTAAGGAAATGATAATAAAGGTAATGAAAAAATGAAATATTTTAAAAGGAAATAGGAACAGAAGGACCAATACAAAACAAATACGTGTAAAATGGGCACAGAATAAACGTAAACAGCAATGTTTCTAATCTTTCCAGGATTCTTCTCATTACAGTTTCTCAGCAATTGAAAAACATGTGTTTCTATCATTTTAAATTTATTTGTATGTTTTTTTTCTATCCCTGGTTTCATGATATAAATCTAACAGAGTAAATTGTTTTCACAATACTTCTCTGATACCAGTTTCAAAGGCAAACAGTGCAGCAGCTGTGCTTACCTTAACACCTAGATCTCCTTTTTCTCCCTACAAAAGAAGAAACAAAACATTTCAGTTTAGGACAGCTATACTTAATCCAATACAGCATTATCATAACTCTGAAATATATGCTCACTGATAAGTAAGATAATTTGAAGGAAATTGAAAGGTGTTCAGGAATATAAGGTTAAAGCAGAGTTAGTCAATATTGGAAGAAAATGACTAAGAATGTTATTATATCCTTACTTTACCTTTTCACCTTTGGCACCACCTGTTGACACAACTCCACCAAGTCCAGAGTCCCCTTTGGGGCCACGTTCGCCTTTTTCACCAGAATCTCCTTTCTCACCTTTGGCTCCCACTGTGGTGGAAAAAGCAAAAATAATCTGAAGAAGGAAGACAGGAAGGAAGGAAGGAAGGAAGGAAGGAAGGAAGGAAGGAAGGAAGGAAGGAAGGAAGGGGAAGCGAAGCAGGAGGAATAGCTGCAAAATATCAAAATAAGAAACAATAGTGTTCAGATTCAACATTAAAACACTGTAATTGATAATCTAAACTCAAGCAATTACATGGATCTCTTTCCATCTGTAGGCAAAACCCAAGGGTTCCTTGGAAAACAAGGATAATGAGAAAACAGACAGCTTTTAAAACATATATAAATATATCTGAAGCTAGTTTTAGTTGATAATGGGGAAAGATCGTGGGCTGCCATAGTCCCCAGTCTTTAGTTTTAAAGACCTCATATCCCCCTTGGTAGTCCTGCCAAAAATACCTGACACCCACATTTTAAAGTTTTTTGGATCATATTCCACCTGGCGACAACTAAAAACAAAAAAAAAACCCTTTAAAAATGTGGCAATTCCAGTTTTCTACTCCTGAGACCTCCTAACCCTCACCATCTTATTTTGTTACCAAACTAGCCAAAAACAGCAAACGGAAGAGGTGTTCATGGTTTCTGGTGTGCCTGGACATGCTGGTGGACCTACTGGATGGGCTGCTGCAGCCCATGGCAGAGGCACTTACAGGATCTGCCATCCCACTTTAGATGGTGCCAAAGTTTAAAAAATCAGCCAAAATCAAATTGAGTGACTATCTCATGCATGGAGGTGGATGATATCTCAGAAAATAAAGTTTCTCTCAATCCCACTAGCTTCATTTCTTTCTTCTTTGGCAATATCTTCCTGATAAAAGAACTGCAGATCTCAAAAGCCTGCATATTTTTGTGTGGGCTAAATCATTCAGTTATTTTTGAATTATTATTACATACACATGAAATGTTTTCTTACAGTCAGCACAGCCACCATGCTTCATATGAGAAATATGTGCTATTTGAAAATTCTTCTTTCCACTACTATCAAGAGAACATGAATGGTCAGAGTTATACTTATGTTTTCTGAAAAAAGAAGGTGATTTGGGAAAGAAAAATAATGTTACCTCCTGCAGCAGATGGTGACTTCTCTTTTGGCTCAGCAATATCTGTATGTAAATGGGGTTTCTCTTCTTGTTCTGTGGGCGTTTTGGCAATGGGAGGAGAAGTCACAGGTGGAGGCACTGGCAGGCCTGAGACTACGGGAGTTACCTGGAAAAAGCAAAAGCACTGGAGTAAGCTTTCACATCCTTTGTATCAGATAACTGAAGGTCATGGCTGCCATTTTCTATTTGCATTCAAGCTAAGTTCAGCCCCATACCTCTACAATACATCTCATTTTTGCTGCTTACTCCTGTTAGATCAGCAATTCCAGAGTAGTTATGGTGGCAGCTTCTTCCACAATTGCAATAGGGTGACCTCAAGAGATGGACTTCCCTCTCTACTAGCAATAAAGTGGACTCCCAATGTGCCACGTAATCCCCATTCACACCCTAAAAGACTTTACGATTGCGCACATATAAGCAAAATTGTACGGTTTTATCTAGTAAAATGTAACAAAAGCTTATGCTTATCTAATACTATAACAAAAGCTGAAAAATTTCAAGAAATTTGTAGGCTTTTAAAAATAAATATAGATATCTATCTTCCACAAGTATTTATACTCTACCTGCTTTACTACCATCAGATCCTCTGAAGGTGCCAGCCACAGATGCAGGCGAAATGTCAGGAGAAAATGTTGCTAGAACACAGCCATACAGTCCAGAAACCACAAAACACCCCAGTGATTCCGGCTGTAAAAGCCTTTGACAATACATATATCTATCTCTCTGGATAAAATTATGAAGAAATATTACATCTCAGAATAGAGAATACAAAATAAATAATGTGGAACAATTACATCTTTGGACACTGGGTGGCATGCATGTTCCATATCCAAATGCAGAAGCAAAATTCATGACCCATCCTCAAATCTGACTTCTAACCAATTGTTTCCCAGAGGCATATTCTTTATGAATTTGCTTCCGTTATTGTTTCATTGTTCTTTCCTAGTTTTATGAAACACTATGGCATTTTAAATAGTGCCAGATTAGGTTAAATCTCCATGCCAACAGGTAGCTTGCAGAGCAAATTTAGGAAAGTTGCTCTTTCTCAGCCTGAACTCCCTGACCAGATGGTTAAGAATACAGAATCAGATAGTGCCTTTGGATCTTTTGACAAGACAAAAAAAGATTAATAAATGGTTGTCTCCCTGTTTCTGTCTGATCTTTTTTTATAATATACATTTAAATTTTGTTTACTTGTTGCCTTGAATTATAGTATAATTTTGGGAGTGCTAGGGAGTGAAATAGGGGGCAAATCTGTATATAATTAGAGTAAGCAAAACAATAGGCACTCCTTGCATGCTTTAACTACACAATGCTCATTTTATACGGTATACAATAAATGTTATTTTGATTGCAATTATCACTCTTCCATGAGAGCTACTGAATAATTCCAGAATTTTACTCCATTACTTTCAGGACCATACACTGCCAAAATCCTCTGAAGACTCCAATAATTCTTTTGAAGAAACACAAAGGCTTAATAATGTCATGACTGCAACACATATGGCCATCTTTTCACACAAACAAATGTATATATTGTACAGTCCATCTGTAAAGCATTTGTAGTCTACATTGAAAGTCCTTTCACACTACATCACTACAGCACAAGGAAGGTCCTTTAGCATTGTCGGTCAAAGATCCCCTTTAGTGTTGCTCAAAACCACAAGCCCCAGGATTGCATAGGAAATAGCCATGGCCATTAAAATGGGATCTTAGGACTAAGGTAAAAAGACCCAAGATGCGTGTTGGCTCTATTAAGCAATACTGTGTCAGCTTTGATTCTGGGTCTTATAGTCTTGGGACAGTTTCACCAACACATAAATGGTAATTATGGGAATGATGGCTTTTGGCCCACATCCCTACTGCTTTTGAATGCTTTAATCCAACACTCAAAATACAAGTAAAGCTCGCAATGTAGAGAATCATTTGTAAAACTGAAAATGTCAACTGAAAAGTAGTATGGCTGTGTATAGGGAACACACATTAACTTTCATTACTCATTTCAAATATGTATGAATTACCCAACAATCTAATGCATACAAAAAGTAATATATAATTCAATAAACCACAATAATGAAATAAAACAAAAACAATCCGCTAAGAGCATAGACAGAAAGGAGTGACACTGGCCGCTCATGCACTCATGATTCTTTGATTGTTGTTTTAATTTTTCTGTAATATTGGTCCAGGATTCTATATGCAGAAAAGAATCCCAGATGTATAAAAATACACTCTAGAAAAATAAATCTAGGGAAGGCCATCATTGCCTCTTTACAACAGTGATTGCTTTTGCAACTTGATCCTGAACTACTTCTGGCTCAGATGGTGACACTTGTCTCAAAGCCAAGCTGAGATTTCTTGTAATCCTTTGAGAGGAAGCATGAAGAAAATTTAAATTTTTAAGATAAAATACAAAGTAGCTGGAAAGCTAATAGGACTGAAGCCCCATCCATCAGTTGGTCTGTGAACATAATAAATGGGACTCCCTAATTTTATCTCTCTTTTTTTGTTTTTTACCAGCAGCTGCTCAAACATGGGGGTAGCACTGAAATCAGGTTATGGTAAAGGAACTTATATCAATATTCTGTACAGATCTATGAAAAAGATATTGGCAGATTCAAAGGGCAAGCTGGAGAGCATTGGGGACTACCTCAAAAGCATGCAATGACATTGTGCAGCAAGAAATCAGATGTTACGCAGGAGGTCGACAATCCAGGAGGCAAACATTAGAGAACTCACACAAAGCTATGAAACATCTGTGTGATGAACAAATAAAACACAGGCCCAACAAATGAAGACATGCATAACATTTCAAGAGATCACAGTCTCCAGAGCTAATGTCAAACATGAACTAAAATTAATATTGAAGAAAATGAATGTGAATAATTAGCAGCACAGCAAGATGAATGCAAGTAACGGGTGGGGGGGGGGGGGAGGATGGAATTGCTTTATGCATATTTCCTTTCTAACTGGAAAAGCCATGGTTAGGAAGTGGGCATTGAATGTATGTGTGTGTATTCAAAACTCTTTTTTTTTTAAAAAATGCTAACATTATAGAAGATGCATGGGTCTTTGGTGTAAAAAACAATGGATTTATGTCTTTCACGGTAAGTGTTCATGAGGTAGAGGAGGAACAGAACTGCTCATGAAGAGTATTTTTCTATTTAGAAAATAAAATAAGGAATTCATTTAAATGAAACCACTTTTTCCATTTGGTTTTTTTTATCAAGTTTAAAACATATGATATTCAAAAATGTAAGTTTCTTCCACACCCAAATACTTTTGCTCATTATTCAGATCAGGACATATCAAGATGTCTTTTCAGAGAGAGAAAACATAGGCGTGCATTAGGCCACGAATAATTCTCTGAACATGTGAACCATATTTTTGAAGAGCCAATGGATTGTATTGGAATTGTTTATTTCTTCACATCCTCTTGTTTGTCTTGGACTTTGTAATTCAAACCAGGTTGTTGGAGCAGTAGGCAGGCACCTCTTTTCCAACCCAACCTGCTCTTGAAAGGTGGAAATAACAGAATGCTCTAAACCATGATCAATAAAGAATAATTAGACCTGACTAGTTAGACAACGAAAGTATTTAAAGAAAAAAGATATCAGAGTCTGCAATTACGTGATGCACCACTGAAAATAACTAGTAGCATGCCAAGACGAGGAGGCATTGCCAAAAAGTCAGCAGCAGCAAATCCCCATTAGCAGGAAATGGAAGAGTCCAGCTTGACCAGCTGCCTCAACGCATTACTGCCCTGGATCAACCTCGCATCCTCAGCTATGCTGGGACACACTGTTTGGATTAGCATATTGGGGCAGGTTTCCAGGCTACATTGCACATCTGGTGGAAAGAGGATAATTTAGCAAGTCATCTCTGAAGTCTTTGGTACAGTAGAAAATCTATCTCTACATAACTAAAATGTCTACTTTAAGAAACCATGATTTACATGCATAAAAGCAAAGATATGTATAACTAAATTGTATGTGATCGATTTGAGAGCCAATGTAGAATAGTGTTTCAGTTTTGGACTAGGACCCTAGCAGAACAAGTTTCAAATACCTACATGATCATGGAATCTCACCGGGTGATTTTTGGCAAGTCACACCCTCGCAGCCTCAGAGAGAAGCAATGGAAAATTCCTTCTGAACAAGAAAAACCCCATGATAGGGTCACCTTAGGGTTGCCAAAAAGTCAGAAATGACTTAAAGGCACACAATATATAAAACACATTTGCCATTTAACACCTACTTGGAAGCCAAATTAATGTATATCTTGATAACTACTTATCAACTGCTACAGTTGTGCCTCATGTGATGATCGGTGGTAGACTCTACAGAAATTGCTGCTAGCACAATGGCATGCCTCCATTCTTAATGGGAATTCAGTTTAAACAAACATATGTTAAGTGATACACTTATTAAAACAGGTTGCCAGGTTGTTTTCAAGCAAGTTTCAGCATGAAATTTATCATATATAAAATCCAAAAAACATGAACATATATTTCCTATATGAGCTTCTATCACAAACATACAACCCAAGTTTGCTCTGCTTCCCAAAAACTTGCCCTTTTGTATCTAAACAAAATTGTAAAGGTCAGAAAATTGCTGAAATTTCAGCTGACAAAACAATTACACTAATATAGAGTGGAAAATAAATTCAGCAAAAGTTTGCACATTTTTACAAAGTTGCTCAAAATAACAGGGTCCATTATTTAGTACCAGAACACATATTCTGTTCAATGCAGAAGTTTCAAAATTTAGAATAATTGTATATGAAACAGGGCTAGGGGTGAGAAACTTGTTTATTTAGAATAAATAAACAAGTTTATTTAGTCTCCTGGTGATGCGACATAAACATAAACTTCCAGAAAACCATAAAGGCTCCACATACCAAGTATCAGGGTAACAGAGATGAAAAAGACCCCAATTTGGGCCTCAGAGAGCTGCTGCCCTTCAAGGTAGCCGTGGCCCCATTTTTCAGTTTAGAATAAGACAGCTCCTTATATCTTGAGGCATCATTGATCTGAGTTGGCATTCTGTATCTGTTGTTATTGCTGCTGCTGCTTAACTTTTCAGATCTTTAGAAGAGCCCTCTTTAAATCATTCTAATCCCATTCTATCTTCTCTTCAACTTCTACCAACTCCTCCTTCCTTATCCTTATCCAACAAATTAATGTGACAAATATATCCCTACTCCAGTGGTTCTCAACCTGGAGTCCCCAGATGTTTTTGGCCTTCAACTCCCAGAAATCCTTACAGCTGGTAAACTGGCTGGGATTTCTGGGAGTTGTAGGCCGAAAACATCTGGGGACCCCAGCTTGAGAACCACTGCTCTACTCTGTTATTTCACAGTTCTTCCCATTCATAGGAGATACTAAGCTCACTGGATAAGGGGACTGAGGTATGTAACTTGTTTAGCATACTAATGGTGCTGTATGAGTTCAAAATAACAGGAGGAAATTAAATCAGGCTTTAAAAGGACATTATGCTCAAAATATAATAATCTCAGCTGCTGGACACTTTCACAAAAGGCAAAAACTATTTCTTGTTTTAAATGTCTCTTTTGAGAATAGGGTGGCTCAGAATCAAGTTATTTGCAAGTTTATGAGCTAAAGGTGGGTGGCGGGAGATATTAGTCTGGGCTTGGTTGGCATGTGCTGACCTTGCAATTTTCAGTCTACCATTAACCAGACCTCTTCTAAGTTAGTTCTACATGAGTAACTTTCTTGTTTAACTGCTGTTTAAAAAAGGCAGCATCTGTTTACAAAATATTCGGTAGAATAGCCTAAGTTGCTCACCACAAAAACATGCTACAATTTAACAAAACATTGAATTTCCTGAGCATAAGTTTGGATGCAGCTAAACCACTCATTTGCCACATAGAGAAAAAGACAAATTTAGTATAGTAAATCATTAAAAGTAGCAAACGAAGAGGGGAAGGAGGAGCAATCAGCATACATCAAAGTTAACAATAAGAATCTATTCTGGAAAGTGTTAATAGAAAGAAAATAGTCTTGAACTCACCCTTGCCTTTTCTGGTAATCGAGGCTTTTCTTCAATTCCACTTCCACCATCTCCAGACATCTAAAAAAATTAAGAAGGAAAAAAAATAAGAAGCAGTATTCTAGGTCAACAGATATGAATAAAGGCTGGCTGGACTAATTTAATTAATGCATTTGTCATAATCACCTGATTTTCTGTCTACTTACCAGGAATGCCAATTTGCAGACCTCATCTGTGGGCAAAGTGAGAGTTGGAGCAATGTTCCAGCCATTTTTTTTTATTTCCTAAATCTAAATCCAAACAGGTGTCCCAATCTCTAGTATAGAGCAAGACAGACAGCCAACTAGAGGCAACCTGGCAGAGGTGGGGAATGGAGCAAGTGGAGGGTTCATTTTCGTCTACTCCTGGCCCATAGTATGCTGATTCCCCACCATGCCAATGGTCAACCAGTTTTCATCATCATTCTCACCCACTCCTCTCTTAATGCTGGGGGATTTGTACAGATCGTTATTTTATTATCACACTGCTAAGGTTGATAGTAACAGCTTAGGGAAGTTTTGGTATGGAAGGTATAAGGTCTACTTTAGGAGTTGGCAGTTCTCATATGCCTGATAATACTTGTGTTCTGGCTGTATCTTGGACAACAACATTATCCCCAGTTTAAGGGCAGGTGGTTCTGCTACGTTCTCAGGTATTAGGAGAACTATACAATAGTTTCTACTCAAGTGGACGATCATGCCCGTCTTTCCAGAGCTAGGTAGACTAGGTTTACATCAACAATCGGTGATGACTAGATTGCCATCAGCAGGCAAGTAAGTCAGCTAATGATTGGATCTGGACCCATGCTCTGGACCAAACCTATTCCATTATAACCAATAAAAACGTAGCCTTTTCAATCCAACAAAAAATGTGACCTGCACTCATTTCTTCTACTTCACTTTCCGATTCAACTCACAGATATATGGATTTCTATCTCGGGATGCTGAGAATTACAAAAAAACTTTTAATAAAACAGAAAAGAAAACATGCATAACCTGGACAATATTAGGAACCACTGTTTCAAATTAGGAATTATAATGAATGACAGACATTACAGCCATGAAATATAATTAATTCCATGGGAAACCTCAAGGGAGCTGGATATGTTTAGCTTGGAGAAAAGAAGGCTGAGAGGGGCCTTGATAACCATGTTTAAATATTTGAAAGGATGCCCACTGAGGAGAGAACAAGCTTGTTTTCTGCTGATATGGAAGCCAGGACACAATGAAGGAAATGTCAGGAAAAGTGATTCCGCTTAAACATTAGGAAGAACTTCCAGGCGACATTGGCCGTTCGACATTGGAATATGCTGCCTCAGAATGTGGTGGTTTTTAAGCAAAGGCTAGGTGGCCATCCGTCAGGGGTCCTTTGATTCTGTGTTCATGCACGGCAGGGAGTTGGACTGGATGGTCTGTGTGGTCTCGTCTAACTCTGCGATTCAAGAAAATAGGCCATACATTTCATATGACGAATGTATCTTATGCATGATACGAACCCAAAGCCTAGGTGCCCAAATAACAGAAAAAAATGTATGTCATGAACAAATGGGTTTGTTTTAGTTTTCTCGTCAACTCATAACACTGATCTTTTGAACTGCAATCTCTTTACATCTGCGTTCAGAAAATTTCCTGCTCATCTGCATCTAATTTCTGGGAAAATCCTACACCAAAACCTAAGCTATGTTACGGGAAAGGTCACTGTTCATTCTTAGTATGCTTGGTTTTTCATATATAAAGTCCAAGGTTTAATCCCTAACACTTCTAGTTAAAGAATCAGAGAGGAGAAGTGGAATGACCTCTACATGCCACTGAAATAGACAAGCAGAATAGAAAATATTGGTCTACATATAGGGTTCCTTCATATTACACTGAACCAGTAGGTTTCCATGGCTCAGTGGGGAATCCAGCCTTGGTTTTAAACCACTATACCACACTGGCTAACCACAAATCTCAAGATCCCAGAACATGGCAGTTAAAGTGGAATCATCCATACTGTAATTGTGTCATTTGAAAGGGCCCAGGAGCAGGAATTGTGCAGTCCCTTCAGGTACTGTTGGATAGCAACTCCCAGCATTACTCGTAATTCCACCTGAGTTTGTATGCTTCCATTCTGATGCAGCCGTAAGGAGCCCAATAGATCCTGCTTTTGTTTTAAATTAATTGCAGTTTAGCATATAATTTGAACTCTTAGCTGTGATTAATTTTCACCATATTTTGTAAAAACAAGACAGTTTCATAAAACATGGTTTGAACTTGGCGTGTTTCCACTAATCCGAGTTAAGATAAATTATTGTCTATCTATATGCAGAAGGAACAGCAAACTCTAGTTTATTTGGATGCTCCTCTTTGCAGCCACAGCAGATCTGGAGAGGAGAAGCATTATCAAATCGTGGTTTTACAACACAACAAAGCTGACCCAATGCAAGGAAATTTCAATGTATGTGCATGCCTAAAAATTGCCAAAGGGAGATCCACTTACCATATCAGAATCATCTTCATCTTCCTCACACTGGAGCTCAGCTGCTCGAGCATCTCCTTTCACTTTCAGTTCTGCAATTACGCCCTAGAAAACCAGTAGCACAAACATCAGCCCATCTTCAGCTTCCTAAATGCATAAAAGCACCACTCCCAGTTGTGGGGAATATAGCCTCCAGGCCTACATCCTAATGATTGCTTACATTTCCCACTTCCATTTTAAGTCAAGATTAATATCTGGCACACACAGAGTTGATTCCTACTTTTATTGGTAAGAGCCATATTTCACAGAATTCCCTCCCCCAGTGCCATCCCTGCCCCCACCACAACAACAATAGCTGTTATATATCATAGCTAATTAAGTCAAACATTTCATTGATCCTGGTTGTGGTTCACAGATTTAAACTAATCAAAACGTGTGTTTTGACTGAAAAAAACATGAAAGCAGGAAAACAAAATCTGCACAGGTGAAAAAGGTGGTGTTATGATCTTTGTGGAGAGGAACTTGATTCTGTCCTTGTCTGTTCCACATTTATAAATGAAGCCTATGCACACTTGTGTCTCTTTTTTTCAAAGAAGTATAAGGTATTACTCTGTAGCTCTTTGTGCAACATTCAAAATTTCAACCCCGACAATAAAGAGGCCATCAGTGGAGGGGGGAGGGATGAGGAGGCAGTTCACAGACTGCAAGGTGAAAGGATCGCTGAGAGCATTCCTCCTGCAAACACATCCACACTTCCTTCCCATTTAAGCCAACATTGAACTCATTTGTCAATGCTTCATTTGCCTCCCTACTCTTTCCCTTCCCTTCCCCATTAGTAACCAGCAGAAGCAAAAAATCTTTCTAAGATTTGACAACTATTACGAAGGGTTAGGGCTAAGGGACAGCCATTGACCAACCAACCATCCAAAAAAAAGAAAAGAAAAAAGACATCTGGATGGTATGAACAGGGTTTCATCTTTTACCTGCTAGGTGTATGTTTTTGGCCACAGAGTTTTACGCTTGTTTTTAAAGTGCAAAATCACCTAACGAAGGGCTATTTTTGTGGCTATGCAATATAATGTTGCTATAATGTTTGCATTGTCCTTAGGTAAAGGTTTCCCCCGACATCAAGTTTGACTCTGGGGGGTGGCGTTCATCTCCATTTCTAAGCTGAAGAGCCTGCATTGTCATAGACACCTCCAAGGTTATGTATCCGGCATGACTGCATGGAGCGCCATTACCTTCCTGCCAAAGTGGTACCTATTGATCTACTCACATTTGAATGTTTTCAAACTACTAAGTTGGCAGAAGCTAGGGCTAAAAACGAGAGCTCACTCCACTACCTGGATTCGAATCGCCAACCTTTTGGACAGCAAGTTCAGCAGCTCAACAGTTTAACCCCTCTGTGACACTGGGGGCTCTGCATTGTCCTTATTTTCCTCCAAAACCTATGGATTAGCAGCAGGCTGTGTTTACGGTCCAATCTAAACATTTATCTCCTGGTTTATATATCAGGTTTTAAGCAGGGTATGTGATAATTTCATTCTTTCATAGCATGATTTATTAAAACAGTTACAATATCTTATTATCCTTTTTAACAGCTTGTGGCTGCAATCCAATTTCCCTTCAGTGTCTAATAAAAATATATGCATCTAATAAAAACTATTCTACATCAGCACTATGCAACACCATGTAGAATAGCAACACTGTAAAATGAGTGTCAATGACTGAATACCATTGTGCAATGCATAGTGTCTAATACACAACGAGCAACAGCAGTGCACAATGTGTAATGTAACTAAGGTGCACTGGGAAACTGCACTGCATGATGCACAATGCGTAACATTGCAGTATATACTGCTCCTTTTCTACTGCTGTCAGCAGGATACATCCATTGCACTACATCAAATAACTCACTCTGCATGCATTGCATGATGTAAACATGCTTATGGATAAAGAAATATGAATTATCTTTTCCTCTACCCCCAATTCCTGAGCTCGGATGGCGGGTCTGTGTTATAATTTATTTGTAGAGCTTATGTGTCCTCTCCAGTTCACAATTTGCCACATCAGAATCTGTAAATGTTGTTCAGTACCGTATGGGAAATGGGAACTCACTTTCCTCAGTTATACATATGTATAATGTCAGCATTAAAGATGCTTATAGCCAAGTTTGGGATTCGATCAGGCCTTTCCCCCTGCAGTTGAGCAGACTGTCCGTTTTGACAATTTGCTTTCATATTCTAGTTCAGTTTCCTCTTAAGACATCCTAAAAGAGCAACATTGGTTTGTTCCCGCAGCTGAGGGGTGCTATTTCTCCCTTGCCCTCCAGACAAAAAAGGTTGAGGTGATGCCCTGTTCCTGTCTAGCCTGAAAATAATCAGACTATTAGATATGCCCCATAAAACAGGGACACCTTTTATGCAATGCCAAGACCACAGAGCAGGGTGGGATCAGCTGTTTCTGGTACTATAAAAGAATCATTTGCTAGCTGAATCCTGACTATGGGAGCCTTTCATTCTGAGTTAACAACTTGGAAGCTGAGAGTGTGCAGCATGATCACAGGCACCAAGCTGCCCTTTGGAATCAAGCAGGCAGGACATTCCTGCTCCAGCCAGAGGACTAAGAGGATTGCATAGGGAATGGGGTTGTCCATAACAAAAACCACAGATGAGGTCAGGGTAACATTTTAATGGGTGCAGATTGCCTTCCAAAGCTGCTGCAGATCAAGACATCAAAATACCACTGTTCTTTATATTTAACACAATATAAACAGCATATAAGAAGCAGAAGTTATATCCCTGCAATCTTTTTTCCCCAGCTCACAAATGCCAAGCGTCTCCCCCACTTGTAGGAAAATTCCCTTTATCTCAAACCATACTTCAGTAATCTACTGCAAACATACGAACAAACTTTCCTACAGTTTGGGGAAATTTTAAAAAACACCTTCCTTGAGATTAGACTTTCCTCCTACATCCGCTTTACCAACTACTTTGTGGATTATTCAAAGTACTTACACAAAAATGCAAAAGTTCTGAGAATTTTTAAATATACAAGGTAACTCCCATTCCAACTGCTAGAAACAAATGCAATTCAAGATTAATGCAACAAAAACATCAGAAACTTTGAAGTAAGCATTGTTAGTTTTGTAATAACAACAAATTAAGACCATCTATTTCTCAGCTTCTGTTCACAATTATCAATACTCTTTCAGAGTTATGCATGAACATTTTCTATCAAAAAGATGTTACTTAATCTCCAAGAGGGGAAAGGTTACAATGTCAAATCTTTCTGTAGGCAGAAGATCAGGGTGGGAATAATGTGGCTGACCAGATGTTGCATTCCTCACCATTGGCTAAGGCTGCTGGGAAGTGCAGTTCAACAGCATCTGGAGAGCCATGTAATTCCCACCCCGCAGTACTAAATTAGTCAATGACATCTCTTTCTCTGCCAGCTATTTCCACACCTTCCAAGTCTGAAATTGGTGAATTACAATACTCAACCAGCACTTGTGAGCTAAATGTAAAGGCTTTGACTACCTGTGGACTACCCTGGTTGTGAAACAAGGATGTGGTGGCTGGTCTAAATGGAAATCTATAATATCAAAAAATTAACAGTCTAACCAACTCTTAATATATTGGCGCCTTAATGTGGATCCAGGATTAAGTCCTGAAGTCCTGCTTTAAACCACACTTCAAACAAACTGTGAAATACAGTAGACAGATTTAGTTTTATGATGGAAACACAATGGTTAACCCTCTCCTGATACATGGATTCTCTGATTACAAATATATGCTGACTATATCACAAGAGCTGGCCCAAGGTAATTTTGAAGTGTAAGCGAACAGAATTTTGGCACACACCCTCCCCCCACAAGCCAATCACAGGAAAGAAAAAAAAACCTACTTGCCGCGGCGAAAAGGCCGCGGCGGCAGGAAGGCCACGTCGTGGCAGCAGCTGCGGGAAGGTGGCGGCGGTAGGAAGGCTGCAGGCGCCGAGCCTAGGAAGAGCGAGATGGGTGGGGCATCCTCTCTGACCACTGCGCATGCACCAAGCGGCTGCATGGCGCATGCGCAGTGGTCGGAGAGGGCGCCCCACCCACCTCGCCGAGCCTAGGAAGAGGAAGATGGGCAGGGGCGCCCTCTCTGATCACTGCGCATGCACCAAGCGGCCGCATGGTGCATGCGCAGTGGTCAGAGAGGGCGCCCCGCCCACCTCGCTCTTCCTAGGCTCAGTGCCTGCGGCCTTCCTACCGCCCATCTTGGCGAGCCTAGGAAGAGCGAGATGGGCAGGGCGCCCTCTCCGATCACTGCGCATGCACCAAGCAGCCGCATGGTGCATGCGCAGTGGTCAGAGAGGGTGCCCCACCCATCTCGCTCTTCCTAGGCTCGATGCTTGCGGCCTTCCTACTGCCCATCTTGGCGAGCCTAGGAAGAGCGAGATGGGCAGGGCGCCCTCTCCGACCACTGTGCATGCACCAAACAGCCGCATGGTGCATGTGCAGTGGTTGGAGAAGGTGCCCCGCCCATCTTGCTCTTCCTCGGCTCGGCGGGGCCGCCGCCTGCCTCAGGATGGGCCTCCAGAGGCCCCGCCAGGCTGTGGAGACAGGAAGGCCTCTTACCTGCCGCCAGGGTCTCTAGCGACCTGTCCCAAGGCAGGCGGCAGCCCTGCCGAGCCAAGGAAGAGTGAGATGGGTGGAGCGCCAGAGGCCCCGGTGGCAGGTAAGACGCCTTCCTGCCTCCGTGGCCTGGCTTGGCCTCCAACCAGGCACAGCCTGGGCGGAGGTACCTCAACGGTGCCCTGTAGGCGATGGCACCTTAAGCAGGCGCGTAACTCGACTTACGATTGAACCGCCTCTGTGTATCACTATCCTTTTTGACAATGAAAGAGACAAAGACAGCAAAGCCATACAAAAGGAATTAAATTGAAAAGTCCTCCATCATCCTTTATAATTTTTTACCCAAATCTATTGTCCATTTCCCATAAAACTACAGTCTATCCACTATGCCATGTTACAAATCTGCTCTCTCCAGCCTCCTTTCCCATGCAAATACAATTACACTTTTGCCCCACTTCTTTCATACCACTAGAAGATCGTGAACTGGGAGGCTGCTAGGTATATTCTACATACTGTAGATTCAAGAATGGGGTTTATGTATCTCATCTCACTGTAAACACATTACACAATGTATCATCTCATGCCTCTAGGATTCAAGAAAGGAAACATTACGAGGCAGGCAGGAACAGGCCAGAGACTGCAAGTAGTTGCGTGTCCAAAAGAGAGAGGACAGACAACACAGGGAGAAAAAAGATCACAAAGTGCTTCGAAGTCTTACGAGGCAGCAAGAGAATGTGGACTACTTTGACCTTTTGAGAGACAATCTGCAAGTATTTTAATCTGGTAACTCTCAAATCCAAAATGACCCACCACACCCCACAACATTCAACTGTTTGCATTGAGGGTAAGAACAGCATGGCAGCTGCTAGGTAAAGGTAAAGGTTCTCCCCTGACATTAGTCGTGTCCAACTCTGGGGGTTGGTGCTCATCTCCATTTCTAAGCCTAAGAGCCAACGTTGTCCGAGGTCATGTGGCCGGCATGACTGCATGGAGCGCCGTTGCCTTCCCGCCAGAATGGTACCTATTGATCTACTCACATTTGCATGTTTTCGAATTGCTAGGTTGGCAGAAGCTGGGGCTAACAGCGGGAGCTCACCCCACTCTCAGGATTCAAACCAGCAAGTTCAGCAGCTCCACGGTTTAATGCACTGCACCACCAGGGGCTCCATGGGAGCTGCTAGCAGATAGATATGAATGTAGTAACTTTAAAGCACAAGGACCAATTTAAGGTTCACATTTGCAGAGAGTAGACTTTTGGAAGCTCTCTTCTTGAACCTTTTGGTGTATTGTTCACTGCTTCTTTACTACTATTTCTTTATTTGCTCTAAAGCTTTGGGGATTAAGAGTGTCCCTGTATTGATTCTTGAAGCAATTCCAGGCAAGATAATGTCTGAAGAGTGGATGAAGTGAGATCTTGGCAATACCCAGGGAGCAATGGTCTCTTTTAAAAGGCTTCCCGGTTATGTCAGATTGGCAATCAGGTTTGGCTGTATAATGATATCATGAAGCCAATTCAGCATGAAAGCAATATTTCCTGCCCTTACTCTGAACAGGCAAAATTTTTCACCATTTCTCAGCCATGGCCAAAAATGTCAAAACAGGGGGAAAAATGTGTTTTAGGACCAAGAAAGATTGAATGCACTCCTATGATTCAGTTTATAAAGATGAGAAAGTCAGCTGCACTTTAAATGCATGGCCAAACCTAACTTTCAACAAAAATTCTTAATATGAAAACCTATGTGGTTTTACAATTGATTTTAATATTTAATATGTTTTTAGTGGTTGGTTTTTAATGTATAGAGTTATTTACTAATATGTTTGTATAGCATCGAATTGTTGTTGTTATATATGTGAGCTGCTCTGAGACCCCTTCGGAGTGAGAAGGACGGGGTATAAATATGGCAAATAAATAAATAAATAAATAAATATGTGTGGGTTTTTGTTCTTGATAAAGTGTTCCCAGTTCTTTGCATGTCAAATTTCTTGTATCAAGAAGCACATTTGCTTATTTTCCCACTGTTAAAGGAGAAAACACTCTGTGTTTATAAATCTATTTAACAATAGCATCCTCTAACAATCCTCCATCCATTAGCCTAATGTTACTATCTGGTTGTGTTCCTTAAACTAATCCACACTTCTTTAGCATTTATTTATTCTTAACAAGGACTGTGTACTTTTAAAACACAACAAATTCTTTCCTAAAAGTCCAAAGAACTGGCCAAACCAAAACATTTAATAGAAATTGTCAACAAATCCTAATGTGAGTTATATATTCCCAGACAAAATTATTGGGGTTTCTTCAGCAGTAGCAGAAGTCATGTATATGAAATAGCAGTCCAAGAAACAGCTGGTAAAATGACAAGTTCAGATTTTACTACCCAGGAGTACTATCATGTCACTGTTACTTACTGCTAGGCGATATCTGTATTGCAGCTGTAATTTAATTACCAATAGTTATTTTGAATTACTAAAAAAACAATATTATCTGAGAAAGTATAATTTACTAAAGGCTGCATCAATAGGAGTATAGTGATTAGATCGAAGGTCATTCTATTCTGCTTTGATCGGACCTCACCTGGAATACTGTCCAGTTCTGGACACTACAATTCAGGAATGGTATTGATAATCCGGAGTGTATCCAGAGAACGGCGACCAAAATAATCAAGAATCTGGAAGCCAAGTCCTTTGAGAAGCGGCTGAGGAAGCTTGGTATGTTTAACTTGGGGAAGAGAAGGTTAAAAGGGGACATCGTTGCCATGCTTAGATATTTGAAAGGATGTCATATTGAAGAGAAAGTACAGTAAGCCTGTTTTCTGCTCCTCCCAAAATTAAGACACAGAGTAACAGATTCAAACTGAAGGAAAGTCCACCTAAACATTAGGAAGAACTTCTTGACTAATAATATTTTGATAGTAGAACAAGTGACCTTGGAGGATGGTGAAGTCTCCTTCTCTGGAGCTTTTTAAGCAGAGACTGAATAGCCATCTGTCATGAATGCTTTGATTGTGTATTCTTGGATTGAATGGTCCTGAGGGTCTCTTCCAGCTCTATGATTCCATGATTATAAAGGAGGAAAATTTCACTGGTAAACTCTGAGCCATATAGCAAGAGTCAGCAAAAAGTCCTTTATATGGCTTTACTTATGCTGACCTTGCATGATGTTGACATATAAGAAGTATTAGAAGTATCAGCATCTGCTATGTCTGAAGATTCTCGTCTCTTGTGTTCCTTCTCATGCAGTTACAAACTACAGTGAGAACCAAAAGTTTGGTCTGCATTTTTTTTAAAACCACTCATTAGTGGAGTTCAAACATAAAGACAATTGTTCAGCATTACAAGTACAACTATGGGCCTGCTTAAGGTTCAAGCTCTCAAGCTCCTTGCCTCCTCTTTCACAAATATGAAGGAGAGAACAGAAGCTTCTATGATCATCCTGACATTTCGCCCACATCTATGGCAGGCATCCTCAGAGGTTGTGAGATATATTGGAAAACTAAGCAAGGGAGGTTTATGAAAGGTATTGCAGACTAACTCAACCAGAGAAGTCAGCCGAAGCAGAGTACTTGATGAACCAACCTGGACACAGTATATTATTTGAGAACACAGAAATGCTGGACCACTCTAACAACCACCATGTCAGACTACACAGAGAAGCCATTGAAATCCACAAGCATGTGGACAATTTCAACATAAAGGAGGAAACCATGAAAATGAACAAAATGTGGCTACCAGTATTTAAAAACTCTAAAATCAGGATAGTACATAAAGTACAACACTGTGAAAACAGAGGAATTCCAGACATGAATCAATCAGGGGTAGCTAACACCTCGGAACAAAGGATTCCCTCAGACAGGATGAAGCCAGGCCATAAAGCTGGCAAGGCCATTAATGCTAATCAAGAAGATTAATTACAACATTCACACTGGCCTCCAACAGACAAGAATTCTTCCTCCCACCCTGGACTTTCCACAGATATATAAACCTCCCTTGCTTAGTTTTCCAATATACCTCACAACCTCTGAAGATGCCTGCCATAGATGTGGGTGAAACGTCAGGAGAGAATGCTTCTGGAACATGGTCATAAAGCCCGGAGATGCATAACAACCCAGTGTTTAGATTATGTTGAGTGTAGCTTGAGTTATACATTTTATTTGTTTATAGGCTGGGGTTCTTGATGCCTACACTTATTCTGTGTGATTAAAGATGAGAGCAATGCCCTTTCACCGCCAGCAATGTTCTCTAATTGAGGATTCATCCTCCACACATCCAGAAAGGGGAAACTGTTACATGAATTATGCTGTCGTGTTTCACACTTCCTGGGAAGACCACAATTAGGCAAGAGAATCAAAGACAAATAAATGTAATGTGCGTTTTACTATGGAGTAAACAACAAAACCACTGAACCAAATCACACCCAATTTGGCCACAAAAGACATAATCATCCAAAATATGTCTTTCAAACAAAAAAATCCTAGAAAGATAAAGTCCAAATTAGAGGACGAGGAAAAGCCGTTTTTCCCCCGGCTGCTAATTAGAAGGGCAGGCTCCGCCCACTTCGTCTCCTAGCAATGCACTCGGCCACAATGGCAGCCAGGTCCTCTTCACTCAGGCCTCTTCCACACTGCCTATAAAATATAAATTATCTGATTTGAACTGGATTATATAGCAGTGTAGTCTCAAGGCCCTTTCACACACCTATATAACCCAGAATGCCAAGGCAGGATAATCCACAGTATCTGCTTTGAACTGGATTATATTTAGTCCACACTGCCATATAATCTAGTTCAGTGTGGATTTTATACAGTTGTGTAGAACGGGCCTCATATAATCCAGTTCTAAGCAGATGATATAAGATTATAAATATAATATATAATAATTACTATGGTATAATAATACAGAACAATATAATCTCTAAAATCAGGACAGTAACTAAAGAGCAACATTCTGAAAACAGGGAAATTCCAGAAAGGAAACAACCAGAGCCAGCTAACACCTCCCAACAAAGGATTCCCCCTGGCAGGAAGCAGCCTGGCTTTGAAGCTGCAAGGCCATTAAATGCTAATCAAGGTAACTAACTGCAGCATTCATACTTGCCGCACCAAGACTATTCATTGCTATTCAACCTGGCCAACCAAGGATTCCACAAGGTCGAAAGCGGCTAGGCTTACAAGCAGCAAGGCTATTCAGTGCTGTTCAACCTGGCCAACCAAGATTTCCCCTAGATAGAAAACCCGCAGGCTTTGAAGCCATGAGGCTATTCCATCCCATTCAACATGCCCAAGGAAGGATGCCCCTATATAGAAAGCGGCCAGGTGGCTTTGAAGCAGCGAGGCTATTCAGTGCAATCCAAGTTGGCCAAAAAACCATTCCCCTAGAATGCAAGTACCCAGCCTCCCAAGCAGAAAGCCTATTTCATTGTATTCCAGCTCACCAAACAAAGATTCGCATAAGAAGAAAACAGCCAGGCTTGGAGGCTGCAAGGCTATTCACTACTATTCCACCTGGCCAACAAATGATTCCCATAAGCCATAGCAATGCGTGGCCAGGCACAGCTAGTTTTATATAGATTTAAAAACTGGAGCTTTCAAACTTTCAAATGGTATCTACTGCAATTTCAAGAAACAATTTGGGGTAAAGAGAGAGGAAAATAAATTTGAACAGAACATTCTAAAAGGTTTCGGTTTACACCCAATCCACAATACTAAAAATAACAGATGAGCCACGTAGTAAACATTCTGGGTCTCAGCTGAACACTAAAACAAATCATTGCTGCCTTTTAAAACTACACAGGAAGATCTGTCTGCACTCAAAGGGGTGAGGCAATGCATTTATATTTTCTATCCCAACCCAGTGGCAAGGCATTTATGATGACTCTAATCCTCTTCTTGACCTAAAGACAAAACCACTTTCATACTTTAATTATGTGGAATGTTTCCCCATCTGGAGCTTGATTTAGTATTTATGGGCAGGTTTCCTAGGACAGAATAACGAGATGTGCTTTAATCAGCTTGTTCTGTAGACTGCGCAAAGTAAAGTTTCTTGCCAATTCTGTTCTTTTAATCAAAGTGGAGTTGTCCATATTTCAAAGCCATACTTGGAGACATTTTGACCCTCTTACATTTTTCATTGTCTCTCTTAGACCCTATTTTGTTCCACCAACTTCTGTAACACAATTCATCATCGTTTATTACTAAAATTAAACTTTCCCTCTTGTTTGTATATTAGCAGAATCCTAAAGAATCCATCTACTGCATGTATTACAGATAAATATCTGTTGCCGAGTGGGTAGTAAAATTCGCCCCAAGGAGGTCAGCATTCAAAAGAAGCTTTTATCACTTTTTAAAATCAATCTTGGGTAGAAATGCCCTGTGCTTGGTCTGCAGACATCAGCTCTGGAGAATTCCTGCCTCCCTTCACCCCCCAAGAAGGAAGAATGCAGCCATGGATTTGATCTCAGTGTGGAGGCCCAGGATAAATCACAGGGGTCACTAGACTGACAAATTAAGCCAGTGTCTGGAAATGAAGTTGCTGATGAAAAATGTTAATTATTTCTACTACTTTTTTTTCACTCTGGCTGATACAGTAGAATGATTATTCAGAGTAATTTTAAAAGCCTTTCAAAAGGCTACCGAAATAATTATCTTCTGCAAAAAATAGAGAAGCCTCTATAGATGATGAATCATAAGAGAAACTAGTACTGTCACATAGATTTACTGGTATTAATTACATGCAGATATCCTTCTAATGGTGATTGATTACATCTTTTAAAGTAAAACCTTTCAAAATATCCTTAGTGGACATGTGCATGTGTAACCAGAATATTGAGAGCAAAACAGTGAATGGAGGAAAGTTCTACAACTACTAACATCCTAATCCAGACAAACCAACCTACATTCTGCAGCAGAAACACCCAAGAACTCTGTTCTGTGATGTTGCTGACCACAGTCTGCCTGGGGTTGCTAAGAATGAGGAACACATCAGCTGTTCACTGCATGCCACACAAACTCAACTATATATAATAATAATGCATGCTAAATTTGACCTATATATCAGGAAACGTAAGCAAAATAAAAGTTTTCTATTAAGATCAAAACAGCACCTTTAAGACAGACACATTTCTTGCAGCATGAACTTTTGCGGATTAGAATTTGCATGGGTGAATCTAATGAACTGTACTATAATCCATGAAATGTCATGCGATAATAAATCTCTTCATCTTAGAGGTACCACACAACGCTTGGCTGTTTTGCTGCAGCAGAGGAACATAGATATCACTTTGCAAAATTCCTATTTAGGACAAAGGGTCCTTTCTCCGTCAGCTTCAGCTGCTCATCTGTACAAATTAAGAGAACGAGCAAGTAAACTGATGCTCTATATGAGCACTGGTTAATTGCTCACATAGAGATCAGTGAGTGATCCCAGCAGCCCATTGCTCAAGGAAGCTCCAATAGGTTCACAGTCATCTATGAGTCACTGAGAGAGGTGACTCATAATTCCTGCATTTCTGAATTGTCCATGCTAGGCTTCCTTTCTCAGAAGTGAACAACTGATATGTTAATGGAAAACAAGAGGCTGAGACTGCCCAAGTACAAAGCTGAGGAGATAAGGACCTATGGGCAGGCCAGAGCAGCCATACACAGGTAAAACATCCTATTATCTATTTTTTTAATTGTACAAAAACCAACTTATTTCAGGGTTTTTTCTTTCTTCCTTCTCTTCTTTTTCCTTCCTTCTTTTGCCCACTGGATAAATGGGTCAATTTATGACAATAATCTTGCTGGAAACAACACCAGAGACAACTGAAAGTTTCCATGTTAGTGAAGCAATGCATTTGCTTTGAATTTTAGTCCTAACTGTGTTGGGGCTATCCAAGGTCCTGAATTTTATCTCTCCTCTTATACTTCCCCAAATTATGTTCAGCATCTTGGGAAACTAAAGTTTAGTGAAGACTAAAACTCAAGAGTGTTGGGATTCATCCTGGACTACTTCAAGTCTAAATGTAGACAGATAGATGATAGAGTTAGATTGAGGAAATCCTTTCCCCGTTTCCAAAGCATGCCTAGATGGGATTCACCATTGTTTCCTGCTTCGCATCCTATTTAGGTCAGCCCACCCTTTGATGTTCCTAGAAATGTAATCTCTCCTAGGGCTTTGACGTAACTTCCCCAATTTGGTCCTTTGGAATGTTTATGGCTCTAGAGAAGAAGCGACCAGACCCACGAGGCTGACCGCCATTCCAGCTTCCTGCTTTGTTCCAGAGAGGACGCACCTCTGTCCTCTATTAGTCAAGATGTAGTTATCTATAGAGCTTTGTTATTTTAATCTGTCTATGTGTATTAGATCAGGATAGGCTAGCTAGATAGATCCTAACCTTTTCTATCCTTCAATGGATTTCTTTTTACCTCAATAAATGCTTTTAAACTTTAAAGCTAACTTTGCATCCCTTTTGCCTTCCTGATGATGCAGAGGCCTTCCAAACTCACACCTGCAAGTCTCATGCTGCTGCAATTCTTTACTCTGCTATTTTAATGGGAATTTACCTCATAAAGAGGGTGATTAGAGCTTAACGGCTCTTCCATTCCCAACAAAGAGCACCTTCACCAACTACCACTGAAGAGTATCTTGATGTTAGCTGTGCTCACCTGGTATTTATCATGATCAGCTCCTCCAGCTTGTGCCACAAAAAGCCCTGAGCCATCTTCCAGTTCCATCTCATCAGGTGATCGTTCAAAATGGACCCGCTCAAATTCCTCACAGTCCACATAAAGAACCACTTCTTCATCTTCCACACTGATGGCGAAGCGTGTCCAACGATTGACCATTGAGGGCACTAGAAACGTGGCAGCGGCATAGGAGTTCTGAGATCCAGGCTCTGTGTAGTAGAAGATGATCTGTTGCTTCCCATCTTTCACCTCTGATAACTTCACACCAACATAGATGATTGATTGTGAGGAATCTGTTATGGCAAAAAGCACTCCTGGTTTCTCTGTTGTGGGCTGGACATGGAACAAGAGTGAGAAGTCTCTGTAAAAAGGGCTGGGAAGATGGTAGCGTGCCACTTGCCCTGTGTTAGCATCCTGTCCAAACACATAGCCGGGGCTGTTGTCTGGGCCATATACTTTGGTTATTTGTTCTGGTGGTGGATCCCCAATCAACTCTATGAGGCCAACTTCTGTGCTGAGGTTTTCTGTTGAGAAAGAAAAAGAGCACCTCAGAAACAAGAAAAGCAGCTCTGTATAACATGGAGTAGACCCACTCATACATGGGAATCGCCTAATAATTTCAAAATGAGAAAAGCGTAGCCCAAAGCTGTCTATAAATGAAGAAAACAACTGACCTATGAAATTATTTCACAGCTCACTACATTTTTTACTCATCAACACAGATACCAACTTCTCAATTTTTTTGAAGACGCATGTTTGTACTACATATGTTATTGTTTAGCTAAGATTGCATATAGTCCATATTCAATGCTGCTAAATCTTCTGTTTCAAGAGGAAATAGATCAGATGCAACAAAGAGCAATTAAGTTTCAGGGCCAATAAGCAACACACCTCAAAAAAGGGAATTAACACTGTGATTAAGTGGCTTGGTGGTACCATAATTCTGCAATTTATAAGTTTTCTGCAATTTGTATGTTATGAGAAATAAATAAACGGCTATGCACCCATTCTGTAGCCACGTTTTTAAGATGTTCTGCTACAAAAAGATTGGGGGGGGGGGGTGTACAAGGTTTTGAGATTTTGATTCCAAAGTTCCCCAATATGAACATGCAAATACGTTCTACATGGTATGGTATAAACCCTATGAGTCCTTGTTAGAAGAGATTCATTAATTCATTGGGATTTTCACAAAAATTGATTCACCATTCAATAACTGATTCAGGTGGGCTGCTTCACTTGAGAATAATCAACAGGATTTCAGCCTATATGCCCAATTGACATGAAAGATTATACAAGCAATAAGGCTCAGGTATATGAGCCCATAACATACTACCATTTCTTTTTATGTAGGGCTGCATTTTTGTGACCTTCACCCTTCCAGACTCCTTACACCAGTGGTTCTCAACCTGGGGCCTTCAACTCCCAGAAATCTTAACATCTGGGAAACTGGTTGGAATTTCTGGGAGTTTTAGGCCAAAAACATTTGGGGGCCCCAGGTTGAGAACCACTGCTTTGTTTTGTTCTGTGTGAAAAAAAGTCATTCTATCTGAGTGGCTTTCACAAGATGAATCAATTTGCCAATGTAATCATTAGAGACATAAGTACTCACATTACTAGTTCCATAATAATTATAGCTTTTTGGTTTTTTAAAGTTCAAATTCAGAATGAAACCTCCATGAATTATATTTTTAAATGTTTGAGTATTGATATCTAATTTGTCATGCTATTTGGACTCTCCAGGCAGAAAATTAGGCTAATCTGGTTAAAGTAACAAAACAACTGAGATGCAATCGTTTCGCTGGCTTAATGTAGTTACGCTGAAGACTGCCTTGCCTTTAAAATAAAATCAAATTCTAAGCCTTATAATTAAATGGCTTAACTACATTATAACTAATTAAATTTGAAAATAATATAATCAACATGCTGGAATACAACACTGGCAGAAATGCAAACTTTCCACCCAGGAGTATATCAGTATACAAAGATTGCATAGTGACAAATATATACTAGGATAAAGACACAACAGCAAATTGCTAGTGTTAATGACCTCTCACGCAATCCATTTTCATACATCTAGACAAATGTGTATAAGTTTGTAGCCTTAATAAAAATTTCTCTGGTGTGCTCTGACCATTTTGGAAAGGGGCGAGGAAAGAAAAACAAGTGGCAAAGGGCAGATTTCATTGTTTGAAATATCACTAGGCTTTCTCTCAGTATAGTTTTTTTTGTATTTTTCACACACACACCCAGTTCTAAATCAGCCTGCCAATAAGACTAGTTGCCAATGCTTTTGGCACTCATATCATAAAGTACAATGGACCCATTAGGACAGCTGGATGCCCGGTTTTACAGTTATGGAAAACAATTTAACACTCATTATTTCTTTGAAAATGAATGGTTTCTTCCATTATAGGATGGTGTAGGAGGGGAATGAAGGAATCTAAACATTTCAGTGAAGGCTACCAGCTGTCACTAAACTGGGTTGAAAGATATGATCTTGTCAAATAAAATGGGAAATAAAATACTGAATAAGGTACTGCATGGTAGAGTTTCAAAGTCCACATTCACAATTCCCTTTTCCATTTCTGGTCCACCTGTGAGCAAGCCTGAGAAGCTGATTTATACTCAATCTACTGGTCCATCTAACTCCTTATTGTTTACAGTAATAAGCAGAGGTTCCCCAGAAAATGGGGGTGGGGGTGGAGAGTTGAACCTAGGAAAGACAAATGCTCTGGCATTTGTGGTCCTTGTCCTAACTTCTGGGAGGCCGGGGAGAGCAAATCAAGCCTGAACATTCCTTAGAAGTCAAGATGACTAAGCTGAGATTGTATGTTGACCATATCATGAGAAGACTTGACTATTTAGATAAGACAATAATGCTTAGTAAGGTAGAAGACAGCAAGAAAAGAGGAAGACCAAATTCCAGATTGATAGTTTCCATCAAGGAGGCCATGACCCCCAGTCTGCAAGACTTGAGCTGTGCTGTTGATAACAAGGTGACTTGGAGGTCTTTCATTCATAGGCTCATCATAAGTCAAGTCTATCTGATGACAGTTTAAAACATCAAATTCTCAGACAATCTTCCAAAGGAACCCTGTGTACAATACATTATAGAATCTAGTTCTGCCCTGAGAAATTGGTTGAATGCTCCCTGATCCTTTCTCACCAAGAGTTGTCTTTTTGACAGTTCAGAGGAACCTTCTCCAATAATCTCTGAAGGGACTCCTCTTTCACATCCTCTTACCCTCCCCACCTACATCCTTGGCTACTTGAGCTTCAGTTTGTCAACTGTGTTATCAAAAGCAAACGTTCAAAATCCTCCCTTAGACTGCACTGTTCCATGGGGATAATATTTTGCTGATTCCCAAGACTTGTACAGAATATGGCATCTGTTGTTTTCTGGCAGTGGCTAAGGAGTAGGACTAATTCACACAAATACTGTAACTAGATCAGTGCTATTTCAGTCTCTTTTGGTTGGGAGTGTGGAGAGTTCTTCATGAAGAACAACTGGAAATCCCTATGGCAAGTCTCTTGTGGCTCTGTCACAGACCATATTGGACAACTTGCTGTGAGAACATGAACCCAGCATGTCCTGCTTCCTTTTCCATGCTTGTCTCAAGAGAACTGAGGCTCTTCCATACATTAAGAAAATAATAAAAGGGGGAGGGGAGTTCACACAGACACTTTCAAAGAGCTTCAAACTCAAGGAGATAACATTCCTGATAGTCAGATGGCTGGTTTATTTCAATATATACTTCTTTAAGGAATTATAAAAAACAAAGTAGATGAAGTTAGGCAAGTGAAACAAAAATAACCATAGTGTTTGGTCAGCCACATCCATATTTCACTGATTCATAACACAGAGATTTGCATGACACTCTTCAAAATATTTCTTCTAACATACAACTTAATTTAGGCCAGATCAGTGTTTAACCACTCACCTGTCCCCCTGTAGTGGACTATATTTGTATTCCTCCAGGAGGAGAGGATGAGAATTTCTGTCCAACTGGGGGGAAAGAGGTTTAATTATACGTTTCTCATTGGTTCACAACCCCAAACTTTGAGAATGGTATATCTTCTCTATCATCCTTGTTGAGAAAAGATCTTTGGGGAGGGAGGTCTCAAGCTTATGTTTTTAGTGCCACTACATGACCAGAAATTGACAATTGAGGTCCTCCAGTTGTTTAGTAAATGTATCTCCCATAATTTCTCACGACTGGCTATGCTGGCTAGGACTGTTGAGAGATACAGGGCATAGTTGCCAGCCATAAAGAAGAGGCAAAATAGATGAGACTGCACAGGAGAAGGGCTGAAACACCAGATCCTGTCTGATCTTGGATGCGAAGCAGAGTCAATCCTATTTAGTACTTGGATGGGAGACCACTAATGAATGCCAGCTGCTGTAGGCTATATTTCTGATGAATAAATTAACAAAAGCACCTCTTAGTATTTTTTGCCGAAGATAGCCCTATGAAATCCATAAAATCACCACTAGTTGACAACATGAAGGTAAACGAACACATAAATAGATTTACAGATGTAGGGGCCAGCAAGATCTTTAAACTACTTCAAAATTGTTTTTAGTCCTTCGTGGAAATAATTGTATCATTTATATATTTGTTGCGTTTCTTCTAGTTATTTCAAAGTATTGTACGTGCCTTGTCTCATCTTTGCTTTATTCTCACAATAGCCTGTGAGTCTTAGAGTGTGACTAGAACACAGTGAATTTCATGGCTCGGTGATAACCTGAGCCTAGATCTATCAAGTCCCACTCTATATTCTGCACTCCACCTTAACAGCCTTCTAGCACCTAGATATGAAATGTGGATAAAAAAGGGTTGTGTGATTTGAATATGGGAAGAGTAACAGGATCAATTCCTTTCCTGCATCCATTCAAACATTCTTGAATATAGTCAGAATGCCTGAATAAAAATCTGTGCAATGTGTGATTGATTGCATTAGTCCAGCATTAATGTATAGATTTGCAGGCATGAGTCTTCGGCCTCTTCACTGCAAATATCTATGTGCCCTAGCAAACAACACTGACATCTCAAACCATCACAACCCTTACACACTTCATGGCATTTCTGTGTGAGTGGTTCTCAACCTGTGGGTCCCCAAATGTTTTGGCCTTCAGCTCCCAGAAATCCTGACAGCTGGTAAAGTGGATGGGATTTCTGAGAGCTGTAGGCCAAAACACCTGGGAACCAACAGGTTGAGAACCACTGGTTTAAACTCCAGGAAGCATTTATCCTATTGAAGCAACCAGCTGTGTTTGTGAATGAGACCTGTAGCTAACACATAGACCTTGGCTAATGTAAACTGAAGTTCTATTATTTATTTAGATATTTATTTATTTATTTATTTATTTATTTATTTATATCCAACCTTTACTGAGTTTATTATATCCCACCTTTCCCGCAAATTGAAATTTAAAATGGGGCTCACTTTTTAATGGGCTTATTTGTGAAATAAGGTAGAGCTCATTATAGGACATGCTATTTTTAATAGCAAGAAAGTACTGCATACTTCGAGCACAAAGCCAAGCAAATGTAGAAGAGCACTAAATGCAATGAGCAGACAGAAGAATGTGAATCACATGTTTCAATTTCTTAACCACAGCTACATTCTCATGCAGCCACCAGCCATCTCTCATCCTGAAATGAATACTTTTCATTACACCACTTTCACTGGTGGCCGAAGACTTATCAACTCAAAAAGATGACAAAATCACAACAGCCATACTTCACTAGTCTGAAGAAGCATGTTGCCATGGCAAGAGGATACACAAATATCATGGCAGCACAGATGCATACGATATATTATTTCAGATACAATAGAAAAATATAAGACCCGTTAGAGCCAGGTTAGACATACATAATGCAGCCCACAGGTGCAAGCAGCAATCCAACTCTGTTTTTATGGATCCTGAAATCCTCACCAGGCCCCCAAACCATTCAACAGTTGCAAAAAAAATTGTCAGAACGATTTTAGGGTAACTTGTCACAAAACCATTCAAACCCCGCCCGACACATGCCAAAATAGCTCCATTCCTCCCATAAACACTCTAGAACTTTATACTATCCTCAAATTCTTCAGTTGACAAATTCTTCAGTGATGTTAAATCAGTCCCTGTCACCATTCTGAGAGGGAAAAATAGAGGAAACCTGACATATATGGGCTTGTTGTGGTGAAAGGGACATGGGGGTGGGATGGGGGACTAGCCCTGGTCCTTACTCATTGCCCACCCCTGCTGTACAGAAAGAGTGGTGAACATAAGACCCTTCAGATGTGGTTGGACTACACCTCCCAGCATCCTTCACAATTAACATCTCTGGTTGGGACTAGTGGGAGTTTCAATCCAATACTGGCATAAGTTCTCCACCCCTGCTTTAGAAGAAGATAATGCCATGAATACCATATACTGTTAAAAAATTACACAGAAAACAATACTTCTTAGAAAAAAACATGAACTTCTGGTTGACCACTATAGTATTCACTGATGGGGTTTTTACTGAAGCTCATCCATATTGAAGATTTTGAAGATTACCCCAAAACATTCCTGAGACTTGCAAATATGTTTTTTATAGACCTCAGGACTTCAAATAACTGTTAAGGAAAGGGGACTGCAAGGCAGAAGTTGAACTATCTTTCAACTTCAGAATAGCCACATGACAGCTCCACAAGCTATAGTCCAGAAAAGAAACTTTTCCAAACTCTGTCCAAAGCAATAAATGCATTGCATTCTACTTCAGGAGCAGGTGGCTTGAAGGCAGAACACATTCTGAGGGCTGGAAAAGAATTCAGAGTTTCCAGGCCCATGTACATTGTTTCTTGGCAAGCAATTCATGAAGCATGGTTATACACTGTTCTCCCTGCCTTAATCCTGAATTCAGTAGAACTGCAAAATGAACAGACTGTTTGTGATACTATACAGTTGTAAAGAACAGAAAAGGAAGATTGACTGTCCTCCTTCAAGCCTATATACTCCATATGATGTAAGTGACATCTACACTGTAGCATCTATGCAGTTTTGACATTTTAACTGCCATGGCTCCATGCCATGATATCTTGGGACTTGTAGTTTGGTGAGGCAACAGCACTTTTTGGCAGAATAGATGAAGAGTTGGCTAAATACCTTGTAGAACTGCAACTCCCATGATTACATAACATTGAGCCATGGTGTCAAACTGCATTAATTCTACTGTGTAGATTCGCCCTTAGTATCTCCTTAGCAATGAAAGCTTTTGGCTACAATTGGATACATGGCTGTATGTACACTCCACATTGGAATAAGAAGCAATACTGTACCTAATGAGATTTACATCTGAGTAAACATCACACAGTATTGCACAAAAGAGAGGTTTCAGAACTTGAAGTTAAGGAGGCTGGAAGTGATTACATTAAATCCAAACCCCCAGTGACCGACTCTCATAGGCTCCTCTTAGTACTCTAAACTCCCTCCCTTTACTCCATGGGAAAGTCTCTTAGAGTGCTATTCCACGCCTCCCAATTTAATTGTACATTTTTACATTTTGAGTGGAAATGGAAATAATTAGAAATGAAAGGACATTGAGTTTCTCTCAAGGCATGGTGAACTTTTCTTATCCGTGAATTACTCTCTTACCAGCCACAGAAGAACATCTGGCCATGTGCACGCTGACCCTCACAAGTAAATTCTTGGGTTTTTGGCATTGTTCTTCATCGCCTCTCAATCACCCACACAGTCGGTGAGATTTTTTCCTAACACATGTCAGATCTTCACATTGGAGCCAGCTAGCACAAATAAACTTCCTCTCTCTAAGAAAATGTTTAACTCAAAATGTTGTTCATAAAAGTCTTCCTTTTCAGGTTTATAAACTCAACATTAAATATTTGTTTAAATGTAAAAAAATAAAATAAAAATGGTCACAATTAAAAGATAACCAGTGTGAACAGGCAAAAGAGTAAGGAGGTAAATATATCAAAAAGGGCAAAAATGTAAAACAATGGGTTTAGATCTGAAATGCTCAAATCTACTGTTCTGCAATATGATGGTGTAGGCAGGAATGCAGGACTGAAATCAGCAACTCTAGGTCATGGAGACCTTTTCATATCCAGTGTCAAAACAAAAAAAGAGCCATGGGGGGGGGGGGGGGGGGAGAAGACCTGTTAAGTGTCAAAGGAGGACTCTGGGAGACAAAAGTTCAAATAGCTGCCCAATGGTGCAAACCCATTGGATAACCTTGGGCAAGTCACTCTCTCACTTCCTTAGAGAAAGGCAATGGCAAACATCGTTTGAATAAATCTTGCCAAAGAAATCCCTAAGATAGTTGGCATTAATCAAAGATGACTTGAAGGTACAGGAAAAACATCAAAATTAAATCAAATAGAATCATAGAAGTAAAAACATGATGCTTTTTTACAAAGTACTTAGATACAAACCCAGGAACATAATTGGTTTCTCATACTGGTCAAGTATCCTTAGGCAACTACAGGAAAGAAATATTACCCTGCAGAGAGAGATAGCTTTAATCAAAATCACACAAAGACTTGCAGGGAAAATATCATTCTATCACTGCAACTTCCATTACTGTGGGACAACTATCTTAACAGAGTTTTCATATTTATTTATTTATTTGTTTGTTTGTTTGTTTGTTTGTGCCTTTATTTATTTAAAGGAAATGGCATTGTGCTTTTAGCATCCTTCTCACATTTTGGGAGAAAATGCAATTGTACAAGAATATGGTTTGCACAGTATGAAGGAGAATCGTGGGATAAGGTGTGGAGTTGTCACAGATGAAGAAACAAGACTCACCACTGTAACAGAAACGCTTGGAAACCTTTGAGAGAAACATTAACTACAGTAACTAAGTTCACTCACTCATGAGAAACCAATCTTATCCACTTATGAGCATTTGCATTTTAATTCACTTACAAGCAAGCTACATAACCTTCAAAAATACATTAGCAACACAAACCTAAAGTACATTCGGTCAGTAAAAATCAGTCATACAGTGTGCATTTCATTGAAATGTTGACAGAAACGGGCAAAAAACTGAAAACAAGGGGGAAAACATGAGAAGCAAAAAGGGAGACAATTTGACTATTTCTTCTGCACAAGAAGAAACAAACGTTTAATGCTTTCAACTCTATAAGATGTTGTCTTTTGGCCTTTGCAGATGTTATGTTCAGACCTATAGGAAACTCAAAACTATACAGAAGAGTAGCTTTTGAGATAATACATAAAATGCACTGCCCACAATCTTTCACTCCCACGCTCAAGTGAGTAACATAAAGGGAGGCTGTCAGACCTACAGCCCACAGGAAATAGCAGAGGAACACCCCACATGGCTCCCTGCTCCTCTCTGACCCGGGCCAGTGCTTACACTGTGAACAAAGATAACCCTGTGTCTGTTCTGACTCACAGACTGCCACCAGCAAGATTAATGGCCCCTAAAGGATGAGCAGTCAAAGCTGATTACCAGATGCTTTCTCCATTCCTCTTTATATACAGCAAGTTGTAAAAAGTTCCCAGCACCGATCTCCAGTAACAATGGCCAGCTAAAACCCTTACAGTATAGGATCAAGGGATAACATCAATGGCTATTCTGAGTTTTAAACTGTGAGAACACTGGTCTATCCAACCAGCATTTGGCTACCACTCTACTTGTTGTTAGTAGCTCCCTAGGATGTCAGAAAAAGGCACTTCCCAGTCTATTTCCCTAAGAACCTTTTTACTGTAAAGTCCTGTAATTCCACTCAGAAACTTCCTTGTTCCAAATATCCAATTCCCAGCTCCAGGCAACACTCAATCATTCAGACCTGAGTAAGTGATGACTAAACACTCAGCAGTTGCTTCAATGTGTTCACTTTATAGTTGGGACTAGCCATTGGATTTTGTCTTTCAAAGCCTATCTTCATATATTTTATTGACTGATTAAAGTCTATGCCTTTCCACTTAAAGAGGCAATTTACAAAAAATATATATAAAACAGCCCCTATTGTGTACAACATCAAAAAGGAAAACAGCAATCCAAGTGAGCAGATGAGGTGGCTAATCTGAAAAGGTGATTCATGTGTCATAGAATCATAGAGTTGGAAGAGACCCCATGGGCCATCCAGTCCAACCCCCTGCCAAGAAGCAGGATATCGCACTCAAAGCACCCCTGACAGATAGCCATCCAGCCTCTGCTTAAAAGCCGCCAAAGGAGACTCCACCACATTCTGGGGCAGAGAGTTCCACTGCTGAATAGCTCTCATGTTTAGGTAGTTCTTCCTAATGTTCAGGTGGAATCTCCTTTCCTGTAGTTTGAAGCCGTTGTTCCGCGTCCTAGTCTCCAAGGCAGCAGAAAACAAGCTTGCTCCCTATGGCTTCCCCTCACATATTTATACATGGCCATCATGTCTCCTCTCAGCCTTCTCTTCTGCAGACTAAACATGTTCAGCTCTTTCAGCTGCTCGCTCGTAGGGCTTGTTCTCCAGACTCTTGATCATTTTAATCGCCCTCCTCTGGACACTTTCCAGCTTGTCAACATCTCCCTTGAATTGTGATGACCAAAATTGGACAGAGTGTGATTTCAGGTGTGATCTGATCAAGGCAGAATAGAGGGGTAGCATGACTTCCCTGGATCTAGACACTATACTCAAAATCCCATTGCCCTTTTTAGCCGCCGCATCACATGGCTGGCTCATGTTTAACTTTTTGTCCACAAGAACTCCAAGATCTTTTTCACACGTACTGCTATAGAGCCAGGCATCCCCCATTCTGTATCTTTGCATTTCATTTTTTCTGCCTAAGTGGAGTATCTTGCATTTGTCTCTGTTAAACTTCATTTTGTTAGTTTGGGACCATCTCTCACATCTGTTAAGATTGTTTTGAATTCTGCTCCTATCTTCTGGAATATTGGCTATCTGTAAACTTGACCACACCTAAATATATCAAAGGAGAAAACCCAATGAGTATGTCTGGAGAAAGTTCTGCGCACAGACCACATTATAGGAAATGTTATAAATGTTGATGGGATGATGGGGCAATAATGCTGCCCCAAGTGGCAATCCAACCAGATAATAGGTTGAATCAGAACACGCTAAAGACTAGTAGAAATACCATGCTAAAAGAGAGAGATTCTAGCTGCCATTATCACAGAAATAAGTTGCCTTCATGTCCAGGAATACAGCCCATCATTTTGTCTGCCAATCTGTTCTGGCAGAACAACCTCAAATTACCCTCCACTCATTGACTGCCCCACAATGTCCATCAATCTTTGCTCTTTTGTACTGGAGCAGAAGTCTCGGAGTTCCACATGCTTCTTTTCCACAGTAATTCAAAGTATTACTTCCAACTTTATTCCAAAGTTCTGAGACCTATAACTGAAAAAAGACTTAAACATCCAAGTCTCCTGGGAGTATGCATTTTTTTAAATGGAACAACTTTTCCCTTTTGACCCTCAAGGCAGCAAAGGCCAATGTCCTCTCCCATCCTTAAAAACCCACTCCCTGCTTGGACTACACCTTTCTCTCTCTTCTCTGTTTTTCAAACCACTTGCAAGGCAGCCAAGTGTTATGAGAAAATGTGAAGAGGGAAAGCCAAGCAATGAACAGGGAGTTTCCTTGGAATGCATCCAATTCCATATAATATACCCTGTGTCAGCTTCCATTAAAGGCTCTATACATGGTGGCTGAAACAACACTTGTGTGAAGTTTATGAGGACTGAGGTTTTCACATGTAATACAAGGCTGTGTAAATAAGAGTCCCTCCCTGGAAAAAAAAATGCCTGAGAGATAAGTAGCATAGCGGAGCAATAGCAATTACATTTACAAGCCTCTTACCGCTTACACATATCTAAACACAGTCTGCTCATTTAAGTAGTTCAATGGAATTGGTTCCCAGAGAGAAAGAAGAGGGGCAAGCAGGCAGGTGAAAACCACCACTATGCCATTTGGATGCCAGAGGCAGTGAAGTAAGTGGTGCTATCCACTCAAGTGAAGATAGTGTCCAAATCCAACTTTATTATGTTGCCGCATAAGGGTAAAGATCCCACAAATACCTTCTTTGCATGCCTTGCAATAGAAAAAGATGGGGGCTACAACAGCAACCCTTTAAAAAGTAGGAGTTTGCTAACTTTTCTAGATATCCCAAAACTATTGCCTTTGGTGATTTATCCTCTTTTCTTGATAGTAGAACTAATTCTATCATCCCAGCTGCGCTTTCCCTTCTCTCCATAGAGCCATCCCTATTATTAATTCCCCTGCAGGGAGGATTTTTAGAGAAGCTGTGGCCAGGTGAATATTTGTATCTTTCCTCCAAGTGGATTGGCCCTTTTCTGCCCATAGGGCTGCCTGCCATCAAATGCCCTACCAAGTTGATCCTAATTATATTACTGAATTAGGTTATTAACATTAGCCATTAATATAATGTGTAGTAGATTTATTAATGTTATTGAAGGACTAATGTATTTTCCCTTTGCTTGTAATCCACCTGAAAAGGACTTCTATCCTGAAAAGAAGAATCTAACTCCTTGTGATAAATAATGAATAAGTATAGCTCCTCTATATGGATGGAATTGGCTCACCTACTTCACTATGCCCATACAGACTCTTTATGGCTGTGGGCCTATTTAATATGGGCAGAGTACAGGGCTTCTTCAATGTATTTATGCAGAGGTTTGGTGGGCTACTATGAGCCAAGTAGCACACTACATAGCTAATGGGAAGAAAACTGTACCTAGCGATGAGAAGATACTCTGTAGCCTAAAGGAAAAGTTTACACTACTCACGTCTTTGGAAAACATCATAAGCATCATAAAGAAATCTTAAACCAGTGGTTCCCAACCTGTGGGTCCCCAGATGTTTTGGCCTTCAATTCCCAGAAATCCTAACAGCTGGTAAACTGGCTGGGATTTCTGGGAGTTGTAGGCCAAAACACCTGGGGACCCACATGTTTAGAACCACTGTCTTGGACAAACATCATCCCCTGCCAGCACGGTACCACAAGTCATCAAGAAGATTCAGTCCAAAACTGAAAATAACATTATTCTGTTGTTTGTTGCTTCTGCATGTGTAAAATTAACAACCCAAGCAGATGGCACTGAACAGGATGGTTTAATTTGTTAAAGGAATGTGCATGTGTTTGGTGACTGTGGTGTGAGAGAGAAGAACAAGAACGTTGGGTTCATCAGATAAACATGCTGCACTTTATGAAACAGACTGCACGAACTGGATTCATGTCCAGGCCCAACCAATATGATCATATCCCCCCTCCTCTCTCTTTCTTTCTCTCTCTCTCTCTCTCTCTCTCATTAGGATTGCTGACTACAATAAAGTACTATATGATGTCCTTTTGACAGCTGTAAAAATTACAAGGCATGAATGCCAGCAAGTTTGGGACATGATGCAAATGGTTTGCCCTGAACCGATGCCATTAAAAGAAAAAGAGAATGTAACAGATGTTTCTGATTATGAAGCTGAGGAAAAACTCTTGCTCCTTTAAGGATGTTATGTGTTTCTAAAATATTGTTCTATCCATCTCCATGATAGTATGATGAAACGGAGAGCATAAAGTACTAGTAACTAGTACAGTAGAGTCTCACTTATCCAACACTTGCTTATCCAACGTTCTGGATTATCCAACGCATTTTTGTAGTCAATGTTTTCAATACATTGTGATATTTTGGTGCTAAGTTCATAAATACAGTAATTGCTACATAGCATTACTGCATATTGAACTACTCTTTCTGTAAAATTTGTTGTTAAACATGATGTTTTGGTGCTTAATTTGTAAAATCATAACCTAATTTGATGTTTAATAGGCTTTTCCTTAATCCCTCCTTATTGTCCAACATATTCGCTTATCCAACGTTCTGCTGGCCCGTTTGTGTTGGATAAGTGAGACTCTACTGTATTCTTTTTGGATATACTGTAGCCTTACAATGTGGATTCGACTTACTCAAAGTCAACTCTGGGACCACTCTAGCACCCTCCGCACAATTGTTGTTTGTTGTTATGGTGGTGTGCCTTCTGGTCATAGCGACCCTATCATGCAGTTTTTCTGGAGCAGAGTATATTGACTCACCCAAGGTCACTCTGAGGGTTTCTATGGCTGAAGCATGGATTCAACCCTGCTCTCCAGAGATGTAGTCAATTGCTCAAACCAATGCATCACACAGGCTTGCCTAACGTTTCAACATGTTTCCCCATAAACTTTGCCCAAATTGCCATCAAATTGTTTGCTAAGTGTATTTTTGATAATATATTACTTTCAAGATAAAAGGATTCAGGATGAAGCCGGATTAAACTTTTAAAGGGTCTCCTGTCTCAGGAAAAGGGAGGTGAAAACTCAACAGGAAAAAAATTCCTGAGGCACTCCTGACCTGGGACCTTCTCACACAGCACAGTTACAGTGATTCTGTTTTGACTGGTATGGCTGCATCCTATGGTCTTCCAGGATTTGTAGTTTGTCCAGCTGGGAACTGTAAATGGCCCTCTCTAAATTGGAGATGTGAGGATTCCACAGAAGGGAACCCAAGTAGAATCATGGTACTAAGAACAAAGATGGATTGAGAGTAGTCTGTGATCTCTCTTGCTAGATCTGTGGATGATTTCCAAAAGCATCTGGCTTGCATTTGTTGAACAACAGTTACTATTCAAAACCTGCCCCTTGCCTTTTTAATTAGGTTGTCAGGAAAGTACAAATACTGTACAAATATTGTCTCTATGCATTTCCAAAACTGAGAGAAAATAAGATGTCACCACTTCCAGCTAGCCACAGAGATCTGTTTAAGCTCTTGGCCATGGCAGGCATCCTTTTGGACATCAACAGAGGTACTTGCACATCTAGACAGATGGTTGGGAGATCAGCCTCCTCTTCTTCTTGGTCATGCAGGTACCTCTGACCATGGCATGAATGCCATGTGTGGCCATGCTCCTTGTTGGCTTGCCACTTCTGATGTGGGCTCAACTACCCTAAATATACATGTTTAAATATACTAATAGCAACAATTTTGAAATACAGCTCAGAATTCACAATATTTTCCTTCCTTATCCACTCTGAGTCCCCTAGGGGAGATAGGGCAGAATAAAAATATATTATTATTATATTTAAAACTGATACAAGTATACTCTTACTCTTTCTTCCATTAAATCTGCAAGTATTTTTCAGTGCTGGTTTGACTTATGAAAATACCCCAATAATGTACACACCTGCCCTCTCCCTTCAGTAGAATGTTTACTGAAAAACTTAAATTCCTGGATTTTATTTCCAATCATGATAATTATTTCCTTCAGCTAGGCAAGAGGATTTTTCTTTTCGTTACTTTTTTATAACTCTGTTAATCTGAGAGGATTTTTCAAGGGTCAACCCTTTTTCCAGCATTCTTGAGTATTTTAATGCCCAACTTTATTTAATCTTAACACAATTATTTTTTCCTGAACCTGTAAAATTGTTTAACAAACAGTTTGGGCTAGCTCTGAACTGTCTAATACAGAGTATAGAATAATAATAAATGACTGGTACATTTATGGTTTCATATTAACCCTGAGATGCCTGTTCTCCTGCTGTTCAAGATCAGCCAAGACACAACAGTTTGCCTGAAGTCATTCAACAAATGCAGAGTTAAGCAGCAACTCTCACTCCTTAAAACAAAGCTATTTTGTCAACTGCCTCTAAATTCTGCAGAAGAAATGGATATAGGCTATTTAGAACCCACCATCTCACCCACTTGTCCACATGACTATCAGAGTGCATTTGCACCTCTTGCTTCCTATAGCAATTATAAAAATTCAGGGATACATAGGTAGATTGTAAGACAGACTCCAGAGTCCATTTTGTGAGAATACCTTCATTAAGACAACACGCAAAAATCTTGGTGCTAGTTTTTGAGCTTCGTCAGGTGAGATATTTTTCAAAAGTGCAGGGAGTGACAGTGAGGGTCATTTAGTATACATACTGCATTTAGGTGGTATGAGAAGGAAAACATGTTACTCCTCTCCACTCCTTTCTCCTGTATTATGTTTTATACATCTTTGCCTGATGAAAAGATTTTCTACTGAAAGCTAGCACCATGATTGATTATACAATATGTGTCTGAACATGCATTTTGAGGAGGTATAAATAAAGCTATTATGATTATGAAAACATGCTTTGGTAAGAGAAATGAGCCTTTTCTAGCACATTTCTAAACATTCCTCCCTTAGCAAATGTGTTCCTCAGAAAACTTCTAGGTTGCTCCAAGTCACATCAAGGAGCAACCTGTAGAATCTGATAGTTCTACAGATCAGACTCTTTCTTTCCCAGGCACATCATGTTTCAATTAACATTTATACTGTGGTGAATGTTGACATTCATGATTCTACTTTTAACCAAAATGAACTTTGGAAGGTCAAGCGCTCAGATTCAACACTCTAAAGTTCTGTAAACCAAGCTCTGCTTCCAATCTTTGTAATGATTCTTTTCAGCTCAAACTAACAGCAAGATGAATAACTGTGGCCACTACAGGGCTGCTGTTCAAAATTATTTCTAAACTCTTACAAATCTGTGGCTAATTTTGCAAATGAAACTACTAACAACAGTGAATATTTGCAATCACACACTGATGGTCATAATTGAGGGACTGCTCAGAAATTATTACTTGAGTTGAAAGATTTACAATAGCATATTCTTCACCTAGATGTGCTGTGTCCGTGTATCTATTTACATTACTCCATTCATGTTTTAATGTATTTGAATAAGCTGGTTTTTTATGGCAGTGGAATGAATATCTGTTGGGTGATGGACAGTCAATCTGGATCACAACCCGGCATCAATTTCCTAGTGAAAATATCCTCTCTCTGGCTGCTATTTATAGTAAAGAGCAAAAAACAATAAAAATGAAAATCGTAACACTCAGTAGATGTGATGTGAAAAAGAAACAAAATCTCAAAGTTTTGAAAAAAACATGATTTTATTTTTACAAATAGGCTAACATGTTTTGGCCTGGGAATATTTTATGACTTCCTTAAGGGAATAAACTTTAGAATCAACCTGCAGGGATTCTTAAAAGAGTGTCTCCAAAGTGTATGTCCAGTTGCTAAGTGTAGACTTTGGAGACACTTCTTTTTGAATCCTTGCTGGTTCATTTTAAAGCTTAAACTAGCACCTGAATGGGGAATTAACAGAAACTCATCCAGAGCCCTATTCCTGGCTGGAAACACATTCTTGATTAAGGCCCTGCATTTGCTTTTCTGTTAAGTAAAAGTGGTCAATTTAACCACTCTTTCTAAAAACCACAAACAGCACAATTTTTAGCTTGGCCTCAGAGTTTGTTTGTATTTATTCCCATATCAGCAGCTGGCTAAAGTTTCCAGGAAAAGTCAGCTCAGCTTGGCTGGCATTAAAGCAAGCGCATGAGTTGTCTCCACATTATAGGCTTATACAGAAAGAGGGAAGGCATTGTTTGTTTTGCACAAAAGTTTGTATTAAATGTAGTGTTAGTCTATACTGCAATCAAAACCCCACAAAGATCTTGCCACACCTCATCACCCATCCGCCCAAGTGTAGAAAACCTGGTTGACATTTGCCCTAAAATGAACCCAACCTTACAATGTAAATTTTTACACTAACCAGCAACCTTTGGAAGATATCGATCCACAAACAGGAAAAAAATATTGTCACTGTGTTGAAAATCAGGACAGAGTGAAATAAGTATCCAATGAATACATTTCAAAGCACTGAGCAAATATTAACTTCTTGACAGTGATTTTCATTAATGAATATTTGAATACATAAGAAAATTATTTCTTCTCACATTAGAAACAAGAATAATCTTCACAAAAAGAATTCAATGGAAATGTGTATATATGTGTGTGTGCTGGGCATCAACATTATCCCTGGGGATGTTGTGAATTTTCTGGGCTGTATGGCCATGTTCCAGAAGCATACTCTCCTGACATTTCGCCCAACATACCTCACAATCTCTGAGGATGCCTGCCATAGATATAGGCAAAACGTCAGGAGAGTATGCTTCTGGAACCCGGCCATACATCCCGGAAAAGTCACAACACTCCAGTGATTCCGACCAGGAAAGCCTTCGACAAAACATTATCTCCCTTTGCAACATAGGGAGGGATATAGAGAGAGGACTGGAGGCAGAGCCCATTTTTTGTTTCTGATGTAGTTTTCTCATTGGATTTCAGAAGGCATTGAGCTCAACTGAAGTAGATTTGTTTAAATGAACCATATATAACAGTCATAAGCAATGTTAAGTTCCATTGGTTTTAATGTATCTGCTCTAGCTGGGGCTAATGTTGGGTTGAATGAAATGATTCTCAGAAACTGGAATGTTTGTCTTGGAAAAGCAGGGATTCCAGTGCTACAAAAGGAACCTATTAAACTAGTTGCCTAAAACTGAAATCTAGAAAGTGCCCCATCGTGCAGTTCTAACAGTCTCTTCCTGGCTCTTTAAAATGTGGGGAAGCAGCCAAGACACCCCCTGCTGTGCTCATGATTGTGAATGCAGAAGGCTCTGGCTGGTTCTCTGAGCCTTTAAAGGTGAGGGAGAAGGCAACACATGCAACAACAGTAATCCTGTGTACTGCTGTTTTCAACTGGAAAAGGCAGAGTCTCATTGAATCCCCAATAGTCTCTCCAAGCTTTCAAAGAGACACTGAAAAGAAACCTAAGAGACCATTCAATGAGCCAGTTCACGGGGAATGGCTGAGTTTGAGAACTGGCCAGACCTTCTAACTTGGAAAGAATTGAGACAAGAGGAAGAGGAGGAACCAGAAATTGGAAGCAATTAGAAATCTATCCTCAACCCTAAGACTACAGTTCTGCAGAGATGTGATCCCCATCAAAAGTTTTCTATCAACACTGTGTGTTGCATTATGCAGTTTTCCTAAACCATAGGAAACCACCCATATCTATGTGAAACATTCAGGAAGATGTGGAAAAAGAGAGGCTATATGCAAAGAACCTTGAGGGTAGAGTTTCTTGTGCATTTATCATCTAACTGACATATCCATTAAAACAGGTTCAAACATCCATTAGGGATTTTAAAAGCCCAGCTGTGCTACCAAAAAAGCAGTGGGGAAAGTTGGGTGTTATGCACAGATAACTCATTCTGCAGTCAAGTAAGTTATCTTTTCTGCATCAGGAAGAAAAATGAATAATCATGCAAACTGAAAATATTAAGCTGAATGCCTTTTATGAGTGCATCACAATTTACTTTCTAGGTTACAAGTATCAGAATACCATAAGCAGTAAGTTTAGTCAATTCTGAGTATTATAATCAGCTCCCATTGCGGCTGGGGGCTCTGGAACTTCTAGTACAAAATAATAGTTTTCTCTGCTCTGCTTTCAATACATGTGGCAGATATGTATGCATCCCTGGTACCACACTAGTTAGCCCTAAAATAATGTCAGACTGATCCAAAGAGAATAGTTAGGGGAGCAGCATGGACAAGGTAAGGAGAACAAGGTACACAAGATTGTTCTAAAGCATGTGGGTAACTACACGCATTAGACTGAAACTCTCAGCCTTCTCAGCTTACATGACCAACAATAATAATAAAATAATAATAATACTTGTATTTTTATATACTTTATATCCCCCCCCCCCCCCCAATCTCCCTGAAAGGGCAGCTGACATGGGGACGAAGTCCGGTTCACCATAAAATACAATTAAATTTAAAAACAATTAAACATCAAAAGCATATAAACAATAAAACAGTAAACAAGGCACTGTCAGGGAATTCAATGGCTATATTTTGCTAGGGAATTACAGTCCAACATATCTGAACGCCACAGTATTAGAGAAGTCTGCTCTATAGTACCAACGTGTATGGGAGCAGGGTTGAAAGAAGCCACAATCCAGCCAGATCTTTACTGAACATATCTTGTTCTTTGCAGAGAATTTGAAAAGAAAATAGTGAATGTATGCTGAACAATTATCCTAGGTGCCCACGCCACATGTATCTCAGTATGAATTTTGGATTGACTCAGAAGATATCTACATTACTTGTTTTCGTTTGTAAAAGTGCATTTTGACTTAGATATATTTAAAAATGATTAATACAACAGACATGTTGAAACTCTTTTGTGTTTAACTAGTGCCTAAGGAAAAAAAATGGCAAGGTTAAGATGAATTTTAACTTGACAAATTCTTACTTCGTGTGGGAGTTTTCATTTATAAAGCAATTTCATTAATGACACCCTGGAATGAATGGTTCTGTTTGAAAAGAGATAATTAAGATGCTTAAAACAGGAGTTTCGTGCAACAATGCAGATATTGCTGTCAGGAGTTCTGCCAAGTATTAATGCAAGTTACTCCATTCTGAAAACTCTTTGTGTTAAGATTAAACTAAGTTGGGCATTAAAACACTCAAAAAATGTTGGAGGGGAGAGTTGATCCCACAACACAAGAGTGTCTTGGTAATTCCCTTGAAAAACACCCTCAGATTAACAGAATTATAAGAATAAAAACGAAAAGTCCTCTTGCTTAGCAGAAAGGAATAATTATCATCACTGGTAATAAAACCCAAGAATTTAACTCCTCCAGAAAACATTCTAGTGAAGAAAGAGAATACTTGTGTACATTACTGGTGTATTTTCTCGCAAGCCAAACCAGCACTGAAAAATGCTTAGAGATGTCACAAGAGAAGTATTAAGAGTACACTTTATTTGTTTTAAAAAGAAAATATTGTGAATTCTGTTCCAAAATGCTTGCTACCTATGGGAGATAAACATGTACATTTAAGGTTTGGATATGGAACTTGTTTCATCCCAAAGACCACATTGGCTCCAGACTAGCACATCAGGGGTGGAATGTAACAATGGGTTCATGCCATCCTCAAATGTCTGACATCTCCTAACAGGGTGAGCTTCTTAGGTGAGCAATGCTGACTGAACCACCATCTGAAGGCACCAAGAAGGACAGTAATTCATTCAGTAGCCATTCACCTGCCACCTTCCCTTCTTCACAGGAGAGAGGCCTCTACAAGGCAGATGGGTGAAGGTCACCAATGCCACACAAGCATCACTATGTACTTATTTATTCTTATTTTAGGAGTCTTGGTCCCATCAAAAGTAGCTTCAACTTCCCCTTAGTTTTTGTACATACACCTCTATTCCAATTCATAGGGAGCTCATGCTGTGCATAGCTATATGAGCAACTTTATGATGCATAAAGAGAAGAAAAAGGAAATAGCCAAAGGCATTAGTTCTTGTTAGCATCAAGCCAACTGGGAATTACACACTATTTTACCACTCTGGTGGGTTAAAGTAATTTCAATTATATGAAAAATAATAACAAAAATAAACGGGTTTTGTAAATCCCATGCCAGAATGGACAACTGTTCTGGTATCTTAAGCAAAAAAATTAGCACAAATGGTGACACAGAGATCAGATTCACAATTATTTCAAAATCATGTTCCCATCACTGTTGCTATTTCCTCTAAATTCAAATCCCATAACGATGTTGCAGATTTTCTGTGCTGGGGGGAAGGGGAGTTTCATCATCAGACTGTCTCTTCTAGATTATTGTGGTAAGAATACGCTGGGCTACTTCCCCAAAATAATTACTGCCATCATGATCAACTTAAGACCTCGTCACATGGCTGGCGGCAAAACTCCTCTTCAGATCAAGGCATGGGGTCCAGAATTCTGCAGGAGGCAGAAACCAGATTTAAAGTGGATCCATGCTCTGGTGTGATGAGGCTAAGGACCTCATCACATGGCCACTGCGTCTCTTCAGGGCGAGGTATGGGGTTCCTGTCTCACTGGCCAGCAGGCCAATCACATGGAGGGAAGTGAAGAGTGCGCATAGTGCGCATAGTGCGCAGGGCTTCCCCCAATGGATCTGCCAACATGGGAGGCTTCTGTGTTGCCAGATCCATGCCAGATCCATGGGGAAAGCCCTGTGCACTACACACACCCTTCGCTTCCCTCCATGTGACTGGCCTGCCAGCAGATGAGGCAAGGCCCCCATGCCTCACCCTAAAGAGAAGTGCCGACTGCAGCCATGTGACAAGGTCCTTAGCCTCATCACAGCAGAGTATGAATCCACTTTAAATCCGGTTTCTGCCCCCTACAGAATTCTGGAGTTTGTAGTTTAGTGAGGCACAAGATCTGTCTGGCTTAACAGTTTAAAGGCCCCTCCCCTAAACTACAAGCCCCAGAATCCTGCAAGAGGAAGAAACTGGATTTAAAGTGGATCCATGCTCTGGTGTGATGAGGTCCTTAACTGCAAGGCTGATCTAGGTTACTGATGTCAAGCTCTAGATCAGAGATCCATGGTTACTCAGAAGATCTATAATGGCAGAAAATTATTCCTCAATGATGATCTTTCCACCATCTCATCTGTAAATGCTAGGCATACTTCTTATGGCAAACTTTCAGTGTTCTTGGAAATCATAGAGCCTTAGAGCTGGAAAGGACCACAAGGGCAATCTAGTCAAATCCCATATCATGCAACACTAAATACAGGGAAGTTGTTTGGCTGTACCAACTCTCCTCTAAACTATGTCTCCTGCTCTACACTGGTCTGCGCAGAGACACAAGAAAAAATGGCCTTTTAATTCCCAATCCAGCACAGTTAACTCTCAAGCAGATACCTCACCAACCAAGCACTTCTGCCCGGCTGGGTTGTGAACTGAATTGTGTATATGTATCACAGCAAACCCAAAAGGTTTCCAGGAGCCAGAAATACATGTTATATGAACCTCAACCTGTTATATGAACCTCAATCTATGATTCAATGAACCTCAACCTGGCCAGAAACTAAAGGGATAAACTCACTCTCATTTGGCAATATTCCTTTGTGATCCATATCCTTTCTTGTGAATCAATTATTTTAAGTTAAATGAGAAATCAAGATAACTTTTTATCTTTAATGTCTCAATGTACAAAATGTAGCACACAAGAAAAATGCTTCCAAATCTGATTACACTTAAAAACAAGTCTATAAACATGGACTCTCTGAGATGTTTCTGCATAAACAGTTCTGTGACTGCAAAACCATTCTCAGTTTCCCCTCCACATTGGCCAACAGAGCTTCCCAGCTTATGTGAAAAGCTATTTTGAAGAGTTGGCAACAACACCTAACTGATAATTCAGTAGAGAGGATCAGAGCTAAGACATCCAGAAATTCCTCACTATGGCCTCAAGGCATGGAGTGAAGCAAAATATGGTGAAGTCAAGCAAGACTGAATCTGAGCAATGACTACCAGAGAACCTTAAACTTTGTTTAAATAACAGTGAGATATGTGTCATAACAGAAATTCATATTATTCAGTTTCTGGTGTCTTCCATCACAAGTGGAATTGAATAGTTGCAATATAAGTTACAGATTTCATCTTTTTTAAAAAGCACAGCATGTCAGTTATTTTTGTTTCAAATCTGGATTATTGTTTTCGAGTACAATAAAGTACAGTGGGCATGGAAGTCCCTGTTTCGCATCTTAGAAGTATGTGTGTATCACAAGAATGTCACTGAAAGGATCACAGGCAAGTCTCAGTATTAACAATCATCCTCAATTGTTAGCTTCCTGCATCTGGTAGCCACTGAGAAAAGACTGTACCTTTCCTGCCCCAAGATGAAAACAGTTTTCAAATAAGTATATCTACTCTTAGTATGCCCATTGAGAAACACAATTTTGTAGGTACTGCTGTCTTAAAAAACAACATCACATTATCTGCTATGTGGGAAGCAAGGCCTCTTCCAAAACCACATTCTACAGTAAAATTATTATGTAATTGTAGCCAGAAATAGAGCGATCTCCACTAGATGTTTCATTCTTAACTGCTATGCCTGCTAGGCATTGTTAAACCTATTCTACCTAATGTTGCCTAATAGAAAGGCAGTTTTGCCATCAGCTTTCATAACATCCTGTGGCAATATATTTCATATCCTGAATTAATTATGTGGTGTATGAGATATTTCTTTTTGTCTGTCCAGAATCTCCTGCCAAGTAATTTTACTGGACGATCCCCAACTTTTTAAAACTGTGAGAGAGAATGGGTAACTCTTCCAGCAGAAAGCTGAGATATCACAAAGGGCGTCATGTCTTGTAGGAACTTGTTTTCTACAGACATAGAATCTGGGCACATGGTAGAGCTCACAGAGAATGGGATGTTCCAGGATGTGGTACATTGACACATCCAGTGCCAAGTAAGTAGACAAAAGATTCTAAGAAATGGTTGAAGAGATACAGTTGGAATCGGACCCCCTCACTCCACCCTGTCCCCAGATTCTAAAATGTCTGGGATGGAAATCAGTTACTGAATGCATCAGAGAGAAACTGGAAGAAAAAAGGCACTACATTGCACAGCTTAACATGTGAAAGTGCTGAAGATTACAGGTGGAATGAAATCCCACCGACATTATACCTTCCCAAATGCCAGACTGAAAATTGTATTCATATTGAATGCAATCTAATATGTAATATTTGTCAAACTTGTACATTCATTGATTAATTATATTATCTCTCACACAAATAGAAAAACAAACCTGGTATTCTTGTTAATTGTTTTATATTATCTAATCAATAAGATTGCCCTGTCATCTATTACTATTCAGAACCATTTTTGTAAGAAAAAAAAAATTGATTTATAATTGCATATACAAGCAAGGTAAAAAGATAAAGGTTTCCCCTGACGTTAAGTCCAGTCATGTCTGACTCTGGGGGTTGGTGCTCATCTCCAGTTCTAAGCCGAAGAGCCGGCGTTGTCCGTAGACACCTCCAAGGTCATGTGGCTGGCATGACTGGATGAAGTGCCGTTACCTTCCCGCCGGAGCAGTACCTATTGATCTACTCACATTGGCATGTTTTCGAACTGCTAGGTTGGCAGGAGCTGGAGCTAACAGCGGCCGCTCACACTGCTCCCGGGGTTTGAAGCTGGGACCTTTCGGTCTCCAGCTCAGTGCTTTAACGCACTTCGCCACTGGGGCTCCTGTATATACAAGCAAAGCTATATGCAATTTTAGAAAAACAAGGTCTTCACTTAAGAAGAAGAGTTAGATGAAACGGATGAATAAAATGTTTATTAACAGCAACCCAGTGGTTTCAGTGACTGCATTGGGAGTTTAACAATTAATCTCTCACACACATACGCACACAGTGAGAGAGACAGAGGTCCCGTCTACCCTGACCACTTAGGTTGGCAAATAAAGTGATCTACCCTGCAGTGGTTGAATGCTAGAGCTGATGTGAATTCACCTTAAAGTGGCTTTACAATGGGTTAACCTAATTTGAGGGGAAATCAGAGTTGGCTTGTCCCCCAAGTTAGAGACCAGCCCTTCTGTGCTCTCTGGGTTCAAGGGGCCCAGGGATGCAGGGTAACTGTCCCCTCCTACTTCTGCCTCCATGTTGCTGCTGGCTAACAAAAGCAACAGAGACAGGTACCTAATTCTGATGGGTTCTCCTTCCTACTATCATTCCAGCTGACCCACAAAGAATGGAAGGTGAGAGGCGGGGCTTTCCCTGCTCCCTCCTCCCATTCTCTTTTGTGGATTACATGACCACAAGGAAGAAGGATCCCTGATTGTATGGTAGGTGGCTGTGTGGTTGATGTAGCTAGCAGTGACATTAGGGTAGTGGAGTGGCAGTAGGTCCTAGTCAGGGCATAAAGTGGGCCCAACCTGACACCAGTTGTAAGAATGTTCCTCAATTTATCCCTTGTCCAATTTTAATTTGTTTCTTATTGCAGTGTTAAATTACAAAGTGATGACATTCTTGTAATCAATGCAGACAACTATGAAAAACAAATATGAGCCAACGTTTTTGGCTTGTTTGCCCCAAGTCAAGCAATAGTACTAGGCAGTGTCACTCCAAGGCACTTTAGAACCCCCATGCATTGCTGAGCAGGTAGTAATGGAAGGCAAATGACTCCGAAAGAGGAGTGCAGGCTAATTTCGTGACCACAGCCAGACCTATGGGGGCCCTCATGTTCTTGCCCAGAATTTCACAATACAGTACTTTCTACTTTGATTGAAACATTACTGGTGACAACGGTACCAGCCTGACAAGCTGTTTAACAATGCAGCCTTCCCCCAACATTGTTCTTTTAACCCAGAATCCTCCAGTCAGCTATGCCAACCTACCTAGAGGACACCAGATTGGAGGATTGTATTATGTATTATTGTCATCAGAACAATGTTTTACAACTGGATCACAGAGATTGGCACAAGAGAGGGAAACAGGAAACTGATAAATGCATTTGGATCACAGTCACTATTTTTAATCCCTGACTCAACTTTAATATTAGCTTACCTGGTGCTGGAAGGGAGAGATAAAGAACTGTTAACAGATATTACCCTTGCAACTTTACCTGCTGAAACATTGACAAATACACATGAATATACACCATCCTCCTCCGGAAGTGAGTTGCATGATATCGGAAGTTGACCCTCTTTCAAATGTATCCAGCATAGATCTTTCAAGGCCTCACAAAATCCCCGACATGGTGGAGGTGTTATTGGAAGAGAAGCATTACACCCAGGTACCAGTAGCAAGCAGAAAAACCACTCCAAGTAGCGGTGACACCGAGATTTAAGAAGCCCCTCCCACTCATGCAAAGCAGCCTGAATTTCCTCCTCACTGCCAAGGTGCAAGTAATTCGGCACTCGGAAATGCTTCATGCCCAGGTTGTTGCAATATGACAGCTTGGTTGGTAAGGGCAAGCAGTGGCCAGCGGTTGGCGTCAATCCAGGAAAGAAGGAAGGAAGCCCTGTGCTACTATTGCTAAAATGTTGCACAGTGTAGGTTAGTAGAAACTCAAGAGAGTCAGAGGTATTGCCAGAGGAAAAATCCATAACATTAGTTGCATTTGAATGGGAAACAGAATCCCTAGAGTGGTTCTTAGTTGCATCAGCTACTACTATCCCAGAATAGTTAAAGAAGGGGTGGTTTTTAAGGTGGAGATGGGCTCTATTGCCCTTAGAGAGTGATTGGTTTGGATTTGCAATAGAATGTAACAGCCAGTTGTCTAAAGCACCCACCACCTTGGATGTAATTCCGCCATCCACCCGACTGCTATGGTTAGCCCGAGGCTCCTGCAATTCCGACACATTTGCACCAGGCAAAACTCCTTGCTTGTCTGAGGATGCTCCCCAGGTTGCCCTTGTTTCTGAGGAGGTGGTACTTTCTTGCCCTGCCCGTGTAGATTCTTGGAAAGCCACCATGGTGCCAGAGACATAATCATCTGGGGAAAATGAGAAAGAAGAACTACCTGGAAGTGGAAAGGCAGGCTTCTTTAAGAGGACGCGTGTCTTGTTCCACAGAAGAGTGGGTTTTGTAGTGACCAAGGTAACTTCTTTTGGCTGCCCAGTTTCCAGCAAGGGTTGAGCATCACCTGTAGAGTTGGCAGTAGTATTCAGGGTGCTTCCTGGCTCTGTACCTGGAGTAGGTGATGATTTCAAAAGATCCACAGTTGTAGGTGTCTCAGTGGTTGCAGGTGCTTCAGTGGTTGCAGGTGCCTTCGTGGTCTTTGTCGTCTCAGTAGTCTTTTCATCCCAGAGTTGAACCAAATTCCTGATTCCTTCAGCTACATTTAATATCTCGGCTCCTACTCCTGCAATATCCCCTTCTTTGCTGTCAAGCTGGGAAGGTGATGTAACTGCAGGGATACTTGTGGTAGCTGTGAAGTTTGGCCTCTTCAAGGTAGAGATAGTCCACACTGTTCCCTTTTGCTGGGTACTGCTTTCAAGTGGGATGCTGGATGTGGTTGTGGGCTCAGGCTTGGCAAGATGCTGTGTCGTCCACTCCGTCTCTTCTGTCTGCTCCTTAGGACTGGGAGCCTCTGAGGGAGGGATGGTTGTTTGCTCAGGGCCCCAAAACCAACTCCTCCAGCCTTGTGCATTTGAGAAGCCACAGGTCAGTAACAGCAGGAGCCCAATGCTGAGCTCAGCTCGAGCCATTAAAAAGTGGCTTTGGGGGGAAATGTGCTGTGAAGCAGTGAATGGTGAATAGAGGAATTCACATTGATCTGTCCTCTGGAGCTGCAGGGTGAGGAAACATGCAGCTCTCTTCCAAGCAGATATAAAACTTGTGGAGGTGTGGCTAACAGAGTCCTCCCCTCCAGCAGCCAGTGCTTTCCATTAAATCAAAAACTTTTCACAGCACACACAGCCTATAATGCCTTCGGTTGCAACAGAGGAGGTGCTTATTATGAGCATGCCAGAAGATTTCTTTAACCCAAGGCATAAGCACACATAAAGGCATACCTGGAAGCCAACCATTCTTCACAACTTCACTACAACTTAAACATATTATTGTTTTTCCTGCCCTCCAAGCTTACGAAAGTATTTGGGTATGTTCAACTCCTCCCTGCCCTCAGCCAATACTAAAATAAGGAGGAGTTCTTTCCCCAGCCTGTCTGTTTGTAGCTTAATTTTCAAAATAATTAACATCAGGAGAGAAAATGCAGGCTCTCTTCTTTAGAAAAAGTGTTTCTAAAGCAGGAGAAACGTAGCAAAAAATGTAAATGTCCTCCAGGTCAATCAAGAGCCTCAGCAAAAGTTCATAATTAACAGGCATCCTCTACAGGCTGTGTCTTAAGTTGCCAACATGGTCATGATCCAGTCAAAACACAGCATTTTAAAATCCAAATAATTTAACAAGACAGTTAAAGACTTGCCAGGAGTCTGTCATTCATATGAAAAAGATTAAAGTTTGCTTATATTTTGTAAGATTCTGCCCCTTGCTTTCAAGACTGAAAAAACTGACTATGCAAAAATTTGCTTTACAATGAGAGCATCATAGAGTTGGAAGAGACACACGGGCTATCCAGTCCAACCCTCTGCCATGCAGGAAGAGCACAATCAAAGCACCCGTGACAGATGCCAATCCAGCTTATGTTCAAAAGCCTCTAAGGAAGGAACTTCCACTGCACTTGGAGGCAGAGAGTTCCACTGCTGGATAGCTCTTATAATCAAAAAGTTCTTTCTAATATTCAGGTGGAATTGCCTTTCCTGCAATTTGAAACATTGCTCCTAGTCCTAGTCTCCAGGGCAGCAGAAAATAAGCCTGCTCCCTCTTCTTTATGACAGCCTTTCAGATATTTAAGCATGGTGATCATCATGTCTCCTCTTAACCTCTCTTCTGCAGGTGAAACATCCTCCTAAGCCGATCCTCAGAGGGCATGGTCTCTAGGATTGTGCTGTTAGGCAGATCTGATTTCTAATGTGCTTGTTTCTGCCTTAAGAGGCTGGTCTCAGAAAGATTCATCTACTCTTTTGAAAAGCACATTTCCATTGTTCACCCAGTGACTTGATAACAGGAGCGCAAACTCTTGGCATAAGCATCATAAAGACTATGGGGGATTTTTCACTGGAAATCATAAAGAAATCTGACATAAAATTTGGGCTGTAGTTACTCTAACTGTGGTGTTCTTCTGCATCTACTTTCTCCACCATAGCGCCTGTGATTGATAGCAAATTCCATTATCCTCAGAGAGTATTGCCAGCAGCACTGTGAATGACCTTGGTCAGTCAACACATCCTCTTCATCAAAACCTACAATAAAATTTAAACCACAACACAGAGTTGTACCTGTGGTCACACTTCAGATTTAGTCCTATACAGGGGGAAAGGTGTCTCCACTGAAGCTTTCTCGCCAATCCTTGTCTCCACAACTAGCCAATTTTTTTCCAAAATCCCATTATCACAGGGACAGAAAGTGAGGTAAAATCTTCTGACCAGGGGCAAAGAGAACAAAACAAACACCACAGGGGTGTTAACACTTCCCTACGCTATCTACATGCTATCCACAGCTTTAAAAAATACATATTTTTGGCTGGAGTTACACTTTAAAAATGTATTTGTTCTGACTTACATACAAATTCAACTTAAGAAAAAACCTTCAGAACGTATCTTGTTTGTAACTTGGGAACTACCTGTACTCTGTTTCCCACTGCTTTGCAAATAAAGACTCCTGAACCTTTAAATAACTAGATAACCACTCTAAGAGATGTAGGTGACCTGTTCTCTTTGGCACTGAGAACAATACAAGAAGAACCCAACGATTTCCCACATTCCATTAGGGAGAGCTTGCTAAACTTTTCCAACCTGCCAAATTATTTGCATTCAGATTTCCCCAAGCTAGAAAGCTGGATTTGAATTCCTATAATTTATTCCACACATACTTTCTTTGATCCATTTGCTGGGCCTAGAATGTAATAAATCCATTATCTGTAAATCTCATCAAAAGCTTATAACCACTGGCCCATCCATATTGAAAGGGCATGTTCTTCAACAAGGGATGGAGATGTATTGCTAAAATGCAAGGGCATAAAAGTGCTCCCCTCCTTCCAACTGTCAAATTGGAAAGAGGAATAGCTTTATATGACAGCACAGATCGATCCTCAAAGGCTAAGATGACATGTAACTAGAGCACTAATCAGCAAAGGGACTAAAACACTGCCAACTCTTTTTGGCATTCCGATTTTCCTGATATGCTGCTTCCTATTAAAATCCATCTTGCCACGAGCAAAAAGAAAACAAGGAACAATTTCAACATAATTTTAAAACAAAGTAGCTTCTGTTTTATTTCTGTATAGCATGCCCATTGTGTACTCTGGGGGACTCTTATAATGAGTCAGCTAGTTCCAACTCCTCTTCTCAAGCATGAATAGATGCAGAAGATCAGTGGGGTGTATGTGTGCATGAATGGGTTGGACAGTCTGATGATAAGAGAATGGTTAACAGTATGCTTTCCTTCCTGCCCAACAACATTTCAGATCTGTTTTTCAGTGCATGCATTTGCGGATACTGTGCATCTAAAGAAATTGGGTTTTTCCCTGAAGATTGCGCTGTTGTTTTCTTGTTCTCGAGCAGTTCACAGCCAGGTTTTCTCTTTTCAAACAGCTCTGTGCCACTGAATATATTAATTGTTTCAAAAAAGAATTCTGATGTTTTGGAGACAAACCAATGACCACTTTCTCTTAGGATAAATTGGTTGTTAATTCAAAAGCCAATGATAAACAGAATCTCAAGCTAAGTAGTCAAACTGCTAAAGGAAATCATACTTTCAAGTTGAAGCTAAAAAGAGAGGAGCCCAGCTAAGAATTGAACACAGCCACATTACTGAACAACAGTGGTGGTGGATATGCTACTATATTCTTTTCAGATCACAGGTAGTTCTGTCGAAGGACCTTATCAGAAAGGCCCATGGATTCGCCCGTATGTGGGGTGAATCCATGGGCTCCTGACGGGGAGAAAGGAAAAAATCAATTTACCTTCACAAGATGCATATATTATTATTAGTAGAAGTACTAGTATCCTGCTCTCCCCTCCCCCAATTTCAAAATAGTTTAAAATTTAAGCAGCTCACAATTTAAAAGAATGAAACAATTGAAAATACATAAAAGTAAACATTACAATCAAATTAAACTATTTGTAGTGTTAAAAGAATCCAATACATCAGTAAAATAAGACACAATTTAAAAGTTTTTTTAAAAAATTCTAAAAACATGTACACATGTTTTACTTTTTTTAAAAAGTAAATATTAAATACCATTTACACTTTAGAAATAATGCAAAGTTACAGCAAAACACTATCATAGTTTTTGGAAAAGAGATGCTTGCAAAGGTCCAGGTAAAAAGGAAGAGTTCTTAATGTCCCACCCAAGGAAAACCTCAAGGAGCATTATCATTTGTTTCACAACCCTACAATTATGAAAGGGAACAGATTGAAGAATCCAGGAATGCATGTATTTACATGAGTGCTATTTTAGAATGAAATCCTCCTAGTGAATTTTGTAAAGACCATAAGAATACATGATTTGCTGGTGACTGCAAGTGTTCAAGACCACTTAAACACTATTATTTTTAAAAAGAATGCAATGTTTTCATTAGGTTAAGATTTTAATGTATTGTAAATACAGAAAGAGGCTGTGTGTTTAGTTATCACACAGTTTTATAAGCCTTTAGAGAGAGTTCTTTGTAAAATATACACACACATTTACATACCACACAAAAGAAAAGAGATAAAACCAATTCAAAACATCTATTTTGCCCAGTTTTAAGGGGCAACATGTCAGATATTAACTGTTTACATATTTCCATTACTTGTTTCTTTGACTTTCTCTTCCTTTTCTCTTCCTTTATCTCTAGGAATGAACAAATATTATACATACGGCATGCGAAAGTAGACAATTGGGACAGGAAAAACCAGGAATGTTCATAAATGTATATAAAGAACTTAGGCACTTAGATTAAAATGTTAAAAAATAATAGATTGCAAAGGTCCCACAAACACACAAATTCCCTAAGAATCACATTTTTGTACCAAAAGCACCCAAAAAATCTTTCATTTAGAAAAGGGAAGACTTTCCAGAAGTAAAGTGCTAGAACTAATGGAGGGAGGCAAGGCAAAAGTGTAAGATGAAGCAAGGGAAAGAAGAAGAATTTAAGAGATTCACTAGAAGGGAGCAAAGAGAAAGAGAAAGGCATAAAAAGGTGTAGGATGCAAGAGAAGAAGTCAGACAATGAGGGGCGGGTTGTTGTGTGTTTTCCGGGCTGTACGGCCATGTTCCAGAAGCATTCTCTCCTGACATTTCGTCCACATCTATGGCAGGCATCCTCAGAGGTTGTGAGGTATAATGAGGGGAGGGGAGGCGGCTACAAGGTGAAGGGATGTGGCAAAGAAGCAAGATGAGACAAGGAAGGGAGAAAGGTGCAGCTGTGAAGCAAGGCAAGAAGCCACTGTGAAGCCAGGAGGTGAGGAAGGGAGAGAAGTTCCATGGAAGGATGCAAAGAACAAGAGGGAAAGAATGAGGAAAAGTGCAAGGATATGTGGTGCATTTTGTCCTTACTTTCCTTTGCATTCACACCTGTGAATCAGATTGCAGTCACTTTCAGGGGCTTCCTGTGACATTTTCAGTAATTTGTACCTTTTTGCTATAAGTAAGAAAAATGATGGCAACCTCCTCTAAATGATCTGGTAAGAATACAGTAGCATTTGAAGTCTATGTGCATGACAACTCACCCAGAACACAAATAACAGGTTTACATGGTTCCTTCTCTACTATCAATCCCTACAACAGCATTGTAAAGTACATTTGCTGAGAGGTACCCATGATGACCTGCTAAGTCCATCAAAGAATAATTAAAATAAGTTCAGAACTATGAATATTACTCCGGTCACTCTCTCAAAAGATTAGTTACTATATAAATGGTACCTGGGCTGAAACACAGGGTGCATTTTTACTGTAGGATTAATGCAATTTGACACTACTTTAACTGCCATGGGCAAGTGCTATGGAATCATGAGATCTGTAGTTTGGTGACGCACTAGCAGTCTTTGGCAGGGAAGGCTAAAGACCTTGTAAAACTACAACTCTCACAATTCTATAGCATTGAGCCATGGCAGTGAAAGTGGTGTCAAACTGCATTAATTCTAAAATGGAGATGCACTTTGGTGACAGAAATAAATGCAATTATATATAAAATCTGAAAGAATAACATGCACAATTATAATATTAATTTTGGGGGCTATATGTTTCTCAATTTCTATCCCCCAAAGAGGCAGTCAAACTGAATTTCCTCTTTCTTCTGGCTGTTTTGCCAGACCTCACGATATATCTCCCCATGCCTCAGCCTTGACAGTTGTTATTGACAACATTCACCTCTCCGCTCAATTCTGCTTTATGAAACAGGGCTGGTGCAACAATTCCCACAACTGTGAGTCTTCTTTCAGTGAAAGCAAATCCCCTGCCACCTACGCCCCAATAAAAACATGCTTTCCTTCAAATAACAATTTTACCATATTCCTCTTGTTTTCAATAGACTCTGACCCAGCAATTCTCTTGATGGCCTTAGATAGACGTTTCCCAGGGAATGCAGTCTACAGAGATATCCTTGACGCTGCTATTAATTGCTTCCTGTCTGCAGATACATTATGAGACTATTGTATTTTGGATTCCTGGACCAGTTTCCATAAGAATAGAAAGACAGTGAAATCAGACTCACTGGGAAGCAGATAACACAACAGTTGAAGATCCTCAGCTTCTCTCCTGGGAAACTGTCATATACCTCACAATCTCTGAGGATGCCTGTCATGGATGTGGGCGAAACATCAGGAGAGAATACTTCTGGAACATGGCCATATAGCCCGGAAAATACACAACAACCCTGTCAGGAGCCTAACACAGTTTAAGATGCAGTGGGAAAGACTAGATAGCAAAAAAGACAAATGAATGGGTCTTAGAACAAATCAAGCCCGAACTCACACAAGAAATGAAGATGCCTAAACTGAAGCTATTCCCACTTTGGATCTATCATAAGAAAATGTGACTTATTGAGAAAGATTATAAGGTCTAGGAATGTGAAAAACAGTAGGAAGAGGTGGATTGGGCCAACCAAGGAAGCCATGGCTCTGAGTTTGCAAGACATGAGCAGGGATGTTGATTACCAGAGATCCTGGGGATCCTTCATTCATAGGATGGCAGTCATGAGGTGAAACCTCATGGCAGTCATGAGGAAAATAACAACAAACTTATTTTATTTTTAAATATATTTCCACCTTTTCCCTTACTGCTTAATTATTTTTAAAAGTTCACAATGGTTTTTTGGAGTGAATTTCCTCAAAACCCAGGGGAGAGCTCTCCTCCACCCACACAGGCTTCTTGATTTACACTCCAGGCTTTAAGCAAAGTGGGAGGAAGAAGCTGAGGCTTGGCTAGCAGTTCCCTCTGCACTGGGATTTTCTTTTTGACATATTCAAGATAAGCAAGTCAGCTTAAGTCAGTTTAATATTATTGATCTTCAGTGAGTCCTTGGTATCTGCTGCAGTTTGGTTCTAGGATACCAAAATCTGTGGATACTCAAGTCCCATTGTATACAATGGTACAGTAAATGATGTCTCTTATATAAAATAGCAAAACTGAGACCTGCTTTTTGGACTGGGGGTGACTGTTTTCAAAATATGGATTGTTGAATCCATGGATACAAAATTCCTGAATAGAGATCCACATAAGGCTGTTATTTGCCACGAGTAGTTTTCCAAGAACACATGTAACAGGTTCTACCATACATGTCAAAATGCCACCAAAATAGATGATCATCACCACCACTCTTCAGTTAAGTAAAACTATTTAAGTACAGCCCCTGAAAACTGGAATGAAACATAGATGGTGATAAAAGAGGCCAAAAAGGATATGAACATTTGAATTAGATATTTCCAAAGTTATACAAAGGCATTAACAATGAGGCATTTCTTTAGAAAGAGCAGCCAAAATTGATTTCTCATGCTGGTGAGTCAAAGACCAAAGGGAGGGCTGCTGCTGTCTTAGTTGCTGTAAGGAAAATATTTTGAGTCACTGATGTACAGCTGGGCTATTTTATTTGCATCCAATAAAAAATTAAAATAAAATTTGCAGCTGTACCAATTTCTTATTCCAAAATATCAGTGTCACACAGTCAGCTCTGTTCTGGTTGGGATGAGATTCAGCAGGCATTCTGCATTTTTTCCTGTTAGCAGCTTATGTTCATGTTTCAAGGAGTCTCAAGATGCACCTACACTGGCTGTTAGGAATTGTGGGAGTTGAAGTCCAAAACACCTGGAGGGTCGAAGTTAGCCCATATTTCTACACTCTAGAAGTAATGCAGTTTACCACTTTATCTGCCATGGCTCAGCACTATGGAATCACAGGGGCTGTAGTTTTACAGGGACTTTAATCTTATCTGTCAATGAGTACTGATACCTAGCCAAACTACAAATCCCAGGATTCCAAAACATTGGGTCTTGGCAGTTAAAAATGGGGTCAAACTGCATTCATTCCTCAGTATTGATGCAGCCTCACTCACAGACATTAGGTATTGAAAACTCAAGATAATCTCACCTAAGAAAGTATTAAACATTTCAGCTGGGATGAAATCTTTGGCAGTTTCAATTCTATTTATTACCAAATTAACAAAGCTGTGGCAATTTCTGTAGTGACTGTAGAAGAAAACATAATCATTCCATGTGTTGCACAACTACTTTTTTCCCTTGGCTAATATGGCTATATAATGGGTACACTTATGACATATTTATTTTGTGACATATAAAACTGTTTTGATGCAGGTGAAATGCAAAGGCAGCTTATTTCTCCAAAGAAATAGAAGTTCTGTTCACAAGAACAGAAGTCACTTCTATCTTAGAACAAGCCACACTCACAACTGTCCAGGTATTCCACTGGATCTATTCTTTTATTGTTTATGAATCAGCAGAATTTCAATACAGAACTACCACAAAGGTTATGCAAAATCATCAGTCATTTATCATGAACAGTTGACAACTTTGTTAACATGCATGAAGGTAACCTGCACTGTGAATCTTACTAAGTTCAATATAGCTTGGATATAGGTCAGTGGCTATACAACTGAAACCTGAATAGATATAGCTTCCATATGTATATTGTGCCAAAAAAATTCCCACCACAAACTCATAAGTAAATCACACCCTACGCATCTCCACACTGAGGCATATTTATATCCCATGTAAAGAGTTTTAGCATCTATATCCCATGTAAAGGGTTTTAACAATGAATTTTAAACTCACATCCTATATTTACTGTATTTTAATCTTTTGTGTATTTTGGTACACATATTTCATAGAAATACAATTTAATATATGTATTTTAAATAATATTTTATAATTATGTGTCTTTAACTATTTTGCACCCTGCCTCAAGCTGTGAGGAGAGGCGGGTAAGAAATACAATTATTAGGTATTGTTCTATTATCCGGGAGGAGGCCAAAAGGGGCCGCTAGACAGAGAAGTATAATCTATTTTATAGGGGGGGGGGGGGGAGTTGAAGGAGGAAAATCATTTCCCCAGTTTTCGTTGGTTATTCTCCCTCCCCACTTCCCATTTCATAAACAAGGGTTTTTTCCACAAAGACGACATAGGTGGGAGAAATAACAGGAAAACAGGGGGGGAACGGTTTCCCCCTTCAAACCCCCCTCACGCCCATAAAATGGACTGTCCTTCTCTGTCTAGCACTCCCTTTTGGCCTCCACCCAGATAATGGGACAGTACCTATTATCCAGTAAGTTTCTGCTGCCATCTATGCCAGCCAATTGCCAGCTCTTTGTTTAGTTTTTTTTTTCCAACTATTATCTGAGCAGTCAGGATCTACTGTCTCAACATGATTCTAGACAGGCAAATTACTCAACATTTTCACAATCCGGTGCTCTTAAAATCTCCATAAAGTGTCTTTATAAGCAAATTATACAGTTATATATTATCATTCTTTTACAGATAAATACCAAACAAGATTAGATTTCTACCTTCAGTTCTTCCAGGAAACAAGTTTATAAACCAAGTTGGGGGGGGGGGGGGGGGAGAGAGAGATTGTAGGGTGGAAAGTTGCTTAATACATTAAGCAACTGAATACATTAGTATTTCCAAAATATTTCCTTTCTGACTTCAGAAAGGATGATAATTTCTTTGATTTGTCAGTCTTCATTCATTCAAGCTATTAAAGTCTCATTCCATAGTTTCCTATTCACCAAACGCCTGTGAGAAAAGCCAGGTTTCAAGTTTTTTTCCCTAAAAATGAGGAGTGATGGGGCCTGCCTACTGTCACTAGGGAGGGAGTTCCACAACTGAGGGGCCACCACTGAGAAGGCCTGTCTCTCATCCCAACCAGTTGTGCTTGTGAAGAGGTTGGGACAGAGAGCAGGGCCTCCCCAGTCGATCTTAAAGCTCTTATAAGCTTATAAAGGGAGATGTGGTCGGCCAGGTAAGTTCGGTCATAACTGTCATATATCAGTTCCACACATTATCACATCATCATCATATTACATCATCATATTTTCATTTCTATTTCTATATCTACATCTATATATATGCATGTGCATATGTGTCTTGTGTATGATCCATACTCTGAATACGTGTCACAAAGACATATCTTATTGTCAGTTACATGTACAATCCTACTTCCTATTTGGGAATGTTCCAAAATTGCTGCATTAAAAAATAAGCACCAAACACTTTATCCACTTAATAGTAACTTCATATTTCTATAGCATCTTCCTTTAGTGTCGTAACTAAAAATAACTAAAGTATGTATGTCTTTGTTTTTAATGAAACACTTGTTAAAACTTTTAAACCTGCAGATGAAAGGTGATTTCTCCAAGGTTTCCATAGTCAAGCAGGGATTCAAATCCTGATCTCCAAGTGTTTTAGTCCAACACTTAAACCACTTGGGACTGATTTATACCATTGTGGAAATCATTTTAAAACATTTTCCTTTCTATTCTGGACTGGCCCCAGAACAAACCCCCAGAGAGTCTTTCTGCATACTGTATTTCAGTAAGAAGTTGGATCCTGTCTCCCCCTCGATGGATTGTCACTTTGACGTGGTGAGGGGGCTTGCGTGTTCCAATGAACCTGCGGGCACAACCGCGGGAGTCACACACTCCCAGGAGGAGCCACAGGGGAGGTTCCAGACCAAGCACAATCCGAAGACCCAAAAACCTCAATGGTGGAGCAGGCAGAAGATAACATGGTACATGTTACAACGGCTGTGAAGGCAGAAGAAGGCTGCAACAGACTGAGAAGCCACTCTTGTTGTGTTAATCACACCACTGCTGGGACCTCAATCTGTGAAGACTGTCTGTTGACCGGTCATGCACCAACCTCCACACATTAAAAAAAATCACACACAGGTGTCTTCCAAGAAATGGAGGACCATCATCCTCGAACTACGAGGGATCGCCTAAGGAAGGATCCTGTCTTTTTTGGTCTTGTCATCGAATTGGAGGAGCTTGTATGGGCCATCCAGTCCAACCCCCTTCCATGCAGGAAAAGCACAAAGTACCCCAACAGATGGCCTCTGTCTTTGTTTAAAATTAAACTAAAAGAGACCGTGTGCTCCAAAATATGTCAGTGCTTTATTTAGAGAGCTAGCATTCTGGAGCACCTAGAGATTTCCAAAGAGAACACATCTTTGGGAATCTCTATGTCTTCTGGTGGGATTCTATGGTTAGATTCTAACCAAAGTTGACCATACAGTTGAACTGAAACACCTAGAAATTACTAGAGAGATGTTATATCAGTCAGAACAAATAGCAATTTCTTTATTCCTGATTTTTCACTTCCACAGGAAGCCTTGTGCCCCTAACCCCAGTGAATGTGGGGAACTGAGTGTAATCCTAACCACATGCTTACAGCCTAATGTGTTTGTTCATCCAATAACACACACACAGCTAATGATACCTCCAGCCTGTTTCAATTCAGATCTTTTATGAGTTGTCCATTTACAAAAACTTTACAGTCATGTACTTGTTCTTAATCCCATTACACCCTTCTCATTTATGTTGCTATGTTACTGTATCTGAGTAATAGTTGGTTCCTGAAGAACAAAGCCAATTTTATCAGACACAGTGCCATGGCTGATTCTGTGTGAGCATACCATACATTCTTTTCCCATGTATATCAGTTATAACATTTCCCCACAGAGCCTGGCATGGATAAGACAAAGGAATACACTGATTTCTGAACCCTCGCCTGTCAATGAATTGCTGTTTCACATCCTTAGCTACAAGCCTATAATGAGCAGCAGTCAAGATCCAGGCTGACTTTTCCCAGAATAATAGTAATTTTTTTAAAGCTGTCAAATACGTTGGTGTCCTCATTCAAGTAGCTCCAATGCACAGGGGAGAAGAGAGGGCAGAGTGCCATCTGGTGGGATTCCTTCCTGCCTTTTTGGCTTCTGACAGTGATTATAGCAATATTTTGAGCTTGTGCCAGGCAGCAACTACCATTTTGATGCAACAAAATGAGTGGGATTCCATGATACTATGGCAACTTGAGAACCAGTGTAGTGGTTTGAGCTTAAACCTATGACTCTGGAAACCAGGGCTGAAATCCCTGCTCAGGTATGGAAACTCATAAAGTGACCTAGTGCTCTCTCAGCTTCAGAGGAATACAAACTCATGCTGAACAAATTTTGCCTGTGATAGGTTTACCTTGGAGTTGCAGTAAGTCGGAAATGATTTCAAGTCACACAACAACAACATGGTAACTTTAAATAAGGGCTCCAAGAAGGAATGGGTAGAGATCAGATACTGAGGATCTGTATCTGAAAAATATCCACAAGTTGCTCCGACCTGGCACCTGCATACAACTCTGGGTATCTCACATTCCTGAATGTCTAAAGCTGCTTCCATACAGCTGAATAAACTCCCACATTTTCTGCTTTGAACTGGGACATATGGCAGCGTGGACTCAGGGCCCGTCCAGACAGTACCTTTATCCCAGGAGCTCCTAGTTCAAACTGGAGGGTGACCAAATGACATTTCCTAAAACAAAGGGAAACCTTTGTAGCAGCACTTGTAACTAACTAACTATTCATTCCTTCAATACACTTGGGGCCCTTCCACAAGCCATATAACCCAGAATATCAAGGCAGATAATCCACAATATCTGCTTTGAATGGGATTATCTGAGTCCACACTGCCAGATAATCCAGTTCAATGTGGATTTTATACAGCTGTGTGTGGAAGGGGCCTGAGTGACCAGCATTAGAAACTTTCTAAGTGGTATCTGTGGCCCCGTCTACACTGCCATATAATGCAATTTGAAACTTCATTATATGTTCAGGGTAAATTCATATAATACAATTTAACTGCATTGAAATGCATTATATGAGTCTACACTGACCATATAATGTAGTTTCAAACTGCACTACATGGCATTGTAGTTGGAGCCTGTTTCAAACCTTTGTGACTAGTGCATTTATTTTCTCATAAACTTTAATGGATTATAATACAGGGATACATGATACACTGCTGTAGGTCAGATCAGAAGGAAATTGGATGCAGAAGGTGCTAATTATAATATTAACACCAGCCATAAACAATTAATATGAAAATCTGGTAATAAGCAAATCACTTAACACATGATGAACATCTGTAAATGTCATCCACATATGCTTTGCATATATTATACTACATTTTATTGTAACCCATAAAAGCTTGTGGTAAAATAAATCTGCTCATATTAAAGGTGACTCAAGCCACTGTAGAAAATAATGTTTAAAATTATAAAATTACATATATAGACAATAGACAAAACAGGGCTACTGCTTTCAAAATTTATGTCTTAAAGGTATCACTTTACCCTCCAGTATGACTGAAATTTTGGGGAGGACTAGATACTGTTATTCCACATGACATGCACAAAATCTCTATGATTCCAGTACAATTTGTTTATAGAATGCAAATATTTTCATAGTTATAATGGGTGTTCTTAATACACTTCTTTTGAGCTCATAAAGCAACTCAGTAGAGAATTGGACATTCAAATCTTGTTGTAAATCAGTAAGACATTTCATATAGTCTTTCCCTTTAAGATGAGATCGCAATGACCATCATCTTCACGTGTCTTCCATAAACACAAATTTCCACAGCATGTCATCCACTCCCCTCACATCATGAAATAAAAGAACAATTGGTAAAAAAATAAACCTCCTAGAAGATGTAAACCACAAAAGGACTGAAGGATGTAATTCTGGAAATGTTTTGATAAGCATAACAGTAATCAGTTTGGTAGTTGAGCAATTAGCCACCCACCCACACAACAATTAGCAAATAAAAAGGTCCTTTCAAACAAGCAGTTTTTCTAAACATAATGTGGCACATAAGTACAAAATAAATACACACTATGATAAAAGGGGGTTCTTTAAAAGGTATATGGGCCTTCTCGTAGTGGCCCCCCGGATCTGGAACTCCCTCCCTAGGGAGGTTAGATAGGCTCTCACCCTTGCTTCTTTTAGAAAGCAATTGAAAACTTGGTTCTTTCATTGCACTTTTGAGTAATTACTCCCCATGACCAAAATATTTTTCTGCATCATTCTAGGTTATTATAATAAATTGGATGTCTATCCCCACCCAACAGTCAAGAAATAGTTGCACTTTGCCCCGAAGCACTTTATAACTTTACTACGGCACTTTAGTTCAATTTGGCCACTCCATACTATCCCCCCTCCACCATCCTGGTGGTTCATTGTATTTTATTTTACTTTTACCTATTTTATGTTTTAATGGGCTTTTATGCTTAATGTAATGTATTGTTTGCATAATGTGATTTTACTGTGTTTTATTCATTGTAATATGTTTTAATTGTTGTACTTGTTTACTGTTTTCGGGCCGTTGTCCCGTGTTAGTCACCCCGAGTACCTGCGGGGAGATGGTAGCGGGGTAGAAAAATAAAGTTACTTACTTACTTACTTACCTGTTTGTGAGATTGACCTAAGGTCTCATACTCAAGGGGATAAAAGTGTATGCAATTCAAGGAAATTGTTATTTTCCTATGTATTGATATGGCATTGAATATCTGCCTTTGTTTTTATGATTATATATGACACTGAATATTTTCTTTGTACTTGGAAGCTGCCCTGAGTCCCTTCGGGGAAAGAGGGTGGGTTAGATTTATTATTATTATTATTATTATTATTATTATTATTATTATTATTATTATTATTATTATTATTGCTTTTAAGCTATCCACTAACCAAACACCTATATTAAAATGTAAACTCCAATAAATAGTGAGGAAGCAGACTACAAAACAAAATATAACTTGGCTGCTTTGAGTTTCTCGGGCTGTATGGCCATGTTCCAGAAGCATTCGCTCATGACATTTTGTCCACATCTATGGCAGGCATCCTCAGTGGTTGTGAGGTATACTGGAAACTAGACAAGGGAGGTTTTTATATATATATTTTTTAATCCCAAGTGTATCACATAAAGTGACCTGATTTTAACCAAAAATTCAGGCTAGACATATACACATAACTTCATAACTGACCATCAACTTGTTAATCTTGAACTTGTTCTCAATTCAGTTGGCAGAGATATCAGACAGTCTCCTGTAACTTAAACAGACCTGAATTCTATGTAATTATCAAGTAGATAAGGACTCTAGTATAATTATCAAGTAGAGAAAAATTTGAAGCAAGTTCTTCTCCACTTGATAATTACAGTGAATTCATGCCTACTTAAGTTACAGGAGACTGTGGGTAAAACCAGGGGCTTTTTTTTATTGAATCATGAAGAGTAGTTCCATAACGCAAAATAATTTAGAAAACAGGCTCCATCGATAAACTTCAGTGGACACTCATGGGAATTTGGTTAATCAGTTAAAATTCATGAGTAAACCAGGGTTTTTGTAAACCTGAAATTTTTCAGGGGGGAGGAAGTTGAACCCATAAACCCCCACCCTTGGCTACAGCCCTGGGCGAAACGTCAGGGAGAATGCTTTTGGAACATGGCCAAACAGCCCAGAAAACTCACAGCAACCCAGTGATTTTGGCAATGAAATCCTTCAACAACACAAAATATAACTTCATCATTAAAAAAATAATAATTTCAAAATACAAAACCAAATTAAAACCAGCATATGAACATCAAGTCGTAGAAGCCCAAAAACTTTTCTCAAAATACCTAGGAGAATTGAAAGGTTTTATTAGTCGTTAATTAATCATGACTTGTATTAATATTAAAAGCTTATTAATGTAAATCATATTAAAGAGATTCATAGTCTTTTGTGATCGCTTCCAAGATTTTGAGTATTACTGTCCAGGTTGAACATCCCTTATCTGGAATTCCATAATTCAAAATATTCCAAAAACCTGCAAGTATCCACATGGGTGGTTGAGAAAATGACACTTCTGATCTCTTATTTTAATTCATTCTCAATCCCAACTCCCTTATGAACTTGTACAAGCTTGCCACACCTGCCACATCTTTTCAAAATACCAGCTGGCCAGTAGATCTACTGAACTGATTCATATTCCTTAGCTAGGAGAATAGAAAGGAAATTCAAGTTGTGTTACAATAAAAAGCCAAAATACAACTAAAGAGAACCACACAAACCAGTCACATAGGACAGCAATGAACTAGTGGTTTCATGGTTGTATTCTGAAAACAAGAGATGACAGTAACATGCACTCAAAACAGGTTAGACCACTACAAGAACCCTGGATTTTCCTGTTTTCATGGATGAAACACTCCAAGTGTATGGCAAGACACACACTGGTAGTCTTTTACAGAAGGAAGGGTGGCGTTCCTATACAACTAGACTTGGAATTAAGTCTAGACTTGGAATATTTTATTTCATAAGTAATTGCAATAACAATATATGAAGAGCAATGGAAGACTCATGGAAAATCATACTGAATCTTATGTCGTCCAGCAATATGTTTACTCAATGACTAGTCAACTACCAATGGGAAGCACACTGGCATGACAAGATCTTCCTATTCATGCTCCTCAGAAGCTAGAGAGAAGCATTTCACCCTCTGATGCCAGCTAGAGTATAATACAAGGACTAGTAGCTTTAATAGCTATATTACACCTTTCCACCAGTGAGTTCAAGGCAACACATGTGGCTCTCCCCACCCTCCCTTTTAAGCTTTATCCTAACAAGAACCCTGCATGTAGAAACCAAGTGAGTTTCATGGTTCAGAGAGACTTGGACCTCCCAAGCCCCAATCCAACAGACTAGCCACTATACCAGCTTTATTTAGTCTCTCTACATATTTATGTTTGGGGCCCTTTCATACTAAGGAATTGTACAATTATGGTGGCACTTTAACTGCTATGGCTCTATCCTTTCGAATGCTGGGATTTGCTGTTCTTACATAGCTGAGCAAACTATAAATGTCACAATGGCATAGGATGCAGCCCTGGCAGTTGAGGTGGAACCAAAATGTTATTATTGTGTGATATGAAAGGCTTCTTGATGTCTTGCTCCAATTTTACAGATAAAGATTAACTAGGTGTTACAGATTAATGATTTTACTTCATTAATCATGAAGAAAAATCATTCATCATGATCATTCATCATGAAACTTGAGCTTAAACCTTCAGCTGAAATCACAAGATCTAAAAATGGGTTTCAGCTGGGCAGCACACCCAATTATTTCATCTGGTTCTGATATATGTGCTATACTATATTTGCCCTTCTCCAGCTTCATAAACCTCAAGCTATTCAGTTTTTTCACTGAGCCTTTCCCTCTCTTGCCCTGGCTTCATCATGGTGTGGCCTGCCATAGGAACAAGCATTGTGCTGCCCATGTCTTGCAGAGACAGGAATAAACGTGCTTCACTCATTAGATCAGAGTATGGCACATATCCTGGGAACAATGGATAAGACCCGTAGTGTTGCTCTCCAAAAACCACTGACACGCCTATTGTAGAAACTTAGAAAGATGCATAAGTGTACATAGTCTTTTGGCAACCACTTGCTGTGCTGAAATTCAGTCTTGGCCTGAGAACAATTCTGATTTCTTTACAGCCTCGCCCACTTTAGATTCATTTTATTCTTTTAGAAAGCCTTTTATTTTTGTCCATCTATCCATGTGTGCTTGTGTGTTTAACCTAACCATCTTTGCTTTGCATTTCAACAAGAGTGGAGCAATGGAAAACAAGAGATAGGATCAGACGTAGGCATACTAGACAGAGACAGCAACTGATTACATGAGGAAACCTGAAGGGCAATATTCAATTTATTGCAATGCAATTATACGCATGCCAGCTTCCTGCCACAATACTGTCAACTAGGAATTTTGTAATCTGTGTGGTTTGATACCACTCTGCTCTATATCACATGGGGGCTCTTTCAGTTGGTTTGTATGTAGCTTTCCAGGCTGAAGAGGAAGGCCTAAGATTATTCAATCAATGCAAAAACATGCATCAGCAGTTAAGAGTCCAGAAAGGATAGTCCACTCTTTAGGAAACTCCTATTCCTTTAACACCCTTCTCTATGTCTATTGTCTATGACTTATTGTGAAAAAGTACACCATACAGTGGGTAAGGTGCTGGTTTGGGATGTGGAGGAGACTTAGGACGTTTTCCCACCAACGAGATAGAACAAAGGCTATTGTCAGCCAATTGTCCGAGTTGTTCCTGCAGAATTCTGCGAAATGTAGTTCAGGGTGTAGCCTTCAGAATTCTCAGCCAGAGAGGTCCACAACTTCCCTAAACTCCGTTTCCCAAAATTCTGGAAATGTGAATGAAACAAAGTTTGCATGCACCGAACAATCAGAAAGCAAAGATGTTGCTTCCTTAACCACCCACATGGACAATTATGGATTTGTGGGTATTTCAGATTTTGGAATTCTGGATAAGAGATACTGAATCTGTATCATCCTCTCCAGCTTCTCAAAGAAAAACAAAATAGAAACCATTTGTGTTCTCAATCCCAAGGCTCTCCATTACCTACAGCAGAGCTAAGGAATGTGTGTTGCTAGCCTGAAATTCCCATAAGCCCCAGATGGCATGGTTGATAATGAGGGAGGATAAGAGAAGAGCTGCATTATTCCCATCTCTAGCCTACAGTCTCTGGTTAAGACTCAAACCAATCCACACTTTGCTTTCTAACCTTTCAAGATGCCAAAACAGCAACTTTTCATGTGGTCCTCCTGACAGAGCCACAAAGCTTCTTAGCTCTGGACAGAATTATTCAGCATCTGGCTTCAAAAGCCCATGCAGCTGAGCTTTTGAACTGACCCAGTCTGGGTCACCTGTATCAGCTGAAATGATCAATCAACATGAGCATCCTCTCTTTCCCCTCCTACGGCTCTTTTCACATCAAACCCCACAAGCTGTTAGTGGCCCATGCAGTTCACATCTGGCCACTTCCACCCAGGAGGATTTCTTGTTGCTGCTGCTATCCTTCCTGTGGTTAACTTTTCCGTACATGTTATTGCCTCCAAATCTGTTTATTTATCCAAATTAAAGCAATATACACATTGTTAGTTGTTTTGCCAATAGTTTAAAAAAGTGTTGTTGGGGTTTTTTTGTTTTGTTTTGTTTTGTTTTGTTTTTTTAAAGGCCAGCTGATGAGGACAAAAAGTGTTTCCTGTGACTAGTCTGGGCCAGCAACAAATTTCCCAGGATCCAGCTTAAAAGCTCTGGTGGCCCCAGTCCACTGTTTAGCAATTAGGAGGGGTGGGACACTTTGTGTTGGCAAGCACAGCAGGGAACGAAAATTAAAGAACAAGTGAAGTGGAGTCTTAAGGCAGCATAAACACTTCCAGAGCACCCAGGATGTTTCTTGAGCACCAGCTGATGCTAAACGTTTAATGTCACACTAATATGTGTATGTATGCTAATATGTGTGTATACGTGCCTTCAAGTCACCGGCTGATTTATGGCAACTCCATTAATTTTACAGTGTTTCTTTGGCAAAGAATAGTCAAGGTGGTTTTGCCAGCTCCTTCCTTTGAAATGTAGCCTAATGCAGAGCACAGGAAATCTCTGACAAAATACTTGAAATCACACAACGTTCAGAAGCAAAATCATCCCCAAGAGATCACTGCCCCAAACAGCAAGGATTATCAGCACAGAACACAATACTGCTGAAGAGATCATGAGCCCTGTTTTCACGAGGCAACAAAATAAGCAAATATTCATGAAACCCACTGTAAATTCCCCAAGGGCTATTTCAGAGTTGCTTAGGTAATCTGATGGGGCTAACAGGCAATATTTCAGTTAACTATGTTTTGTGTTGCTGTGTTTTAGTAAGTCTTATGGTCTTTTGTCAAGTCTGGCATCTCCAGACCCAAACGAAGAAAGTATAATCCTAGCAGAATCTTGTTTTATTTTGGATAGCTATTAAGCAAACATCTGCCACACATATATCACAGCCTTCTAAATTCCTCTCCACCTGCATCAGACTTTATTCCATTTAATTAAAAGTGAACACTAACACAATTGCAACTTCATTCTTCTTTCACCTACTATTGATGCACAGCATGCATTATAAAAAAAGTCCTTCTACCTATCAGTTTCAAACATCATGACTCCAAAGAAGAGTGTATAAAAATATTAGGAAAATGAAATGAGATTGGCATTCTTAAAAATCTACAGAATTATGAATTTAGAATAACAGCAATTTATGTTGTAAGCATCTAATAATACTCTTATCCATGCAATTACTGGTTGATATAAGGCAACATTCCCCAGTCAGTATGATGGATCAGTTAGAAAATGGAAAACTGTTATCTCTATCATACTGCCTTACTTGTGGGTATTTCAAGGAATAGCAGGTTTCCCACTGCTAGAACCAGATTGTTGGATCTCAAGTGAAAATACTTTTCAGTTACTAAGATTGCTGATTTTATTACCGGTCTTTTATTGTTCTTTGTCCCCATATGGCCAAGAAAGAGGGTTGATATGCCTCCAGACTATCTTAACTGACAACAGAAGTAACATCTGAGGTTGAATCTACACTGCCATATAATCCAGTTAAAAGCCAATAATCTGGGATCAGAAACTGGATTATATGGCAATGTAGACGGGTCCTGAGGCAAAATGTAGGGCGGTGATTCCAATATCATCCCTTTTGATGTGACTTTAAACATTTTTTCCTGATCAAGAAGCCAGAGAAGCTTTGAAAGCTTGCATGGTGTCTTTTCTACATTTTGGTTATCGAATGAAGATATTGGAGTTTTATGGCTTCTGGATTTTGTGGTATGATTGTTCTCTGCTCACTTCAAAGTGCATTTCTCATTTTAGGTACATTCACCACCATCTAGTGGCCAGCAGCATAATTTCCCATGCAAAATTTATAGAATGATGGAATCTTGGGAAGCAAATAAATGGAACCACATGAGCCCATTCCACTATTGGATAAAATTATAATCAGTTGGTAGCTAACAAATTGAAAGTATATTTTGAAAGTCTGTTTGTTCAAAATAAACACACACAGAGATCACTTATTTTGGTTGGGTGTGGGGCTTCTTTAGATGGAGACAAAACCATAGAGACAATATTCCATACACTGCCTAGGGAGGCATTCAGAGGTAAAACGTTTTTCAAAGTTTTTGGAGTATGCCCCAACCTCCCCTGGGGGCTTATACAACCTCTTAAGACCAGAGGTCCACAAACTAAGACCCACGGGTCAAATACGGCCCTCCAAGGTCATTTACCCAGACCAACCCTAAACGTTAGACTTAGGGTCACCCTAAGTCTGAAAGGACTTGAAGGCACACAACAACAATCCTAATTAACTTAACTATCTCATCAGCCAAAAGTATGTCCACACTTCCCATTGACATACTGGTAAGTTTATGTTGTTAAAATTGTTCTTCACTTTAAATATTACATTGTTCTTTCAAGTGTTTTGCACTACAAATAAGATACGTGTCATGTGCACAGGAATTTATTGATTTTTTTTTTCAAACTATAATCCGCCACCTAACAGTCTAAGGGACCATGAACTCACCATCTGCTTAAAAAGTTTGAGGACCCCTGTCCTAAACTATGATAGTTGCCCAATGCTGATATAGAGAAATGACCACAGTTAACATGCCAATGATGCAATGCACTGATGCACAGCATCACAGACAAAATCCAAAGTGTTTCTTCTTCTGGAATGGACATTCATGTCACTTATAGCTCTCTAGGTTAAGGTTGTCTACTGTTGCAAATTAAGTTGGACATCATAACATAAACAAGCTTCCTGTTGCTGGCAAAAGATAGATATTAAGACATTACTATAGTGATGTTTTTTAAGATCACAAGTTATATTCAATAACTATCCTAAATTATTTTGAAAGAACACCTTTGCTCTGGGTTGCACAGAACAAACAAAACTAAACAACCTGATTTTACGAAGACTGAACCATATTTCATACCACTAGAGGGAGGTACAGAGTTGATTAAAATTATACCAATGCAGTTTATCCCAAAAATTAAGTTGATATGCTACAAAGAGGAAGGGACATTTACCAGGATGAGCTACTAGAATGAAAGTGTATATAGTCTTGTCTTTTGACCTTGAAAAGCTTTCAAATGCAAACATCCCCCCCCCCCCCGTCCCCCAAATGATATTACTACTCTAAAGTTAGCTATATGCAGCCATTCTTTCCTTGCTTTTATCTCAGCAGGTGGGATGGAGCTTATTTATGTTCAAATCATACCGTAACATACTCCCACTCAGTGCAATTTTCTGGCCACACAGAAAGTAACTGTATTACTACTAAGACTGTTTATGGTGGAAGGCAATTGCCAACAAGTTTGCCACTGTCTAATCTGAAGTATCATGCCCACTTAAAAACTGCGAGGACACTGTGAATAAGAGCAGGTTGCCAATCCATCCTATACTTTCTCCTAGTGCGTCCACATTACGTATTTCCATTTGATGATGATTTTCCATGATCTTAGTATACAACAAATATCCAAAAGAAAGTTATGTGGCATCATATTTTCCCTCTATGTCTTTTGACTTGATGCAAATGTTAATATAGTGCGCTCATTTATGTTAAAAGACAGCTTACCAAGGTCTCAATGAGGTCAAAAGCCAACTAGAGATGCACCCATAACCAAACTTACTATCATGATCCTGGGAATGGATGCTTGGTTCCCTTATACTCTTCCTTACATAGAGAGAAGAAGATGGGGAATTTGAGTTTGTTTGTGCTTTGAGCAACAGTTAAGTAACCAAGCAATTCAGCATCCAAATCTGAATGCCTATGCACTGTTGTCTCCTTCAACATGTTTGGGCTGAAAGGATGCACAGGGTTCTTTTAAAACTTTTTATGATCCTCTGAGTAAACAACAAACCAACCAGCCTGTGGCTTTCAACACAACAGTCATTTAATTCATGATGTGTCCTTTGGCCACTCAAATCTGGCACTATGTCTCTCTAACAAAAAGTGCATCTAATCCCAACAGCAGGATAATTTCTTAACTACCCCTGGGTGGCAATGACTCGCCACTAAAACTCAAGCTGGCTGGTGAGAGAATGGACTTGTTTCTCTTCCTAACCAATCCAACCCACCCACTTGCCACTGCTGGCTTTGTGGGACAGAGGTTTTTCTGTACATCCAAACCCCTAAAAAACCCCACATAACCAGGCAATAGTTGCCACAACAAATGAGCATACAGAGAATTGAGGGCTACCCATGCACTCCTGGAACTCTCAAAATCAAGTACATGCAAGAAAAGAGTAATGGCTTATCTGCTGCTTGGGCTTACTGGCCCTTCCCAAAGAAAGCTTCAGCTAGCATCATGTCTGGAGCCCTATCTACTCATCGAACATCCGCTGCCAAGTAGGAGGTCTGGCCATTTGTCCTCTGGCTGGTCAGATGATTGGCAACAGCTGAGCCCTGGCCAGATGAGTTTTATAGAGATCCCAGTTCTCATGAACTCTGACCAAAGTTAAAAGCACTTTATAGGCTAGCAATAAACTGTGTGACGGAAAGATGGTTATCACCCATGAGGAGAAACCCAAAATAGAAAAAGTACCAAGTCAGCATGGCTGCATGTTCACACATACATTACAATTTGAAATGGGGTCATAAAAGCATGTATAGGCTCTTTTTACAGTGGCATTTCTCACAACAATTCAAAATAGGTTTGTTTGTTTAATTCACACAATGGCTTTTTTCCTAACAGGTGGAGACAAAGTTAAGATACCATAGTGGCATTAAAAAAACCTATACTTACAAGTTTTCTTTCTTAAAATTCTGGTTTTTTAAAATAAAAATATAGGAATTCACTACGTAGCCTTTTAGAAACAAGAAACTGGTCAATACTAGCAAACATTATTGATACAATAGAAACTCATTTAGAAGGTTGAAGTATAATGTTGACAAAGGGAGAAAATAAACAGCATTCTTTTCTCCTACATCATATCATTTTGGGGCTATTCTAAGTATCTTACTAACTCAGCAAACCCTTCCGTTCATTATGATGGACCTTACATTTGGAACAAACAAATCATTTCCAAAGAACTACCCAGTTCCCACAACTACTGGCCATGGCCAAGCCCTTTTCAAGTTGCTAGAGGATTCAGGCCTGGATGCTCTCTTCTCTTTGCATCCTGTTCCAAATGTCATTTTTTCCTTAGTTGGAAAAAATGTTGCTATTAAGGTGTGGGTGTAGCTGATTCAATTTCCAAAGCATGAAGTGTAATTGATTATACCCTAGTCACAAATTATGATGCATACTTCTGAGCTGTGGTTAAGTGGATTAATTTACAATATTAGCACCCCATGGCAAAGTCCGGGGAGTTCTCTCCATTGCTTAATGACTTTGGGCCTCAAATTAGAGAAAACTGTAAAGTGGGGGAGAAGGAGTTGGCAAAAGTGCCTATCAGGAACTAACACTGAGCAATAGCTTTGGCAGACAGGATGTCTCCATTGCTTTGCACTCCAGGCTATTAGCAAACTGCCTGAAAGCATGGGGCAAAGAGTGAGGAGGCAAGAAGACATATGCTGCTTACTTTCATAAATTTCTCCACCACCATCAGTGACACAGCAAATGAAACACAGAAAACAACCAATGGACTAACATTAGCCTTTCTTCTTTGGTTTATATTTTCACTGGCAAGAGTTATTCTCTTGGGAGGAAAGAGATCCAATCTTTCAAACATGGTTCTACCTGTCAATGGCTGAGGCAACTGCGCACCTTGCTTACCTACAATCAGGCCTGGAAAAATTGCCCTTTGTGGACCACAGTTCTCAGAATCATTCAGTGGCTGTTCTGTTCTGGGGATTCTGAAAGTTGTTTTCCAAAAGAGTAATGTATCCAAACATTACCCTCAACCACTGGTAATTGTCTGAAATTCCTCTTGAGTAAATGGTGGTGGTGATGGTGATGACAATGATGAATGTTTACACCACTTTTATTCTCAGGGATCAAGACCCAAAGCAGTTCACAACCCTTAACAACCATCTATCTATATTCTATATTCTATAGCCATAATAAAAGTGAAACATTTATATGTGTGTATGTGGCATGGGTGTCCACTCACACAGACAGCCTCTGGCCTCCACAAACAGGCCATAGTTTCTAGTGCTGAGGAGCCACCAAGTCACTCCTTCACCTGACTTTGCAGGTTATAGTGAGCGCCACAAACATGCAGCCCAAACCCTGCCCGTGTCCTCCACAAACACTATTCTGCCCCCCAACCAAGTGAAGGCTTTCATGCGGGACCCATTTCATCCTAGATGTTCTGTTTTTCTCCAGAAAGGACAGGTTCCTTCATTTGCATGACCCCGCCCACCACCTCTACCTTAACCCTATCATACCATTTTCTGGCACACAGTGAACAGAGGAATTGATCAGCAACTGAACAAGAGGTTAGGGGAGAATTCACACTATGATTTACAGGAGCCGTACTTGACCTAGATCCAGAGAGTATTGTTCACCCAACCAACAATGCATCTGAACCACACTTGCCACAGATGATGGAACTTGCAGTACCTTCACTGGTACTGTGACCCCCACCGACAGTGAATTGGGATCAAACTTGGCACAGATAAGCCCCATGACCAACTGAACATACTACAAGGGGTAGTGGGAATGGACCTTGATTTTGGGAGTTATAATTCACCTGCATCCAGAAAGCACTGAACCCAGCAAATGACGGATCTGGACCAAACTTGCCACAAAGCCCCAATATGGCCAACTTTGCATACAGACATGGTTTCGGGGTGACTGACCTTTGTTCTGGAAGTTGTATTCCACCCTTATCCAGACAACACTGAACCCAGTCGATGACTGTTCTGGACCAAACTTGCCACAGAGATGCCCCATGACCAACTAAACATACTGCAGGGGTTTAGGGGAATGGACCTTAATTTTGGGAGTTATAGTTCACCTGCATCCAGAAAGTACTGAACCCTGCTGACATCAGATGTTGACCACATTTGGCACACAGACCCAACATGGCCAATTCTGCATGCAGGCCTGCTTTGGGGGTGACTGAACTGGGAATCTGGCAGTTGTAGTTCACCTTTATCCAGACAGCACTGAACCCAGCCAACAACGGATCTGGGCCAAACTTCAGTGATATTTCCTAATATCCCAAAACAAACAGTGCCTTCTTCTAATAACCCGGGCACTGCCGGGTCCCCAAGACCACTTACAATGTAAATCTCAAAATAGAATTAAGTGCTACCATTATTAAAACATGCCAGTTAAAATCATAAAAATGAAAACATAAAATAGTTAAAAACAATTCAAGCACAGTATACAGCATCCCCTGGCCATTCTTAAAAACATTCGGCCTTAAAATCCTACCTGAATGAATGAAAAGGTTTTAGCCTGCCATCAGAGTGGGTCATTCCAGCCTCCCTGGACAGCAAGTTTCTGAGTTGGAAAGCAGCCACTGAGAAGGCCTTCACTCACATCTCCCACCAACCATGCTTGCAATGGTGGTGGGACCAAGAGGAGGGCAAATGGTAATCATTTCTGTTACTATGTTGGTCACAACAGTTGCTAACTATTTGGCTATGTGCAAAATAAACTATAACTTCAGCCATCCTTCCTATTTCCAAACAGCCATCTGAAAAAGCTCTTAAACTGAGCAAAATGTACTGCCCTCTTAGAGGGCAGTAAATACCTTTTGTAACTTCTTGCCTCATTAAGAGCTCAGGAAAACTTGAAAGCTTGGAAACTTTTGATTAGCCTAAGAAAGATTAATATGGATTTTCAAATTTCCCTTGAGGCCAATATGACTACCTTCCCTTTTTTTCAATTGTTTATGCTATCTTTCAAAGACAAAAAACACAGCTAATTTATGGAATTGGCTGTCACAAGTGTGGTGATCCTTTCTACGGCTTCAAAAAGGATTGAAAGTAATTGATGTAGGATACAACTTGCTATTAGTCACAGCTGCAATATATTTACCATCAGTCTCAGAAATAATGCAGAGGCTAAATATCCCAAAGGCACAAGATCTTGTCTGATCTTGGCAAGTAAGCAGGGCAAGCTCTGGGTAGTACTTTGATGGGAGACCTCCAATGAATACTGGGTCCTGTAGGCTATATTTCAAAGAAAGAAACTGTCAGAACCACCTTGCTGAAGAAAACCCTTTGGAATTTGTAAGGTCACCATAAGTCAGCCAGCAACCTGAGAGTGCATACACAAACAGATAGGATGGTTCTCAATATCAGTCACAGAAGAACTTAAATAGCAGGACACTATCTTGCCTGTGAGCTTCCTGCAGGCCTTTAGCTGGCCTCTCACAGGACTCAATGATGATAGACTAAATGTTGTCCTAATCCAGAGCTCTTTTTATGATGTTCTTATCTTCTTGAAATGAATGTTAGTGTTAGGTTGTCCTTGCATAAGAATACCACACTAAAAAAAAGATGACTACATACAGCTAATATACCTCCAACTGGAAATTGCTATTGTACCCTAGCTTTGTTGGCACTATTGGCTCTATTGACATTACTGGCTACATAACTATCTTTAAATATATTGTAACTGAACCTTTGCTGGTTTTTTAAATCAATGTTCATGTTTTTGTTAGATATAATTTAACTAAAAGGTCATGTTATTATTTAATTCTAGGTTGTATGTTATAATTTGGTCTTAAATGTTGGTTTATTTTGGGATTTGGCTGGTTCATTATTGTATGTGTCTCTTTGGTTGTATCAAGGCACAGAAGGTTTGCCTTTTTTGTTTGTTGGAATCTGCCCTTAGTCCCCTGAGGGAGATAGTGCAGAATATAATTAAAGTTATTATTATTGTTGTTGTTGTTGTTGTTGTTGTATTATTATTATTATTACTATTAAATAGCTACCACTTCCTACAAAATGGCAGCATACCTGTAAAATACCTGATTTAGCTAGCTGCCTTCCGTAAGAATAGTCTAAAGACCACAAGTAGCTCAAGGGATTTATATGCAATGAGTCCTTTGAATTCACAGAGGAAGCTTTTTTAAAAAATCACATTCTAAGCAAGAACACTTGTGGTATTTGTATTATATATTGGAAGCCTAATCTATGTTATATATTGGAAGCCAAAACTAAGAAACTTGATTCCACCAACTCAAAGATGACAGGTGGGAAACAGGTTAATTTTAACCCTCCTGTGCTGAATCCCGAGACAAACAGAAGGAAGAGAGATGAAAGAAATTTGCTTTAACAGAACCATGAAAATGAATAAAATCAGGCTACTAATATTTTTTAAAAACTCTAGAATCAAGACAATAAATAAAGAACAAATCTCAAAAAACAGGGGAATTCCAGACAGGAAACAATCAGGGCCAGTTAACACCTTCCAACAAATGATTCCCATGCAATAAGCAGCCAGACCTTGAAGCTGCAAGGCTATTCAATGCTAATCAAGGCAATCAATTGCAACATTCACACTTGCCTCATACAGACAAGAGTTCTTTCTCCCACCCTAGACAGTCCACAGATATATAAACCCCACTTCCCTAGTTTCCAACAGACCTTACAACCTCTGAGGATGTCTGCCATAGATGCAAGCGAAACGTCAGGATATAATGCTTCTGGAAAAAGCCATACAGCCCAGAAAAATCATAACAACCCAGAAAGGACATTATTCCTCTCCATGCTGTACAGCTGGCCTTTAGACTTTATGACCGTCGATTCCATTTGCACAGCTATATAAATATATATTTATACCTAAGATCTTAATATTACCAGTATTGCATCTGAAGAAGTGGGTTTATATCTACAAAAACTCATATAGGACTTTTAAAAAAACAGTCTTAAAGGTGTTGTCAGGTTTCTTTTTCTTTCTTCCCCTCCTCTTCCTCCTACTTATTCTGCTAGAGACCAACATGGCTAGTTCTTTGAAAACCTTACAATTCAGTGTCAGGAAGGGTCAGTGATAAGGACTAATTTCACAAGCTTCTTTTCTCCCCCCCCCCCCCTCTCTGGTCTGCAAAGCGCCAAGAAACAGCTTCCTGGCGAGAAGGAAACCGTTTCTCAGAGCTCTGCAGAGCAGAGAAGTGGGCGCCGCTTCTCTGGTCTGCAAAGCGCCGAGAAACGGCTTCCTGGTTTAATATGGGATCAAACCAGTTTATCCTGCATTTAGGACTGGAAGTCCCTGGGCATTGTTTCGATATCCAAACGTGACTTCTTGCCCACTGCAGGTTATAGGACTGGTGTAGCTGAGCTGAAGGTTTCTGGTAACTGAATTTTGCTAAACCTGTGTGATGTTTGAGTCAAATGCAATGAAAAGCCTATGGGTGAAAAGCAGGCTGAGAATAGGATCAGCTGTTTAAATAGTAGAGCAATATCTTTATTCATTTCCAATAGTATGTGTTGATGTGCCAGTCATCTTGCTTTATAAATGCGAGGCACTGACAAAAGGCTTTGTAATCTATTACACAGAGTTGATGAAAGCCTTAATGCCACTCATTTTTAATTCTCTGAAGTGCTAACATCCCAAGGGCTTGTGACAAACATTAGTGCTGATGGGAGATTAATCCTTAGAGGGAACATGGGGGAGTTATAATAGTGGGACAGCTTGGACTATACCTTGGATTTCGACTCCCATTCTGGGAGCTGTCAAAAGAGTAACTTTCCGATATTCTGTCTTAGATCATAAGACTTTAGCATGACACTTTGGGGCACACCTTAACTTCAGGGAAAAAAAGAATCAAAACTTGATATTTCCCAACACTTGGTAGTTTTTTCATACTACACAATTATAGCTCCACGGCTGCTTCCAGACAGCAATTCATTGCGGGCAAAAATGAATTAAAGTAACCCGTTTTGTCCGTGTTGCTGTCTCCATGCCCACCCAAAAATGATGGGCTTTCCCATTGGTGTTCCCATGCCCTCCCGGTAACTTGCAAGAGGTTATGGGACCACCAACCTCCCCCCCCCCCCCAAAAAAAAGCCCTTAAAATAAGAAGAAACTTACCAGGCACCATTAGGTATCTCCGGCATTCCTCCTGGCATGTAGAAATGATGAGCCAATAGGCCGATGGGCCCAGGAGTAATCCCCCTTGCCACCTCCTGACGCATCATTTCTACGTGCCAGGAGGCACCCAGCAGGTTTCTTCTTATTTTAAGGGGTTGGGGGGGGGGGTTGAAGGGGTGCCCTCTTTGCTTCTCCGGGCTCATGGAGCCCTAAAAAGCAAATTGAGCTATGGGGACTGACCCCAGGGCTGTGGAAGCGGTCTCATGAGTCAGTCCCCTCAAGGCCCATACCCCAGTAGACCCAGGCCTTTCAGGAAGGCATGGGTCTAATGGGCTATCAAATTAATTCGGGGCAAAATAGGATTTTGTCCGGAATTAATCCTCTTTTACCTGAGGCATCAAGTAAAAGTCCGGCAGGGCCCGCATTTTGGACCCTGTCTGGAAGGGCCCTAAGATATCACTTCTGGGGTTTTTCTGGGGAGCCAGCTGAAATTTATAAACACCCCTCCCTAAACTACAAATCCTGGATTTTATTGTAATTGAATAACAATTGACACAACAATCTTGTTCTTCTTTCCTTGCACTGATCTCTAAAGAAACCAATGAGGCAATTAGTCAAACAGATAAAGCAAATGCTGGAGGTTAAGCATTTCATGAAAGGGGAAAGGCTGAAAAATTCTGGAGACAGATGGTATCTTTAAAACTTTACAATTGTTTGTGATGACAATCTCAGTTTGAACTAAGCCAGAAAAAAAAGGATAGCTCAGATACTCATTGACCAACACTTGTTTATTTACTGGGAACCAAGAGGAAATTGCTACATCTCAGATCAGCTGAACTCAAGCTCCTGATAAGATATACACATTTTAATTGTTGAGATTATGTTGCCTTGGAGCTATGCCAAACTTAGGGATCTCTGTTTATTAGTTACATATGCAGATGTGGTTTATGTAAATATTAAAATACCAGGCTTTGAAAACCAAGCAATATAGGAATGAATTTCATATCATGCTGCTTAGGTGTTGTGAGATTGCTATGGGGATAAGTTATCAACCACACATACAGATGGGGATATGTATGTATTACTTTAGTGTAAAACATTCAAAAAAATTATGTGAAAATATCTACTGCTCAAACATTTCACATATTACAAATCAGGGGAAAGAAATGTTTAGAAGTTGTGTTGTTACTCAGAATTTTCTTGTCATGAATTATCTATACCACTTGTTGACTCCTTATAAATTCAATTTTAAGCCTTACATGAGTATCCCATAGCTCCTTAGAGACTACTTTACAAGCTTATGTTGACTCATAATCATTGCAATGAAGCAAATGAAAGGTGTCTATCCATCACGATCATTTTCATCGTATTTCCATACATAAAAATAAAACTGTGTGGATGGTATTCATCTCCACATTCCTAAAAAAACTTTTATTCAGATTGGTAAAATTCACAGGATCATTCCACTTTCTTTTGTATATATATGTGTGTGTATCTGAATGCTAGAACAAGATGTGTTCCATCCTTGGTAAAATACTTAGGCTTAATTCAATGTGCCATTAATTCGGAACAACAAACATGTCAAAATTGTATAAGCTGCTTCCCTTCTATTTCCAAATAAACAGACATTTTGGATATTTCCTCCTATAGCTTCCGAGATGGAAGGGCATTCAACTCTAATAAGCTGGACACTCATCCCAAGGAGTGATCTTGCTTCCTCTTTAAATTAATGAGGAAGTATGTTTATAATGTTCACTGCATGCAGACAGTCGTAGTCATCTTATTGTTAGTAATGTTGACAATAACCTCGTAATGCTCAAGGAATAATTAATTTCTCTGAGTAAATAGGACCCCTGTTCAATCTCAGCTCATTGTGGATTCTTTAATCATAGAAATTAAATATGAATTAAATATTAGGTAATATTCCACGGCACTATTAGTACCATTCATGAGGGGACCTTATAAACACTATTACTCTGAACATTAACTCCTTGGCCTAATTTTAAGCAGCCTTCGATTAAATTTTTAAAAAACCTCTGCAAGCAGTTCAGAGTTCAGACCTCTGTCAGAGATTGTCTGCCTCTCCACTTATAGTAACCCTCCATGAAAGAGAAAATATTAGTAGTGAAGGGTAGCACCACCCACTGTTCTAACACTGTTGTCCTTACGTGCCTTCAAGTCATGTCTGACATATGGGATCCTTAAGGTAAACCTATCAGAGGGCCTTCTGGGGCGGAAAGTGACTTGGCCAGAGTCACCCAGTGGGTTTTCATGGCCAAACCTGGATTTGATTCCTGGTCTCCTCTCTAGAGTTGCAGTACAACACTCAAACCACGACACCACCCTGGTTCACACTCCTAGCATGCAATCCCTAAAAGAGAGAAGCCATAAACAGCAAAATGTTCTTTCCCCCATCTTATGTTAAGAATGAATGACCCCCTTCCAGATGAGGACTGAGCAACAGCCCCAAAGAGTTCAGAGTGTTGTCTTGTTTTACTATAAGCCACCAGACTCATCCAAATTAACAGAGTACATGGACTTTTATTGACCTACTGGAAATGATTTTACTATCCTGAGTTTACAAAAGCTTCTGAAAGAATGGGACACTTCTTAGTCTAATTGACACCAGAAATCTGTAGCACACAGGGTTTGCATCCACATCTGCACAATTACAGCAGTTTGACCCCACTTTAACTGCTAAGGCTCCCTTTTATTGAGTCCTATGATTTCTAGGTTAGTGAGATGCTTAGAATTCTCCAGTGTAATCTAAGTACCTCATGAAATTCTAGGATTCTATAGGATATAGCCTTGGGTGTTAAAGTGCAATCAAGCTGCTATAATTGTACCGTGTGGATACAGCCAGGGACAGCTTCAGCTAGCTTGAAAAGGATGCACTCCTACGCATTTAGACTGTTGTTGTTTACTTGGAAATCTTTCCGAGAAGAATTTAGTGAGACTGCAAAGTAAATGTGGTTAAAGTCTGGAATTATTACAGAAGGGTCAGAAAAATATTTTCTAACAAATGAGGTTATGACAAGGAAGTTTTGGAGCAAAAACAGCTGGAAACCTTCCTTTCCTCTGAATTTTAAGGAATGAATATTCATTTTTAGAAGTACAATATTTGAGAAATAATATTAGTAGTTTACGCAGACAATTGTGTGAAAAGCAAATGAAACAATGTTAGGAAGACAATTAAATGAAGATTAAACTTCATTAAGTCACATCAGACAAAAGAGACCACACACATCACAGGAAGAGAAAAAAGTAAGCACCCAAATGGAATTTGCTTAGGAATAGTTTTCAAAGTCTATTTGAAAGACAGCTGCATTTCTACTACCAGAGGCTTTCAATGTCATGCTTTGGACACAGTGCAAAACATTTGGACATATAAAGACTCTGTGTAAGGAAAATAGTTCTTCTGGATGCACACATCTCTGCATGTGAAATTAATGGCTAAATGGAAAACTATTACACAAGTCAATAGATCTCATATTGCAAATGAATTAATGCTTCCAAATGCAACCAAGAACCACAGCAAATTAATCCAAGTTTCACCAGCAAAATCCTTGCAAAATGCTATTGTGCATGTAGATTTGTGCATGCAGTTGCCTTTTAAAGAATTTGCCATCAAAGCTTACTATGCTGATGGCAATTCTCAGCCTAGAGGCAATGAACAAGAGAGAAGACGCAGGCAGCAGGATCACAGTTTGAGTTAACAGGTTATCGCAATCACTTACCTGAACAATTTAAAAATGATATTTGCTGACATCTTTTTTACAAATTTAATTAAAGTGGCACTGAGGAGGTTTTGAAAACTGGGAGTGGAGGGAAAGGAAGAATTCCACTACTCTAAATGTTTATGGAATGATAAATTAACTCTGTTTTACTTCACCTCCGGCTAATTGACAGCTTGGAGATAAGGTGACAGGGGGATATGATCGGAATGTGGCCTCCCCACAGAGCGCCCCGCAGACCCCCGCCCCATTTCCCCATTAATAAATTACCTTCCAAACTAAGGAGGGCAGAATGGGATTTGAGAATGTTCAACTAACCATCTTGCATGGGGAGCAGGAGATGGTTTGTTTAACCTTCAGTCTGTTTGCCCACACTGTGCAGCTCCGTTCAAGCATTAAATAATTCAGACAGAGTCAAAATAGGCATCTGATCCATTTTCTTTGTTCTCAGCAGAAGAGGAAATCACAGTGATTGGATATCTTTGTAGAAAGAATTTGTAGCAGAATTGAAAAGTATCGGTTGGCTTCCACGGAAGGTGGCCTTTAATTTAAAAAGTTCTCAAATAAAGTAACTGTGCTGTTGCATTTGCATGGCGTTTCTATACAGTGACAGCAGCACCAAGTGGATAAAACAGGATTCTCCTTCGAGGTTGGAACTGCTATTAATCCCTGTAATTACCACTTTCCTAGAAAAACTTTCTTAGTGAAAAAAGAGAAAGGCCTGTCATTCCAGTTGGAAATTACAAAAATCAAAGCGTACCCATAGGACCCTGAAAGTCTACCGATAAGGTATATGTCTGAATGAGGAAAAGAAAAATTGTGTGTGTGAGAGAGGGGCCATTTCATAAGATATAATTAAAAGATAAATGTCTGCATAAACATAAAATATGAGCAATGAATCTTCCCATTTTTATTGATCACACATACCACAGCTAAACCAAATATGTAAAAGTCATATCCTTTATTTACTTAGTTCATTACAATCCAGTCACCTTATTTTTTACAAAATGCAGATTTTCTTTGCTGCAGTGATAAATAATAAGTTTGGTCAACTATATACTCATATCAGTTTGAAAGTAAGCATGGAACAATGAATGTGTAGGACGGAGACTTCTCCACCAGCTCTTCCTATGGCAGCGTTTCCAGGACCCTCCTTCCAATGCTATTGCGGGGCCCAGCTGAATGTGGGGACAGCACAGTTCATACATTCTGAAAATGTGTGAGCTCCCGCCTCTCAGCTCCAGCTCCCCATGCGGAGACATGAGAGAAGCTTCCCACAGGATGGTGAAACATCGAACATCCGGGCATCCCCTGGGCAACATCCTTGCAGACGGCCAATTCTCTCACACCAGAACTTGCGGTTTCTCAAGTTGCTCCTGACATGAAAAAAATTGGGGGCATTTGAGGTATGGTGGTTCTTTTAGAAGGAAAATTTTCACATTTCTGGAATTTTCAGGAAAAACTGAAAAATTCAATATTGATCCCCCTTTACAAATTAAAAGCTATTTTTATTTAGGGCCATAAAATGCATTATACAGAACTTAATTTGGGGTGAAATGTTTATGTTTGATATATTAAACCTACATTTAAATAAACCTCTATGGTTTTGCCCATTCAAGAAACAGGCAGAAATAAAACCAATAGAAATCATCAACGTTAGTAAAACAAAGAAAAGTATTTTGCCTCAACTAGCTCTTCATAACGTCAAGAATACATAACACTCTCCTTCCCATAAAAAGAACCAAAACCAGGAGTTGTAATGATCTTATACTATACATAGTCTTACATAGAACTCTTTGTTTTACACAGTTTATAAATATCTTTGCTGCAGTAGTGGGTGAAAACCTTGTCTTAAACATTTCATTCATTATTCTAAAAGAAAATATTTCATATTCCATTTTTTTTAATTTTTCTAGAAAAGAAAGGTTTCTGGGGATAAAACATTACCCCAAATTTTTTCTATTTTTTTTCTTTTCAGTCTTGGGGAAATAGAAGTTGCTTTTGCCTGATTTTCAGAGATACCCCCATTGCAATATTCCATAGGCTGCAGAAAATGTTGTGGGATAAAGGTCAAAGACATCTGCTTCCACTAGGCTAGTTGCATACATCGAAACCCAACCCTGTATATACCCTATATCAATCCTGCACTGGAATGCATATCATTCAACAGCAGGATAAATTTCACATTATATATCAAGTCAGGACACCTGTACTCCTGCAGATGTGTTTGCTCTGCAACTCCCATCACCTCTAAACAACATACCCCAAAGTAAAGATTAAGGGTCTTTAAGTTTGATGGAAGCTTTGGTCACTACACAAACTTAACACAATATAACACAAAGTCCTTGAGATATGATTAATTTGGTCGTTAAGAACAAGATTTATAGTGAATATAAGTTTGTAACCAACTCATATGGTCCATACTGCAGCCCCTGGGGAGCAGCATACTCAATGGCAATAGAGTATTCCTATACTGACAAATCTGTGCCTAGCCTTTAGATCTCATTTGTTTGTACCAACATTTCTTTGGGTATCTGCCTTTTGATTCAGTCTGCAAAAATACTGATTCATGCTTTTTATTATGAAAGCAAAATAATTTTGTTCTCCATAAAAGCAAAACAGACAGACCACATGATTCATGAGCTTTGGAGGAATACACAAGGGAAAGTCCTGGCTGGGAATAAAGATAGATTCTTGAGTTTCAACCCTTTAAAAGTTATATGCACAAACTGAGCAAAATACTAAACATTGCTATCCCAAGCTGAAAGTCTAGGAGCCTATTTGACTGAATGTTGTCTCTCTTGGCCCATCACATTAAAATGCGAATTAAAAACATATTTATTATGTAAGCCAATCAAAACTAATGGCTATTTCATTGAGCGCATAAGAGATGTGTGCTAATTTGTGAACTGTGCATTTGCGAACTATCCAGATTCTATGCAGGTATTGATGTGTACTGCTTTGAAATTCGTGGATCTGAGCAAAACATATATATTTGTAAATGAATAAATAGATAGCAGACCCATACCCCCTGCTTGGTCCCCTGAGTGAGGAGATTCACACTCCTGAATATAGGATCCACAAATGTTCTGTTTTCTAAATGATGTCAGCCCCATATTGGGGCCACAGGAGCTCCCCAAAACCTTGCCTTGCTGAGAGAAGGCACTAGCGGTGCTCCCAAAAGACCAACTATGAGCATTTGGTTTGCAGCAAGAACAGGCAACACAAGCTCCAAACACATTCTCAATAGACAAAAGCTAATTCGAGGTCATGTTTCTGCATATTGCATACTTTGAATGTAGTCTGTTGAGAGTGGAGTCTGCAACCACTCTAGAAAGAGCAGATGCCAGTCACAGCCACAAGAGACTAACTGTGGACAATTTAGCATACAGAAAAAATGGCTCCATACTGGGATCATGCAGGCTGAAAGTAGCTGATGCCCAGTCTTCCCGTTCTCAGATGTATAGGTGACTGAGAAAGGAGTATAAGAGACCCACTTCAAGTGTCACAAGAGGAGAGTGGCTTGCAAGAGTCCCAGGCTCCTGTGAGAACTCAGATCTCAAGATTTCTTTCACGAGAAGCCCTTCTTTCTCATGATTTGAGGCAGATCTTATATAAAACAAAGAAATGCATACTAGCCAGTCTTGAACTGCCTGGGCAGTAATGGATGCTGTCCTATATCAAGGTCAGAAAAACCTAGAAACCCTACACAGTGTGGGTTTTAATGTGTTGCTTTTCAGAAAACATGCATAATTACTTTAACAAATCACTGTGTCACACCAATGTCAGTGTATCTTATTACAAAGGATCCAGTGTCCATAAGTATCTTTTGTACGCCTATTCAATTACTGGACTAGACCAGCAAACATCAAATTGGGAACTGTTCTCAGTTCAAGAAGAGAGGTTGGTAGAAGATGCCATTTATAATTCTGGTATTAATTAGTTTAATCGTTTAAAAGGGGACAAAAAGATCTTTATCGGACTCTGCATTAACTACTAATGCTTTCTTTCAGAATCCATTTAGATGCACCTTTAGAATTTAGTGGAGTTTTTAAGGTAGCCATAAGAATCTGCTATTAATGTTTGTAGTATAAAGCTGCCACAGTCAACTGTACTGTACTGACATTATCATTCTGCAAATCAGGCATGGGCAAACTTTGGCCCTCCAGGTGTTTTGGACTTTCTACCGGCTGTTAGGAATTGTGCAAGTTTAGGTCCAAAACATCAGGAGGGCCAAAGTTTGCCCATGCCTGCTGTAAAGGTTCTATAGTGTCCTAAATGTGAAGGATACAGTTTTAGGACACTCATTCTAATAGTGTTCTAAAACTGTATCCTTCACATTAGCCTTTCTCAACTGTGACTCTTTTAGATGCATGACACATCTCATCATCCCCAGAAAAAACACAATGGGAGTCAAAGACCAATATTTGTGGGGAGTGCCAGGATGGGAAAGGCATGACATCATGCAGACTGCAGTATGCAACAAGCACAGAATAACACACGTCTAGTACATGTGTGCCAAGAGTACCTAAAGGCAAGGAAAAGCCTGGTAAAACCCTGATGAATTAAGCAAGGGAATAAATCCACATTCTAAAAAGATGTGCTCACTTTGCTCAACCCATGTTAGCTCATCAAACAGCAGGGGATGGAGAGATTTCTCCACTATCAGGACAGTAAGATCCGGAGCATGAAGCAAAACCTTACCAATTACACATAACAGGGCACACACAACAGAAAACTATTTATTTTATTTCAACAATTATTCCTTCTCCCTCCTTATGTCCCCAGTCCCAATGGATAGTAACTGAGAATAAAAAACAACAAGCAACAACTTATAGTAAGACACTTTATCATCTAGTAGGTTATATAGTTATTTTTTTATTTATAGATTGCCTTTCATCATAAAAAACAAGGTTGCTTATGACATAAAATCAATGCAGCAACAACATCAATAACAAAACATGTAATAAGCTATCCAACGTTCAAAAAAACTGGGCATGAAGATCAGAGCCACAAAATACTTCAACATACTGGCGTGGTTTTACACGTTTGTGGAAAGCTTATCTTATAGGTGCCAATAGTTCTTCTAAGAGGAGAGAACTGTATAATATGGGGGCCACAAAAGGCCTGGTTTGAGTCAACATTGTATGGAGCTAGCAGAAATGGCACAGTTAGGGCCTTCCCAGAGAGGGCCCAAAATGGGTCATGTCAAACTTTTACTTGAAGCGTCCAAACGATGCCTTAGGTAAAAGCAAATTAAATTGGGACAAAGCAGGAAAGCCCTACTTTATCCCAAAACTAGCTTGGGGACCCGGCGGTGCCCGGGTTATTTGAAAAAGGCATTATTTGTCTTTGAATGTTATGTATTCTGTTGAAATAGGTGAACTACAATTCCCAAAATCATGGGTCAATCCTCCCCAAACCCTGCCAGTATTCAAAGTTGGCCATTTTGGATCTGTGTACCAGGTGTGGTCCAGATCTGCCGTTGGCTGGTCATTGCCTGGCTGCAGTGCTCTCTGGATGGGGGTGAACTACTACAACTCCCAGATTCCCGGGGCAAGTGTCCCAAAACATCTGTCAGTATCTACAGTAGGCTATGTTGAGTCTGTGTGCCAACTGTGGTCCAGATCCGTCGCTGGCTGGGTTCAGTGCTCTTTGGATGCAGGTGAACTACAACTCCCAAATTCAAGGCGCATTCCCACAAACCCCTGCAGTATGTTCAGTTGGTCATAAGGCTTCTCAGTGTGAAGTTTGGTCCTGGTCCATTGTCGGTGGGGATCACTGTTTCTCTGGATGCAGTTGAACTATAAGTCCCTTTTCCCCAAACTTGTCCAATATGTTCTATTGGTTATGGGGACTCTGTGTGCCAAGTTTAGTCCTGGTCCATCTTGGGTGGGGTTCAATTGCAGGTGAACTATAAATCCCAGTACCTACTACTCCCAAATGTCCAGGCCAATTCCCCTCAAAACCCACCAGTATTCAAATCTTGGCATATCAGGTATGCATGCCAAGTTTGGTCCAGACCCATCATTGTTTGGGCTCATAGCATTCCGGGTGTAGGTGAACTACAACTCCTCTAAATTCTCCAGTAGGAGTCACAGTGCTCTGACTTGATGCAGGGTAAACTACAACTTCCACCATGTGGAGTCAATCCCCCAAACTCCTCCAGTAATGGGGTATGGGCCGTGTGGAGACTTAGCCACGGGTAGTCTCGCAACTACCCAGGGGTCAGTCCCTACACCCATCTCGCACCTTTTGGGCTTCTGCATAACTTTCAGGTGGATAGGCTATAGTCAACCAGGGCTGCTGTCTGAAACTAGCTTCTAGGTAGAAAGAGAATCATATACTACTGTGCTACCAATATCCAACCCATGGAGACATTGATAAGAATACAATATTTAGTGGTGTCAAATGCCATTAAAGGATTGAGTAAAAGTAAAAGAGTTGCTTTCTCCTCTCAAAAATCATGAAGTAGGATAAACCACAGATAATTCAATCCTCAAACCATGGATGAATTCTGTGTAGCATAATTATATTTAATCCACAGATAATACCCAGCTGTCTAAGGATTTCTGTGACTTGTTAAAAAGTAGAGATTTTAAAGCTCTGATAATCAATTTCCTCTATAAGCATAGGCAACTAACTTGCAAAAGCAGCTTTCCAAAAAAAAAGGGAAAAGAATGTATTCTCAACCAGTCTGTAGTTATTCAAAACCTCTGGGCACATGGTAGATTTCTTTGAGAATTGACCACCATCTCTCTCAAGGTGTCAGGGATTTCTATCATGCATAGTAATGCATTTACAACCTGTTAAAGGCCCTCAATTAGCTCTAACAAACCACAATGGATAGGAGTCAGGAGTACAGAGTTTACAAGTATGCCATCCACATGCTCTAGCTCAGTGGTACCCAACATTTTTTTGACCAGGGACCACTTTGACCAGGGACTATTCTCCAATATTAGTACCAAAAGGATTATGAATCAGTTTTTGGTCAACTTTAGATTTGGTTTGGTTATTTGGGGTGCTGATTCAGAAAATTGCATTGGACAGACCACATCAGCTGTAGTTTCTGATACAGAACATATGCAATCCAATAGTTGTCATCTGCTCACCCACAGAAAACCATATTTAATCATCTAGAGCTGATTTTCCCCGCATGTTTCACGGACCTTATTTTAGGTCTCGTGTCCCACCAGTGGGGCTCGGCCCACAGGTTGGGAACTACTGCTCTAGCTGATCCTACAAAACCCAGCTAGATGATTCATCAGACACTTCTTAAGTACTTGCCACAACAATGGCATTTAGATTAAAGAGGAGCAACTTATCCTCATGGTGCATAGCAAACGTGTTAAAACTGGCTTTGAGGGCTCTACTGCTCCAGTCACTGGGCTTAACATTAACAACTCATGAGACACCAGAAAAGAAACCTCCTTGCTAACTAATTGGATATGTAATGGAGGCAGCAGCATAAATTTTATTTGCAACTCTCGCAATCATACAATAGACCCAACTATCTGCTCTTGTGTTATGATCAGTCAATAGATAGGAAGCTCTGAAGGTAATGTGTCTTGGCTCAACAAAACTTTTTTTTATCACTGAGGCACAAAAAAGATTTCAATGAGCTTGTGACAACCAAAGCAACCAGTGAAACTCTAACCCTCCACACACACACACACACACATATACACAATTTCTGTATTTCTCATGGATAGGATTTCTAAAATGCAAAAATTCCATTAAAGTTATAAACTACGGGCACCACAAACTAAGTCCTATTGGGTATTGCTATCCCAGAAAACTTTCAGATTAGACTAACAATGGCTAGAAGTTTCTTCCAATGTTATTCTTATGATCAACAACTTGATTGCACATTGATACAGGATACTCAAGCTATGGAGAAGACCATTAAAATAATCATAAACCAAATGTTGCACAAGAGCCAGGGGTCAGATACTTTTAAAAGTCCTTCTGCACTCAACATACATTTTCCAAACGGGGTTGCTTGACCTTTGGACAGATGCTTCCTTTTAACATTTAGGGGCAAGTCTATACACTATATTTGAGTTCTCATTCTGGAATTCCCAGCACAATTTTCTTGCTCATAAAGCTGTAGCAAGATTGGACAGAAGAACCGTTTTAAAAACTGTAGCTACAATATAAGGATTACAAGAGTGCTCACCTAATCTCCACCCAGTGTCCTGAGGTACTGATTCAAATCACACATGCCTACCTCAACTTCTCTTTAAAGAAGAAAAAAAATTACATTGGGAATTCCAGCTCATGGAGCTCAAATCTAATCAGTAGTTTGGCCCTTGCAATGATTTAAAATAAATAATAATAATAATAATAATAATAATAATATATAATAATTATATCATAATAAAACTTTATTTGTATTCTGCCCTATCTCCCCAAGAGATACAATATACAATGGCAAACATTCAATGACTCCGTAAACAAACAAATACTGACATAAAATCCCAGAGAAACCCCGCATATGAAAATAACATTAAAATCTAATAAATGACTGGTTGTTAAGTCACTTTGGAAAGGCAAATTACCCAACTTGCTCAAACACATTGGTGTCCTGGAATAAATGGATCCTTTATTTATTTCAATTATTTATTTCAATTATTTATACCCCGCCCTTCTCACCCGAGGGGACTCAGGGCGGCTTACAAGTGGCAATTGATGCCGTTACACTGATATACAATAAACTAAAACGATTAAAACAGTTAAAACAGTCATAAAATAGTCATAAAATACAATATACAAAGTTTAAAACAATGCAAAGTGCTTATGCCATTCATCCACCAGACCTTATACAAGAGCCGTAATTCAGACCGCGTTGAAGCCAACACATGCTTATTCTTCAAATGCCTGCATACATAGCCAGGTCTTCAGTTTTTTTCTGAACCCCAAAAGGGATGGGGCCTGCCGAATGTCACTGGAGAAGGAGTTCCACAGCCAGGGAGCCACCACCGAGAAGGCCCTGTCTCTCGTCCCCACCAGCCGTGCCTGTGAGGCGGGTGGGATTGAGAGCAGGGCCTCTCCAGAAGATCTTAAGGTTCTTGTGAGCTCATAGGGGAAGATACAGGCCTGCATAACCTGTGGCTCTCCAAATGTTTGGGCCTCCAACTCCCAGAAGCCCCAATGGACAGGAATTCTGGGAGCTGTAGTCCAAAACACCTGGAAGGCCACAGATTGTACAGGCCTGCTTTATTGGGCATGATCCAGCTGTTTTTTTAATTTCCAGTCATAAAAGGGAAAATACACAGCCCTTTCCAACTCATTTATTTTCTACCAGAATTAGAATGACAATTGCCATGAAATGTACTCTATGTACAGGTACCGTAAAGGTAAAGTTTCCCCCTGACATTAAGTCTAGTTGTGTCCAACTCTCGGGGTTGGAGCTTATCTCCATTTCTAAGCCGAAGAGCATTGTCCGTAGACGCTTCCAAGGTCATGTGGCTAACATGACTGCATGGAGTGCTGTTAATTTCTCCCTGGCGCGCTAGCTATTAATCTACTTACATTTGCATGTTTTCAAACTGCTAGGTTGGCGAAGCTGGGGCTAATAGTGGGAGCTCACTCTGCTCCCCGGATTCAAATCACCGACCTTTTGGTCAGCAATTTCAACCCACTGCACTACAGGAAATGCCTCTTTTAGCCTCTAAGGATGAAATCATACACAAAACTCAAAAGATTGGGAGTACTCTGTGGATGACTGCACACGAAATTTGAACATCTATCTTCTCTCCAAGGGCTCACCATCACATCTCTTCTATGGCCCATACTTCTAAGTATTGCTCCTGGATATTGTGGTCACAACATATAATTTGCTCTTATCCCTGGGAAGACATTTCAAAACCCTTACAATAAAGGGTGATTAAAAAAGAGCACTTTTCCTAGGAAGGTGACTGTATGTCAATTTGCAGACGATCCAGACAGCATATGAGTAATGCATTCCACAAATGCTGGAATTGTTCAGAAATAAGTTAGTGCAGATCCAAACGTGCAACCAACAAGGCGTGGCACACTTCAATATATGCTGCTTTTTTCCACCCTCAGGGACCTAATTTCTCCCAAACCTAAATGGTAAGGAACACCTGAAATCTGGCCTACACAACTTGTAAACTGTCAAGCCAAGCATAGCCTACAAGTCATCTAAGACACTCCAGGACAAAACTGGTTCATTTCTGTTTTTTTCCTGCCAGACCTTGTCCATACATCATCATCATCATCCTCACCATCATCATCATGGGTGATCACTCATGGACAAATATGAGGTATTCTGAATCCACATCATCTTTTACATTAAGGACATAGATTCCCACATGGAGGTGGTCCTGTCAAGAGTTTGCTTAATGCGCCTTCCTCCTGGCACAATTCTTCCTTTCACCTTGTATTTGTACCTCTTCAAATTCCAAACCACTGTTGGTAACAGTAACCTTCAGTTACAATGCTCGAATACATACGTGTGTATCATCAAGATGATTTTGAATTCTTTTCCTTGAAACATTTTTTTTTCGTATCAAGAGCAACTTGAGTCGCTTCTGGAGTGAGAGAATTGGCCATCTGCAAGGACGTTGCCCAGGGGACGCCCGGATGTTTTTACCATCCTTGTGGGAGGTTTCTCTCAGCATGGAGCTAGAGCTGATAGAGGGAGCTCATTTGCACATATGAACCAGTGGTGATGCCATGTCACTTCAAAAATTAGTAATGGACTTGCAATATATCTTAGTTATGCCAGGGAAAGTTTATTTTCCAGTTGATGGCTATCCTTCCCCTTAGAATCATAGAATCACAGAGTTGGAAGAGACCTCAAGGGCCATCTAGTCCAACCCCCTGCCAAGATGCAGGAAAACCACATTCAAAGCACCCCCGACAGATGGCCATCCAGCCTCTGTTTAAAAGCCTCTTTCTCTAGTCCGGCTCTTGAAACTCCAGAGATAAAAAAGAGTCTTTCCTTTCCTTTCCTTTCCTCATTCTCTGGAATGTTTTTTACAAACCCCCTGAGATGTCCCATCCTGTTCTGGTGTCAGTGGTTTGAGAAGAATCTTCAGCTAAATCTGCCTTAAATATTATCTAGTTCTGTCAGTTAATAAAACTTCTTTTATCACAGCTTTCTCTTTCATCTGTCTTCTCTACTGTTTCAAATGAATCTATTCCTTTTAGCATGAGCTCTGAGAAACATTTATATTCTTGCCTAAATGCAGAATCTAATCTCATCCACTGTTCCTGATCCTCTGTAAATGCTTTAAACCAGAGCTCAGAAATACGAAGCTACAAGGTCTTTTATTATTATTATTTTGAATAGAAGTATTACTTTTGATAATGTGGATGCAATGAAATTATGTTTCAAAACTAACACAACAAGCCTCCTTGCATGTAATTTGTGTGCTGTGAGGCCTAATGGCAGGCCCGGTTAATTCTTATCCATTTTAGAGGGGGGTTTTTTGTTTTTTTGGGGGGGGGGGTAAGGGTCTAGAAGCGCAGAAAATGCAAGATGGGTGTACAGACAAGGCCTCAAGTAGTCCCAGGACTTCCCGGCAGTCTGTCCCCACAGGTCCCATAGGCCATTAGAGCCGCGCCTTTTAGGAAGGCCAAAGTCTAATGGGCTATCTAATTAATTCAGGATAAAGCAGGGTTCTCCCACTTTGTCTTGAATTAATCCTCATTTACTGGGAGCGTAAAAGTGTGACAGGGCCCGGGATATGGACCCTGTCTGGATGAGCCCTAATGAAAGATGAAGCAAAATAAATTAAAAGATTCTGATGCCCCAGCCCCTTTCCCTATCAAAACTAATGGAAAAAGAAGAAATGCAGTAGAGTCTCACTTATCCAACCTTCGCTTATCCAATGTTCTGTATTATCCAATGGAGTCTGCCTTTTAATAGTCAATGTTTTTGTAGTCAATGTTTTCAATATATTGTGATGTTTTGGTTCTAAATTTGTAAATGCAGTAATTACTGCATACCGTTACCCTGTACTGAACTGCTTTTTCTGTCAATTTGTTATACAACATGATGTTTTGGTGCTTAATTTGTAAAATTATAACATAATTTGATGTTTAATAGGCTTTTCCTTAATCCCTCCTGATTATCCAACATTTTCGCTTATCCAATATTCTGCTGGCTCGTTTATGTTGGATAAGTGAGACTCTACTGTACTCTTTATACTCATGCAAAGGTTGACCTCATATACAAGTTTGGGGGCAAAAATTATGGATTTTGATATGGATAAGTTGGGGTAAAAGCTCAGCACATGGTTCGTCAAATCCATTCAATAGAAAACTGAAAGTGCCGGCTCCACCTCAAGAGGCCAGTCATCTTTGGCCAGCACTCCCACCATTTTCCCACCAAAGTTTTCCAAAAACAGCTTTTGCCACCATAAAAGAAGCTCTGCTTTCTCTGGCAGCTTTTTGTAATGCTTGGATGGAAAATGTTACACTTGACAACTGTTTTCCCATCTCAGAAGAGAAACCATTTTTGTCTGCCATGGTGGGGAAGCACCAAGAACCACCAGAGAGATATCAGAAGTGGTTATTTAAGCTCTCTCTCCAACTCTCAGAGTTTACTTTGTGCTGAGAAAGACAGAAAGAAGCCCCTACTCCCTTTGCTTTCTTGTCTGCAGCAGGAAAGCATCAAAAGAGCCACCAAAGAAGAACTAAACCTTTTTAGTATTTCTACACTTACCAACAGGCCTCCATTAACTGTAATGCTAAAAAGAATAATTTTACATCTAGTTCAATTCTGTCCAAGAGGAATAGTCCCCACTCTCTCATTCAAATGACTAATATGGTCTCAAAACTAATAAAACTTAGTTCAATAGAATGAACAACCCAAACGGGATGATTTATTAAAAAATACTCAAAGGTTATTAACAAGACCACTCTGTTAAGAAACAGAGAATAGTATTGTTCAGTAGGTGGCCCATAGAAGTGGGGTTTCATTGACGTCATGGTTTTAAGTAATGTGAAGTTCACTTGGTAATTAATAATGTTAAATCATCACAGTTTTCCATGAGATTTGAGTGCAGCCTACATACTTTCACAACATTCCCCCTCTGTTCCCACACTTAGTCACATTTGTCAGCAAACAGAAGAGATATATACACATTTAAGCTTGTTTACAAAAATACAAAAAGCCAGTTGAGAAATTTAAAGTAATTTACCATTTGACGCTGTCTTACCCATCCACTCCAGTAATAATATTTAAAAGAAAATATTTTCCATTAAAATCAACATGTCAAGCAAACACAAAACTAAAAATCGGAGGAAACATTCCAAATAATCTAAATCTCTACTTAAATTATACTGTTCTAAATACGAGATGAACACTAATAATCAATAAGTATGCCTTAAGCTCAACTGATTTCATACTACTACCTCTTCTACATTCAGAATTCAGCAATGCAAGATGCCATGTTCATGTATACACTTGGTGACTAGCAATAAATATGATCTTGCCTTGAGGGAAAGGAAGGGAGCTGGTCTTGTTCCATTCCTGCCCTATGATTCTCACAACATGTTACCTTTTAGCTGGGTATGATGAAGGAGAAACGTTATTATGGGCATTATCCAATCATACATCGATTACAGACATACAACATTATATAGTTTTTAAAGCAGTACAGGCTGCCCCCAAGTTACGAACAAGAGAGGTTCTGTAGGTTTGTTCTTAAGTTGCATTTGTATGTAAGTCAGAAAATGTACATTTTCAAAGTGTAGCTTCAGCAATTCCCTCCCCCCTTTTTTTAAATATGGACAGCATAGGGAAGGGTTAATACTCTTATAATATTTAGCTGTCTGTGCCCCTGTTCAGAAAATTTCACCTCACTTTCTGTTCCTATGACAATTGGATTTTGGAAATGTTGTTGGCTTGTTGTGGATTGGTGATAAAGTCTCAGTGGAAAGACCTTTTCCCCATGAAAACTCTTCCAGGAGTGAATTTTCTTTCCTAGATATAGATTTCGCTTACATCCTGTTGTCACACTATGAGTCGTATATGTCGGATGTTTGTAACTTGTGTACTGCCTGTAAATATTATTCGATGGATTAAGTACAATATTTCATATGGCAGTTCAAAGCAGATATTCTGAATTACTGTATCTACTTTGATATAATTTGGGGTATATGGAAGTGCAGATCCAGCCTAAGATGATGGATTTGTTAAGGATCTTTTGCTGATCCAAAAGAAGGTTGATTTCTCAGCTGTTCATCTTGGTCATATGTTTCTTACTACTGTTCCAAAAGGAGGTAGGAAAAATAAGTGGAAAGTCAGGATGGGGAGTGGAAGGAGCTCAACATCTTCTCTAGCGGCCTTTCAGAAGTTGGTAAAAACGTTGACTTTCAGACCCAACTGTACGGGTTTGGTTTTCAACTCTCTTTAGATTTTTGAGTAATCATAATTGCTACCATATTTTTGATATTATATACTGCTTTTCACTGTATCAGGGTTAGATAACCGAACATACTTTACATTTTTAAACTTGTTTTTGTTTATTGTTAATGGCCTCCAACTCTATTTTGAACAATTAAATACATTTTTAAAACTCTAGCGATTGGAAGATATGATTACTCAAAAACTGTTGCTGGTGTTGCTTTTACTATGTGATGATGAAATGACAAATTTTATGAAGGTTTTGTTAAGTAAGATGTATTAGTCACCTAGGATTTATGAAAGTTGTACATTAACTTGCTTGAGTTTCCAGACCTGTAAACATTTATACTTTAACACACGTACATACTAACAGATAGAATCAACATGACATACTTCTGAGAGATAGTCTCCTTCCACAGGGACCTGAAAACCTGGTGGTTCCAGCAGGCCTTCAAAAATGATTAGTTCCAGTTCCCACCCTGGCCACTGGCTAGGACCCTATTTGCACCTTATCCATTGCCCGGTTCCAATACATCATTGCACTAATTTTATACTTGCTTTACAGGCCCTAACATTGCCTTACCCTGGCTCTATCCTGGCCATCAGCTGTACTTTATTTATGTCATTTTATTGCACAAGCCCTGGCCCAGCCTCTCACAGTTGCCTAGGCCACCCTGGATTTTGTCCATTGGTAACTGAATTTCATCCAAATAGATTAGCACTGAAATTGGTTTTAACTTTAAATAATTATGTTCTGATAATAGTAATTATGTTGATGTCTTTTATGGTTTTATGTATGTTTTGTTTGGTAATTGAATGTTTTACCTATGTTGGAAACCGCCCTGAGTCCCTCCAGTGAGATACAGTGGCATATAAATAAAGTTTTATTTTATTTATTTATTTATTTAAAATGGTTATCAGGAACCCATTACAAGACCCAGAATAACATTATTGCTAACTTTAAAATGCACCTAATCTAGTTAAGAAGATAAAATTTCTTCATAAATAAACTTGGCACATCCCTTCACTTCCCACATGATATATTTTGGTCAAGGCTGAAGGAGATAAAAGTATGTACTGTCCACACAACAACTTTATATACCATTTCAGGGAAGAGATGAATCTGCACATGTTATTTTTAAGAACTGATGTGTGCATGGAGATATGTACCCAACGTGAATCGTGCCCATTTAAACTGAATATTAACATTATGATGAAGAATTTGCTCCTAGGGTTTCTCTTTTTATCCACAATGCTTGCATTGTTTGCCAACAATTGTTAATTATCAACAGAATGAAAGACTCTGCTATTCCCAGCCTACAGAAATGGGAAGTTGGCTTTACAGTGAAGGTCCCTTCTGTCTATTAGGCAACAAGCAGGTAGGATGAAGCTGGCAAGGCTAAGGCAAGAGGTCCTTTCCAGTATTGAAGATAGCATCAAACAAAAACAAGAAATACATTAAAAACATAGCAAAAGGGTCTAAACAACAGAAGACTGATGGAAGAATAAACAAGCTTGAAAAATCTGAAAAGCAAGAATATTCCCAGGAGTTCCTGCTCTAGCCTTCTTTAGTTTGACAATATGCAAGTATAGGTCAATCTCATATTCAGTGCACTCCCGGTTGTGTCTATATATATTCCTCTACCCAGTAAACCAAAGGGGGCTTCATTGTGAGAGCCAATATGATATAGTGCTTGAAGTGCGGGAGAAGTCAATTCAAATCCCCACCCAGCTTTCATATTTACTGGGATTCCTTTGGGGAGTCACTTTATTTGAGACTGTTATGAAGTTAACCTGAAATAAAGCTACTGCCTGAACCAATGAACCACGTACACTAGTTCTAAATGCCTTGGAAGAAGGCCAGGATAAAAAAAATCAAGTCATATTTCCAGTTTCACATTTTCATCTAGACTTAATACTAGCAGAAAAGGTACAGATATTCCCAGGTTGGTAGCCCTCCTGAGAAATACATGAAGACAGCTCAGTCTGTAAAATATCTGTCCCTTGACATACCAGACTTCACCATAATAAAGTAACTGCCCACAATAGACAGGTTACATCCAAAATTTGCTGATTGTGGGATTTTTTCCCCTGAATTCTCCTTTCCTGGCTTTCAAATCAATTTTATATTTTTTAAATTGTTTCAGAGGTAATGAAAACAGTAACATCCTCATATGGCATTAAAGGAAATATCTACATTCTGAACTGGAATCCTAGAATGCATAATCAGCAACTGTCTGTTAGAATATCTGGAAGACCAAAAAAGAGACAGAGACGGGTTAGAAAAGAGCTTATAGCAAAAGATTCACATAAATTTCAGTTGCAAGCATGACTTTCCCTGGCCCCACGGCTAAATGATGGCAGATAGCCTAACAGTGTAAATTAATTAACCTAAGACTGTTTTCCACCCAGAATTTTTTTTAAATGATGATCTTGGACAATGCAACTATTCTGCTACTTCATAATCATAATTCTGAACCATGCCTCAAGCCAAAAGAATTCACCATGTAGAAGAACAATGATGCAGATTCACTAGGATCCAACAAGCTACGTGTCATCTTTCCCAGCTACATGAAGGAGAGGGCATTTGTACATGTCATCAGGCTAAAGACAAACAAGAAAGAACCCAAAAGCCATGATCAAATTGTGTTGCTCCATGCAGAACAGCAAGGAGCTCTCTGATCAGACCAAAGTTGGAAGATGTGGTTTCAGTGTGAGAGAGAAATACACTAAGCCATAGCCAGCAACAGAAGACCTCTGCAAAGTCTGTATGCAAAGTCTGAGGACTAGGTTTGCAAGTGCCATTCCCAAAGGGGTGGCTGGTAGGCTTCTGATTAGTGAGGAACACAGATGTCTATGGCAAACAATACATAAAAATATAAAACAAAAATGGTCTAATACGTTCTTACTTCGCTTACTTGAAGAAGGGTAACCAAAACTGGTAAGGTACCTGGGCAAACGACTATATATCCTCTGTTATCAACAACGAAACCTGTTCCAGCCAGTAACCGTCCACTCAGTCTCCAGGATTAACGACGGTTCTCTTTTCACTGTTTTCGAATCTACCTTTGTTATACTGAATCTCTCGGAGATATCATATGTTTTGGACACTATCAGGACACCATCGGGATACCATTGGGACAGTAACTGGCATACTCTATAAGACTTTCTCCAGATTTGGTTTTTTGACTGAGACCTTTTAGTTCCAATCCGAATGTAATTCAGTCCAAAATAAATCTTTCCATGACTGAGGAGACTCGTATGTTTACTTTATTGTTTCAATATACTTAGAAAGGCGGTATTTCGTTATTAATCTTATATGATTTCAAAGGACTAAGTGTTGTTCTGTATAGCGTGATACATATATGGTACTACAATATACACATTGTGTACAATGAACGTATTAGACTATTTTTGTTTTATATTTTTATGTACGCCTTCTGATTAGCCCAGGAACATATAGATGAGTTGACTGTATATTCATATGGGTGTTGAAATACACATGACCACCAAATGGGTGCAATGATGTTAACATCCTCCATATTAATCCCCATATTAAACCAGATCCCCTCTCATACAGTCCTGTCCAACAGCCAGACCCATGAGTTGCCCTCCCCATTGTCCCTCAAAGGGATGATGTCAGAACAAACAAACAAATTAGATCCCCCATCCTCATCTTAATTATATATAATGTGTGACATAAGTTTCAAGAGCGAGCCAGCATGTGTCCAACGAAGTATTGCAGTTAATTTCTAGTAACTTATAATGGAGAAAGCATGGGAACATTAAATCTTTATTAATGAGTCCCAGGAAAAAAAATTAATCTCTGCCTGGGAACAGCAACTTTTACTTTGAAACTCATTCACATTGGTTTAATGCATTAACTTTTAAACGGAACCATAACAAACCTCATTGTGATCCTATATAATTTCCACCAATGAAGCTCAAATTAGAAAGTTATCTTAAGTAAGAGGTCATCAGCTAATCAGTTGGTTTTGTCCAGTGATTCCCAAAGTGGGCGCTACCGCCCCCAGTGGGCGCTGGAGCGATCCGGGGGGGCGGTGATGGCACCTATTAGGACATGGGGGCAGGGCCAGGGGAGGGGAGGGGCCTCTTCCCAAGTGCCAGAGACAGGGCTGAGTACCTGAGACACCTGTTAGGATACAGGGGACGGAGCTAGAGGAGTGGGCATGGCTTCTTCCCAAGAGCCCGAGACAGGGCTGAGAATCTATACCTCTCCTGAGGCACTTGTTGGGACACAGAGGGGTTTTTTTTCCGTGTCAGGAGCAACCGGAGTTGCTTCTGGAGTGAGAGAATTGGCCGTCTGCAAGGATGTTGCCCAGGGGATGCCTGGATGTTTTGATGTTTTACCATCCTTGTGGGAGGCTTCTCTCATGTCCCCGCATGGAACTGGAGCTGATAGAGAGGGTGGAGCTAGGGAAGGGCGCGGGGCCTCCTTCCTAGAGCCTGAGACAGGGCTGAGCCTCTATACCACTCCTGAGAGGCCTTTTAGAGCTAAAGGGCGGGGCTAGGGGTGGGGGTGGGGCCTCTTCTCAGGAGCCTCTGTATACCTCCCCTGAGGCACAGCCCCACCTCCTGTGTCCTAGAGCAGGCACCGCAGGACAGGGATAGAAGCTCAGCCCTGTCTCAGAGCTCGTAACTCTGCCCATCCCAGTCCTGGCTGCTCATTTGTGGCCCCGCCCTCCCCCTCCCAGCCCTGCATCTTGGACTAGGGGAGAGGTTCAGCCCCGCCCTCTTGAGCAGGAGCCACGCCCACCCCTCTAAGCCACACACCCCTCTGTATGTTAAGGGTCTTGATCTTGATTGAAGGTATACAGATATCCCCTGAGTAAAGCCAGACACTATAGTTTCCCCAAAGGCTTGGACGTACCATCACAGTGATGTTAAAGAGAAAATAGCCTCAGCCACATCATATTGATACTTCCTTTGAATCTCTATTTTTTCTCACCAAAAGAAATGTGCTTTAAACATTTCAGGGAGATAGCATTGTTAATTCATGTTATTCATGTGTTTTGGTCTCTGTCCTGTGTGATTAATATTTTAGATAAATGCTTTGATCTGCGTATTTCATGGAACTGAATTTGAATGTGTGTTTGTAGAATTTTTATACTATTTATGTGTTTTAACGGTGCTGTGACCCACCTCGAGCCGTGGGGAGAGGCGGGTAAGAAATAAAATTATTATTATTATTATTTCATAGTACCTTAAAGAGAAAAAAAGTGTTACTTTTCTGAACAGTAGTATCCCAAGCCCTCCCACAGCCTGAGGTGGGATAAGAGTTCCTCCTTTCACTTTATTAAATAAAGATAAAGGTTTTCCCCTGACATTGTCCGACTCTGGGGGTTGGTGCTCATCTCCATTTCTAAGTCGAAGAGCCAGTGTCAATAGACACCTCCAAGGTCATGTGGCCAGCATGATTGTATAGAGCGCTGTTACCTTCCTGCCAGAGCAGTACCTATTAATCTACTCACACTTGCATTTTTGAACTGCTAGGTTGGCAGAAACTGGGGCTAACAGATGGAGCTCACACCGTTCCCCGGATGTGAACCACCAACTTTTTGGTTAGTAAGTTCAGCAGCTCAGCGGTTTAAACCACTGCGAAACCGCAGTGGTTATTATTTTTATTTATGAAAATTCTTCTTCACCATGTATCAAAAATAGCAGAGTGGTATATAACAATATTGGAGTCACCTGCGCATTACCCAACTTTACCTTTCTGTTTATTGAAAAAGAGCCACCCTGCTCCTGCCAGCCCTATGCAGGCTAAGGAGGAAAGCATCTGCCAGGTGAACAAGTAAGCAGGCAGGAGATGAAGGACATGTCAGATTTATGAACCAGCAATGAAGAGACGAGGCTATTACCACTAATATACAAGTAGTTAGGAGTTCTAGAGGTCAGCTGGCAAAGAAAGTTAAAGTAGAATATTTCCCAGTTAAAATGTTATGTTACTGTGTTAGAGACAGCAAATTACACAGGGAGCTGATGTATATTTACTTTTCCCTCTTATTCCTGCTGTTTACCCTCACTTTAGTCTACATTTTCTCTGCCAATCATATATGCAGTACAGCACTTGCATGACTTCCTATTGTGTTCTACTGCCTACGTATGCCTACAATTGGTGTCAAAAAAGCTAAAATTAAGCCACAGGAAACTTCTGTGCATGACAAAAGTAATCATCATCACCATCAACACTGTACAGGACTGCTTTACATGATCCCCTTTGCCCTTTTTCCCCAGAACATCATAAGCACTGTCCATCCTAAAACATTTTTTAGAAACTCAAGAGAACGACAAAAGTATGACAAAAGAAAAATAGAAAAGAATTTCGGTAATCATTTTATACGAACTTCTATCATAAAAATTTGGGAAACATACAAAAATATTTCTATACAAAAATACCAATGTGGATCTCCCCAGTTGAAGCTAATCAGAAAAAAAAATTAGGATGGACGGAATGGCCTAAGTACAGGGAATTATTGATAAAGAAGAATGGCTCTTATGAATTAAAAACACAGGAGGAAATAAAATGAAAGTTCAACAAAGTTTCATGGTTCCAATATGCACAAATAAAAGAACAATACATAAAAGATAAGAAGATAGGTTTTAATGAAACAGAAAATTTTGGGGATAAAATCTTACAAAATGACAAGAAAGATATTACAAAAATATACAATAAGATCTTAGAATGGTCCATGGAGACAGAAGAAATCAAAAGTTGAATGATAAAATGGGCAAGAAATTTTGGACATACAATTAGATTGGCTGAATGGGAGAAAATATGGAATATAAAATTAAGATATACATACTCTACAGACCTTCAGGAGAATTGGATGAAAGTGTTCCACCAATGGTATATTACGCCAGAAAAATGGAATAATGTATAAAAATGCTCAAAATTTATGTTGGAAGTGTAAAAAACAAGAGGGAACATTTTACCATGCTTGGTGGACCTATCCGGAAACGTTGAAATATTGGAGACAAATACATGAAGAGACGCAAAAAATATTAAATAGGACATTTCCTATGAAACCAGAGTATTATATCTTAGGATTAACTGAAAGTATAAAGGACTGGAACAAGAATGATGACATCTTATCTAAATCCATAATAAAAGCAAAAACCTGTATGTGTGTATGTGGCACAGATGTCTGCTCACAAAGACAGCCTCCAGCCTCCACAAACAGGCTATAATTCCCAGGGTCAATCTAGCAAGTCACTCTTTTCCACTGACATTGTGGTCACAGCGAGCGCCATGAACATGCAGCCCAGCCCCTGCCAATGTCCTTCCCAAACACTACGGCCCACCACCCAAAGAATGCTTTCGTTTGGGGACCATTTCATCCTAGATTTTGCTTTTTCTTCCACCACAGGCAGGCATCCCAGGGTTCTCCATTGCTGTGGAATTTGCATGGCCCCGCCCACTGCCCTTTCCTTTCCAATCTCTCTGCATAACAAACAGAGCAGAACTGAGCTGCAACTAAACTTACTGCAGGAGTTTAGGAACTGACTCCACATGGTGGAAGTTGTAGTTCACCCTGCATCAAGTCAGAGTACTGTCACTCCTACTGGGGAATATAGAGGAGTTGTAGTTCACCTACACCCAGAACACTATGAACCCAAATAATGATGGCTCTCGGCCAAACTTGCCATGCAGACCCGATATGCCCAGATTTGACTACTGGTGGGTTTTGAGGGGAACTGGACTGGAAGTTGAGGAGTAGAAGGTACTGGGATTTATAGTTCACCTGCAATGAATGAGCATCACACTTGGCACACAGAGCCCCCCATAACCAATACAACATATTGGACAAGTTTGGGGAAAAGGGAGTTATAGTTCACCTGCAGCCAGATAAACATGACCTACTGAACATACTGCAGGTATTTGTGGGAAGGGGCCTTGATTTTGGGAGTTGTAGTTCACCTCCATCCAAAGACCACTGAATATAGCCAATGACGATTCTAGACCAAACTTGGCACACAGACTGAATGTTACCTGCTGGGGATACTGATAGATATTTCGGGGCAATTGCCCCGGGAATCTGGAAGTTGCAGTAGTTCACCCCCATCCAGAGAGTACTGCAGCACACCTGGTACACAGGCCCAAAATGGCCAACTTATAATACTGGCAGGGTTTGGGGAGAATTCAGCCACAATTCTGGGAATTGTAGTTCACCCACTCCAAACAGAAAACATAACATTAAAAGACAAATAATACCATTCTCAAATGACCCGGGCATCGCCGGGTCCCCAAGCTAGTTAACTTATATAACGACAGCGGCAAGGATGACCTTTGCAAAATACTGGAAATTACAAGAAGTACTATCAAAAGAACAATGGTTAGAAAAAATAGACGAAATCTATGATATGGACAGATTGACCTTTCTATTAAAAGAAAGTAAAGGAAAAATATTAAAAACAACAGATTGGAAGAAATACGAAGAATATAGGAAATAGCAAAGGTCTAAAAATAACTAATGAGATCCTGCAAATTTGTATAAGGATGAGTCTAGAAAACTTTGAAAAGAATAAATTTAAAAAATCCCCCCCCCTTTTTTATTTTCTTTTTTTTCTTTCTTCAACACTATATCAGCTTTTAGAACTAGATACTTAGTTCCTACCCCATTTTCTATGTTATATTACTTCCTTTTACAGATTGTATTTTTTTATTTTATGTAATGCACTCGAAAAATCAATAAAAATTGTTGGTTTTTTTTTTAAAAAAGAGAGAAGAATAAGATGAAACAGGAGTAGAAAACCTAACATTTTCACTTACCAGTTTCACTTACCATTTCAATCTCCAAACTGTGTGTGAACACTTACTTTGATTATAATGCTAACTTCACTTCCAAGTTTTGTCCTGTTAACTTCTCAACACACTTTGTTCTCTTTCTTTATGAGTCTCTGAAACTGTTTAATGATAATTTTACTCTTTACAAAAACTGAGTGTTATAGAACACTGCTTCTAGTACAGATCTCTGCCTCTACAAGACACAAACACCAAATAAAAATGTATCAAAAATGTCTGCACCAGGCACTGAATTGAGGTGTTCATTTCATACTAGAATAGTTGCACCATGTGCCCTTACCAATTTGGAGAGGCAGGATTTGTTAATTGTAATAGCAAGAAACAATACCACATTCAGATAAAGATTTTAATCACTAGACATTTTCCAAACATGAGTATCAATTTGCACTGTATTCCATCAGTCAATGCAACTTTGCTGTTCTTTTTAGCCATTCACTTATGACAATGTGAGTGTTTGGTTGGAAGTCATTCATAGACGCCCACTAAAAAAGAAAGCTAGACAACAGCTAACCTCAGCATTTCTTGTTCAGAATCGCAAACCATGAAATACTGCTGTCAGATACAACAGACAAGCTGCATTATTTGTTTGTTAAAACCAGCTCATTGGATATTAGTCTGAATGTGGATACATGTCATCTTGCCCTGATCAGTACTCCTCTTTCTTTTGTTAGCATAAAAGCTAGTATCCCATTAAACAAAGTAGAAATCTTCATATGACAGATTGGTTAAATTATATCTGGAACCTGCTCTTGTCAGCAACCCCAAGTAGAACTGTAGGAATCCATAAAATTAACATAATCAAGTTGAACGTAAAACAATCACTGACATTGCCTTCAGAAAAACATCAAAGCTGCTTGTAGGATCGCACTGAATAGTGGCTCTCAACCTTGAGCCAAATTTTGCTAGGACTTAACACATAACCACAGCCAACAAGGGCAATGCTGAGGGATTCTAGGAGTTGTAGGCCAATAATATCTGAAGTTCTTGCCCTGGTTTGGAAGTATTGCATTAGAGCAGTGGTTCTCAACCTGTGACTTCCCAGATGTTTGACCTTCAACACCCAGAAATCATAACTGCTGGTAAATTGGTTGGGATTTCTGAAAGTTGTAGGCCAAAACACCTGGGGAGCCACAAGTTGAGAACCACTGCATTAGAGTGAGGAAGTTTCCTACACCAAGATCAACATAATACCTTACATCTGCACAGAAGTACCTTTTTGGGGGGGACAACAGGAGAGATGGGCTTCCCATTAGACACAGAAACTGACATATACAGGATCTATTCATATGCCCTTACCTTCAGAGGCAGGAAAAAGCCTGGTATCTAGAAGTAGCTCTGACGGAAGCAGATGACAAACAACAGTCAACAATCAACAACAACAACAACAACAACAACAACGAAAAGGTGGGATGTTCCTTAAATTAGGCTACTAAAAGTGAGAAGACTTATGGGGAAAGCAAAATTGAATTCATGTGTTAAACATGGGTAGGCAACTGCCAGGGGACCAGGTGTCAATTTTCAATTGTCCAAAAGCTCGAGGGTCTCACTTTCGTTACCCATCGTTTATTTATTTTGTTGAGAATACACAGAATTAACTATAATATATATAAAGTAGATTTTTTTTGTGTCAGAAGCGACTTTTTTTCAAGTCAGGAGTGACTTGAGAAACTGCAAGTCACTTCTGGTGTGAGAAAATTGGCTGTCTGCAAGCACGTTGCCCAGCGGATGCACAGATGGTTTGATGTTTTACCATCCTTTTGGGAGGCTTCTCTCATGTCCCCACATGGGGAGCTGGAGCTGACAGAGGGAGCTCATCCATGCTCTCCCCGGATTCGAACCAACAACCTTTAGGTCAGCAGTCCTGCCAGCACAAGGATTTAACCTTCTAAGCCACTGGGGGCTCCTATAAAGTAGATTATAAATAGTTGTAATTGATTACAATTAAGTCACTAAATATGATTAACTCCATTTTAAAACCATAGAGGTTATTAATAAAATCTCCACTTAATTGATTACTGTTAAATATATGATTATGAGACTTTAAAAACAAAAGATCTTGTGACCACACAAATCCTAGAAGCTGCACCTTATCCATTATTAGTGTGAATAACATCATAAAAATAGACTTCTGGGGTGACCAGTGGGGTGCCACAGGGTTCTGTTCTGGGCCCAGCGCTATTCAACATCTTTATCAATGACTTGGACATGGGAATAGAAGGCATGCATATCAAATTTGCAGACGAAATAAAATTTGGAATGGCTAATACTCCAATGACAGGATCTGAATCCAAGATGACCTTAACAGATTATACAGCTGAGTCAAAACCAACAAAATGAATTTCATCAGGGAAAAATGTACAGTACTACACTTCGGCCCCTGGAGCCCCCGGTGGTGCAGCATGTTAAAGCGCTGAGCTGCTGAACTTGCGGACCAAAAGGTCGCAGGTTCAAATCCAGGGAGCGGAGTGAGCATCCGCTGTTAGCTCCAGCTTCCACCAACCTAGCAGTTCGAAAACATGCAAATATGAGTAGATCAATAGATACCACTCCAGCGAGAAGGTATCGATGCTCCATGCAGTCATGCCAGCTACATGACCTTGGCGGTGTCTACAGACAATGCCGGCTCTTTGGTTTAGAAATGGAGATGTGCACCAATCCCCAGAGTCAGACATGACTAGACTTAATGTCAGGGGAAAACCTTTACCTAACCGTACACTTAGGCAATAAAAATAAAATGCACAGATACAGGACAGGTGACACCTGGCTTAAAAACAGAACATGTGATAAGGGATATATGAGTATAAATGTATCCCCTGAACATGAGCCAACAGTGTGATTCAACAGCTTAAAAAACCAATGTGATTCTAGGCTGCATCAATAAAAGTACAGTGTCCAAATCAAGGGAAGTCATAGTCCCACTCTATTCCGTTTTGGTCAGATCTCACCTGGAATATTGTATCGAATTCTGAGAACCACAATTCAAGGATTGACAAGCTAAAACATATCCAAAAAAGGGTGGTCAAAATGATGAAAATTTTGAAAGCCAAGCCCTATGAGTAACAGCTTAGGGAGCTGGGATGAGCAGCTATGAAAGAACTAGACAAAATCCTGAAATGTAAGAACATATACAAATACTGAATGCTAAAGATAGGATAGCCCATGCCTTTGTATTTCCAGTTTCTATATAAGGTTGTGAATGCCGGTCAGTGAAGAAAGCTGATAGGAAAAAAAATCAGCTCATTTGAAGTGGTGCTGAAGAAGAGTTCTACAGATACCGTAGACTGCTAAAAGGACAAGTAAATGAGCCCTAGAGGAAATCAAGCCTGAACTCTCTTGAGAAGCCACGCTTATGAACTAACACTGTTGTATTTTGCACATATCATGAGAAGGTATGACTCACTAGAAAAGACAATAAGGCGTGGTAAGCTTAAAAGACGTAGGAAAAAAGAAAAAATGCATTTCAGATGGAGATATTCAATCATAAAGGCACAGCCCTAACTTTGCAGGGATGTTGGTGACAGGGTGACTTGGAGGTTTCTCATTTGTGGGGTTGCCATAAGTCAAAATTGATTTGATAGCAGTTAACAACAACAAATAAATATGTATCATGATAATGTTTTGAGAGGGGGAAGTTACAGATAGGATTACTGACATAGTGGGAGTAAATGGGAAGGGAGAGAAGAAAGGCAGAGGAGGAGAGGAGGGAGAGAAAGAAAAGCTTGCAAACTTTATTTTGGTGTTGATTTTTTTTACCATGACCAACATCAATTTATTCCACACCTTTGCTCTCTCCTCCAGTACCAGTCCATATCAGTTACAGAGGTGAGGGCAAGGGGAATTCCCAGGCAGAGATGCTGATTTCTGGAGTTTCTTAGAAAATGCAAGAAACAAGCTGAAGCGAAGGAGGTAGTACAGCTTTGGCACCACATACCTTTGCAAGACTCAATGACTGTCATCGTCATTCTCAAACATTAATCCACGTTGCTAGGCAACTAGGCAGGGAAGAAATGCCGTACTTTCGGATTAGCGTCTAGACTGCATGACCTTTCCCTTGGTTTTCTGGGTATAATTGGCACTAAAAAATTCTGGGCTCATGAGTAGATAGCCTTTTAAAGAAAAGTAAATTATTTGCAATTCCTAAAGGATAAGATTGGGGGCAGAGAAAGGGAAGTGAAGCACATTCTTGCATCTGAAAAGGCCATTAAATTACCTGTTTTAGGAAAGTGATGTGCACAGAAGAATTTCAGCCCTTGCAATCCAACTGCCAAGATTTTGATTTGCCCAGCAACCAACTCTGACAAAGGGTTCTTTCACTCAAGGGGATAATGTCAACTCTTCAATTAGCAAAGAAAGGACTGAAAGAAGATTATTACCTCTAGCACTGGAGGGTGGGAGAGAGAAAAGAATTGCATCCTCCTGATATTTTCATTAACTCTTTTATCATTGTGCATAAAAATATTCAAGAACACATGAATGCTGCCTTGGAGCTTCTCGTTCCTACAGTCAGCCTTTTCCTTCTTATTAGATCTCTCCCTCTCCTTCTTTCCTTCTAAGAGACATACACAGTGTCCCAAAACTTTAAATACTTCCTTACGCAATTTAAAAGTCCCTATTTTCCGTTTCAATCCCCCAGGGAACAGGAAACTTCTGACTTTCAGCAGAACTCAACACTGCAAGATCTCAGCATCTGACAGTAGAACCCGTTGGGTGCGCCCTGCCCAGAGGCCTTGAAAAGATCTGGCAGTCACTCTAAAATGGAAGCTGACTAATGCTCCAGGAAGGCATTTTATCCATGATGGAATAAATAACTGGAGGCACTCTTTTTAGAATTAAGGTCATATCTAGTGTTTGCCTCCATCTCTGCAAGAAAAGAGATAGATGGAGTTGACATTCCCACAGCTAAACGTGAGTGTTGAGCTCTAGCAGGTGGATCTGACCATTGTCACTTCCTCTTAGTGAGCATGTATGCGTGTTCAACTCACCTATCAACTTATGGTGACTCCATGAATTCCACAGGATTTTCTTGGGTAAGGAATACTCAGAGGAAGTGCTACCAGTTCCTTCATCTGAAATATAGCCTGCAGAACCTGTATTAATTGGTGGTCTCCCATCTAAGTATCAACCAGAACTAACCCTACTTAATACTTAATATTAACCAGAACTAACCCTGCTTGGAGCCCTCGGTGACACAGTGGGTTAAACTGCTGAGCTGCTGAACTTGCTGACCGAAAGGTCGGCGGTTCGAATCCGGGGAGCGAGGTGAGCTCCCGCTGTTAGCCCCAGCTTCTGCAGACATAGCAGCTCAAAAACATGCAAATATTAGTAGATCAATAGGTACCGCTCCAGCAGGAAGGTAACGGGGCTCCATGCAGTCATGCCAGCCACATGACCTTGTAGGCGTCTACCTCCAAGGGAAAAACCTTTACCTTTACCTTAACCCTAATTAGCTTCCAAGATCAGAAGGTGTTTACTGAATGACTTTTTAAAATGGCATTTGTAGTGCTGCCTTAAGTACCAACTTAACCACGTCTGAAGCAAATATGTTCTCTCTTGTCATTTTCTAGGTTCTCCAGCACAGTTCTATGGTATCCTCCTGTTGAACATTGTCTATACCAGTGGTTCCCAAACTTATTTGGCCTACCGCCCCCTTTCCAGAAAAAATATTACTCAGCGCCCCCTGGAAAGGGGGGCGTGGCTTAGAGGGGTGGGCGTGGCTCCTGCTCAAGAGGGTAGGGCTGAGCGTCTCCCCTAGTCCAAGATGCAGGGCTGGGAGGGGGAGGTGGGTGGGGCCACAAATGGGCGGTCAGAACCGGGATGGGCGGGGTTACAAGCTGCCAGGACACAGGGGGCAGGGCTAGAGGAAGGGGTGGGGCCTCTTCCCAAGTGCCTGATGGGGCTGAACCTCTATACCCCGCCCCCGTGTTCTAACAAGCGCCTCAGGGGTGGTATACAAAGGCTCTAAAACTAGGAGCCTATGGTTCCCAATAATAATAATAATAATAATAATAATAATAATAATAATCGTTTTAATTCTTGTCTGTCTCTTCTCACGGCTCAAGGCAGGTTACAGCAATACTAAAACATAAGCAAACACATAATCATTTTAAGACAGTTCGTAAAATGCACATATTAAAACATACCTCCGTAAAATACTATGAAAATACACCAAAAAACAGGCATACAGAGGAGTTTAAAATTCACCATTAAAACTGTCTTTAACTGTAATGTATGTGCATGCACTTACATCTTTCCCCCCCTTTACCTATGGAAAATAAAGGCATGCATTCTTCACACAGCAGGGCAGAAGAAATGCTTCTGAGTGTTTAGGAAAAGTTAATATCTGAACTGTGCACTTACCTGTCTGAGCCTCTTATGAGAAAGTATTTCCATATATGTAATCCTAAGAATGTAAAAATACCTTCAAAGTGAAGAATTATTGCTAATTAATATTTTGAAGCCATTTTCCAAGAACTATCTGAAATAATCTCAAACTGATTTACAGAAAATTTCCCTGAAAATACCAAAGCCTCTCTGATTAACAGTCAGCATTTTTGTTACCAAAGCTTCTACTAATTTAAAGGATGCATAATAAGGACAAGTTTGGAAAGTGAAGATGTTCACTGGCATGAATATGCACTCATAGGAAACCTTCACCTGCTGAATTGTCACTGGGTATTGACAACAGAGGAGACCCATGAGACAGAAGGAGAAATTGGGGAAAAGATGGGAAGTGGGAGAGGCAACTCTTGAAAGCCACTTTGTCAAATGAAGAGCATTTCCTATGTCTTTGCATCAGCAGGGACAAAAATCCACTGGGGCTGATGGAGAGCAGGTTGTGGACACCAATGGCAAAGCCAAATGATCATTAGAGACAAAACCAATGTCATCTAAGCTGCTACCCAGTCCCCTTCCTCCTGAAGGCTAAGTACACCTATCCTAAAGTCACTCCACTGGCTGCCAATTAGTTTCCGGACAAAGTTCAAGGTATTGGTGAAGCACTACATGGTTTGGGTACAGGTTACCTAAAGGATTGTCTTCTCCCGTACAATCTGCCCCAAACACTTAGGTAATCTGGGGGGGGGGGGGCAACTGCTCCATCTTGCCAGAACCTGACTAGCAACCACCACCCAAGGGACTTTTTCATCAGCCATTCCACAACTGTGGAACAACCTGCCGCTCAGCTGTCACAATTTAAGATACAAGTGAAACCTATCTCTTCCGGCATGCCTACCCAAACAGTTTTAATGATGAATATTAAACTCCACTGTGCGCCTAATTTTTTTTTTGTGTATTTCAATATGCATTTTATGTAAATATGTTTTAATATATGTATTTTATGGAGTGCTTTATAATTATTATGTTTGTTTATGTTTTGGTAATGCTGTAACCCACCTCAAACCATGAGGAACAGTGGACAAGAAATAAAACTATTATTATTATTATCATCATCATCATCATCATCCTCTTCCCAGTGGTTGGGAGGTGGATGTGAATTAAATGGCGCACTAACTACCCCATCCTTATTTTCTCTTGGTACAAACATCTGTGATCCGTTATTGGCAACTTCAATTAGCCTCCAGTGGCCTAGGGGATAAAAGCCTTGTGACTTGAAGGTTGGGTTGCTGACCTGAAGGCTGCCAGGTTCGAATCCCACCCGGGGAGAGCGCAGATGAGCTCCCTCTATCAGCTCCAGCTCCATGGGGGGACATGAGAGAAGCCTCCCACAAGGATGGTAAAACATCAAAACATCTGGGCATCCCCTGGGCAACGTCCTTGCAGACGGCCAATTCTCACTCCAGAAGCAACTCTGGTTGCTCCTGACACAGAAAAAAAAACTTCAATTAGCCACCACTTTGTAAAAGTATCCTTCCCAAACTGAGAAAACTACCCATCAGACCATAGGTGTGAATTCAACCAAAGAGGCAAATTGCTCCATGGTAGCCTATTTACTGAGAAAATTGCCCTGATTAAGTTGATTATTTTCAGTCAACCTTTTGTCCTGCCTTTTGTTTTTCCAGCATTTTTGGAATTGGTATCAATGCAGTAAGGTGCTGATCCTCCCTCAGTCACCTTTTGGTTAAAGGACATGCCTTTTGTCAGGATTAGTGTCAGCATGGTAACAACTGACCTTCTGGGCTTTCCCTGTGCAGAAAATAAAAGATCTTTCTTTTTTTTAAAAAAAAGTTAATATTTGCTTGTACTTTCATGTTTCATGCCATGGTGAAAGAAGGCAATTTTAGTCAGAAGAATGGAAGGGCAAGTGTTAACCATTCCAGTTGCATGGTCTCAGTCTAATAGGCAGTGTGACGTCTATTACTCATTAAGACAGATCACATTTAATGTGATATTTTCAGTGGTTTTAGAAATTTCCATTTGCCTTTTACATTGTGGCACTTTTATTCCCATCTATCTCTATTATGCCCACGCACACACAAATGTTAGTTTATTCCATTCCTGTAGAAAAAGAAAGAGATACATAAAAAACCTCAATCTTTCTTCACCTATACTGGAGACAAAGCAAAGCCATGCCATATCTTCCACATTTTTGTTGTTCATAGCTGTATTTAAAATGTAAATCATTCCTGCAATCTAACTGGCACCCGACACTGTCCAGACACTGAACATATTATCATGAATATGAATAGCAGTTTGCTGCTTATATATGATGTTGCTGTTACATGCATATGATTTATAGAGACCCTTTCCGAAGGTCAGCAAGATTTATTGAGAGCAGGTCAGCCATTGCCTTCCTCTAATGTTGAGAAAATATGACTTGAGGCTCTCCAAATGTTGCTGGGCTCCAGAATACCAACCAGGGCTTATTTTTCTGTACCTTCATGCTAATTCCAGCATATGTTGACCCCATTCCTGTTTTCTTCAGGGGAGTTTTGTCATTGTCTTCCTTGCATGAATTCATCAAGTATGTCTCCATGGCTTGGTGGGAATTCAAACCCTGATCTCAACAATCAAAGCACTATACCATGCTGATTCTCACCACCTAGACAGGACTAATATATTTAAAAGTCTTCCCAGTGCACTTTTCAGTGATGCTACAAAGTCTGCCTTGATCAATGACCTGTCAAATATACTAATTAAACAAATCCCATCAGTCTTGGCCCTCCCTATTTGCTGACGCTGTTGGCCGAGAACTCTTTTCTTAAGTTGTTCATTGGCTCACATTGGTCCAAAATCCAATTCAGAATCCTGCTGCCACAATATATCACAATCTGACAGAACCCTCTTACTCGTAACAAATTACTGTGCTGGGCTTTAGCATGGCAGGTTAAACACCAGCTGCAATAAATCTTATCAATTGAAAGGTTGGCAGTTCAAGGACTGGGTTGGGGGTGAGTCCAGCTCATTGCCCACCTAGCAGATCGAAAACAACTGTGAGTACATAAATAGGTACAGCTTAAGCGGGGAAGTATTTTAATGGCACCATAAGGAAATACCAGAAAAATTCTGGAGATCAAAAAAGGAGGAAGTCTGTGAACATGGTTCTTCAACATGGAGGATGGAGCAACAGCACACACACACATCCCTGTGGCCAGAATCTTGCACAACCTCCAGGACGTTGAAGATGGAAAATGCCTATATGCCTCTATCTGTACTATTGTCCTGTCCTGTCTGTGTTTAACGGCATTGAATGTTCGCCAAATATGTGTTCTGTGATCCGTCTCATGTCTCCTTCGGATTTTGTGTGTGTGTGTGTGTGTGGAGTGACTTGAAAAACTCCAAGTCGCTTCTGGCATGATAAAATTGGCCATCTGCAAGGATGTTGCCCAGAGGATGTACGAATATTTTTGATGTTTTTATCATCCTTGTGGGCGGTTTCTCTCATGTCGCCGCATGGAGCTGGAGCTGATAGAGGAAGCTCATCTGCACTCTCCTCAGGTTGGATTCGAACAGGCAACCTTCAAATCAGATCAGCAACCCAACCTTCACGTCAGCAGCCCTGCCAGCACAAGGGTTTAACCCACTGTGCCACCTGGGGCTCCTTCAGGATAAGAAGGTCAGAATATAAATGCTGTAAATAAATCAATAAATTAACACTGAAATCTATTAAGTCAAGGCTACTTCTCAAAATAATAATACATTTTAACATGGTGTAGTAGTTTGAGTATTGAACTAGGACACTGGGAAACGATCACTACTGGGTTACCTTGAATAAGTCACTCTTCCTTAGCCTCAGAGAATTACAACAGTAAACCTCCTCTGAACAAATTCTACCAACCCCCCCCCCCCCCCTAGAATCAACATGTTAGATTGCTATGTGAAGGCACACAGCAATTTTGTTTTTTGTAAAAGTCAACTAAATATGCTTTTATTACATATAACAATTGTTTAAAATTCAGTGAAATTAGTAGGTAGCAGCTGAAGCCACACAAATACACAATTCAAAAACAAAGTTAGTCTTTTAGAAAGGCAGGTAGCAAGGTGCTTTGAGAAGTACCACTTAGCTTATGAACTTTTAATCTGTCATCAAGCATCCTGAATCTGATATTACTGAAAAGAGAGGGTATATACTACATTTCAGTTGCTTTATGTACCCAATGGAGCAGAAAGGAAGCCTCATTGTGTATTTAGAAACAATATATTGTAAACTTCTTTTGAACTTAGATGTCTTTTCTATGATTAAAGAAATGAAACTAGATCATTGATTGCAAAGAAGATCTGACGGATAGAATGACATAAGGAAAGAATTAGCTGAAATTTTTGAAAATACAGAAATAGAACAATGAAGTTTCCCAAACTCTAGAAAGGGGTCATTCCAGAGGCAAATTCCACATCCTCCAAGAGAATGACTAACGGTCTATTCTATCTTATTATAGCTGTCCTATTCTCATGAAATCTAGGAATGAACTGCAGTGAGACATGGAGAGAAAGGTTAAATGCATCATAAAATCACAGTGTCTTTTTATATGAAGTAATGGGGATTTCCCTCCTGCCCATGCTCTATGATGCATATCTAGAATTAACATCTACTTAAAGTTATTGAAACAATAATGACACCTTTTAGCCTCTCTTCTATTATGGAAAAGGGACAACAAATACCGAACCCATAAAGCAAATCAGAGCCATCAGAAAGCAATATTCCAAGAGCAGCTGCACCCAGCAACAGTTGACTCTAGCTGCTACTGATACATCAGATACTCCACGAACAGCACATCCTTTGTCCCTCAAAATGCCTGGGGTGAAATCTAAACTCTTTAATACCTCCAACACACCTTTCCCTTTTCATTACCTGCTACAGTGAAGGCTTTCTTCCTGAGACTTAATCAAAATGAGAGCACTCAGTTCACTCCCAGATCCTGCTACTACAAGAATTTCTAAAATATCATGGTATGAAATCATCTGCCATAATATATATTAGTTACACCAAAATGCATTTTCTCAGAGCTGAATAAGTGAAAGAGAAAGGGCTTATATAGACTGAATGTATGAGATAAAAGTTGCAAGCATGGGTACACAGGGGGGATTATCAGCAGAGAAACACTTCTGCGCATGCTTCCAACACCAAATGCTTCCATGATCCAGCCTTTTCCTGTAAAAGATTTCTAGGAGACTTCCAAACAAGGAATAGTATTTGGGGACAGGATGTGAAACATTTTTCTAGTCACTAAATCTGTTTGAACACAATTTATACTTTAAACATTAGAAATGTATTTAATGTTCCACAAAGGATGATCTATTTAACCAACTCCACTTAAAACTGTTTGAAGAACTAGTGCCTAGCATCTATGAATACATGGGGTACTGTGGTGAGTCCATATGAAACAGGGGCTGGATTTGCAAAACAACTGCTTCATCCAGTCATTACTCCGCAAGAGCAGAACATGGAATTTACTCTGGAGCTGTCCACACAAGAGACCCACAGCTGAATAGCTACCATCAAGCAACTTTCTCTCAGAGATTTGGTGATGTTGCATTTCTGGTGATATCGTATTGGGTGCCAAGCCACATGACCAGAAATGCAATGTCACCAGAAGCTTCTGAGAGACAGTTGCTTCTTGACAGCAATGCAAGGGTAGACCCGATGTGCCCGCATCCGATCCAACCATCCAAAGAACTCTGGGAATGCTCTTGAGGCTACATCAGAGCAGCCCTGGGGCCCTTTAAAACCAGATTTTTCTAGTAAATGTAGACATGGTGATAGTAAAGTAATAGGGATGTGACAAAGCTACAACTCAAAAATAATATAATAAGCAAGAGTGGAGTGATTTAATTGGTGAAATAAATAAACTTTGTTATCTTCAAATATTACTTTTTAAGGACATTCTTTGAGGCCCCTTCTACACTCTACTCAGGGAAAGAGATAAAGATATTAATAGATAGACAGATAGATTGATACTCTGTGTGTGTGTGTATGCATGAGGTAAAGTACACTATTTACACTGCCCGATGTTCTAGCCTCATGTACCAGTATATACAGTAAGTATGAATGATCCAGCATCTAGGTTCCATTACAATATTGCAGTTATCAGATAATACCATGCTTGTGAGAAACATTGGGAGAGCAGGTCTCTTACTAAGATGTGCAGCCATTGGATTTATCTTCATTACGAAGAAAAACATAGAAATTCTTCCTGCTTCTCTTACAGGAATAAAAAAGAGTGCTTCTGTAACCATCATTTCTGTACATTCCCATCCTAAGATCACTCTCCCTTGGCTTTTGCGATCGTGTTATGACTCATGCACAATAAGAATCATTTCACAGGCTTTGTTCAACAATATGACCCATGAGAACAAGACAACTATTTATGGATTGCTAACATTGGAATTTGGACCTGCCGCTGTGTTGTCCCTCTGCTGCATAAATAGGATCATATGCCACCTCTCTCCCACGGTGAATGGTATTTTTATCACTGGCAGAAATGTAAGTCTCTTATGTGGATGTGAACCCATTTCACCCATCACATGAAGCGTAATCTAAGGAGTGACCACATTTTCAACTTGGGCCAGCTACTGCCCGAAAGAAAGATGTATCTTCTAAATATGCTGAGGGAGAGGAGAGTACTTGGCTCTTCAGAAGAATGAGGGCCCTTCCACACAGCCATATGATCCAGAATATCAAGGCAGAATAATCCACAATATCTGCTTTGAACTGGAATATCTGAGTCCACACTGCCATATATTCCATTTCAAAGCAGATAATGTGGGAGTTTCTTCAGCAGTGTGAAAGGGGCCTTAGAAGCCTGCTACAAGGCTTAAAAGAAAAATTGCGTTCTGCCTGCTCCCTCCTATATACACACCACCAGGTTTTGAACCAAGTATATAAGCAATAAAAAGAGCAGAAAAGGTGGTAAGCATATTTGTTGAGGAGACACAAGATGCATATTGAGAACAGTACATTTAACATTTAGAGGGTTTTTCAAAAAATAGTGCACTTGAAATAAGAATGGTCGGTTCCCAATTTTTTATTAATATGGTCATTAATCATAGCTTGCAGTTATGGCAATTTATGACACTAGCAAGGCTAAAACAGAGCAAGGTCATCTACTGGTAGACCACTGGATAATTTATAGTAGATTACCAATGGTTTCTGCCTTGCCGTTATTGTAGTGATGACAAGAAAATGGTAATTTTTTGTGACTGATGCTAATTAAATCAAAACAGGAGAAACCATGTGCAAAAGAATCTGTCCACAGGGTCCAATTCAGATATAAAAAACCTTAAATGTCTATGTTTAGTATGTGCTCAGGATCATGTTCTTCCACAAATGCAAGTTCAGTTTCCTGAGCCACTGTTTCATTCTAGAGTCTAGCTTGTGGACATTGGGATTCTGCTTGTGCATGAGCCTTTGCATTACCTGTCCACTTATGGCAGTGGTTCTCAACCTGTGGGTCCCCAGGTGTTTTGGCCTACAATTTCCAGAAATCCCAGCCAGTTTACCAGCTGTTAGGATTTCTGGGAGTTGATGGCCAAAACATCTGGGAACTCACAGGTTGAGAACCACTGACTTATGGCAACGCCATGAATTTGATATGGGTTTCTTAGACAAGGAATACTCAGAGGGAGCTTGGCCACTTCTTTCCTCTAAAATATACCCTTCCAACATTTAGTCTGCATTGATGGTCTCCCACCCAAGTACTAACCAAAATCAGATGGGATCTGGTAACTTTGGGGTATAGGCAGTCCCAGAGCTACAAGCATCCAACTTACAAATTACTCATAGTTAAGAATAGGGATGAGACAACAGGAGGTGAGAGAAATCTGCCACTCAGAAGGGAAATTCACTCCTGTAAAAAAATATTGTGTAAAGGTAGTATACAGAATACAAGAGAAAGAAAAGTCAAATACACATTATGCAAATACATCTGCCCACCAACACACTGTGAATATATTATATATATTACATACACACAGGCGTCTATATTTTATAACTGGACAACTTCTGGAGGTGCAGAACCTGAAACTGAATAAGCATGACCCAGGGAGATATTGGGGAGTTGCAGATAGTGGTGTGATTGTATTATACTAGAGTAAATACTGCATTGTGTCTGCTTTATTATTATTATTATTATCACTATGTTTATGTCTATTGTTTATTTATATCCCGCTTTCTCTCTCCACAAAGGAGACTCAAAAGTGTTTCTCATTAAATGCATTTCAATACAATTTTAAATCCAAAAATATACAAACATTAAAATAGAATTAAAGATCAATGGTATCCATTAAAAATTAAGAGTTAAAATCCTTAAAACTGATTTAAAACAAATATGGTACTCCACATCCAACACATACCATAACGAGGCTGAAAATGTCCATCCAGCCATTTATTGTGTGTTTTTACTGATAACCAGGCCTGTAGCGAGGGGGCGGTTTTAGGGGTTCAACCCCCCCCCCCCCGAAAATTTTCAGGTTATAAAAAAAAACCTGGTTTACTCATGAATTTTAACTGGTTAACCAAATCCCCATGCTAAGTCTATGAGACACAAAACATTAAGAGTCCCTCCAGGCACTATCTCAAGCAGATATTGACAGGTTTGTAGCGGGGAGGGGTGTGTGCAAGGGGTTAACCCCCCCCCCCCGCCCGAAATTTTCAAAAAAAAAAAACCCGGAAATTTTTTTCTGGCTACGGCCCTGCTGATAACCCTCCCTGCTACAAATATTTCACTTTAATGGTATGCTCTACAAATACCCTGAAATGAGTCCTGAAAAACCCTTGAAGGAAATTAGTTTTGTAAGAGATGATTGGAAGGAACCGAAGTTGCTCTTAGGGTCCTTCCACACAGCCATATAACCCAGAATATAAAGGCAGAAAATCCACAATATCTGCTTTGAACTGGGTTATTTGAGTCCACATTGCCATATATGCCAGTTCAAAGCAGATAACGTAGGATTTTATGCAGCTGTGTAGAAGGGGCCTCAGTTGCTCTTTTCATCCTGCCTGGGTCCCATGTGTGTGGCACATCGTGCTGACGGATGCTGTGCAATTTACCCATCAAACATTTTAATATACCGCTTAATTTCTTCATCCTTCCACCCACTTTAAGTTTCTTTAACTGCTGTTTTCCTGTGTAGACACAAAATACTTTTCAGACTAATCTGTTTTTAATGGTTTGAAGGATTACATTTAAATAACACTTTCAAAGGGTTTGGTTTGTTTCTTTTTAAATATTTGAGAGTTTACCAAGACAGGAATTACCATAGGCATCTCAAGGGAGTTCAAAGTGATAACAGAGACATCTGTGATTGAACAGTGGATATATATCAGTAACTCAAAGCTGGAGGATTAATACAGTATTTAAATGATCCTTAACTATATGTGACAGCAAAGCATTTAAAAATACTTCAATTTGTATTCTTTGAAAAGAGACCATTCAAGAATATTCTTGAACCAAAAGAATTTTTTCTATCGTGTGAATTAGCAGGGGTTTTTTGACAGGTGCCATGTATACATTTAAACAGTGTCATTAGATGAAATGTATTATGTATATAATGTATTACCCTATATACTCATGTATACTTCTAGAAATTTTAGTCAAAAAAATCAACCACAAATACCTAGCTCAACATACCCATATATCAATGTAGATACTGTACCTAAACTCTCATGAGATTCCTTCCTAAACCCTCTAAAAAGTGTAATCTATCTTTCTTTCCTTATTCCTTCCTTCCTTTTACCTGCAACACATATGATGAATTTGGTGGGGGGACGGGGACTGTCCTCTCATGATTCATGACTAGTGAAACAGACAGACACTGCTGCTTTATGTCTGGTTGCCTACTGTTAGGCTGATGTCCACTAGCTGCCAAAACCGCACTTCGAAAAGAAGAAATTAACAATGGTGTGATTGTGTTTTGCCCACTGAGGCACATTATGGAAATCAAGCGCCTCAGGGGGCACAGCACAATCCATCTTTAAGCAAATGTTCTTGATCCAGATCCAGACTTGAGCAAATTCTGCTTTCAGTAAGTCATGATTCCCTTTTGTTAACTGGGACTACAAAGTACAAAAAGATGGCAATGACTTCAGGTAAAACACATGAAAGAACTTGCTTATATAAGCAAAAGGAGGCGGGTTTGCAGTATATGCTACTGACAGTAAACTTTCTAGCTGTGGTCCAGAATACCTGTCAGTAGTATGGGAGTCATATTCCTTGGCCACACAACCAGAGCAGGCCCTAGGTATTTTTCAAGTGTAGGCGAACAGAATTTTGCCCCCCCCCCCCCAAACCAATCACTGAAAAATAAAAGCGTTGGATAAGCGAAAATGCTGGATAATAAGGAAAGATAAAGGAAAAGCCTATTAAACATCAAATTACATTATGTTTTTACAAATTAAGCACCAAAACATCATGTTTTACAACAAATCAATAGAAAAAGCAGTTCAATATATGGTAATGTTATGTAGGAATTACTATATTTGCGAATTTAGCACTAAACATTGAACAGGGATATAGGGCAGTGTGGACTTAGATAACCCAGATAGCCCTCAGTATTAAAAAAAACTCTAAAATCAGGACAATAAATAAAGAACAACGCTCTGAAAACAGAAGAAATCCAGACAGTAAACAATCAGGGACAGCTAACACCTCCCAAAAAAAGATTCTCCCAGGCAAGAAGAAGCCAGGCCTTGAAGCCACAGGGCCATTAAATGCTAATCAAGGTGATTAATTACAACATTACAAAAGTTCTTTCTCCCACCCTGGACCTTCTACAGATATATAAACCCCACATACCTAGCTTCCAAGTTCCCACAGACCTCACAATCTCTGAAGGCCCCAAAGGTGGGCTCCCGTGGTGTGAAGGTGGGTCTGCACCGGCCGGAAGGCCCAGCACGGGCACCGGGAGGCCCAGCGTGGCCGCCCGAAGGCCCAAAAGAGAAGGAGGTGGAGAGTGGTGCCCTCCTCCCAGGACGATGGCGCCCCTGGGACAATGGCGCCACAGGCAAGTGCCTAGTTCGCCTTATGGTTGGACCGCCTCTGCACACAACCCTTTCCTGGGCCACACAACTCTCTTGTAGCTGCATTTTTCAGTCATTTCTTATTGTTGTTGCCAAGGACCTTCAGGTCAACTCTGAGAGTGGATCTACAATGACTCATAACCTGATGCCGATCCAGTGTGATTAACACTGAATAGGCCCAGGTTATGGTCTAGAGAGGGAGGCCCCCAACTACTGTAAAGGCAGGATGGAGATCCCATTGTCCAGCAGGGGCAACTAATGTAGTTCAGCAGTACTGGTCAGCCACCCTAAACTGTTCCCTCACTCCATCCCACCCCATGTCATGGCAGTCTCTAGCTATGACACGAATCCTGTCTGTTAGGATGCCATGAAGTCAGATGTCTGTTGGATGCCATGAAGTCAGATGGGGCGACGGGGCGACAAGGAAGGGAGAATGGAAAAGGAGGAAACCTCTTTTTCTCGCCCTCCCTTCCCAGCGCACCCTTCGCCCCTGACTTTACTGGCAGGTGAAGAAGATGGATAGGTAAGACAAAATTATGGCTGGAAACCTCCATGACAAAGGGGAGGGAGAAGGAGACTGCCATCCCTTGTTCCTGGGCCACCCAAGTCTGAGAAACTCAGGATGAAAGAGTGAGTCATTGTGGCTAATTAAGATTTTTGACCAGCCAAACTATTCCTACAGGCCCTAAGTCAGGGGAGAGTTTGTATTCTGTGCAAAATTTGGACTTTCATCTGACTTTGGCTAACATAGCGCAACTCTAGCGCATCATAATAAAACAACCCAAGTCTTATGGAATAAGTTTATTCCATATATTCAAGCATAGCAATGAAATGTGTTTCAGAAGAAGCCACTAGAAGCCACCCTAAATAAATTGTGTGCCTGATATAGAGTTCATTTTGCCTTGTCCCCTCTGGAAGCCTGTGCCCACAAAGTTCAAAGACACCATCTGGACAGTAATCACTTTCTGCTGCCATGCTTTCAATTCTTGAGCTTTACATTAAGTTATTGATTTTCTTTTTAAATGTATGAAAAGAGGGCTGTGTTGTCACCAGCACAAAAAGTCGGTATTGTTGTTTTTGTTGTTGTTATTTATACCCCACTTTATCTCCCCCAAAGGAGACTCAAAGCGGCTTAACATAAAAGCATCAGCATTACCCCTCCCTTCCTGGCACATCCCTTGCCCCATTTGACACCACAGCAGGTGAAAGATGAATAGGTAAGACAGAATTGTAGCTGGAGACCTCCATGACAAAGGGATGGGGGAGGGGGAACAAGGGATTGTAGGATTAAATATAAACAGTATTTAAAAATTCTCAGTTAAAAAACATTCAAACGAATTTAAAGTTTGGCCACCACAGAGCTGATCTGCCTCTACACCAACCTAAGTGGTCAGTGTAGATAGGGCTTGAGATTTATGACCTCATCACACAGGGCCTTTTCCATCCTAGGATGCTGCTGAGATACAGCCAGGACAGAACCCATCACATGACATAGTGCTAGTTCTGGCAGGACTCTGCCCTGGCTCTGACTTGACAGCATATTCAGAGCCTGCCCTGAGAACATAGGTAACCATTCATGAAACCGGGAACAGCGCAGGACGAAGACAGGGGTAGATGGGAAATGCCACGTGATGGTAAAGGGGAAATGCGGGGCGCTGCCCAATGGTTTCACCGTGCTGCCCCATGGACTAACCCCTCTGCCCCACGGATTCCCCATTTATCCCTCAGCTTATGGACCTCCAGCTGATGAGGTTCTGAGTGTGCAACTGGGCCACTGGCACATGCTGGCCTTCAGGTACAATTAGAGGCAAATAAAGTATGCCAAGTGCCTTTCTTGTAACATCCTCCTTTGCACATTCCCTTTCAAAAACAAATTCTGCTCTTCCCTACAAGCCTTCAACCCCAATCCTAGATTCATTCTTTTTGTATGAATACGATTATCATGGCACTGTTAATTGAGCAAGCCTCTAAATCACCTCACAAGGCAGATGAATATCATCCTACATACATACAAAGCAAATAGCACACATTTTCACACTATACTAAGACATAAGGTTAAGAGTCACCCATATAAACTGCTGAGAAAATTGAATACTGGGATGTTAAACAAATGTTCCAAGGTCCCAAATCAAATGTCTGCCAATTGCATTAATATACTACTTGTACTAACAAATGGTCCCTTATTAGTGTATAATAAAGGGTGTCCTTAATAGATGGCTCATCAGCCCTTTCCCTTTAGTTGTTCCTTGCTTAACTTTCAAGAATCTAAGCTCCATAAAATTAAATGTTTTGCCTTGTTTGGCAAACAAGGCAAGGAAGTTTGTTAACTTTTACAGAGCTCTTAAAACCAGCAGGCCCTTAAGCTTGTTTGAGCAGAAAGCCATCACTTTAAAGGGACCCAAGTTTGTTCAACTATACTTTTGTTCTGCTCCTAAAGTATTTATATAGTGTACAGGAAGCCCAAAAGCAACTGACAAGAGAACACATTAAAATGTAATATTTTATGGAACAAGTTACTTAATAAGTGTAACCTTTCCCTTTCAATGTAAAGGACAAACTTTCTTGTATCTGCATTTGAAGTCTAGTACATTTGATATCTGGGAACTGCATTTTACTTTTAAAACATTAACTATCCTGAGTTTGCTTAGGGATGCTGGGAAAAAATAATCTAAAAATAATTTTGTTGTACACTACCCTGATATAACTGAACAGAGGACAGGAGACGGACAGACGGGGCACTCAACAAGCAAACAAACATTTGTCTGCTTCCAGTAAGTATTACATCCTACTCTAAATATTTTAATATATGTGGTATCAGATTTTTTTTCTGCCCTTGTAATAACTAAAATCAATGTCAACCTGTGTTTTACAGACTATACCAAAGCCTTTGACTGTGTAGGTCATGAGAAATTATGGTTTGCTCTCAAAGGAAAGGTTGTACCAGAACATCTAATTGTCCTTAGGCCACTCTCAGGACAGAATATGAAGAAACAGAATTGTTTCCTATTGGCAAAGGAGTCAGGCATATCTGTTTAATTTATATGTAGAACATCTCATACAGAAAGCAGAATTAAACTCAGAAGGAGACATTAAAATTGGAGGAAGGAACATCAACAATTTAAGATATGAAGCTGGCATCATAATAACAGCAGAAAATAGCAAAGGCTTGGAATGCTGAAGAAAGTCAAGTAAGAAAGTGCCAAAACAAGGCTACATTATAAAGACACTAATAATAACCACTGACAATTTACCCAACTTTAAAATGAGTGACAAAGACATACTGACATACTGAAAGATATCCTATACTTTGGTTTAGTCATTAACCAAACTGGAGACTGTAGTCAAGAAATTAGGAAACTTGGGGCGCTTCCAGACAGCACCAACATGGGACAAAGTATTGGGTTTTTAAAATGTGGGACCTCAAAGGGAGTCCAAACACAGACCTATCAGTCCTGCTGCAAGTCCCCCACCATCCTCACAGCTGTTTTTTGAAGTGGATTAAGATGGAGGGCAGATGAGGGATATCTGGTGAAATTTTTTTTTGTTCACTCCAGAGATGCGCATATGTGCATATGGTGTATAACACATGATGGAGCATTTTAAAAAAAAACTTCCCTCAGATCTCTGCCTTCCCTCAATTGTTAATTCAAGCTCTGTTTAACATTACAAAGTGCAAAAGACAGCATTTGAGAGAATTGTATTTGCTTTCAACTTGTGCTTCCTTGAGCCACTGGTGTCTCCATTTGACAGCTGATCAGCTGTTTCGGGCTTTTCATAAACACACTGAAGGAGTCCACACAGAGGGGAGGGAAGGAAAACACATGTTTTCATGACTGCTGGGATGCACAGGCATGGAAAGGTGTGTGTTTCTCAGGAAGAATCGGGTTTAAAGGGCACCATTTAAACATTTGTTTTCCAGCCCTAAACCTGATTCCTCCCGCACTTTGGCTAAACATTGTTTAGCCACACACACACACACACCCTTTTGACCCACTTCCTCTTAGATTTTAATGTATGTGTAGAAGGACCCTTAGAAAGGCAGTCATGAAGGAGCTAAATAAGACCCTCAAATGCAGCAAAAATATATAATTAAATACCAGGGTCAGAATTATCAAGATCATAGTTTTTTTTTCCAATTTCAGTGTTATGTCTGTGAAAATTGGACAGTGAAGAAAGCTAACAGGAAGAAAATTACTAAAAAGAAAAATGAATGGGCCCCAGAGCAAATCAAGCTTGAACTTTCACTAGAAGTGAAGATAACACTGAGGATGCTGTGCTTTTGGGCATATCATGAAATGGCGTGACTCCCTGGAAAATACAACACGTTTGATGAACCCAAGCAGTAGGAAGCAGAAGACCACATTTTCAAGGACTGAACTGGGCAGGTGATGACCATTTCTTTTGAAAGTCTCTCATTCATAGAGTTGCCTTGAGTCAGAGTCAACTTGATGACAAACAAGACCAACAAAATTAGTGAGATTCATTGTAAGTCATTTTATGAGTCCTGAAAAAAATGGTATTTCATCCATTATTCCATTTATTCATGTGTTTGAGTGTATGTGCCTTCAAGTTACCATTGACTTATGGTCAACCTACAAGTTTCATAGGGCTTTGTTAGAGAAAGGAATACTCAGGGGTGGTTATGACAGTTTCTTACTCTGAAACATAGTCTACAGCACCTGATATTAACTACGAGTCACACATTCAGTTACTAACCAGAACTGGACCTGCTTAGCTTCCAGGATTACACGGGTTCTGGTGTTTTTAGGGCAGGGGTCCTTAAGCTTTTTAAACAGACTGCTGGGGATCGGACTATAGTTTGAAAAAAACGAATTCCTATGCACACTGCATATGTCTTATTCATAGTGCAAAACACACACACACAAAAGAACAATACAATATTTAAAATTAAGAACAATTTTAGCCAACATAAACTTACCAGTATTTCAATGGGAAGTGTGGGCCTGCTTTTGGCTGATGATATAGTCAAGTTAATTAGAATTTCTTTATTTCAAATGGGAGATAAGCCTTTTCCCCAACTCAGTTGTAAAAAAAGAGAGCTTATCTTAGCACAGTGACAGAAACAGGACATAGCTCTGATAGATGATAAGCTATTTTTCCATTCTAGTGCTAAAGTTGAGGAAAGACGCTGTAAAAGGGGAAAGACTCTGTAAAAGCTGGGCCCATCTGAAAGTTCCATAGTTATCAGATTCATAGTTCAGAAGTTCCCAATCCCCAGTCCAGCCCCAAAAACCTGCTGCTATCTGTTACCACTTGAAAATTGTTGCAAAGCAGCACAGTTTTACCATGGTAGTCCAGTCTGGATGTGGATAGGGCAAGCACAGCTAAGGCTAGCTATGCTTTCTCTGGATTGGCTCCAGAGAAGTTGCTAAAAGACTACTGACAACACTTGTGCTTTTATAATCAACAACAAATCCAAAATGATTTGCAGACTACAAAATGACTCCTTCAGTGGGACTGCAATCCCATCCCACACATCAGGTCTTCTACCAAAATCAGAAAATTCCCCTCCCAAAGGAATTCAACTAGTCTGGATGAATTTCAGATCATTTGCCTTTATCTATTTCATCCGAGCACTTATTCAAAAGTTCCACATCTTCCCTGACATTAACGTGTGTGTGTGTGTGTGTGTGTGTGTGTCAAAGACAGAACGCCAGCAAGTATGACCCCTTCTTCTATTACCGGAGCCCGAAGGCTCAACCATAACAGTGTGTGTGTGTGTGTGTGTATGTATGTGTATGTGTGTGTGTGTGTGTGTGTGTGTGCATATATATATATATAAACTGTCAATAAGTCTTTGGCTACTTGTGTCTTTACAAAAACATGCACAGGACAGCTCAAAAGGAAAAGAGATTAATATTACAGGTCTTTGCGGGGGGGGGGGGGAGACAAGAAATGAATCATTATTTTGAATTGATACTTATGTAATCAAAGCAAGTTAACAAGGGTACATAACATTAGTTTCTGAAAAGAAGAACAACTTTTTTCCTTATCTTCCTTTTTTACATTCAACTTGCTTTTATCTCTCCCTGAAGAAATGTAGGGCTTGAAGTACACCGGCTTAAAAAAAAAAAGAACTATATGGAAAACTGTGGTGAAGAAGATGCAAGGAATGCTAGCTGGTTAAAATTTCTCTACTTTATAATCAAGAAAGGGAGTGCAGGGTTCTTTTATTACAGACTTTGACAGCTACATGGAAAGGACCAGGAGAGTTTTCAAAGAGAGAAAGTAAATGCATAAATCAAGCTGGATTTAAAAGGATTAGCCATTAGGCTGAGGATGACATGGAGTGCAGGTACAACCAAGCTGGTGGGAAGCTGACACAGTAAAACCAAATAAGTGTGTCTCTTGCTATGGGCAACTGCACCCTGCAAATATAACCCAATTTGTCAAAGGCACTAACATCTAAAGTGTAACGCACACACTGCTCCCATCCTCATCAATATCAAGAGGGAGGCTTTCCTTAAATCATACTACTATCCTATATTCAAGGAGCCCTCCAGTGGCACAGTGGATTAAACCGCTGAGCTGATTAACTTGCTGACCAAAAGGTCAGCGGTTTGTATCCAGGCAGAGTGGGGAGCTCCCGTTGTTAGCCCCAGCTTCTGCCAACTTAGCAGTTTGAAAACATGCAAATGTGAGTAGATCAATAAGTACCGCTCCGGCAGGAAGGTAACAGCACTCCATGTAGTCATGTCGGCCACATGACTTTGAAGGTGTCTACAGACAACGCCGGCTTTTCAGCTTAGAAATGGAGATGAGCACCAACCCCCAGAGTCAGACACAGGGGAAAACCTTTACCTAATTCTATATTCCTGTGGTAATAATCTGAGAAGCTGGCCAAAGCAAAATCCCACGGTTAAATACACAGCTAGGTCTGCATAAGGTGATAAGACTATAAAGGAGCATTCAAAAAGTGATGCATGAAAGCTTCACCCTAGTCCAATGCTTTAAATCAGGGATCACTTTGACTAGGGACCTCTCTCCAACATAAGTACCAAAAGGGTGACAAATCAATTTTTGGTCACCTTTAGATTCAGTTCGGTTATCTGGGGTGCTGATTCAGAAAATTGCATTGGATAGACCACATCAGCTCTAGTTTCTGATACAGAATGTATGCCTTCCAGTATCGTCATCTGCTTGCCCACAGAAAACCATATGTAATCATCTAGAGCTGATGTGGTCTATCCAATGCAATTTTCTGAATCAGCACCCCAAATAACGGCAGGAACAGACCTAAAAACAAAGACACCAAGGTGCCCCCGCTTCCAGGCGCCACATGAAATGGCTCCACTCAGGGGAAAGGAGGAGAAGCAGCAGTCAGGAGGCTTATTGTTGCGCCTTTCGTGGATAGTCAGCCTCTCCCCTCCTGACATCCCCGTTGCCTCGGCACTATAAGAGGGTTTTATGAGATCAGTCGCTTTCATTGCAACGGTGTAGAAATGGTGAGGCTGTGGACAATATTTTAGTTCTTGGGGACCACTGGTGGTCCATGGATCACAGGTTGGGAACCACTGTCCTAGTCCCACTAATTGATATCATGAAATTCTGCACCACAAATGGAATGGAACCAGCACGGCACAGTGGTTTGGGCAATGGACTGGAAACCAAGATTTGAATGCTCATTCAGTCATTTAAAACATCCAATGGGTGACCTTGGGCAGGTCACACCTTCTTAACCTCAGGAAATCCAGTTATAGAGTTCCCTTAGGACAGCCATAAATTGGAAATTATTTGAAGACACACAACATCATTCTGCAGAGTTGGGGAACACCTCTTTGGGAATGTTATCCCCAGAAATCCCCCAGCAAAACAGCTATGCCTGCTCCAAGCATTTTTCTCTAAAAATCTACCTTAACAAATAATAATAATAATGGCATTGACACTGAATTATTAACTTCATCAATGGCATGTTAAAGCCTATAGAATTCTCTGTGACAAGAGAGGCCAGAAAATGGGGCTTGGATTCTCATTCTCAGTAGATTTATGGATATCCAATATGCATTTGTGAATTAAAATAAGAGATATTAGACAAAACCGATTTCAGCAAATAGTTGTCTTGTAGTACACAACTGTCTTTGGCTCAACTGTACTTGTGAAAGCAACATAACAAAATGTTAGCATAGCATCTTTGAAGACCATTTAAACAATTTAAAGGTGGTCCAAAAGTCTGTTACTAAAATGTTGGCTAGGTTAAGCTGAACAAGTTGATTCTCGTCAACTGCTAAATTATTTCACTGGCAGAGTATCTACTTTCAAGAGCTCGTCTAAATCCCTATAATAGTTTGGCATCTGGCTACCTAAAGAGTTGCCTCCTCTCACAAAAACCTGCCTATTATACTGCATGTTTTCAAGCCACTGTCTGAGGCCCTTCATTTGGAAGGCATCAGCCTCATTGCCTCAAACTTGCCACTTTATCATACTAGAGAAAAAAATCCACTCAAAATCCAGTTTTGCCTCCTGCAGAATTCTGGGGTTTGTAGTTTAGTGAGGCTGTTAAAGGCTCCTCCCTAAACTACAAACCTCAGAATTCTGCAGGAGGCAAAACTGGATTTTAAGTGGATTTTTTCTCTCATGTGATGAGACTCGGAAGACTTTTCTGGCAACGTATCTTGAATCTCTCTGGCAGCCGATGAAGTCCCATACCCAAGGTTTTCAAAATGCTGCTTAGAGCAGTTTTCATTTCACAATGAGTTATTCTGAAGACAGATATTTTCACATACCTTTCTGTAAACCTGAACCTATTTCATAGAGCTTTTCGTGTATAAAATACACAGGACTCTCTGTATCCTCAGATACCAAAATGGATGATCAAGTCACATTATATACAATAGCGCAGTAAAATAATGACCCTTATATAAAATGGTGAAAGCAATATTTTCTTTTTGGATTTTTTAAATACGTTTTCAAGTTGTGGATGCTGGACTGTGTGGATGCAGAATACAAGGGTAAGAAGGACTGGCAGACTGGCTGTATTGACATTCACAGTGGAAGAGATTTATCCATGGCATGCCCTCTGTACTTTGGATATAGGATATATTTACACAGCTTTCTCTCCTGCTTTCTTTTTAACAGGTACACTGGATACACCATGTAGGTTTAAAATGCATTTCACTGCTTCAGGTGCTTAGGCTACCACATATTTTCCATATTTGATGAGACTGGGTGAATTTGTACAAACTGAGTTTGCATCCAATGTACAAGCAATGTATGCAGGTATCTCACATACAGAATATGTAAATATATAAGTATATCAGCTGTCACTTCAAAACCTACATTAGTAACCATATATCTCAGTTATGAACTTTATTTAGGGCCACAGGTTCAGGTTATTCACGTAGTCTGAACATCAAACAGCAAGTTGGTATTTCCTCAGCCGATATAAAAATAAATTTGTTGTTCCTGCCAAGAATAAGCTATCTAAGCACAGGAGAAACTGACACAGCAACCCGCTAACTACTTTTAATTTGTGCCATCAGAACAGCTTGCTTACATGCATCTTTATAAAGTTACTTTCAATGTCAAAGGAGAAATCAAATTCCCTACCAGTTAGCTGTCCTCCCTCCCACGAAGCTTCAAGTTCTCAGGGTCAGTTATCTCAAAGGGAAGGTACATCTTGGGGAGGAAATATTTGTAGATAAGGAAAAAAACATAGCAGGGGAGGAGGGAATGAAGAAAACAACTCAAGCATTTACTTTCCGTGGTCTTAGTCCTGAATTGGAATGGACAGACCTGGGTTTCCTAAAGGACCAACTAATCCTGCTGAGATGCAGCAATGAAGGAAGTCCAGGGAAACACTGCGCAGAAGAATCCAGCTGGCCACAGAAGATACAACATTTAGAACAACTATTTTATTTTCAATATGCAGGTACCTGTCAGGTAATACTTCCAAAAACATTAACATGGGAGACATTTTGACAAAAACTTTTATTTATCCTCACTAATCTTAATAGGAGAGGTATCAATGTCTCACCCTGAAGCATTCATCCAGTTTCTTTTCTAAGTAGTGAGAATCACGGTAGAACTGAAATGATGGGGGGAAATCACGTAACATTCATTAGTGTATTTAGATTTTCAAAAGCACTTCTGTATTAGAAAACCAGATTAGATACCTCTGCAGAGCCAAATGGTTCCCACCTTCATCTGATGTCCAAACACAAGCTCATCATACGAAACTATATTTCCTGGTTTGCTAAGCAGCTTATGCGGTCTGTACATGTGAGTACTGTTCATTTACACTTTAGTACAGGGGTCCCCAAACTAAAGCCCGGGGGCCGGATGCGGCCCTCCAAGGTCATTTACCTGGCCCCCACCCTCAGTTTTATAATATAATATATTGTATATACATATAATATTGATAATAATATTATTATGTTATACAATATAATATTAATAATACCATATAATAATATTTATTATATGTTGTATATTACCTATATTACAGTATAGTGGTATAGTTCAATATAGTAATATATCATAGAATCATAGAATCATAGAATAGTAGAGTTGGAAGAGACCTCAAGGGCCATCTAGTCCAACCCCCCGCTAAGAAGCAGGAAATCGCATTCAAAGCACCCCCGACAGATGGCCATCCAGCCTCTGCTTAAAAGCCTCCAAAGAAGGAGCCTCCACCACAGTCCGGGGGAGAGAGTTCCACTGCCGAACAGCCCTCACAGTGAGGAAGTTCTTCCTGATGTTCAGGTGGAATCTCCTTTCCTGTAGTTTGAAGCCATTGTTCCGTGTCCTAGTCTGCAGGGCAGCAGAAAATAAGCTTGCTCCCTCCTCCCTATGACTTCCCCTCACATATTTGTACATGGCTATCATGTCTCCTCTCAGCCTTCTCTTCTGCAGGCTAAACATGCCCAGCTCTTTAAGCCTCTCCTCATAGGGCTTGTTCTCCAGACCCTTAATCATTTTAGTTGCCCTCCTCTGGACGCTTTCCAGCTTGTCAGCATCTCCCTTCATCTGCGGTGCCCAAAACTGGACACAGTATTCCAGGTGTGGTCTGACCAAGGCAGAATAGAGGGGGAGCATGACTTCCCTGGATCTAGACGTTATTCCCCTATTGATGCAGGCCAAAATCCCATTGGCTTTTTTAGCTGCCGCATCACATTGTAGGCTCATGTTTAACTTGTTGTCCACGAGGACTCCAAGATCTTTTTCGCACACACTGCTGTCAAGCCAGGCGTCCCCCATTCTGTATCTTTGATTTCCATTTTTTCTGCCGAAGTGAAGTATCTTGCATTTGTCCCTGTTGAACTTCATTTTGTTAGTTTCGGCCCATCTCTCTAGTCTGTCAAGATCGTTTTGAATTCTGCTCCTGTCTTCTGGAGTGTTAGCTATCCCTCCCAGTTTGGTGTCATCTGCAAACTTGATGATCGTGCCTTCTAACCCTTCGTCTAAGTCGTTAATAAAGATGTTGAACAGAACCGGGCCCAGGACGGAGCCCTGCGGCACTCCACTTGTCACTTCTTTCCATGATGAAGACGACGCATTGGTGAGCACCCTTTGGGTTCGTTCGCTTAGCCAATTACAGATCCACCTAACCGTAGTTTTGTCTAGCCCACATTTTACTAGTTTGTTTGCCAGAAGGTCGTGGGGGACTTTGTCGAAGGCCTTACTGAAATCTAGATATGCTACATCCACGGCATTCCCTGTATCGACCCAACTCGTAACTCTATCGAAAAAAGAGATCAGATTAGTCTGGCATGACTTGTTTTTGGTAAATCCGTGTTGACTATTAGCAATGACCGCATTTGTTTCTAAGTGTTTGCAGACCACTTCCTTAATGATCTTTTCCAGAATCTTGCCTGGTATTGATGTGAGGCTGACCGGACGGTAATTGTTTGGGTCGTTCTTTTTTCCCTTCTTGAAGATAGGGACCACATTCGCCCTCCTCCAATCTGCTGGGACTTCTCCTGTTCTCCAAGAACTCTCGAAGATGATTGCCAGTGGTTCTGAAATAACTTCCGCTAGTTCCTTCAATACTCTTGGATGTAGCTGATCTGGCCCTGGGGACTTGAATTCGTTTAGAGTGGCCAGGTGTTCCTGGACAACTTGTTTCCCTATTTGGGGTTGGATTTCCCCCAATCCTTCGTCCATTCCATGTTGCTGAGGTTGAAGATGGCTTTCTTTTTGTGAGAAGACCGAGGCAAAGAAGGCATTAAGCAGTTCTGCCTTTTCCCTATCCCCTGTCACCATCACCCCATCTACTCCTTGCAGTGGCCCTATCGCCTCCTTTTTCTTCCTTTTTCTACCAACATAAGCAAAAAAACCTTTTTTGTTGTTTTTTATGTCCCTGGCAAGCCTGAGCTCATTTTGCGCTTTAGCCTTGCGAACCTTTTCCCTACAGGAGTTGGCTATACGTTTGAATTCTTCTTTGGTGATTTCTCCCCTTTTCCACTTCTTGTGCATGTCACTTTTGAGCTTTAGCTCAGTTAGAAGTTCTTTGGACATCCATTCTGGCTTCTTTGCACTTGTCTTATTTTTCTTCTTTGTTGGCACTGTTTGCATTTGCGCCTTGAGTATTTCACTTTTGAAAAACTCCCATCCATCCTTAACTCCCTTGTTTTTTAATATCGGCGTCCATGGAATGCCGCTCAGTAATTCCTTCATTTTTTGGAAGTCAGCTCTCTTAAAGTCCAGAATGCGTGTTTGACTTGTCTTAGTTTCAGCATTCCTTTGTATTGCAAACTGCAGGAGCACATGGTCACTTGCCCCTAAGGATCCAACCACTTCAACTGTATTGATCAGGTCTTCCTCATTTGTTAAGATTAGATCAAGAGTTGCTGATCCCCTTGTTGCCTCTTCTACCTTCTGGACCATAAAATTATCTGCAAGGCAAGTGAGGAATTTGTTGGACTTTGTACTCTTGGCTGAGTTTGTTTTCCAGCAGATATCGGGATAATTGAAATCGCCCATGACTACTATATCTCTTCTTTGTGCCTGTTTGGTCAGCTGTTGACAGAAGGCTTCATCAAGTCCTTCATCCTGACTCGGAGGTCTGTAGTAGACACCCACGACAAGATCTTTTTGAGTCCCGGTTCCCTTGATTCTTATCCAGATGCTTTCAAGCTGGTTTCCCGGATTACAGTCTTGCATTTCTTCTGCAACGTAACTGTTTTTGACATATAAAGCTACTCCCCCTCCTCTCCCCTTTGTTCTATTTATGTGAAAGAGGTTATAGCCCTCAATGGTTAAATTCCAGTGATGGGAGTCATCCCACCAGGTTTCAGTGATGCCTATGACATCGTATGTGTGGTGCTGTGCTAGGAGTTGGAGTTCGTCTTGCTTATTTCCCATGCTCTGAGCATTAGTGTAAAGACATGTAAGCCCCTGTGACCTCCCCTCGAACTGTTTATTTGGGATTATTGTGCTCTCTGTACTTGGTCCTTGCTGTGTTTGTGCAGCCCTCCGTTTAGCCTTACGGCGGTTCCCTGTGGTCGTGGGTAATATAGTGTTCGCCAGGCTGTTGTTCCCCTCCCCCAGTGGATTTAGTTTAAAGTGCGCCTGATGAGGTTTGTGAGTCTGTGTGCAAAAAGATGTTTTCCTACTTGTGTGAGATGCACCCCATCGCTTGCCAGTAGTCCATCCTCTTGGAAGAGTAGACCATGGTCAAGGAAGCCAAAATGCTCCTCTTGACACCATTTTCTGAGCCAGTTATTGACCTGTACTATTTTTCCGGCCCTTGTAGAGCCATGTCCTACAACGGGGAGGAGGGATGAAAAGATCACATGTACATTATACAGTTTTAGCTTTGTTCCCAGAGCTCGAAAATCATTTGTGATCTTTTGAAAAGTATGCCTAGCGGTGTCATTGGTACCTACATGAATCAACATGAGGTGGGGAGGGTGATGGGGCTTTAGGAGCCTGCTGAGCCTCTGAGTGATATGGTGTATTTTTGCCCCCGGGAGGCAGCATGTTTCTCGAGCCATCCCATCCGGTCTGGAAATGATGGCTTCCGTTCCTCTAAGGAGGGAGTCACCTACTACCAAGACCTGTTTCCTTTGAGGATTGACAGGGTCCCTTTTGTGCAAGACAGTGTGTATGTCCCCTGAAGAGTGTTCCTGTTGAAGTGAATCATGTAGGTGTAAAGTGTTGTCCTCCTCCTCAACATCCCCAGTGCATTCATCAATGACAATCCATTGAGATACATCCGAGAGCCCATTACTCTCCCAAGGATGTTCCTGTTGCTCCTGGTCTATGATTGGGGATGGAGCATTTGCATGATTACATAAGTGTGACTGTGGTGATGCACTGTCCCCGTCAGGGCTATCCCCTGCGCATTGATCCAGGATGGTCCACTGAGTGGTATCTAAGAAACTGTGGTCCTCCACAAGATGTGTTTCCTGATTGTATGTTAATGATGTAAGAATTTCAAATCTGTTGTGTAAATGCAGCTGAGCAGAGGAGTTCTGCGGAGGCTGCCTGGTCCTGCGTCTCCTTCTATGGGTGACCTCCTTCCAAGCCTGAGGGTTGTCTACCTTTGAGTTGATCTCCCCATAAGGTTCCTGATCATGGTCTTGGTGGTGTTGGTGTGATGCAGGCTGCTGATCTACAGCAGCGTGTTGTGCAGTGTCCAAGAAGAGCTTGAGTGCCTGAATGTCCTTAAGGGTCTTAATACGGTGCTCGAGCTGTTGGATCCTCTGCTCCATCAGAGTCATCTGTTTGCATTTGGAGCAGATGTAGTTGTCTAGTTTTTGTGTGAAAAAGTGGAACATGCCACAGCTGGTGCATGTGATGGGAATGTTTTGCTTTTGTTGCATCTCTTGGTGAGCGTGGTGGCCAAGTGGGATCTTTGTACAGTTAAGTAATATGCACGCACTTTATGTGCAGACTGCAACAAACCACGTCTTTGTGTATTTGTTTATGTTGCTTTGTTTCCTGTATGTACTGCAAAGGATAGTTAGTAAAGGTGCCAGGGAGCAAAAATGTCCTCCTGCTTCCTCTGCTTCTGCGAGAACCAACTGCCCTTCTGGGATCAGGCTCTGGCAGAAACTCACACTGGCAAATAAAGCTTTCCCAGAAACTCAATTAACAGGGGACAATGCCTGCTGTCAATCAACTTAAGTACCTGGCTCTCTATATAATGCTAATATTGTGCTATGCCAATAATACAATATATTGTATGTACATACAGTTGCTCTGAGTCCCCTTCAGGGTGAGAAGGGCGGGATATAAATGTAATAAATAAATGTAGTAAATGAATAAATAAATAATTTTAGACTTAGGCTCGCCCAAAGTCTGAAATGACTTGAAGGAACACAACAACAATCCTAATTCACTTGACTATCTCATTGGCCAGAAGCAGGCCCACACTTCCCATTGAAATCCTGATAGGTTTATGCTGGTTACAATTGTTTTCATTTTTAAATATTGTATTGTTCTTTCATTGTTGTTGTTGTTGTTTTGCACTACAAATAAGACATGTGCAGTGTGCATAGGAATTTGTTCGTTTTTTTTTCTTTTCCAAATGATAATTTGGCCCCTCCACAGTCTGAAGGATTGTGGACCGGCCCTCTGCTTTAAAAGTTTGGGGACCCCTGCTTTAGTAAGTCAGAATTTCTGGCTTGTTGGGCAACACATCTTTCTGTCCAGAAGAACATGGGTATAAGGTCTACAAAGAGGCCATCTTAAAAGGGATCCCTACCATTCATTGCTGGTAGAAAGCATACTAGAGAGAAATGTTGAAATGCCTTCAAGAATTACAGTATTGTATATGAAAATTAATATACTAGTTCTTAACTCATCTGTAAAAGAAAGTATCCAAACAACAGAAACCTTCATTAAAATGTGTGTTAAGAAGTCAGTAAAACGATTTGGGAACACAGACTGATGCCAGTAACTGGCATAGTGATCTTCTCCTTACATATTTGATAATAACTATTGAAATATGAACTAAAGTACAACATTAGAAATACAACCCTGCTCCCCAAGATGCTATATCACTTCTGCACATATGCAAATACAGCCTGGGAAGAGTCTACTACAGGCAAGGTATCCATTACATCACCACCCAGGCATTTTGTAGCTGCCCTCTGAAGTCTACTCTGAGCGTATTTTGACCACTGCAAATGCAAATTATATAAACTTCTACAGAAATATAGAAGAGATTATGTATACGGTGTTCCCTCACTTATTGCTGGGGTTAGGTTCCAGGACCACCCGCAGTAAGTGAAAATCCACGAAGTAGGGACACTATAAAATGCGAAACAGTGAATCCGCAAAAAGAGAACCGCGAAGTAGTGAGGAAACATTGTATTGGTTCTTTATCTGCTTTTCTGCAGATAATTTTAATTGATGATCAAAGTGTTACCATTTTAATTAAATGATTACAATGTTACTATCAACACCTCTTGTAAGTCTTGCAATACTGCTATAGTATGTTTTGAGTGATTAATAGTATAAACTTGAGCATGTAACTCCAGTAAATCTCCCCAAGGGGAAACATGGGGGCTTTTCCTAACACACACTAGGAGCCAACACAGTGATGCCATTCTCTCATGCAACACATTACAGAAGCATAAAGATACCATACTCAACATTCAGACATTTCTGGACTCATTGTCTTGCTTTCCACAGAACATTGGTATCAAAGGCTGTCATGGCCACTTTGGTGTTATTACAATGGCATGGACGTTGTCAGCGTCCATCTTGGCAATCACTCTGTTGAGAGGGATGGGCGGTAAGATGTACAATAGAGGGCCTTTGCAGTTGTAGAGGAAGGCATCCCCCTAGATAGTCCTGTTGTGTGCTCTGCAGCATTCTGGAGCAGTAGAGGTTGCATTTGGTGTTCTCGGGGCCTGCGAACAAATCTATGTTCGGCTGACCCCACCTCTGAAACAGCAACGATGCCATGCGAGGATGAAGCGACCACTCATGAGTGTCAAGACCCACTCTGCTGAGCTCGTCCGCAGTGCTGTTGTCCTGGCCGGGGAGATGTATGGCAACAAGTGTTATCCCCCTGGGGAGGCACCAGTTCCAAATCTCCAGCACAAGGCAGGAGGGTCCGAGATAGAGTGCTGCCCTGTTTGTTCAGATACCAGACTGCTGTCGTATTGTCTGTATGAATCTGAATCACCTAGCCAAGGATGGAGCGCTCGAATGCACGCAGAACCTTCTGGATTGCCATGAGCTCCAGAGCATTGATGTGGAGCTTGTTGTTGGCTGCTGACCAGCGCCCGTGGGCTATCTTGGAGCCGGAGTGGGCTCCTCATCCCTGAAGGGAGGCGTTGGTCGTAATGACTGTTGAGGGCCCTGGGGGCCGGAACAGCATGCCCACACAAACATTGCTGCACTTCATCCACCAATGCAATGAGCAGCATACCACATGTGGGGCAGATAACATCCGGCTCTGTCTGTGTCAAAAAGGATCGAACACGCAAAGGAACCACGACTGAAGCGGGTGGAAGTGCAGCCGGGCGAATGGTGTGACAGCTGTTGTTGAGGCCATATGCCCGAGTGTGGACTGCACATGCTTGGCATCCACAGATGGAGCGGCAAGAAGAGCCTCCTGGGGAAGCCGTAAGGGCTGCTGGGTATCCAGAACACCTCATGTTTTCCACTTCCTTTTGCCTTCCTTCTTCTGCGGGGAGGGAGTTTTTGCCGCATGGGTAGCTCTGCACTAGCAGCCTCAGCCTCCTTTTGAGCCTCATTGGGTCCCTGCATGGGTACCCGAGGCTGGGAGGGTGCTGCACTTTGAGAAGCTCCCTTGGGGAGGAGAGCTTTCTCATGGTGAAGGGTTTTGAGCCAACGCTCCCAACTTCTCCTTGTTTGTGGCATAAAAACCTTACAAAAAGCACAGGATGGTACAGAATGTGTCTCTCCCAGGCAAACCAGACACATAGTATGTCCATCTGTTTCTGGGAGAGCCCCCCCCACAGGACACACATTTTTTACTAAGAATTAAAGCCATTATACAGACCAGGGTCAGACGACAGAGTAGTCAGAAAACAGTCCGAGTCAGGAATGGAGATAGCAGGTAAATCCTTAACAGTCCAAATCATAACCAAGATAATATATTGAATTGTAATCCAAGAAGTTCCTTATCCATGCTACAAAGGCAGCTGGAAAAAGGGAACTGAGGCTGCAGCCCCTTCCATGGCCTATATTGCCTCCTGTGGAGGCTGGGCGGGGCCACAGCCACAAGCCTATAGCTTTCCAGAGGTTTCCAGTTGATTGCTGCACAGGTGCATCAACTATCACAGGTGCTGATTTCAGCAGAGACCACGAAGGAGAAGCAGAAAAATCACAATCAAAGCACCCCCGACAGATGGCTACCCAGCCTCTGCTTAAAAGCCTCCAAAGAAGGAGCCTCCACCACAGTCTGGGGGAGAGAGTTCCACTGCCGAACAGCCCTCACAGTGAGGAAGTTCTTCCTGATGTTCAGGTGGAATCTCCTTTCCTGTAGTTTGAAGCCACTGTTCCACATCCTAGTCTCCAGGGCACCAGAAAACAAGCTTGCTCCCTCCTCCCTATGATTTCCCTTCTACAATTTTACCAAACACATGACATGCAGAAAGAATTTTCATGATATGGGGGGATCAAAGTTTAATTGATGCTAAACAGATCAAACTGCCATCCAAGAGACAGACACAGGGGCTCAGTTATGATGTTGACAGCCCAAGGCACATCAGTCCAGATCTTGGGGACATTACTTTTTTTTACTACATCTCCCAGAATCCCTTAAGCAGCACAGTAAGCACCCATGCTGGCAGTAGGATTCTAGAGGCTGTCATCCAAAAAATGTAACCTTTCCAAACTGTGCAACAAATCCTCACAACTGTACCTCAAGAGGGAGATAAAAAGGAACTCTTAAGTCAATCTTACAGATTCTATCACAAATTCTGTTTTGTGTGAATTTTCTAGTAACATTCTCTTCCAAATTCTATCTTTAACATATGCTTTATGAGTCATCCACCCAAAAAGAGACAGTTAGGCATGTCAATGTATTGTATCTTATCAACACTTCTGCAAGTATAAGGCCAGCAGCACTGTGATGCTCTCCTACCTCCATGAGAAGTTGAGAAGGGAGGCTGGAAATCTTCAACATGATCCATATTCTGAAGGTATACCATCTCAGAACTAAGAAGAACATCATTCTTGCTATTAAGTTTAAGTGGTTACATCTGGATACACATGATGTTTACAAACAAGAAACCGCAATTTGAAGGAAATTCTACAGCATTAACAAAGAGACATGCAACTAGAATCTAGAAAAAAAATGACATCATACATTTGGAGACAATAAAATACTGCCTATAAATATTAGCACATACAAAAATGTCAGCATTTGTCAGAAGTGGATCAAAAACAGATGAGACAATTAAAATAAATATGACTTGTTTGGCTAAGGAGACGTGACAGAAAACAAAACCAAATGCAAAGGCACTTAGTAATTATTATTACATTCAGAATACTGGTGCAAATCCCACTTTGCACACATTAAGAAAACAGCACAACACCCACAACCCAACTGATGGGAGGGGGGAAAGAACGTCACAAATGAGTCTCCTTTTGGTTACAAATTGCAATTTCTACTTAGAAACAGTTATCCAAGAATAAATGTTGTGTCTTTGCCATCATGGGTGCCCTGGTTCCTAGTAATCTCATGAAATGAAACAATTTTGAATGCTGGATAAACCCATATACCAACCTGGGTTTTATTGAAGAGATCCCTGTGAGCAGTGTCATAGATATTGCCACTATGAACTCCATGAACAACTGATACTTTCTGCCATCGACAGAGCAGCAAATCCACTCTTTTCAACTATGCAGGAGAAGGAGCTCTACCAGATCACAGTGGATTTACCACCTTCACAGAGCAAAGTGTTTGGGCTAGGAGGAAACCCACTCCTATTAGCTGCCAATAGGCCACATATACACCCCCAACAATATACCCAAACACTTCAAACGTCTTCCAAGTCCATCCCAAAATGGTGACAAGTTGGCATTTTGGGAAGAATATACTTGGGGTTGGTTTTCAGGTTTTAGGAGTTCTTTGCATGGTTTTTTAAAGGGGGAATGATCAAACAGAGTGTCAACCTTCTAAAAAAAAACATTTGGGAGTTGGGGACTTTGGTGAATTGGCACGAGCCATAAAACGCTGGTCTGATTGCAGCTTAAGGGCCACACTTTACTACCATTGCCATCAAGTCGGATTTGTCAGCTATTCCTGGTGCACAAAGAAATATTCAGTAATGGAGACCATGTTAAGAATTATGCAACCTTCTAGATGTTGGTGTATAGCTCCCAGCATTCCTCACCATTGGCTATGCTGTGTAGAGCTGATAAGAGTTGTGAGTCCCATAACATCTGGAAGATTTCACAGTTCTCCACTAGCCCCTGATTGTGAGATGTCTTTTTAAAAACCATTAGGGACAACTTAGTATGAGCAGTGTTTCTGCCCCCATATCAGGAATATTTGTCCCTTTAGAAAAGCTGTATCCTTCAAAGATTGTGAGATTGGGCCTAAAGCTATCCCTCCTTCAGCTCTGACTGACAAGGTCAATGCGGCAGAGAACAGCTGAACCACAATGTGCCAGTTCGCACCAGGAGGCTACCATCCTTGTTAATTAAACCTGCCACAAAAATATGCGGAGTTCCATGCTTTTTCTTCCTTAGACTGAAAATGCCTACAATGAAGGGGGAGAGCGAACACTGAGGAAAGCTCCATTTGGCTTGGCAAGCCTTTCTCTCCTTGTCCTAACATGTTGGCTTCCCTGCAATCAAATTGACGTTAACCTTAGAAGTCAGAGAATGAAACAGTCCCAAAGCTCCCATTAAGGTGTCTTTTTCTTTTAAGGGGGTCTTCCCTCTCCGCTTACCAGTCAATACAAGCAGGGCTTATGCTCCATGGAATGTGCGCATTTGTTGACAGAATGTCTCGCTCTGGGTTCTATTCAATGGCAATACGCGTGTATCACACTTAAACACCCTTGAGCTTTAAAGCCAAACAGTGTTTCACCTTTAACAGGTTAGCTAACAGTGCAGAGACACAAGACTTTTATGAAGTCATGATTCATGAATAGCCAGAGGCATTTGAAAGAAACCATAAAGAGCTCCTGAACATCTGCCTGGCAAACACTTACATTTCTAAAGTATCCTTGACTTCAATTGACTACTTTCTCATACATGTTTATAGATCGGGTCTTGTAGGGAAAATGACACAGCAGTCAGTCACTCCCCTAAAATGCAACTTCTTCTTTTATTAACCTGAGCAAACTGCTTTCAAGGTGACTGAAATGCATTTAATCTATAGGACTAAACTAAAAACCAATAAAGCCTCAGCATTCTCCATCTCATGCGACATGGATGTAAGGAGAAGGGGAAGTATTGCTCTCAGAGCTTCTTAGACATTTCATGCCATCAAAGGTGCAAAATAATTAAGTTTATGGGAAACAATGGTATTTTTAGGAAAGTGTTTGCGGGTTTATTTATTTATTTATTTATAGCATTTTTTTTTATCCCGCCTTTCTCACCCGAGGGGACTCAAGGCGGCTTACATAGATTGGCAAAAATTCAATGCCCAAAACAATACACTAAAAACAGCAGTTCATACAAATAATTTCTTGCATAAATAAGACAATGTAGACATTAAATTAACACATACTAAAGTGTTCTTACCGTACATCAAGGAAACCATTGATTGCGAAGGAAAGCTGAAGAAGAAACACAACCTACAAACTTATCTACAGACCCCCTAAGAAAATCCAAGAAATGCTACATTCAGCAAAGGACAAGACGGATCCTCTCACCACTGCAGCGCTAGGTTTGAACAAATCGGCATTATGATGCAAACTGGTCGCTACAGCAACATCCCAAGAAGTGAGAAATTTTGTGTTTGGGGAGATCAAATAGTGGAAAATATCGAACATTTTTGATTGACTGTCCAGCATATACTGAACTCAGATACAGATATTTACATCCATTACTATTCAATCATCTGACATTCCTCTTGCAAGGACAAGAAAGATCCACCATAATCAGAGTATTATTATTATTATTACTATTATTATTATTACCTCTGCAGGAGTCTACCGTATACCATGCAGCTGTGGACAAGTCTACATAGGGACCAAAAAATACTGCGTCCTAACACAAATCAAGGAACAGGAAAGGCACAACAGACTAACTCAACCAGAGAAGTCAGCCATAGCAGAGCACTTGATGAACCAACCTGGACACAGCATATTATTTGACAACACAAAAATGCTGGACCACTCTCACAACCACCATGTCAGACTACACAGAGAAGCCACTGAAATTCACAAGCATGTGGACAATTTCAACAGAAAGGAGGAAACCATGAAAATGAACAAAATCTAGCTACCAGTATTAAAGAACTCTAAAATCTGGACTGTAAATAAAAAGCAACACTCTGAAAACAGGGGAACTCCAGACATGAAAGAATCAGGGCCAGCTAACACCTCCCAACAAAGGATTCCCCCAGGCAGGAATCAGCCAGGCCCTGAAGCTGCAAGGCCATCAAATGCTAATCAAGGTCATTAATTACAACATTCACACTTGCATGCAACAGACAAGAGTTCTTTCTCCCACCCTGGACCTTCCACAGATCCCTTGTCTCAGTCTCCAATATACCTCTGTGGATGCATGCCATCGATGTGGGTGAAACATCAGGAGAGAATGCTTCTGGAACATGGCTATACAGCTCGGAAAACTCACATTAACCCAATTTAATATAAGAATGTAAGGTATGAAAGGAATAAGTTAAGGATGAAATGATATGCTGTTTTCCTGACAAATGGGAAAGCAACTTTGGAAGGTGGGGCATATTTATGTGTGTTTATATGCATATATATACCATATATAAAGATAGAGGGAGGGAGGGCGTGAGGTATAGTAAGTTAAGAGTGATTCCGGGTGCATATATAACAGCTAGTTTTTGTAAGCGAGCTTGGGCTTTAGTTTTGGGTTTGTGTCTGATAGCACTAATTTTCTTTCTTTCTGCTTATTTATGTCTTGTTGGGCCTTGTGGTGTTGTTAGATATCCTGTATTCTATGTTTTCAGTTATATATGTGTTTATGTTTTTATTTTTTTTCACTTTTGTATTGTACTTTTAAATTTGTCTAGTGTGGATTGTTGGCCACCTTGAGTGCTCGCGGTGAGAAAACAGGGTATAAATAAAGATTATTATTATTATTATTATTATTATTATTAAATATATTTAACAAAAATATGTTTTAGAGGTGCAAAATAGAGATTTCTGGTTACAAGTGTACCATCAGGTCTTAGTTATAAAAAGTATGTGGCGTGGCAAGATCCCATGCTTTATCACTTATGAATACATTGCAGACATGTGTCACAAAATAGCATACAGCAAAACCACTACTTTCAAACCTTCAACCTTACTCTTGAGAGAAGTTCTATAGAATTACTGATACTTATTATTTTTAGCATACCTATAGGAAAGTATATGTGGAAACATCAAAAGCACGTCCATTGCTTAGCATGACACTAAAACACACATGGATTGCTGTGAGTTTTCCAGGCTGTATGGTCATGTTCCAGAAGCATTCCCTCCTGAAGTTTTGCCCACATCTATGGCAGGCATCCTCAGAGGTGTGTGGTCTGTTGGAAACTAGAAAAGTGGGGTTTATTTATCTGTGGAAAATCCTGATTAGGCGAAAGATATCTTGGCTGTTTGAGGAAAGTGTGAATCTGCAAGGCCATTAAATGCTAATCAAGGTGATCAATTGCAACATTCACACTTGCCTCAAACATATAAAAGTTCTTTCTCCCAATCCGGACTTTACACAGATATATAAACCCCACTTTCCAAGTATCCAACATACCTTACACCTCTGTGGATGCCTGCCATAGATGTGGGGAAAATGTCAGGAGAGAATGCTTCTGGAACATGGCCAGACAGCCCGGAAAACTCAAAGCAACCCAGTGATTCTGGCCATGAAAGCCTTCGACAACACATAAAACACACATATTTGTGTCTTTAAATTATATTTCCCACATGGGGTGAGTGTGAGAGATACAGCGCAGTCTGCAAAATGGGATTTCCAATAAGGAAACATTGCTCTTCTGTGCATCACCCTGCTTGTTGTGTTTTCAATCTATATTTCCTAGCACAGAATCCCAAACAAGGGAGTGGAAGGGTCAAACCACCCACAGGACGATGTAAGAGGGAGGCCTGAAGCCCCCAAAATGATCCAGTAAAACTAGACCACCAGCATTCCTGTGTAGTGAATCCCCCCTCAGGAATTATCAGTCAGAAGAAGTACTTTGCTATTGATTTCATGGTTTTCGGATTGCTACCAGTTTTAGTCGGAAGAGGACTGTTTTAATGTAACATCTTATCTTTTTACAAAACATATTACATCTGCAAGTAGTCAATTAATAACAAGCTGGCTGCCAATATTGGAGCCCTCCCCTCTTTAAATGCAGTTTCAGGATCCCTGCTCCCTATTATTCTTGAGTTTCCTATAGTTCTGGATGAAGTATAGGAAGCTCCTCCGGAGCAATTTTAACTCATATTTCATATAAACAATGCGTCTTCCTGCATTATAGCCTCAAGGCCACTTCCTTAAGCCTCAGAGGATTTCACAAGTGATGCTGAGGATGACTTTTGGTCTGGAATGAATCACTCCTAAAGGTTGATAATGGAAGGAAGGAAGCGGAAAAGAAGTCATTCCCAAGCCAAAACACATATAATACCTAGCCAAGATACATTGAAGATTCGTATCACAGAGATGCAGGAATGTGCACCCATTGTGAGAGCAACCTCACAACGCTCCTTCGTTTGCCTTAATATTTGAGCCATGAAATCTGCGGATGAATATACAGGTTCAGTATCCCTTCTCGGAAATGCCTGGAGCCAGAAAGGTTTAGATTTGGGATCTTTTCAGACCCTATATTTGCATACATGGGCATGGTGAGATGTCTGGGAGATGCGACCCAAATCAAAATGCAAAATTCATTTATATTTCATACACAACATAAAATTTAAAAATAAATTTGCTCATACAAACAAAGTTTGTGTACACTAAACCATCTGAAAGCAAAGGGGCTTCTGGCATAGCTACATGTGTGGAAACTTTTGGAATTTGGAGCATTTTGAAAATCTGGATAAGGGACGCTAAACCCGTACTTATTTATGAATGGAAGCATTATAGGGCAAACCTCAGAATAAGTGTATCCTATAAGAAATATGGTGTAGTGTGGTGCAGGACTTTGAGTCTCGGACTGCGACTTTGGAGTTCAGTTTGAATCCCCATTCAGCAATAGAGATTGACTAAGGGTACAGCCTCATTGTAGAATTAATGCAGTATGACACAACTGTCATGGCTCAATGCTATGAGATCCTGGGATGTGTAGTCTGGAGAGGCACCAGCACTCTTTAGCAGAGGTGGCTACAGACCTTATAAACCTACAACTTCAACGGTTCCATAATATCAATCCGTGGTAGTTAAAGTGGGATCAAACTGCATTAATTCTACAATATAAATCAGGCATGGGCAAACTTCGGCCCTCCAGGTGTTTTGGACTTTAACTCCCACAATTCCTAACAACAGCTGGAGGGCCGAAATTTGCCCATGCCTGGTATAGATGTTTCCCTGGGTGATCTAGGGCAAGTCATACTCTCTCAGCCTCAAAAGGTGGCAAAGGCAACCTCCTTCCCAAGCAAATCTTGCCAAGGAGAAAGAATGAAGGGGTGTGTTGCTGTGAGTTTTCCGGGCTGTATGGCTATGTTCCAGAAGCACTCTCTCCTGACATTTTGCCCGTATCTAGGGCAGACGTCCTCAGAGGTTTTGAGGTCTTTTGGAAACTAAACAAGTGGGGGTTTATATATCTGTGGAAGGTCCAGGGTGGGAGAAAGAACTCTTGTCTGTTGGAGGCTGGTATTTTTTAATCTGGCTAGTAAAGGTAAAGGTAAAGGTTTCCCCTGACGTTAAGTCCAGTCATGTCCGACTCTGGGGGTTGGTGCTCATCTCCATGTCCAAGCCAAAGAGCCAGCGTTGTCCGTAGACACCTCCAAGGTCATGTGGCCAGCATGACTGCATGGAGCACAGTTACCTTCCCACCAGAGCAGTACCTATTGATCTATTCACATTTGCATGATTTCAAACTGCTAGGTTGGCAGAAGCTGGAGCTAACAGTGGGCACTCACTCCGCTCCCCACATTCGAACCTGCAACCTTTCAGTCTGCAAGATCAGCAGCTTAGCACTTTTAACACGCTGCGCCATCGGGGGCTCCTTTAATCTGGCTACCAGTATTTTAAAAAATCAGGACAGTAAATAAAAAACATCACTCAGAAAACAGAGGAATTCCAGAAATGGATCAATCAGGGCCAGCTAACACCTCCCAACAAAGGAGTCCCCCAGGCAGTAAGCAGCCAGACCTTGAAGCTGAAATAATAATAATAATAATAATTTTATTTTTATACCCTGCCCCATCTCCCCGAGGGGACTCGGGGCAGCTTACATGGGGACAAGCCCAGGCAACAAGCAATATAAAACTCAACAATAAAAACAAATCATAAACAAATAAAATCACATATACCAATAAACAATAAGCACACTTTGATAAAAATCTGGGTTGGCTCCTAAAAGGGGTAGTGGGCCAGAAAAGTGCAAATAGTTTTGAAAGGCTATTCAATGCTAATCAAGGTGGCCAATTGCAACATTCACACCTGCCTCCAGCAGACAAGAGTTCTTTCTCCCACCCTGGACCTTCCACAGATATATAAATCTCCTTTGCTGAGTTTCCAACAGACCTCACAACCTCTGAAGATGCCTGCCATAGACCTTTGATCGTTTTAGTGTCCAGAGGAGGGCAACTAAAATGATCAAAGGTCTGGAGAACATGCCCTATGGGGAGAGGCGTAAAGAACTGGGTATGTTTAGCCTGCAGAAGAGAAGGCTGAGAGGGGACATGATAGCCATGTACAAATATGTGAGGGAAAGTCATAGGGAGGAGGGAGCAAGCTTGTTTTCTGCTGCCCTGCAGACTAGGACACGGAACAATGGCTTCAAACTACAGGAAAGGAGATTCTACCTGAACATCAGGAAGAACTTCCTCACTGTGAGAGCTGTTCGACAGTGGAACTCTTTGCCCCAGAGTGTGGTGGAGGCTCTTTCTTTGGAGGCTTTTAAACAGAGGCTGGATGGCCATCTGTCCGGGGTGCTTTGAATGCGATTTCCTGCTTCTTGGCAGGGGGTTGGACTGGATGGCCCATGAAGTCTCTTCCAACTCTACTATTTTATGATTCTATGATGTGGGCGAAACGTCGGGAGAGAATGCTTCTGGAACATGGCAGACAGCCCGGAAAACTCCCAGTGATTCCGGCCACGAAAGCAGTGAAAGGGTGGCCAGAAGGACCTGAAGGCGCATCCGCAGCAACCCTTGGCAACTGGCCTTTCCTCCACGTGGGAGCCTCAAAACACCCGTTTATTTTATCGAAATAAACCGGATTCAACCGCAATTCGAGATCGTCTTGGAACCGACGCCAAGAGGTTGGACTTTCTTTCGCTTTTTGCGACTTTACCACATGGAGACGCGGTCGCCGGGGGAAACTCCTTGGAGCGGGACAGGAAGAAAGCGAGAGAAGGGGGACCTGGTGGCCGAGGAGCCGAGGAGCGCGCTCCGGGCGACTGACTGACTGACTGCCCGCCATCGGACTTTGCGCCCTTTGTGCGCTGACAGCCCCTCAGAGGGAAGAAGCCCCGCCGCCTCTGCCGAGCCCGGAGCCTTGCCCTCTTGAAAGGCAGCCCCGGGGGTCCCCGTCCCCTATCTCAGGCACATGGCTGGGAGGAGCCTCTCCGGAGACCCCGCGAGGGGAGAAGAGCAGAGGACCCCAAAACACCAACACGGAGAACTACTTCGCTATTCCCCTTACCTCGCTGGGCGGACGCGGGCGCAGCCAGGCAGACAAAGAAGCCGAGCAGGAGCCGAGACGGGAGGCACCTGCGGAGAGAGAGAGCAACAGGTTGGGAGAGAGAGAGGCTCCCGCAGAGAGACCCCGTCCCCGCTGCCCCCCATTCCCACCACGCCGGCATCCCAGCCCCGCTCCTCGCCGCCTCACCTGGCCCGCATGGTGCCTGCACTCGAGGAGAAGAAGGAGAGGGGACGAAGCAGCTGCCGCGGCTGCCGCTGCCTCTCCTCGCCGGGCAGCCAAGCTCCGAAAGAGACTCCCCCCCCCCCACCGTCCCTTGGGTCCGGCGGCCGCGCGGTCCTAGCGCCTCCTCTTCCCAAAGCCCAAGGATGGAGAGGGCATCTACACTGCAGAATGAATGCCTTTTTGGTTCGTGGAAGCTGTCGCTTTCTTTACCCTTCTCTGCTAAAGAGAGTCGGTGCCTCAGCAAACTACAACCCCCGTTTTCCCACAGCATTGAGTCATGGCTGTGAAAGTGGTGTCCGACTGGGTTGCTGTGAGTTTTCCGGGCTGCATGGCCGTGTTCCAGAAGCAACACAACTCGCGCCCTCCCTCTATCTTTATATATGAGCCCCCAACGGCGCGCTGTGTTAAAGCGCTGAGCTGCTGAACTTGCAGACCGAAAGGTCGCAGGTTCGAATCCGGGGAGCGGAGTGAGCGCCAGCTTAGTCCCAGCTTCTGCCAACCTAGCAGTTCGAAAACATGCCAATGTGAGTAGATCAATAGGTACCGCTCCGGCGGTCCATGCAGTCATGCCGGCCACATGACCTTGGGGGTGTCTACAGACAAGACTGGACTTAACGTCTAGGGGAAACCTTTACCTTATATGTGTATATAATCACACAAATATATATGCCCCACCTTCCAAAGTTGCTTTCCCATTTGTCAGGAAAACAGCATATCATTTCATCCTTGACTTATTCCTTTCATACCTTACATTCTTCTATTAAATTGGGTTGCTGTGAGTTTTCCGGGCTGTATGGCCATGTTGCAGAAGCATTCTCTCCTGACATTTCGCCCACATCTATGGCAGACATCCTCAGAAGTTGTGAGGTATATTGGAAACTAAGTAAAGTAAAGAAAGTCCAGGGTGGGAGAAAGAACTCTTCTCTGTTTGAGGCAAATGTGAATGTTGCAATTCGCCAGCTTGATTAGCATTAAATGGCCTTGCAGATTCAAGGCCTGGCTGATCCCTGCCTAGGGGAATCTTGTTGGGAGGTGTTAGCTGGCCCTGATTCTTTCATGTTTGGAATTCCCCAATTTCCAGAGTGTTGTTCTTTATTTATTGTTCTGATTTTAGAGTTTTTCAATACCGGTAGCCAGATTTTGTTCATTTTCATGGTTTCCTCCTTTCTGTTGAAATTGTCCCCGTGCTTGTGGATTTCAGTGGCTTCTCTGTGTAGTCTGAACATGGTGGCTATCAACAGAACAGAGGAAATCTGGGTACCGGTATTTAAAAACTCTAAAATCAGGACAGTAAATAAAAAGCAACACTCTTAAAACAGGGGAATTCCAGACAGCAAACAATCAGGGCCAGCTAACACCTCCCAACAAAGGATTCCCTCAAACAAGAAGCAGCCAGGCTCTGAATTTGCAAGGCCATTCAATGCTCATCAAGATGGCCAATTGCAACATTCACACTTGCCACTGACAAGAGTTCTTTGCCCCAATCTAGATTTTCCACAGATATATAAACCCCACTTGCCTAGTTTCTAACAAATCTCACACCTCTTGAGGATGCCTGCCATAAATGTGGGTGAAATTTCAGGAGAGAATGCTTCTGGAACATGGCCATACAGCCCGGAAAACTCACAGTAACCCATTGATTCCGGCCATGAAAGCCTGACAACATATGGTGTCAGACTGCTTTAATTGTACAATGTAGATCAGACATGGCAAACTTCAGCCATCCAGATGTTTTGGACTTCACCTCCCACAATTCCTAAGAGCCAGTAAACTGGCTGGGATTTCTGGGAATTGGAGTCCAAAACACCTGGAAGGCCAAACTTTGCCCATGTCTGGTGTATAGGCACCCACTGTTGCTCTTGTTTGAAAGGATGCAGCATTGCGGAGGGGCTAGAATTATTTTCCGCTGCTATAGAGACTATGACACAATGGAGCAATGCTTTCAAACCAGAGAAGACTTGGATATTCAGAAAAACTTCCTGGTGGTTAGAGGTGCTGGACAGTGCAATATGCTGCCTGGGAGTGTGGATTCTCCTTCTCTGGAAGTTTTTAAGCAGAGGCTGGATGAGCATCTGTCCGGAATGCTTTGCTTGTGTGTTCCTGCATAGCGGAATGGGATTGGACTGAATGGCCATGGAGGTCTCTTCCAACTCAAGGTTTCTATGCTTCCTCAGCATGACACTCCTTTTCTACAATGCTACCAGGTCTGATCAAAACAATTCCATTCTGCACCAGAAATGGCGCATCACAACCCTCTTTGGGGATAAGATTCAACAGTTTGGAGAGTTTTTATAAGGTTTTCAAAAAAATAACTTAACTCAAACAAATTTAAAAACACAGAGACACTAAGATCCCTTCTACACTGCCATATAAAATCCAGATTATCTGCTTTGACTGGATTATATGGCATTGTAGACTCATATAATCCTTTTCAAAACAGATAATGTGGATTAACTGCTTTGATAATCTGGATTATATGGCAGTGTAGAAGGGGCCTAAAATAGAAAACAAATCAAAAGTATCCAATTCAAAATTATCCCCATAATATTCCTGCCACATTACATCTCCCTACTAACTAAAACTAACAAACTCTACTCCCCTTTTAAATATATATTTTAAAAAACCAACACACACATGACTTCTCCCCTCCTCAGGCAAAGACAACTAGCAAATCTATATATATACTAGCTGTGCCCGGCCACGCGTTGCTGTGGCAAAGTCTGGTGGTATGGGAAATAAAAGTATTGAGGAATTGGTGGTAGTTAAGGTCAAGGGTAAAGGTTTTCCCCAGACATTAAGTCCAGTCGTGTCTGACTCTGGAGGTTGGTGCTCATCTCCATTTCTAAGCCCAAGAGCCGGCGTTGTCCGTAGACTCCTCCAAGGTCATGTGGGATGACTACATGGAGCGGCGTTACCTTCCCGCCGGAGCAGTACCTATTGATGCACTCACATTTGCATGTTTTCGAACTTCTGGGTTGGCAGAAGCTGGGGCTAACAGTGGGGGCTCTCTCCGCTCCCCCAATTCAAACCTGTGGCCTTTCGGTCCAGAAGTTCAGCAGCTCAGCGCTTTAACACGCTATGCCATCAGGGGATATTATTTCCTAAAGGTTGTGAATGTACAATATTTCTGATTGGTTTTTTTTGTTTGTTGGAGGCAAGTATGAATGCTGCAATTAGGAAAAATGATTAGGATGTAATGGCCTTGCAGCTTTAAAGCCTGGCTGTTTCCTCCCTGAGTGAATTTTTTGTTGGGAGGTGTTAGCTGGCCCTGATTGTTTCCTGTCTGGAATTCCCTTGTTTTCAGAGTGGTGTTGTTTGCGATATTTTATGTGCTTCTACTGTCTGTGGCCCTGAGAAAACAGAGGATTTTCCAGACTTTGATGATGGGAATACTTTGTTGGGAGGTGTTAGCTGGCCCCGATTGTTTCCTTTGTGGAATTCCCCTGTTTATTTACTGTCCTGGTTTTAGAGATTATATTGTTCTGCATTATTCTATCCCAGTAATTATTTCATATTAAAGAAGAATCTCACTTATCCAACATTCGCTTATACAATGTTCTGGATTATCCAACGCAGTCTGCCTTTTCATAATCAATGTTTTTGTGGTCAGTGTTTTAAATTCATTGTGATATTTTAGTGGTAAATTTGTAAATACAGTACAATAGAGTCTCACTTATCCAACATAAACGGGCCGGCAGAACGTTGGATAAGCGAATATGTTGGATAATGAGGAATTAAGGATAACCCTATTAAACATCAAATTAAGTTATGATTTTACAAATTAAGCACAAAAACATCATGTTAGACAACAAATTTGTCAGAAAAAGTAGTTCAGTACACAGTAATGCTATATAGTAATTACTGTATTTATGAATTTAGCACCAAAATATCACGATATAATGAAAGCATTGACTACAAAAATGCGTTGGATAATCCAGAACGTTGGATAAGCGAATGTTGAATAAGTGAGACTCTACTGTAAATACTACATAGCATTACTGCGCATGGAAGTACTTTCTCTGTCAAATTTGTTGTATAATATGATGTTTTGGTGCTTAATTTGTATAACAATTACCTAATTTGATGTTTAATTGGCTTTTCCTGAATCCCTTCTTATTATCCAACATATTCACTTATCCTGCCGGCCTGTTTACGTTGGATAAGTGAGACTCTACTGTATATTGATAATCTTATATTATCTGCTCAGAACTGGATTATATGAGGCCCCTTCTTCACAGCTGTATAAAATGCACACTGAAGTGGATTATATGGCAGTGTGGGGTCAAGATAATCCAGTGCAAAGCAGAAAACATAAGATTATAAATGGGTTATATAGCTGTGTAGAAGGGCCTTGAGTCTACACTGCCATATAATCTGTGGAAGAAGCCTAAGTGAGGCCTAAATCTGCCTGTCCCCTAACTGAAACCTGGCTGTCCCTTGGTTGCTAGGAGACGAAGTGGGCAGAGATTAGCCCTCTAAACTGGCAGCAATTGGATAAAAAACAATTATTGCTCTCCCTCTAATTAGGACTTTATTTTTCTTTTCTTTTTGTTGTATCAGCCTTGAGGCGTGGATGATGGGTTGTGTTGTCAAATTTTGAGGTTGGGGGGCCTGTACTTTTGTTGTTTTGTGAATTGCCGTGATGCCATCACTCTTTTATATGTAACTAGCTGTGCCCGGCCACGCGTTGCTGTGGAAAAGTGGTGGTGGTATTGGTTAAAAATTGTTGTGTAATTTTTATTTGACATTTGTATTTTTTATTAATTTTATTGTAAGTTATCTTTTTATTTATTATATTTTATTATTTTCTTGTATTATTTTAGTTATTTTCTGTTTTTATAGTATTTTATTGTATTCATCTGTTAGTGTTTTTAATTATTTTTTATTGGGTTGCTAGGAGACCAAGTTGGAGGAGCTTAGCCTTCTAACTGGCAGCAATTGGATAAAAGCAATTATTCCTCTCCCTCTAATTAGGACTTTATTTTTCTTTTCTTTTTGTTGTATCAACCTAGAGGCGTGGATGATGGGTTGTGTTGTCAAATTTCGAGGTTGGGGGGCCTGTAGTTTTGTTGTTTTGTGGGTCGCCGTGATGCCATCACTCTTTTATATATATAGATGTGCAGTTTATATGTAATGGAGTAAACAACAAAACCACTGAACCCAATCACACCTAATTTGGCCACAAAATCCAAGCTATGTCTTTCAAACAAAAAACCCTAGAAAAATAAAGTCCAAATTAGAGGATGAGGAAGAGCTGTTTTTCTCCCCTGGCTGCAGTCAGAAGGATAAGCCCCGCCCCTTTAGGCTCCACCCACTTCATCTCCTGGCAACCCACTCAGCCACAATGGCCCGGCACAGGTAGAGTTAGGCCTCACTTAGGCCTCTTCCACACTGCCTATAAAATGCAGATTATCTGATTTGAACTGGATGATATGACAGTGTAGACTCAAGGCCCTTCCACATAGCTATATAACCCAGAATGCAAAGGCACATAATCCACAGTATCTGCTTTGAACGGGTTTATCTTGAGTCCACACTGACATATAAGGAGCCTCCAGTGGCCTAGGGGATAAAAGCCTTGTGACTTGAAGGTTGGGTTGCTGACCTGAAGGCTGCCAGGTTCGAATCCCACTCAGGAGAGCGCGGATGAGCTCCCTCTATCAGCTCCAGCTCCATGCGGGGACATGAGAGAAGCCTTCCACAAAACATCAAAACATCCGGGCGTCCCCTGGGCAACGTCCTTGCAGACGGCCAATTTTCTCACTCCAGAAGTAACTCCAGTTGCTCCTGACACGAAAAAAAACCTGACATATAATCCAATTTAGTGTGGATTTTATACAGTGATGTAGAAGGGGCCCCATATAATCCAGTGTAGAAGGGGCCTCATATAATCCAGTTCAAAGCAAATAATATAATATATAAAAATTACTGTACTATAATAAAACAGAACAATATAATACCAGCTGTTAGGATTTCTGGGAGTTAAAGGGCAAAACATCTGGGGATGCACAGGCTGAGAAACACTGCTTTAAGATAAGGTTTGTCTCCTGTTCTGGGCAACAAAGGGACTCTTACTGTTCACCGGGACTACAACCTAAAAGGCAAGCCTGAGTCCTCATGAGAATTATGTTTCACTTGGGCAAATCTATTTACATTGCTTTTTCTTTCTAACCCAGAATGTATAATGTGTATATATGTTAATATCTGTATTTTATGATGTTAGTGTTTTATTTTTATTTTTTATTTTTATTTTATTAGTCTTTATTTTATTTACTGTCATTTTGTTTATTAAGTCACAGGTTGTTTATATTGTCTAATGTGTCTTGTCATGATGTAAACTATTTGTATGGTTTTTCTTTGGCATTGAATAGTTGCCATATTGTTGGAAACCACCCTGAGTCCCTTCAAGAAGATAGGGCGGTCTAGAAATAAAGTTTATTATTAATAATAATGATAATAATAGTATTAATATGTATATGACAACAAGTGATTACTGTGCACTTTTATATAATCACCAAACCAATTCTGACCTCATCTGCATCAACTCTTGCACGAAACACATAATAAGTATGGCAGCTTCTCTGCCCTCATACTTTTTGGAAACAGACGTCTTGGTTTGGATGTGCTATTTATTGCAGTGACATCTGCTGGCAAGGACATTGTCTTTCATGTGTTCAGACTGTATAACCATTCTTCCTTAAAAATAGGACACAGCCCATGGTAAAATAAAAGGTTGGCAACCAAACTGGCCAAGAAAACCCCATAATAGGTTTAACTTAAGTCAGAAATGGCTTAAGGACATACAACAACAAATCTTAAAAGCCCCAGATCCTACCTCATCTTGAGATGGGTCAGCCCTAGTCAGTACGTGGATGGGAAGACAGCAGCAAAAACTTGGTGTAGGCTTTTTTTGATAGGAAGAAAATAGCAAACCATATCTGAGTATTTTCTGCCTAAGAAAGCACTACAAAATTCATGGGGTTGCCATAAGTCATTAACATAAGGCTTGAAGTCGCATACACATGCACAAATACCTCAAAGCACCCATTTCTATGTCATCTTGGAAGCTATGCAGGTTAGATGAGAGACCAAAGAAGACCATGTGCTGCAGATGATGTTTTAAAGCAGGCATGGGCAAACTTCGGCCCTCCAGGTGTTTTGGACTCCAGCTCCCACAATTCCTAACAGCCTACCGGCTGTTAGGAATTGTGGAGGGCCGAAGTTTGCCCATGCCTGTTTTAAAGGAATATATTGTCAAACCACCATTGAGGGAATGGAAAGAATATTTGAAAATTGGTACAAAAATATGTTCCTGAATGTCAAGAGCCCCCTCATGAGAACAATGCTAGACTGACAACTTTTCATGCACAGCAATCCTTTTTTCTTCAAAGAAAAAGTCAATTCCTACCCCAAAAATGCTGTTTTGTGCACAAAACAGACATAGCTAAATTCTACACAGGATCAGTCACAAAATACAAACAGGTTTTGAAAATTGCATGGCTTTTGAAAAATTTCTTGCAGCAGAAAAAATTGCTACAATTATTTGTTGCTTCCTTCGAGAAGAAAATTAGTGAAAAATCACATCCTTACTCTGAGTACTTTTTGTCTGAGAAAACCTTTCAAGATTTATGACGATGGACCTACCTTGGCTTCTAGAATAATCCTTATATTCATAAGGAAATGAATTTAAACAAAAAGACCAAATAGATGTCCTGAATCTAACAGAAATACTTACTATGTTTCTGTATTACATCATGGCTCTTGAAATAACTTGTTATGGGGTTACTTTATGGGATCCAATGAATAAAAGCAAATAAAAATACGTTTTTCATTGATGCCTAATAACTACTTGATATACCTACAAAGACAACTAGCCAAACTGCATATTTCTTTCTACTCATTATCTTTTCTTGCAAGGGGTTTCGAGAGGAACATGTGGCATTTCCCTCCTGCATTTTATTCTGCAACCCTATGAAGCAGGTTATATTGAGAAGTGGGGACCAGCTGAAGGTCACCAAGGCATCCTCTTTGTTGCTTCTGGATTTGAACCTGAGACGTTCTAATACTAGTACAATAATCTACCAACTATACTAATACTGTACCCTAAAATATGATAATTCATTATTTTAGTCATGATCAATATGAATTACATACAAGAATAGTTATCTTGTTTTTTTACTTTTGCCTTCATTTTTTAAATGCTTATTTAATGTTTTGTGATCACAGTGTAAAGAAACGTAGGAATTGAAATCCTTTAGAAATTAGGAAGATCAAAGATATTCTGATATGACATTCCAGTTCAATATTCTGTAGTTTGTTTCCAGAGCCTGTATTTTCACTCAAATCACTGTGGCTGGGGTTAATCTAGATTAATTGCACAGAAACCTAAATGGATATCTTCTAAATGCTGGCAAGTCTGAATACCATGCCAATTATGCCTTATACTTAAAGTGAATTAAATTGTGTTATGACATTTCCTTTGTCTATAAAGGCTGCACTGACTAGAATGTATGTTCAATTTAAATAAGCATGGTCTCAAAGTAAGGCAAAGTTCTTTTGGGACTACACTGTTAGGAATTCCTCTTCTTCTGAAGAGGAAGGGGAGCAGGAAAGCGTTCATGAATCTGAGGGTGAGTTGGAATCTGAGGAGGAGATTTTGCAAGTACCCACATTTCAGGAGAGGCGAAAGGAAACAGAGCAGAGATGTCCTTCAGCTAGAATAGCTGTCAGAAATTCAGCTGAGTAATTAGGAACTGCCCTAGCAGCTGTGAAGGGACTCAGGGCTATAAAGCAGAAGCAGATGCAGCCAGCTCTTGCTGGTAACAAACTGACTCGTCGCTCCCCTTCTGCCTGCTTCAAGTCTGCATCTGGGAAACTGCTCCTAAGGATTTATTGCTATTTCTTTGTCTGAAGTAAGACTGCTATTTGATTTGGGAATTTAACAGAGACTAAGAACTGTGTTTACCCTAAGACTTCCTTGCTTCCTTTTGCATTATTCCACTGAGTATGCTGTACTTTATGTTTTGCTGAAGTAAAGCAGTTTTCATTTACTTACCACAGTGTTTTAAGGCTGTCATTGAAAGACAAAACAGGACATACACCTCCCAGAATCTCCAGCTACATTAGTTAGGGCATTTTGCGAGTTGTCATCCCCCCTTAAAATATTGCAAATCTGTTGTCCTAAACATGTTTACTCAGAGGTTCTACTGACTTTTTAATGTTTAGTCTACTGACTGTTTACTCTTGGGGGCATGTTTAAGTTTCACTTTAAGGCTACTTATGAACTGTGCCTGTCTTGATTATCATTTCCTGGTTTTAGTTTGTTTTTCCTTAACCTTTCATGTTTCTTGTGCTATCCTATAGCTAATTGCATGTTGTCTTGTGACTGTTGTGTTGTGCAAATATGGTGTTTGGATTTTCATGAAGATATATTTGTAGTTCTCACCATGGTGTCACTATAGCAGATGATATTCCTCATTCTGGAATTGTAGAATCAACAAGTTAGAGGAAAGAAACCCAATCAAGAAAAGGCCCAAGGATATTTACCCTTCCCAAAAAAAAAGCAATCTTTATTGGCTTTCTTCAAAACTCACTTCAAATAAGAATATTAACATGAATGAAGTATGTTAAACATTTGAAAAGTAGAGTAATTTCCTTCATATTTATTTAATTTTCAATGCATTATAGCTATTTGTGCCATAACTTCCAGATGTTTTCAGAGCAGATGGCACAGACGTAAGTGAAGTTACTAATGCTTGGAGTAACACTGAATCCTACCAACCTGCCAGTTGCAGACAAGGCCTTCTTTTTCAAAAGCAGCTGTGCAATGTGTGGGACACATGTAGTCCCCCCTCTAATTTTAATCCCCTCCTTCCTAATCCAGGAGAGGCCAGTCCTTGCCGAGGGCCTCTGAATGGGAACTTTTTTACATGACAATAATCGTGGTCGTCTATGACCCCAGCAGCTCACACCGAAAGGGACTCAGAGCCTGGCTAAACGAAAATCAAATCCTTCCTCTGCCTCCCCCATGCCTTTTACCTCTTCTCCCTTACTTTCCTGGCACAAAATGTTAAGACTCATACAAAACATCAAAGTAGAAAAGGTCAAAGCCTGCTACTCTCTTTATTAACTGTAGTCATTCAGATAACCATTAGAGCCAGCAGGCAAAATGAGAGCGCTGAATTCTGAAAAGTCCTGACTTCAGTGGGTTGATTGGCTTTCCACTCTTCCTCTTGATAGGAATTGCTTTCACACAGGAATTCAAATGTCTAGAGAAACACCCAGCATACCAGTTTAATGATGTTTATTCAGTCCGGAACAGCTTGGCAAATTCTCTTTTTTATTTTACAAATAATGCTCTATTTTTCCACTATAGGATTTAAATTGCCATGCTGGCAATATTTGTGAATGCACAAGCTATGGAGTATTTAAACATGTTTAATCAACACATAATGTTACAATATTTATAACAAAATGAAAAACACATGACGGGAACAAGGCCAAGCATAATGGAACCATAAACAAGTATTCCTACTAAATTGTAGGGTAAAAGAAAAAAATTAAAACTAACAGGACAGCATCCATTAAAATTATTGTTCAAAGGAATGGTAGGGAAAAATTCAGAATCTAAATAATGCTTTCATTTTGCTAATGAAAGAGTCTAAAGCTTTTATAGTCATGTGCTGTGAAAGTCAATAATAATCTTTCTAATGTAACATTTTCTACACAGTAGGCCTATATCCGGTCATTAGTCTGAACTAGAACAGACTAATAAAATAAATGGGAATTCAGTACCGCAATGCATATACAGGTACAATAGAGTCAACGGAACAACATTAATTAAGATTATCCATTCAGATGCAAGCCATAATATTTCAGTTGTAATAGAAAGCCCATGATGAATACAGGTTAAGAATCTCTTCTTTGGAATTACAGAATTTGAAATATTCCAAAATATAAATTGTCCACCTGTGGCTGAAACACTAAAACCTTAGCTTTTTGATGGTTAAATGTACACACATTTTGTTTCATGTACAAAATTATTTAAAAAATAATATGTATAAAATTACATTCATGCTGCATATAAAAGGTGGGCCAAAAGTCACAAAGAGGTTGTATATATGCCGCATATGATGCTATGGTATTTCAAACAAAAAACAAAAAATATTAGCCCACACTGCAGAAAGCGCATATGAAACATAAATGAATTTTATGTCTAGACTTAGGTTCCATCCCCATTACAAATATGCAGGTATTCCAAAATCCAAAATAATCCAAAATATGACATACTTTTGGTCCCACGCATTTTGAATAAAGAATACTCAACTAGTATAAAACAAGAAAGTTGATGATAGCTGAAGGCAGGCTAACTTGAAAATCAGCAGAAGCTCCAGATTTTGACTAGAAGTCCTCCCATTTCTAAGTAACCATTGAGATATCCTCTCCCACTGAAGTTGATCAACAGCAGTGGTTCCCAGCCTGTGGTCCATGGATCACCAGTGGTCCCCAATAACTAAAATATGGTCCACAGCCTCACCATTACTACACTGTTGCAGCAAAAGAGACTAGTCTCACAAAACCCTCTTATAGTGCCGAGGCAATGGGGATGTCGGGAGGGGAGAGGCTGACTACCCATGAAAGGCATGACAACAAGCCTCCTGACTGCTGCTGCTCCTCCCGCCCCCTGAGTGGAGCTGTTCTATGTATTGCCTGGAAGTGGGGGCACCTTGGTGTCTTCGTTTTTAGGCCTTTTCCTGGGTTTATTTGGGGTGCTGATTCAGAAAAATGCATTGGATAGCTCACATCAGCTCTAGATTATCAAATACTGTTTTCTGTGGGTGAGCAGATGACAACTACTGGATGACATATGTTCTGTATAGAAACAGAGCTGATGTGGTGTATCCTATGCAATTTTCTGAATCGGCACCCCAAATAACCAAACCAAATCTAAAGTTGACCAAAAACTGATTCATAACCCTTTTGGTACTAATGTTGGAGAGTGGTCTCTGGTCCAAGGAGTCCCTGGTCAAAAAAAAGTTGGGAACCACTGGACTACAGAGAAGGGCAGGGGCAGGACAGAGTGAATGGAAACTTTATCCCATCCCTGCTCACTTGCTCAAAGGGGAGAGGTAAACTAGCAGCCTCAGCACCAGGGCTAAGGATCCAGAGGGTTGGTAGTAGGATTCCAGCTGGGCAAATTCCCAGTTACACTGCAGCCTGACACCAATCCTGCCTAAAACAAACAAAATATATGTGTATAGGAGCTTAGTGGAGCCAGTGTGATCAAGTGGTTGGAGTGTTTGACTATTCTGGAGACCAAGGTTTGCATCTCTGCTCAGCCATGAAAACCCACTGGGTGAAGTTGGGTGAAGAATATGTTCTCAGCCTCAGAGGGAGGCAAAGGTGAATCTTCCCTGAACAAATCTTGCCAAGCAAAACGTCTGATACCTTCATCTTAGGGTTGCCACAAGCCAGAAATAATTTGAAGTCATACAACAATAACATAGGAGGTAGATTTTGGTTAACAAATGACAGTTAATCGCAACATGGAAGGGGCACATACTGAGTTATCAGTGGACAATGATGGCACACATCTCAAATAGTGCTCAAGTCAATAGGGAGGCTGCATCCTACAACATGTCCTTAATCTCTCTGCTTCATAGTGAAGCTTCACAACAATCATGGAAATTGTGCAAATTATGCAGTGAAACCTGAAAAGTTATGTGCACCTAACACAGTCATAATAGCAATAACAGCAAAATTTGTGGTGGCACCTTCAAGCATAACATGTCTTATTGGGCATAGGTTTTCATGGATCAAATGAAATGGGCTGCAGACCATGAAAACAAAATAAAACCTTGTTTGTTTTGAAGTTGTTGCCAGACTCTTTGTTAGCATAAATAATTCCCTAGATCTAAGGAGCATGTGGCCTTCTGAAACATTTTGGGCCCTTTTCATTCCTTTCGTGCTGCACATTCAGTTGAGAGGCTATCTTTCTTAACATCTCTCCAGGAACAAGCTTTCTTCCTGACTGGGTTACCTAGCTGTAAATCACTGTCTAATTGGTATGAATGGCTAAAACCCTGAAAGAGGCCTGTATCTACAAGCCTCTGCTCATGATTAATTGGGGAAGGTGCCGTTCCCTTCCTCTCTGAAGTTCTTAAGTATGGCAGCAGGGCCTTGACAAATTGACAAAAGCTTAGTCTGACAAAAAGCAAAAACTTGTGTCCGGAGGCAACATGTTTGCATGGCAAAAAGGCGTGTTGCATTTAGCAAGAACATGGGTGAGGGAATGGTCTTACTTCTGGTTTTTAAATTCAAACTTCTCAGCCAGTGTGTGGGTGTGGATGTCTTTTCCAGTTACGGACTGGTGTCCAAGCAAGAGCCGGGCAACCAATTAAGAGCTTCCCACACAGGAAACCTCCAGGCCAAAGCCGCAGCCATTCTATGGCTTTCACAGATTTCCTTCTCAAGAACAACTTCCTAACCTGAAGAGACAGATGTTCCACTGTCCAGACTGATGTTAGAAGGAAGAGGTTTCATTGTTTCCAGGTCAAAATCAATGTACCAAGTAGGGTTTCTCTGTTTTTCTCCATTTTCATATGGACAGAAAAAAGAGTTGTCAACTTGGAAAATCGCTTTATTTAGAAATACTTGGGTAGATGTAGCCCTTTTATACAGTAGTGAATTCTATCTTATTTATGGATGCAAGATAACAACAACCCTTGGACAAGAGGCAAGAGACACAGAGTAAGGTGTAAAGAATATTAAGAATATTTTTCTTGGCATCTCTGATAGAACACACTTAGTTCCTGGACTCGGAATGGACTAGCACCTGGATTTTCCCAAGTCCCTGTGCATTGGCTGCCATCACCCACAAGTGTTGTTCCTTCCTAATACAACTGATAAAAATGCCAAAGGACTGGGGTATCCTATGGTAAAAAAATTCTCTTTTATAAAATCACTAATTTGCCTGACTCATACTACGGCTCTTTGCATTTTCATATGGTTTTGCTTCCTAGACATTTCTTTTAATGGATGCTGTGATGGTGGCACAGCGGGTTCAACTGCTGAACTGCTGAACTTGATGACTGAAAGGTTGGCGGTTCGAATCTGGGAAACGGGGTGAGCTCCCACGGTTAGCCCCAGCTTTTGCCAACCTAGTGTGCAAGTGTGAATAGATCAATAGGTACCGCTCCAGCGGGAAGGTAACAGCACTCCATGCAGTCATGCTGGCCACATGACCTTGGAGATGTCTACAGACAATGCCAGCTCTTTGTTTTAGAAATGAAGATGAGCACCAACCCCCAGAGTCAGATAAGACTAGAATTAATATCAGGGGGAAACCTTTACCTTTACCTATGAAGTGATGCTGTAAAATCATAATAATGTGCTGTTCACATTTATGGAAGAAGAAGATAAAGAAAAAATGGCCTTTACTCAAGTCCTTGTCACACTACATCAGTGTTTCCCAAACTCTGGTCTTCCAAGTGTTTTGGACTTCAGCTCCCAGAATCCCTGGTCATTGCCAAGGCAGCTGAGGCTGAATCCACACTGCCATATAATCCAATTTCTGAATCCACATAATCCGCTTTGAGCTCGATTATATGAGTTTATACTGCCATATAATTCAGTCCAAAGCAAATAATCTGGATCCAGAGACTGGATTATATGGCAGTGTAGATGGGGCCTGAATCTTCTGGGCGCTGAAGTCTAAAACACCTGGAAGACTAGAGCTTGGGAATCACCGCACTACACTGCAGTAGTGCTGTGATTCCATTTTATCTGCCATGGCAACATCCTGTGGAATTCTGGGGTTTGTAGTTCAGTGAGACCCAAGAGCTTTCTGAAGAAGAATCCTGAATGCCCCTTTCTAAACTGGAAAACTCAGATTCTGTTAGAAGTTGCCAAGGCAAGAAAAGTGAAGTAATTGTACTGTAACATTTTAGTGTGACAGCCTTTAAATCAGACTCATTGATCCATTTGGTAGCTTCTAAGTTCTACCCTATTTTTGTCATCTGAATGGCAGCAATGGCTATCAAAGGTTTCAAGCAGGGACTTACTTACTAAGCCCAAGCCTGCTTACCTTCGAAAACTGGACAAAATTCCAAGTGTCTGGATGCTTTTGCTTCAAGTTAAATAACAGACCTAGCTATAGTCAGTTCTATGGGGCATTTACTTGATTTGCTTTAAAGTCGTGGTTTTCAAACTGTGCCTAGGGAATCAGAATTTTTTCAAGCAGAAGATAGCCAATATAAACATCAGTAATGGGGATGCAGAGTACAGCCAGGAAATCAGAAGATGTCTACTTCTTGGGAGGAGAGCAATGGCCAACCTCGATAAAATAGTGAAAAGCAGAGACATCATACTGGCAATGAAGGTCTGCATAGTGAAAGCAATGGTATTCCCCATAGTAACCTATGGGGATGAGCGAAGGAAGAGAGATGCTTTTGAAATTTGGTGTTGGAGGAAAATCCCAAGAGTGCCTTGGACTGCAAGAAGATCCAACTAGTCCATTCTCCAGGAAATAATGCCCAACTGCGCACTGGAGGGAAGGATATTAGAGGCAAAGAGGAAGTATTTTGGCCACATAATGAGAAGACAGGAAAGCTTGGAAAAGATCATGATGCTGGGGAAAATGGAAGGAAAAAGGAAGAGAGGTCGACCAAGGGCAAGATGGATGGATGGTATCCTTGAAGTGACTGGCTTGACCTTGAAGGAACTGGGGGTGGCGACGGCCGACAGGGAGCTCTGGTATAGACTGGTCCATGAGATCATGAAGAGTCGGAAACGACTGAGTGAATGAAGAAGAAGAAAGAATGGGGGAGCAAACCAATTTACCAGCCCCTATTAATTTTTCTTAGGTGTAAGGAGCTTTGAAAGTTGTGGTAGGTAAAGGTTTTTAGAGCACATCGTTCACACCAAATTATTATGTCACCCATTGAGTGCACCCTGATCCGCTACACAGCAATGTGTAAATGACCCTGATGTGTTACTTGAAAGGTAGGTTTTGAAGGAGTTTGTGATTTAGGGACTCAGTAAAGATTTTCAACCTCTGCAATGACTAAATAAATTAGTTATGATGGTTAGGCATGTACTATCATGATCCACTAACATGTTTTTTTTTAAAATTGAATGTTGTGAATTTTTAGCTTCATCTCTTTTCAATTTTTAATCTAATTTGAGTCCTGGTTGTGTATTAATAAATCATGATGCCGGGGGAAATGGAAGGAAAAAGGAAGAGGGGCTGACCAAGGGCAAGATGGATGGATGGTATCCTTGAAGTGACTGGCTTGACCTTGAAGGAGCTGGGGGTGGCGATGACTACAGGAAGCTCTGGCGTGGGCTGGTCCATGAGGTCACGAAGAGTCAGAAGCGACTGAACGAATAAACAACAAAATGGTTTGAGTGTTAAGCTAGGACCCCAGACCAGAGTTTGAATCCACATTTAGCCATGAAAACCTACTCTGTGACTTTGGGCAAGGCGCACTCTCCCAACCTCAGAAGGCAATGAATGACAAGCCCAGCTAAACCTCAGACATTTCTATTCGCCTAATACTGTGTGTCTAGAGATGCTAATGTTCTGGGAATTTTCTAGCCATGGGATAAATGTGTTGTTTGTTTGTTTGAAAAGGAGGAAAATGGACTGTCCTGGGAAGGGAATAAAAAATGCAGTGTTGACATTCTTTATATCATGAAAGTAACATTTTAGGAACATGGAATATATTTCATATACAACCTGGCTTGGCATCAAATCAACATTTGATATACTGACAGTGCACTTGGTTAAGAATATAATTGCAGATTGAATTTAGGTTAATCTATTTATTTTTGTTGTTGTCATGAATGGAGCTACAATATTCTGAACTGTGTGAAACACATAAAGTACCACTCTGTGGTTTTGTCAGTTTGGCGAGCAGACAAAAAGAAAAAAAAATAGAAGAAACTATCAACATTAGTAGAAAAAAGAGAGAGAGAAAAAAATTGTCTCGTCTCCACTAGTTCTCTCTTGAGTCACATACTCATTCCCATAAGAAGGAATGAGAAAAGAAGACACACTGTAGAATGATATTAACACCATATTAACTGTCATGGCCTGATGCTATGGAATTCTGGGATTTGCCATTTTATGATATATTCATTTACGATCTCTGTCAAAGAACTCTGCCAGAGCAAACTGCAGATCCCAAGATTCCATTGGACAAAGCTATAGTAGTTGAAGTGGTGTCAAACTGCTACAATTCTCTGGATTAGAGCCAAATTCAGGAACTGTAATAATCTGATATTATATATAGTTTTAGAAATAATTTGGGAACAGAAAATATATGCAGATCTTGTTAGAAAAAAACCCAACCCTGCTCTTGAAATAATACATTTAATCCAATTTTTCAATTAAATGTATATTCAATTCAATTCAACTTCTGCAGTTGCGAAAGTTCAATGGTTTATGGTTCCTTCTGAAATAATCTGGGGTCCAGAGAAGCCAGAGAGGATTTAATCAATTGTTTACCCAGCCCAAAGAACTGGGGAAGTGGAAGGTAAATGTTCATGGGACAATGGGATAATCCCCAGCCACTCACCCAGTGAGTTTCAACATCGCTTAAGCAACCCTCTGAGTTTTCCTTATGTCTGAATACATGAATACAATTTATTGGAAATATATATATAAGGGGGGGCTTAGAAATGTATTGGGGTGCACTGGCCAGTACAGCAATAGATATGACCCTGTGTACTCCGGAGAACTATAAGATCTTATGGTGACATGTATATGCTTATAAAACCGTTGGGATGTGTACATCTGGGAAGTTGGTGCAGTGTCCTGCTGGGAAGAAATCCCCTCTGGGAAGCAAAGTAAACAGGAAAATATCTTCCCTTAAGATGCAATTAAGATCAGGATCCGGGAGAAAATCCCGGTGTTTCAGAAATATGTGCCTCAATTGGATTTATATTGTTCTGTATACTTTCCATTCAGTTATCTATATTTACTGAAGCTTTCCCATTGTATCAAAGACTGGCTCATACCCTGTTTCCCTGAAAATAAGACCTAGTAGAGGTTTTGCTGAATTGCTAAATATAAGGCCTCCCCCAAAAGTAAGACCTAGCAAAGTTTTTGTTTGGAAGCATCCCCAACGAACAGAACACCAGAGCATGCAGGATCGGGATATGTACATACCATAGATTGTTGTACATGGAAATAATGGTAGTAACAAGAAATTCTTGATAGGACTTACAGTTTGTGTGGTTATGTTGGTTTGTGATGACAACTACTGTACAGTACATAATAAATGTTCATTTTTTGTTCAACAATAAATGTGAATTCTTCTGGAAAAATAAGACATCCTCTGAAAATAAGACCTAGCGCCTCTTTGGGAGCACAAATTAATATGAAACTGTCTTGTTTTCAGGGAAACACGGTACAATATCATCACAGACTCTTTGTGTTGCCACAACCCATATGATTAAGTCCAAGCCTGGGTAGTGCTCTGAACGACTCCAACTTCAAAAGGACAAATGGGAATTCTCAATTCTTCCCGCCATGGGGAAAGCTCCATCCACCTCTGACGTCAGCGGGAGTCCCCAGCCAATGAAAGTCCGGATCTTGGCTTGGACGCTTCTGTGCCAATCAGGGGAGGGAGCGAGTCTTTTGAATGACTGTCAAAGGGGATAAAATGTCTTACACTGTATTGCTTGCTTATGTCCAGTTCCTTTTGAATGAAGTCTCTGCATCAGACATCCTTTCAGGCCTGAAAATAAATTAAACCTTAATTTAAACCTGAAAATAAATTATTGCCTTCAAACCCAGCCTATGTTTCTTCTGGTTGTCAAGTTAGCACAGCATGCCGAGCGATGGATCCACACCACTCCTTAAGCAGCCAGCTGATTTTGGCATTAATCTCATTCTAAATAAATTATTCAACATTCTAAAAAAAATCCATAATACATTTCCCCCAAATTTTCTTGGGGCAAAAGGTAGGAAACTCATTTCATTCTAAATTTCTCCATTTTCTCTCCTGGATTTCACAGATTTACATTTATCCTGAATGTATTATATAGTTTAGATGAAAACTGAATACATCCAAAAATAATTAGCACCTGTATTGCCATACGCTGCTGGCATGTTCACACTTTTTATTCCATCTGTGCTTGAATTTGCCTGCCTCAGTCTTGAAATCTTTGGATTTCTTCTACTCTCCCTTTGTGTTTTAAAAAGCATTCTCCAGTATCTATACTAGAGATCTAAGTTCAGTTTTAAAGAACAGGGCAGTTTTAATGGTGGGAGGAGCCTGTACGTGCCATGAATCAAGTACAACATGCAGGATTTGTGGAGCTTGACACACTTGGACAACACAGAACAATTAATTAAGAAAATGTGAAAGATGGTGAAAGAAGGAGGCAGACTTAGTTGAAGAAAGATCACAGGCACCTAGGGACAATCGATAACTAATCCTTAACTATTCAAATGCAAATAGCTTTGGAGGGAGAGAGAAATAGCAACTCCAAGCAGGAGAAACAGCTAAGCCTCTGCAAACATGAAAGAAGGGGAAAGTTTGATGTCTTCCGCCAGATCCACTTTGACCCTCTGGGTAACCTCCAACTTTCCTGATTTGGCATAAAAAGACCCAAATACTCCTGCATTTTAGAGGCTTTTAAAATGTCAGAGTTTCTCTCCCCTTTTCCCACTTTCCCCACTTTCATCTTAATTTTAATTTTTTTCGTGTCAGGAGTGACTTGAGAAACTGCAAGTCATTTCTGGGGTGAAAGAATTGGCCGTCTGCAAGGACATTGCCCAGGGGATGCCCGGATGTTTTTGATATTTTTACCATCCTTGTAGGATGCCTCTCTCATGTCCCCGCATGGCGCTGGAGCTGATAGAGGGAGCTCATCAGCGCTCTCCCCAGGTTGGATTCGAACCTGGCAGCCTTCGGGTCAGCAACCCAACCTTCAAGACATAAGGCTTTAACACACTACGCCACCAAGGGCTCCTCATAGCATTGGTTGAATCAAGTGGAAGAGATCCATTCAGCTGGCAATCAGAGCACAACAAGGAGGATGTTTCCACCCACTGCCACCCCTGGAATGAGCAAGGATTTGACATTTGACAGAATCCTGATAGTCACAGCCTTAATCACTGCAAAATAAGGGTGGAAGCATCCTCCTCCTTGTGCTTCATTCGCCAGCTGAATGGATCTCCTTCACCCAATCTGGTGGCTGATTCTTAAAGTGGATTGGAGTGGCATTAACAAGAGATTAACAATAAGACAGCTCATTCACATTACAGAATTATAGTGTCTTATTCCACTTAAGCTGCCATGGATGCATCTGGTAGATCCTGTGGTTTGTAGTTTGGTGAGGCAAAGAGAGTCACATGGAAGAGCCCTCCATTGCAGGAAATGACTGTAGATCTGGAACATTATAATGCTCCTCTCTAGCTGCAAACTCCAGGATTCCATAGGATAGAACTAAGGCAGTTCAAGTAGAATAATAGTGTTATAATTCAATAGTGAGAATGGACCCTAGTCTTAGGGTGCTTCCAAACAGCATCAAAATCCGCAGGACCTGACAGCAGGTCTCCCAGGACTTGTCAGTCCTAGGATATGGTCCCCCACCATCCTCACAGTCTTCTTTTGAGAACAGATAAGGAATATTTGGTGGAATTTTTAAAAAAAATTCACTCTGTTATGCGCTGGACCGTATATGGGCGCATGCAAAAATCTTAATATAAATACAAGCAGATTTGCATGTGCGCATATAATGTCCAATACACAACGGAGATATTTTTTATAAAAAAACAAACTTCAATTTAATCTCTCTTCCTCCAACTGTTAATTCAACCTCTGTTTAAGATTATAAAGTGTAAAATAAAGAATTCCAGAGAGTTCTAATTGCTTTCCATTTGTGCTTCCCTTGAACCACCTGTGTGTCCATTTGACAGCCCAATCAGCTGATCAGGTCCCTGGGGATGGAACCTGGGACCTTTTCCATGCAAGGCATTTGCTCTGCTACTGAATAGCAGCATCTCCCTAGTTGAAGGAACTTTGCTTCACCTCAATTGTCTTCAGACGTATTTTAAAAAGTTCTTCAATCATCTGTGATCATGCCTGTACATCTGAAAAACTAGCCCCAAACTCTTTTGCTGAATAGAGGCGGGTGGGGAGGGGTGAGGCGGGGAGGGGAAACACACAACAATAACCCTTGCTTAATAATCTGTTCTTGTAATAATCCTGATGTTTCTTTCTTGGGTCAGGAATCACTGTATAAATCATTCACAGCCAAGGATAACAAGCAGCAGGGCAAGACAGAAAAGGAAGGTTAAGCAAGGAATGTCTGAGAAACAGAGAGAAGCAGCCTGGAAGTGCTGCAGGGGAGAGTTAGAAGGCGTAGGCTTGTCTTCCTGCTCTCTCACTGTAACTTGTAGCAAGGCCATGGGGGTGCCCTTTGGCACTTTAATTTACTAATATTCCAGTTGATGTGGTGATCAAAGATTTTGAAGGTCTCCTTGGAGAAGGAGACCCATGCCAGATCCAAGGAGAGTGTTCCGTGGCACCTGGCGAACTTGCGAGAAGCAAAAAAGTAAAAGATTTCTCTATTTTCCAATAAAAGGCTCACCTAGGTTTGAAGTAGAGATCACCGACGCTTTATTCTGTCCAGCTGCAGCAGGATGACGGTAGCAATAAGTTGCACAAAGAACCGACATGCCATTACATAGAAAAATGCACTTTTTATACTTTACCATTTTGAATTTCCTGCCCCCGCCCTGCTGGCTGGCTCCTCGCTGATTGGCTAGGGGAGTCCCTGACATCAGGAGGCAGGAGGGGCAATTTGGAGGCTCGCATGCCTCATCCAATGGGAGCGCAAGCCCCACTTGTGATGTCACTCTCTCGGCAGCCAATGGGGAAATGGAGGCGTGGCAACGGAAAAAACAAAGACAAACATATGTTGATGAAGGGATTATGAGTGACTATAGCAAGCCTTTGTCAAGTGATGTGGCGAAAGCTTTCAGGCTCTCAAACTGGACCTGGCTATGGATTCATTGATTGATTTAACAATTTTCATGAATGAGAGTCTGACTCATGCTGGCCAGCCTCATTGTGAAAGAAGCAGTCATGGCAGGAACCTTGATGGGATTGTGTATGATTCAGAGTCCAAGGAAGGAGGTGGCTTTTGTCTGATCACTGGTGATTTCTTGTCTCCCTGTCAGGAGAATGAGTCTTTTATGATGAGTGACTTAGAATGTCCAAAGGTTCCTTCCTCTTAGATGGTCTGGCATCTGTGTCCTCCGAAATCCAGAAAGGAAGTCCATTGTCTCTTCTTCAGAGGGTGATTTCTGTAACCCATATTAGTAATACATAGCCTTAGGCATCCTGATGGTGCCCGGCTGAAATGATGTGTTGATCAGAGTTCATGTCAGGGTCACAATGCCTTATTCATAAGGGGTAAGATATCATAGGAAATAATAAAGATTAAAAAATAATGATAATAAAAATAATAAAAATAATAGGAGACACATATGGAATCCATTTGTGGGGAGAATCACGAGATCCAGCATCCCATGGGTTGGGGAGACAAACACAGTCGGTCCTATGGGCGCCTAAAAGGGCTTTGATCTCCTTTTGTGTTTTTCCATAGGGGAAAGGGGGGGGGGAATCCCAGAGGTTCCCCATCAGCTCAGGCAGGCAAGAGGGCTGACTGGGGGTTTTACTCTAAGACTAGGAGACGGTGTAAGGAATACATGGGAGTTCATGCAGGAGAGGGAAAATGGGTCCCTGATACCCAAAAGTTCATAAAAGACATAGAAAAGACATTTCGGATTGCGTTGCCTATGCTCATTTGTAAAAAAGGCAAAACTCATTCATAAAAAACCACTGGCCCCACTTTGCCCTTCTTTTTAGTCACTGCCTATGTTTGCTACTAACTAGCACCCAAAATTGGGTCACAGGATCTAGGTACAGTCATCCACCTGTAAGAGCAGGGGGACCCTTCCTTCCTGGTCATGATGATTCTTTTGATGTGATGCATGTCAACAGGTCATCACATTTAATTCTTGAAGGCAAAACTTGTCCAGTAGTATCATTGTAGCAGTCATAGCCATCTTTGCCATAACTCTGTATGGAGACGCTCTGGTGTTGGCAGGAAATGAGGAGTCAGGCAGAAGTAGTCTAAAAATGTAAGCAAGAAAATAGTAAATGGAATGCCAACCTGATTAATCATTTATATAATTTCGTATATAATATATAATTTCACTTCATGAGCCTTCATAACATCTGCTGGGGACAGTTTACATCTCAGAACCCCTGCTGACATTGAGCACAAGAAGAGACAAGATCTGAAAGGTAGCTCATTTATTATGATTGTAATCCTTTCCTCCTGGCTCAGCCTGGAAAGAAGCATTTCCAAGATGACATTTCCGCTTTATAATTAGCCACCAACTGTTCCCTTTGCTTGCTTCTCCAATTCATTAAATATGGTTGAAAACCAATACTCCTGCAAGCATAGAAAGAACAGCTAAAATAACAGTTTCATGAGAGAGTCAATAGGGAAAATACTTTCTTAGCGCATCCATCATCCATTAGGTTGACAAACCTCTGGCACACTGCTGGTTAGTTCTGCTGTACAGCTGTATGTATACAAAAATCCCTACACACTTTCTTGTTGCATCTGTAGGAAATCTTAACATCTGGTTAAATGTGATAAGCAGTTGCAATAGCCAGAGAATGGGTGTAGTTCCAGATGGAATATATTTGACAGGTGTGTTGATTTCTATGGAACATATCTTGAACTCATTGAGTTTATATAGATGGAAGTGTTGTCAAGCAGCATGAAGTACAAATGACAGCCCCATAGCACACTGCTGCAGCCAACTCCATCATTGTTGTCAGGGTAAGGATTGGGAAGGGGATAAATGACAATGGAGGCCCTTATTTGCTGGATGTTCAGGGGAAATGCCCCTGTCAATCCAATGATACCTACTGTATAAAACTGTCAATTCTTAAATTATAGCCTAGATCCTACTGTCATTTCAAGTTAGAGTACAGCAACTCATAGAATCATACAATTGGAAGAGACCTCGTGGGCCATCCAGTCTAACCCCCTGCCAGGAAGCAGGAAATTGCATTCTAAGCACCCCCGACAGATGACCATCCAGCCTCTGCTTAAAAGCCTCCAAAGAAGGGACATCCACCACACTCTGTCATAGCAGAGAGTTCCATTGTACCAATTGGATCAGTGGTTCTCAAAGTGTGCTCCACAGAGCCCTTGGAGCTCTGCAAAGCACATTGCGGAGCTTTACACTTCACTGTCCTCCTCCTCCCTTCTCCTCCTCCTCTCCCTCGAAGCTTTCCCTCCTCTTTCCTGAATTTTGCCCTCCCTCCATCTCCCTTGCCATCAAAGACCTTTTCCCCAAAATCCCCTTGCCTACAAAAGCCTTTTTCCTCCCTTCCCTCATCCCCAAAAGCCATTTTTTCTCCCTCCCTTGTCTCCAAAAGCCTTTTTTCCTCCCTCCCTTGTCTCTAGAAGCCGTTTTTCCTCATCTTCCTTGCCACCCAGATCCTTTTCCCCTTGCCTTGCCTGCTTCCAAAACATGTAGATTGTAAAACATTGGAAAGACTCTTCCACAACTAGTCTTCAAACATCAGATAGAAGGATGGGACCAGAGTGCGCACCAGACAGAGCTTGGAGAAGCTACTTTTTTGGACCATAGCTCCCAGTAGTCATGTTAAGAGGGGCTATTATGGGGGGTCACAGTTCTCCGCCTCTAACGTCCAACACTGGCAGAGGGACAGGAGACCAAGAAGCAAAATTCCTTTAGTTCTTCCTCAGCTGATTGGAAAGAGTCAATGGATTAGATTGGAAAGAGTCCTGGATTAGATTCTAGTCTATGAGTGGCCTGTTGGAGACACCTACTCTGTTTCCCCAAAAATAAGACATCCCCAAAAAATAAGACCTAGCAGAGGTTTTGCTGAATTGCTAAATATAAGGCCTCCCCAAAAAGTAAGACCTAGCAAAAATTTTGTTTGGAAGCATGCCCGGTGCCCGCCAAACAAAACACCAGAACTTGCAGGATTGGTAAATGCACATACCAGTTGTACATGGAAATAATGGTAATAATATATTAATGTTATATTATTTATATTTATACAGTAGTAACAAGAAATTATTGTCAGGAGTCATAGTTTGTCTGGTTTGGTTATGTTGGTTTGTGATGACAACTACTGTACAGTATATAATAAATGTTCATTTTTTTGTTCAACAATAAATGTGAATTCTTCTTCATGGAAAAAATAAGACATCCCCTAAAAATAAGACCTAGCACATCTTTGGGAGCAAAAAATAATATAAGACACTGTCTTATTTTCGGGGAAACACGGTAGTATATTCTGTATCATGGTAATGCTCTGGGAGGAAGGTTAGATATTCAAAATAAAAGCTCTCTGATTAGTTAAGAGAAAAATCCTACAATTACCAGAGAGAAGAGGCTGTGTGTTTCACTGGCGCTTTAATAAATAAACAAAAGAGGTCACAGGAAACGGAAAAGTTTCCCACTCACCCATCGTTCTTCATATTGAAACTGGCAAATAAAAAGCAGAAGATTGAGCTCATCCACTTGATGTGTGTGTCCCTGCTGATCCGTATTACATCTGGAGCACATTTCCTCTTAATGCTTTAGGACTTAAGTGCTGATTAAGCCTATTTGTTGGCTTTCGGCCAGAATGCAAACATCAGGAGGTGTCAGGTCAAAAGCAACTTGCCACTGATATGTTTTTATTTATTCACATTGATGATCAGTATAGTATTCTGTATTTTATACTGGGTGGGTAGGAAATCTGGAACAGGAATTGGATTATTCTAATCTGATATTTTAAAAATGTTTTTTACATTTTTATTGTCAGGTCTAGAGCTGATCTTATTTTAGCTAAGTGAGTCATCTTAAAATCCATACTGGGATCAAGGTGGCATATACTCATACATGGATAAATTAGAATAAATTTGTTTACGTACCAGTTGTTGGAAATATATTGCATGCGACATACTTTTTTTATTCTTGGCATGTCAGTGCCAACAACAATGATGTTATTTCTAAAAGTCAACTCATGGAAAGTGTAACTATTGTCTATGGCCTTAGGTGTTGTCGGGAAGTGGGGTGGATGGAGGCAGCTACTTACGAGTACATAATATTCCATAGCATGGCTGTTAATAGTAGTGATTGCAATGTAATCCCTGGCCATTAGTCAAGATGGCTGGGGCTTCTGGGAGCTGAAGTCCAAAACAGCTGGAAGACCAACAGCTGAGATCTACTGCTGTAAAAGGCCAGCTTTTTGGGTCTATCTGTGTTTATTCTGCAACAAAACATGACTCTGGAGGACTAAACTGTTCTGTTCCAGTGTATGAATATTAACTAAGTCTTGAAAATATGTATTTCTGCTTATCCTGAACTTGCTTAACTGGGCATCATAAATGGAAGGCTTCAATTCATTGTCTTGCTTTCTCTTTTCAGAACTGCAGCTCTGCCCCTTCAAGACTTGGGATTGTAGTGTATTTGCAACTTGTGTTCCTAATTGCTTCTAGTTTTCCACACCATTTTTATCATACAAGCAAAACAAAAAAAACAAAATACAGGTCATGTGGAAATATTTAACATGCTGCTATAGCAATGAAATATTACATGCTTAATGTCTGTGCCAAATTGTTTATTTAAGCCAAACATAAGCCAATGAAAAAGAATAATTATGAAAAGCAGTATGAAATCTTGCCTGCTTCCTAATGTTAAAAATGTACACCTTTTATTACAGAAGAATGAAATATGATCTGGAAGTACTTTATTTCACTTTCCCACCTCTCACTTACTGCATACTGATGTGGTCTATGGAACAATATTATTTGAACATTGGATGTGTGTGTATATGTGGCTAGGAGTAAGACTCTAAGGCTGAGACCCTACATCAGAATTGAGCAACATAAATCTCCACATGCAGAGTTTTGCAGTGTCGCACAACTGAAGCAAGACAACAACTATACAACCAAATGTACTGTGAAATGTACCTGCATACCCATACGGGATATAGAATGCACATCTGTGTGCAAGCATTTCAGCGCACAAGGGCAGTGCAGGTTTAAGTTTCCTTCTGCTCTCTTGAAATAATGTGACCATTCCATATCAGACAACAGTATCCAACTACTTATCTACAGCAACTGATACATGTCTAAGACACGAGTAGGATTCTAGTCCATTTTTTTAACTTTGAAAGATGGAACTGTTAAGTTTGATTTTTTTTTTTAGAATATTGGTATTAAGTTTATAGTTAGGCTGTTTGATATTGTTTGATGTGTGTTGTTTTTTATGTAATTTGTTGATATGTTTTTGTTAGCATTGAATATTTGCTATATGTATTGGAAATTGCCCTGAGTCCCCTTGGGAAGAAAGGGCAGTCTAGAAATAAATATTATTATTATTTGAAACACAACAAGATGAATCCACAGCAGACACTCTGCTGGCTGTTGTATTGGATCACACGTCGGACACTTCCCAAGTGTCTAGGACTGTGTGATGTATCGGCGAATAATGCGTGCAGATCCCAGTAAGGTGGCCTTCTGCAGCTGGCAGGTGGTAATTTTGTCAGCGCAGATTGTGTGAGTGCAGGCCAAGGTCTTTAGACACTGCACCCAGTGTACCAATCACCACTGGGACCACCTTGACTGGCTTGTGCCAAAGTCTATGTAATTCGATCTTTAAATCCTCATATCATGTCAGCTTTTCCAGTTGTTTCTCCTCAATCCTGCTGTCACCTGGGATTGCTACATCGACAATCCATACTTTGTTTTTTAACACAATCATGAGGTCAGGAGTATTATTATTATTATTAACAGTTTTTGATTGTCACATAATGCCAATTTAATGCACCTGTACCATATGCTTCATAGCTACCTAGCCACATATGGAAGTGGCCACAAATTTAGGGGGACAGTCAGCAGCAGCATAAATGAAAGAGAACATTGGTAGCATTGGGCTAAATTCAACTGCTAGTTCTAGCTAGTGAAGATCCACTGGATGAAATGCAGAATGGTAGGTCAACGTTCATAAAAATCCTATTGATCCAAAAGATTTACTTTGATTCTAGGTATTGGATACATAAGCCAAATTATGTTCTCTACTTCGAGTTGCAGTACAAAATAGTATTGAACTATAATTCCTATTATAGCTCTTCTCCGATAATGTTTGCTAGAAATTGCAGGGTAACAACTTCTGGAGGGCCACAAGTTGCCTAACCCCGTACTAGTTATCAGATCATATTTGTATCTTTTATTGTTATGTGAAAGAGGGACTTACTGTCAAAGCAAACGCTGACCCATCTATTCATTTTGGAAAAACTGGGGCATTTCTACAAGCAGAAAGTTATTTTTTAAAATCCAGCACACATCAGGGGCAGGAAGGCGTAGGGAGGAGGTTTTGTCTAATCAGTTCTCAGGAGGCAATGAATGAAACAGGACTTCTGTTTCTGGTTAGAAGGATGACATAGGAGCAGAAATTCTCGGGCTCAGGCAGTATGGTCAGAAGCAGAATCTCAGCAGGCAGAGTTTTTACATTAAGAGAAATATCAAGTGCTAGATTATACCTTACACATGGACACCAATAGATCAATAATGATCAAAGCAAGCATCCCTAACTTGGCACCATCCAAATGTGTTGGCTTCCAACTCCAATGAACATCTCATTTGAAAATGATGGGAGTTGCAGGTCAAAACATCTGGAGGGTATCATTTAGGGGAGGCTGGAACAGATCAAGAGGAAGATGGGATAGAAGTAACTCCCTTATCTCTCGCTATGTTGCATACCTATCAAGCAGGCTGGGCTCTTATGGAGTCACCAGATAATTTGAAGACAGGCTATAAATTGAAGCTGGATATCAAAAGAAGGGATCCGTATGCATAAGGCAGAGCTTTGTGGTACATGAAGCAAAACACACTGGCTTTGCACGAAAAACCTCTCCAAGAACTCCAATGAGCAGTCTGCATGCAACTTTAAATCAGCTTTGAAGAAGATAATTTTCTGGTCCAGAACTGTGTGTGTGTGTGTGTGTGTGTGTGTTTTTTTCCCCTTAGCTGCAGCACAATGCCATTCACTCTCTCTCTATATCTCTCTCCCTCTATCACTCCCAGTATAAGAACAATCTAATTTAGGATAAAAATACTGGCTGCTTACCAAGCTGTAAAATGTAATGCTTTTGAAACATCCTGCAGGCTTAGGAACAGGCCTGCTTTCCCACTTGGGTCAAAAGGAAATTCCCAGTGGATCCCAACTCTAGTCTGAAAGCAACATAGGATAGAAATGTCAAAATGTTAAAGAGCATTAAGTATTTAAAGCTGGCTGAAATCATCTGTAGAGGTTATTATTATGAGCATCTGTTCCAGCTGAACAAATGGTAAAGAGTTCCTGAATCAGCAGAATACATACATTTAAATATAACTAGTTGCACTAATCCCACAGAATGCTTCCAAGATTAAAATTACATAATGTAGATGCTAAAGCACTTTAAGTTGAGTCGTGAATTGCCCGGTCTAATGAAGCAGATGGTTTAGAAACAAGACCCCCCTATAAAGCATATTTCATTTCCCAGGCCAGAAACATGTGAACTGTTTTGACTGGAATTACCAGTTGAAGCAGGGAGATAAGACACCATCTAGATTTAAGTTTCTTCAAGGAAAGAATGCAGATGCAGTGACTTCTTCTATACATAGTCTTAGGTTCTGAGAACCTGCTCTGGCTGGAGTCAGTTGTCAAACAGTCCATCTGGCATTTTCAAGAATAGACTATGTTCAGAAGCAGTGTTTCCCCAAATATATTATTCACAGAATTCAGAAACATTATTTTGTATGTTTGCTGATGAAAATGGAGAATGGAATGGAAAATGGAGACAAAAAAATTAACATTTGCAATATAATGTGATGTTTTAAACATGCTATATGTTGTCCAACCTTGATCATGCAATTCCATACCTACCAATATATATATTTAAGGTAATAGATATCACTGGGGAAGGTGTTGCAGTTGCCCACATAGGTTGCAGAGATTAGGTTCAATCAGTGGGTTGCAGCCATAACGGACGTCCTCTGCAAACATGGGACACAGGCCTAGTGACAAATAGGTCAACTTACACAGAGCCAGTATGAGTGTAGTGGCTGGTGCTGGGGCTGGACTTGGAAGATTGACATCTAGTCCCCACTGAGATATGAAATACACCTAATGGCCCTGATCAATCACCCGACCTGCCTCAAAGGACTATTCTGAGAGTAAAGGTGGAAGATGAGAGCCAGGGATGCTACCTGGATCTCATTGGAGAAACGACAGAGAAGAAATGTAGCAGACAGTATAATACGTACACATGTCTAATTCCCTCAAAATCCAACACAGGGTGTATATACCCTGAAAAATTAATGCAGTTTGATACCACAGTAGAGTTTCGCTTATCCAACCTTCACTTATCCAATGTTCTGTATTATCCAACACAGTCTGACTTTTAGTAGTCAATGTTTTTAGTCAATGTTTTCAAAACATTGTGAAGACTTGGTGTTAAATTCATAAATACAGTAATTACTACATAACATTACTGTGTACCGAACTGCTTTTTCTGTCAATTTGTTGTAAAAATGATGTTTTGGTGCTTAATTTGTAAAATCATAATGTAATTTGATGTTTAATAGGCTTTTCCTTAATCCCTCATTATCCAACATTTTCGCTTATCCAACGTTCTGCCAGCCCATTTATGTGGGATAAGCGAGAATCTAGTGTATTTCAACTGCATGGCTCAGTGCTATGGAATTATGGGATGTATAGTTTACAAGATCTTTAGCCTTCTCTGCCAAATAGGGTTGATCCCACACTAAACTCCTGCTACCATGATTTCATACCACTGAACCGTTAAATTGGAGTCAAGCTACATTAAATCTATAGTGTAGATGCCCCCAAATGAGTAGCCTTCCCTATACCATGTAGGACCAAATTCCACAATTTCATGGTGCATTTTGTGAAGAGATGTGGTATTTTCTCTCTAATGTTTAACCAAGGGGCCTCTGATTCTAGTGTTCTGGGCGGGGAAAAGTCCTCTTTGGCCACTTTATCTACAGATGCCTAATCTTTGGTCGTGCTTCCCTCAGATGTCCTTAGTCTAACTAACAAGTCCCACATGTTATAGCCTTTTCCTGTGGGAAACAGTCCGAGCACTTACTCATTCTAGAATCAAGTACACAATGAAGTACCCTACCAAGAGTTCCTCTTGTGAACACTTTTTTTAGTCTTGCACAAAACTGACCCGCTTCCTTCCCTGCCTGTGCTTCAGACTGGGACTTGAGTGCCTAAAGAAAAGGCAACGTTTCAGCCAGGGATAGGCAGACTGCTCTAGATGTGGAGTGGACATTAGATGATTTATGAACCCCTGGTGAATCTTCAGTTCAAGAGTTAAATGTTTTTAGTTGCTATTAAAGTGGCACATTGTTACTTGAGTGATTTTCCTATTTGAGAATTTTAGAGGTCTCTGGTTATACCTATTCCACAATGCTGTGCGCTCTTTCTGCAAGGTATGTGTGTGTGTCATTTTGAAATTTAGTTCAAAGTTCCATGTCATGAACTATAAAAAAACATTCCTCCATATACAATAATTATCTAATATATAGACTTATACAAAATGTTAATTTGGTCATTCAGGGCAACAATTCAATATCAAGAAGGAGTGAAGGAATGAATGAAAACAAAGCAGCCCAATGAATCATAACAAAGAGATGATAGTGACATAAAGAAATCTCCATAATTAATGTGCATTGTCACTCACAAGAATTAATATAACATGTAAGAGAAATCTCTCTCATTCTTCCTTAAAATTGTGGAAATTATACACATGACAGTATTCTAGATCCTACAAAAGAAAGAGATGAGCAAACGATGATCTTTTGTTCCATCAGAAGATCCTACAGACTGCTATTCTTTGACATTAAAAGACAGGCTCCCTTCACAGCATTTAAGGTAAACATTCCTTTCACTATCGGCTTTCTTTCAAATTATTTCTCCAGAATACAATAGAAAAACATTACTTGTATATAAGGAGATGTATAGCATGGTAGAACTGTAAAGTGTCTCTACACAAAACTCTGTTATACTTGACTTGCAGAGCAGATGTCATCTAGGATGCTGCCAGCTTGCTGTGAACTCACATCAGACTAATGCCCATCCATGCCAACACAGACCAATAGAAACACATAGTTACTAATACAGGAGAAAGTGTGCATTATGCATCCCACTTCTGAATAATTAGACGTGTATATGTATGTGCCTTTCTGAAGCAAGGAATTCTCAGAGGTAGATGCCTGTGTCGAAATGGCTGAGATATCAAAGAGATATCAACAGAAGCCCAGCCAGCAAAACTTCAGATTGCCACCTGAATCCCATTTTGGAAGAAAGATAAGATATTACTCAAATAAATAAATAACATGGGGCAAAAGACTGCCAAAAGGAAGTTGGTGTAGAGCCACCACAATATTCAAGTGGATACCCAAATCCAGAATAACCTCTAGTGGCAGACGTGTAACATTTTCAGCTATAGGACATTCAAGTAGCATTAGTTTTTGAGGCAGGACATTGCAGATTTTGAGGTGCTAAATCTGAACTTTGCATTACCTAAGCAATTAGCAATGGAGTTGCATCCAGCGTTCTTTCTTCAGCCATAATATCTAAGAACAATAACCCTTAATGAGTGGTGCATATGAACATTAATCCCGCCATTTTAAAAAAAAGCAATTCAAGCTTGACCACCCATGAGTACACTAGTCTAAGCCTTTGTCATGGGAAGTGTTTCCGATTTACAGCTTTGGGTATCCTCTCTGTTGTCCTTCATTGTGAAATGTGTTGCACCGCAGTAATTTGAAAAAGAAACATGTATTCTCACTGGAAAGCTTCAGCTGTGAATTCCAGAAATAGATTGTCTACAGACTTGTGTCTGTAAATGCAATGGCAGGTGGCCCGCTGAGCTGCTGACTAACCCTTACTCACAGCAGCAAGGAAACAAATGAAACTAACTGTTCAGTTACTGAGAATGAGAAACTTAGAAAATATCCTTTTTGGAATACAACTTGCACAGTCCCCCCACCGCACCCCACCCCCAGACCAAAAACATGTATCTTTTCCAAATTCTGCCCTCCTCTTTCCAAGATGCTCACCTCCATTTCTAAGCCCAAGAGCCTGCATTGTCCATAGACACCTCCTAGGTCATGTAGCCAGCATGACTGCATGGAGCACCATTACCATCCCACTGGAGTGGCACCTATTGATCTACTCACATTTGTATGTTTTTGAACGGCTAGGTTGGCAGAAGCTAACAGCGGAAGCTCATTCCACTCCCTAGATTTGAACCACCGACCTTTCAGTCAGCAAGTTCAGCAGCTCAGCTGTTTAACCTGCTGTGCTGACGGGGGCTCTCAATAGTTACAGGGTCATAAATGGCCCTAACAACTGGGCAAGGGTGCTATCGAAAGTTGAATTGTGATTTTAACATCACTTAAAGGGAATAGACAATTAAGGGATCAAAACCAACAGATAGTGAATGGGATGTTTGCAGATCTGTCATTTTGTTGGTTTATTTTGTGTGTATGTGTTTAGATTGTTTTGTTCTGTTATTTTTTAATATTAATTTAGTTGTTGTATTGTAGTAGTAGATAGAGTATAGTTGTGTTGTCTTTAGTGTCATATATCACCAAAATGACTTATTTATTCCATAATTGTTTTATCATATTTTTCTTTCTTGAATAAAAAATACTTATTAAAAAAGAAAAGGTTACAGGACCAGCTTAGCCTTGGCCATCGACATCCTTGGCCATCAACTTCCATGTGTCAATAACTTCTTGATCATATTCCTAGAACTAATCAGGTCTAGAGACTGTTAGATTAGTTGGCTTTTAATACCTGACTTGTGCACCTTCTACAAGGTTACAAATCCTCAAAGTTCTCTTTCAGAGCATTGTTCAGATTCTTGAGAATCCCAGCTGTCATTTCTATAGTGCTTATTTCTAGCACTTATGAGGGAAGGGAGACGGAGAGAAACATACAATACTCTACTAAGGCTCAAATAAAGGGAACAGATTAGAAGGGTTATTGAGCAAACGGATTGGCTTTTCTACTCTTCACAACTTCCTAAAACTCTCCATCAACTTTTAATCCCAGCAATCCCATTCGTTAGACCCCTTCTCATTCTATTCTGGTTTATTTAATAAATCTGTAGGTATAGAGAGGTTATTTCTACAGACCTTGAGATTTTCACAATCCTGCTGTAGCTATTATGGCTACATGCAAAAAAAAATTCATACAGCTGAGCCTCCAATGACAATATAACTAGAAGCTAAAACATAAGATTGCTATATATAAAGTTCCCTCTTAGGGTTCCTGCTAACCTTGCATTCAAATTCTAGGACTCGGAGCAATGGGCTCAAATTACAGGAAAGGTAATCTACCCAAACATTAGGAAGAACTTCCTGACCATAAGAGCTGTTCAACAATGGAACTCTTGGAGCTTTAAAACTGGTCTTTTAAACAGAGGCTGGATGACCATCTGTCAGGAGTGCTTTGATTGTGCTTTTCCTGCATGGCAGAGGGTTGGACTAGATGGTCCATATCGTCTCTTCCAACTCTATTCTTCTATTATTCTACCCAAATAGTGGCGTTTTTGTGGCCATTTAGCATCCTTGTTGGGGCTGGGGATGCCCTTCTAGATTTGTCTCCATTATTATTATGACGACGACGACGATAATCATCATCATCATCATCATCACCATCTGGATGATGTTCTCTATTGCAGCTATATCACTCTAGAATCACACACCCATAACAGTTCTGTATTCCTCAATCCCTGTGTGGTCATGACTGTGAGCTCTTCCAGACAAGCCCTATATCCCAGGATCTGATGCCAGGTTTTCTGTTTATCCCAGATTATCTGGTAGTGTGGACTCATATAACCCAGTTTAAAACAGAAAACCTGGGATCAGATCCCAGGGCCTGTCTGGAAGGGCCCTGTGGCACTTTTTGCCACAATCATAATTGCCACTTTACCCACACTTTAGCAGAAACCAGCTGCTCCAAGAAAATAAGCTTTTTTCTACTGGCAATCAGGACATGAGTAGATGACACTTCCACCCCTTCTGTTAGTACATAAGACTGCAATAGCCAGAAGCAGAACCCCTCTCACAAGCCTCACTTAATTAAGGGCCTTTCCACACAGCCCTTTATCCCAGAATATTAAGTCAGAAAATCCCACATTATCTGAGTGTGTACTCAGATAAACTAGTTCAAAGCAGAAATTGTGGGATTTTCTGCCTTGATATTCTGGGATACAGGGCTGTATGGAAGGGCATTAAGAGTACATCTATATCAGGCATGGGCAAACTTTGGCCCTCCAGGTGATTTGGACTTCAACTCTCACATTTTCCAACAGCTGGTAAGTAGTTAGGCATTGTTGGAGTTGAAGTCCAAAACACCTGGATGGCCGAAGTTTGCCTATGCCTGATCTATACCGTAGAATTAATGCAGTCTGATACCACTCGAACTGTCATGATGCAATGGCACTGTAAAATCCATATCATACGCAAATTCAAAATATAAATAAACTTGTAGAATTAAAGAGAAGTTAAAAGGAAGATGATGAAAATAGAAACAACTAATTAACATTATAGCACATTTCAAAATACCCTTTCAGAAATCTTTTCGTAAAAAAAATGATTCTTCTAGTTTTATAAGCCATGGGGTGCTACATACAAAATCCTCTTTATGTCTCCCTTTTCTGTGTGGGTTGCTCAATTTGGCTGTATAAGGGATGTTGGAGGATTTCACTTTTAGTATGTGTAAAATACCTGAATAGCCAATGTAATATTTTAGTAAAATCATTCAGTTTGGTCACCTTGCAGAACTGGTTGTCCTTGTTGCAGGGTTGTCATGGTATTAAACCTTATGCAAACATCCAATGATGGGAGAGCAAAAAAACCCTCAGCCCTAACAACAAGAACACCCTATTTATTTACATATGCTTAACAAAACACCTAAGAATTTCTAATACAGCTTTTTGTGGGGGGAAATGCGTGGAATGTATCTTGAAGGGCGGGTGGAATTGATCCAAATTTCTTTATAGTGTTAAGTTATCCTAAATCCCCCTTCTTCAAGGAATGTGTGATGTGCATGCTTCTAAGCCTTCAGGGATATCATGTCAGTTCCACTCCATGCTGTAGTTGACAGCCCCTGACTCCTTTTCCAAATAAGCTAGATCTGAGCAAGTAAATATTTGACGTGTTTGCATCTATACATTCCCAGGCTAAGAAGGCAAGCACTTTCTTGCAAAAAGAAGGTATGCCCGGGTGTGGGTGGGTGGGTTCCAAAGAAAGTCACACAAATACACTCTCCTCATTTTTCACACACTGACAGCTGTGCTAGATTGGGGGGTGGGGGTGGGGGGTGGGGGTTAACCAGCATTGGAAAAAATTAAGATTAAAAAACACTGTATATTTTGGGCAGATCTGTTTTTAAGATGTATCACTGTCTGTCAGAAAGAAAGAAAAAACCCCGAAGAGCCATTTCATCTTGGGACATTATCACACCAACCTGCTGTTTCGCAAAACATCTGTGTGGATAAGGAATACATATTTTACTGGGCATCTTTCAGATCACACCTTTCTTCAGAAGCACAATTGTGCCAATTTGCAAAGCTGTGGTCCTGCAAACAGACTTCCCTGACTTCCCTGCACTACATCCGATGCAGCATACCTTTTTTTCTTATTTTTATTCTTAGCGCAATTTCACAATTCCAGCATTAATAGCAAAAAAGAGCAAAGATAGGGAGGGACCTGTGTCAGTCGAACTCTCTGGGGACTGGCACAGGTCCATGGCCCAGCACTGATCAATATCAGAGAGTTGCCACATAGCTTTTTCCATTTGATAACATTGTAAGAAAACTTAGCCAAATATAACTCAAAAGATATTTGATAAAATTTTTAACATTTACTGAGAACACAGTACCAACGCTGCAGAAGGCCCGTGTGTTAAGTAATACATTCCAGAAAAGGCAGCTTCCTGCATTAGAAAGCTTACTTTCTCGGTTTAACATCTGGACAGGTAACAAAGAAAGGAGTGGGAGGAAGAAACCACAGTGCATCAAAGAAACACAATTGAGTAGTCCCAAGCAAAAGGGACTCGCTGAAGCAATGTGATTTTTGCTGTGTTAACTATCATGTTGACTTCAGACACTAATGGAGCAGCATAAAGGATGACCATAAGCCTAGGATTATGTTTTTAACAGTTGTAATAGTTTTATTACATCCATATGTTTATTTGTATATTGTTTTAATATGATGTTTTATACACTGTGTTGCTATGTGGCACTGAAGTGACCAAATTATACGCCGCTCTTGAGTCCCTATCGGGCGTGAGAAGAGCAAGGTAAAAGTAAAATAAATAAATAAACAAATAAAGCAACCCTATCAGTAAGAGACCTCCAAGTCACCCTATTCTCAAAATAACTGCTCAAGTCTTGCAAACTCAGGATTGTGGTTTCCTTGATTCAGTGTATCCACTTGTAATAAGGTCTTATTATTATTGGAAACTGCCACGTGTCCCCTTGGGGAGATAGGGTGAGGTACAAATAAAGTGTTGTTATTATTATTCTTTCCATACTACCCTCTATCTTACCAAGCATTATTGTCTTTTCTAATGAGTCATGCCTCTTCATGATAAATCTAAAGTACAATAGTCTCAGTTTAGTCACACTGCATTCCAGGGAGAGGTCAATCTTGATCTGATCTAAAATGTATTTAAGTCAAAACACTTGCTCTCTTCTAGTTGGAACTAGATGGGGGGAGGGGGGCTAAGTGTAGTCTTCCAGGTGCTGTTGGACTGCGCCTCCCAACTTTCCTCATTATTGGCTATACTAGCTAGAGCTGACAGAAGTGGCACTCCAACAATGTGCATTTTGTCCATTCAGGATAGATGCCTATCAGCTAGTTTATGCCTATTCATTTACAATATAGGATTTTTCCTTAGCTCAAAATAATAGGGAAAAGTAAACTGCTGGAAATTACTGGATTTGTTAGTCGGGCTTTCTCTGACAATTCATTCAGTAGTTAAAAGAAATAACATGACCTTTCAGTATTTGATTATTTGTTTGGTCCTCCTCCTATGAGCCATTCTTGAAATGAGTCAGTGAATTTTCAACTATGGCTCAAGCAGGGAATTCCCATTACTATGCTCCCCTGAGACATGCCTCCTTGACTTTCTGCCCCAGCGATTTCATCCAAACAGGAAGGCTAGCCTGCTAGCAGGAGGTAGTCAAGTCTTGCATTCCTCTAAGCCGCGAAATGTCACTGGGAAGAGAAGGCAGCTTTCTCCAGAGGCGGTCAGCCTAATGGGGAGCTTCAAAGTCCAACAAGTTACAGACCAGTAATCATCCACAAAAAGCCACCTCTGGATTCTTTAAAGAGGCAGTGCCATCTAGCGACCAAAGGCCATAGCTTTTAGCTCTAGTGATGGAATGGAAAACATATGTGAAAATGAGGCACACAGTATCCTGGTTACATATTTAAAGTAGCAGTGTTAGTCATGCAACAAGATACAGCAGAGTCTCGCTTATCCAACGTCCTGGATTATCCAACACAGTCTGCCTCCCGCCCAGATCCACAGCTGTTTCTCTAGGCAGCAAGGACTGAACATTTGACTGTAAATTCATTTTATGCAATTCTATCTCTATTTGTAGTCAATTTTTAGTAGTCAATGTTTTTGTAGTGTTGCAGCAGTGTTGGGGAAGAAATCTAGAACAAGAAGAGCAACTTTCACGCTGGCTCCCGGTTTCCCTTGGGATAAACAGCACAGTCTCCCATCATGGACACAGCTTTATGAGCTTTATTATAGGACCCTTGGTTCTAAATGCTGTGCCTGATCCCCATTGATAATCTCCTCTGGGCAGCAGTGTGTCACTGGCCCCACAACTGTAGAAAATAAAAGTGCTCCATGCCCCAAAAATTCACTGAAAGAAAGAGAAATACTGTTTAAATAGTGTTCCTTGTGTATTAGCCTTCATCAAGGAAAAATAGCCAGATCTTGAATATAAGTGGGAATAGTTTTTTCAAAATACACATGTAGGATGTTAAGCCCAACTTCAATGTGAAAAGCAAATGATTGGGATATTATGCAGCTATTTGGTCAAACTGGAACAAATTCACAGCTGTGATGAGTGTGGGGAAAATGCTGTGAATGAATAATCTGGAACACAAGAAGATTGCATCTTGCTACAGAATGGACGCCATTAACGAGGTAGAGATCAAGCTTGATTAGATTGCAACTATTATATAGTCATCAGAAAGGTATGTGCCCCCTTTACCAGATAAATGCTGAATGTGGACTGGCAATTAAATATTAATGAACAAAAGCTTGTAGACTCTCCAAAAAACTACATAAAATAGATGTAGTGTGGGGCCTCTTTTAGCTCAAAACTTTCATATTTTGTCTACAACGCACTCACTTATGCTGAAATAAAAACCCGCATGGGATTTCCAATATGCAGTTTTATTTTATTCAAAAATAAGTCCTAGACCAGCTGATAACAAAACAGTATAGGTCCGCTCTTCCCCCATCCCTGCTCCATGGAGGGTGGGGTTGTGTGTGCTGAGCAAGAAGTGGGTTGAGCTTTTAAAGACCATGGTGTCTAGTCTAGGAAAGACATGAGCACCTGGCTGGAAGGTCACCTGCATTCAAGTCTCTTGGTGGGGTTGAACTTAGAAGCCGTGGTTTGGACGTTAGCTAGAAAACCTTAGCGCCTACCCAACACATTAGTCCGTCTCTGGTATTTCCCTGGTGCCAGCAATTCCAGAGTCAATTCAGTGATTATGGCTGTGAGACCCCATACTCGGTGAGGGCCACGTGGGAAGACAGGCATTGTGTAGCTATAGACACCGTTCTTACAAAAGTGGGTATAGCCCTGGTTCTGTTCTTTCAGCAGGTGGGAGATGGACAGTGTAAACACAGCCTCAACCTAGAAGTCAAAACAGAAAAGATCATCACCTCTCCAGAGAAATACAGCTTCACACTCAAACCTACTGCCTACAGAGTTAGGATCTAAATCAACAGGAACATATCACTAAACCCTCCCTTTCCCATACATCTTTCTGGTAGCTTATCCAGTGAAAGGGATGCTGATAATTTAACACCGTGTTCCTTTTACTAGTTGCCTTACCTCTTGGGGGTTAGGCTTCAGAATCAGCTGCTCAAGAGGACCCAGGTTCGCTAGCACAGGAACAACAAATTTTTTTGTCTGAAAATGAAGCACACATTAAATGCTTATGACTTCCTGGCTTTCTTATGCTTTGCCTTGTAATAACACAAAGAAATAAACCCCTTAATAACCAATCCACAGCAATAGTCAAAACAGCCTGTCAATTTATCATGACAGTTACTGCTTCATGTGGATCCCTTTCTCATGACAAAATAAATGTTTTGCCCTCTAAGGGATTCCCTAAAATGCAGAGATCTAGGCACAACATTACCCTGTCAGGCAAAGATTGCATGATGCCCCAGACGCAGTCCTCCCCTAAATGTAGACCCAGCTCTTCTCGAGTCTCTCTGAGTGCCGTGGCAACGATATCCCGGTCAGAGTCATCACACTTGCCGCCTGGGAAGCTGCATGAGCAAATCAAAATTCAGGACTGGAAAGCCAGGGGTCTCTTATGTCACTGAGAGTTTGGAAGTGACACTGGAAGTCATTTAGTTTTAATACGTTGTTCAATGCAGGATCTATAATGCAGAATATTAGTATAGCATTCCTAACAATTTACTATGCAACTTATTTAAATGCCTCCAAATACAGGTAGGGTATTTGTTATCTGAAATGTTTGGGAATCAGAAGTGTCTGGGATTTCAAATTTATTTCTTAGATTTTGGATATATATGTACATAATGCAATATCTTGGAGATGGGATCCAAAATTTAATTATGTTTCATGTACACCTTATACATATAGTCTGAGGAAAACTGCATACACCTTTAATAATTTTATGCATGAAGCAAAGTCTGTGTATACTGAAGCATCGGAAAACAAAGGTGTCACTAATCTCAGTCACTCATGTGAACAATTTTGGATTTTGGAATATTTCTGAATTCCTGATAAAGGATGCTCAATATGTACCCACAATGAAGAGCCCATCATATCTCAAGACAGTTTATTCCACTGTTAAGACAGCAATCCATGTTAGGAAGCTTTTCCTAATGTTTATCTGAAATTTGCATCCCTACAGTTCCCACCCACCAATCCTAGTTTGGCTTCTAAGGCAAACAAAGAACAAGTCTGCTTTCTCTTTGGCAGGACAACCCTTTAGATATTCAAAGACCTTGAACATACCCTGTTTCCCCGAAAATAAGACATCCTCAGAAAATAAGACCTAGTAGAGGTTTTGCTGAATTGCTAAATATAAGGCCTCCCCCGAAAGTAAGACCTAGTAAAGTTTTTGTTTGGAAGCATGTAGGATCTGTAAATGTACATGCCATAGATTGTTGTACATGGAAATAAAGGTAGTAACAAGAAATAATAATAATATGATAATAACTTTATTCTTGTATCCCACCTCCATCTCCCAGAAGGGACTCAGGGCAGCTGACACAGGGACAAACCCAACAATAACATAAATTTACATACGAACGGAAATTTAAAACAGTAATTTAAAAACAGTATAGCAATAAAATATAATATAGACATTCTTGAAAGAATTCACAGTTTGGTTATGCTGGTTTGTGATGATAACTACTGTACAGTAGATAATAAATTTTCATTTTTCAAAAATTCAACCATAAATGTGAATACTTATTTGTGAAAAAATAAGACATCCCCTGAAAATAAGACCTAGCGCCTCTTTGGGAACAAAAATTAATATAAGACACTGTCTTATTTTCGGGAAAACAGGGTACTAGATATTAAGGCTAAACATACCAAGCTTTCACTGGTTTCTACACTCCTCTGAGAGTCTAACCTAATAAAAAGAGAGGATGTACAGAAATAGGTCCCAATGCGTTCAAGAGATCAGGAAAGGTCATATAGATTTTTAGAAGGGATAATTTGTTTATTTTCACCCTGCCCGAAAAACAGGACTGATCTGTGCAGTACCTGACCTCTCCTTTGTGCACACCAGTCAGGGTGCTGGAGCGCAGGGTGTACAGAAGGGCGGGTTCCCCGGCCACAGAACACAGGGAGACCAGGACGGCAGCCGATGCGTCCTGTTGCTTGTGCCTGCTCTTGGATGCTGCCAGCAGCTCTCTACAGCGCTGCTCATTCTCCCAAGATAAGTACCTACGAACTGGAGATACGTTGGTTATGGGTACAGGGGTCATACCCTGATAGAGATGGCGAAGAATTAGGCGCATATTTCTCTATAGGGGAAAAAAGAGGGAGAAACTATGGGTAGGGTTAGCCATTTCCTCCCACAGCAACTCAAACAGAACACTAACATTTAGGAAACACTATGTGAACACCAAGCACAAAGTAGCTGTATGCAATAACATCCTGCGAAAACTTACTGGCAGCACTAGTGCAGACCCAAAATTACAGGTGCAGACCCAAAATTAGTGCTGGAGACAGGGCTGAGCCCCTGAGGTGCCTGTTAGGACACGGGGCGGAGCTAGAGGAGTGGGTGTGGCTTCTACCCAAGAGCCCGAGACAGGGCTGAGAATCTATACCTCTCCTGAAGCGCTTGTTGGGACACAGAGGGCGGAGCTAGGGAAGGGGGTGGGGCCTCCTTCCAAGAGCCCGAGACAGGGCTGAGCCTCTATACCTCTCCTGAGAGGCCTTTCAGGACTAAAGGGCGGGGCTAGGGACGGGTGCGGGCCCTCTTCCCAAGAGCACGAGACAGGGCTGAGCCTCTATACCTCTCCTGAGAGGCCTTTTAGGACTAAAGGGCAGGGCTAGGGGCGGGCATGGGCCCTCTTCCCAAGAGCCTCTGTATACCTCCCCTGAGGCGCTTGTTAGAACACGGGAGGAGGGTATAGAGTTTCAGCCCTGTCAGGCACTTGGGAAGAGGCCCTGCCCCTCCTCTAGCCCCGCCCCCTGTGTCCTGGCAGGTGCCACAGGATAGAGATAGAAGCTCAGCCCTGCCTCAGAGCTCGTAACTCCGTCCATCCCAGTCCTGGCTACCCATTTGTGGCCCTGCCCACCTCCCCCTCCCCTCCCCCTCCCAACCCTGCATCTTGGACTAGGGGAGAGGCTCAGCCCCGCCCTCTTGAGCAGGAGCCACACCCATCCCTCTAAGCCACACCCCCTTTCCAGGGGGTGCTGAGTAATATCTTTTCGGGAAAGAGGGCGGTAGGCCAAATAAGTTTGGGAATTACTGCTGTAAAATCTCATCACACTACACTTCATCTCACTTTAAAGCTTCCTGCAGAATTCTGGGGTTTGTAGTTTATTAAGGCCCAGGACCTCTCTGGCTGAGAATGTTGAATCCCCTCCTAAACTACAAATCCCAGAATTTTGAAGGAGGCAGCCATAGAATTGGGATGCACACTTAAAATAAACGCTACTCTTTAAAGTGCAGTGTAATGAGACACAAAGTTAACACTTACATGGGACTGCCAACTAGATTAACTCACCTCCTGCTGCTCAGTCCAGCAGTGTTTCCTACAGCTAGATGATGGTACACATAGTTTGCTAGAGCACAAAAGTAGGAGAGAGAGGAACTTGTATCAGTAACGTGCATCATTCAGCAAAGAGGCAAAAATGTGCCAAAATTTATGCATTTGTCTACTTTTTAATGTCCAAGGGAACAAACCCATGCCTATAACCGCAACCACTTCAGAATCCCACATTACTGAAATTAAATTAAGGAGTCTGTTCCCCCACAATCCGAATGTTTACATTTTGGCAGACGTTTTGAGAAAACACCCACAAGTACAGTAGACTCTCAGGCTGGATCCACACTGTCACATATTCCAGTTTCTCAATCCAGATTATCTGCTCTGAACTGGATTGTAGGAGTCTACACTGCCAGATAGTAAAGGTAAAGGTTTTCCCCTGACATTAAATCTAGTCGTGTCCGACTCTGGGGGTTGATGCTCATCACCATTTCTAAGCCATAGACTCCTCCAAGGTCATGTGGCCAGCATGACTGCATGGAGCGCCGTCACCATCCCGCTGGAGCGGTACCTATTGATCTACCCACATTTGCATGTTTTCAAACTGCTAGCTTGGCAGCAGCTGGGGCTAACAGCGCTCCACAGATTCGAACCGCCGACCTTTCAGTCACCAAGTTCAGCAGCTCAGTGGTTTAACCCGCCATATAATCCAGTTCAAAGCAGACAATCTGGATTCAGAAACTGGACTATATGGCAGTGTAGATGGGGCCACAGTTAAGCAGCATCCATGGGGATTGTTAGGTGCCGGATAAATGTTGTTTCTGATTGCTTGCAAGTTACTATTAAAAAATCACCTAATACTATACCCCATACTATCCCATACCATAAACTGTGTATTGATTTGATATTGAAATACAACAAATTAAAGCAAATTAAGAAATAAAGACAAACTTAACTGAATGTATTATATATGATGTTGGTAAAAGCATGGCACATCAAATTGCATTGCCAGTAAAATATTTTATTGTAATTTTTATTGAAAATATTATTTCATCAAAACATTTTGACAGTTAGTTGAGTTCCAGATAACTGAGAGTCTACTGTATTATGAAATTATCTTCCAATATCACCCAATAATATTGTCAAAGGTTTTAATGGCCTGAATCACTGGGTTGCTGTGAGATTTCCGGGCTGTATGGCCATGTTCCAGAAGCATTCTCTCCTGACGTTTCGCCTGCATCGATGGCAGGCATCCTCAGAGGTTGTGAGGTGAGGGTGCCTGCCAGAGATGCAGGCGAAACGTCAGGAGAGAATGCTTCTGGAACATGGCCATACAGCCCGGAAAACTCACAACAACCCAATAACCCAATAAGTTTCCAATCCTTCTTTCATACCACGCAGGGAATTGCCCTTATGTTGGAAAAAAAATCCGCGGGAGACACGCGTATAGCCAAGCGCACGTCGGGATGCGCTCGCGTGACAGGGGAGAAGGAAACTCATTCCAGGGAGGGTTGTGTTTGAGGACGTCCCAAGTAATTTCCAATGTAAGGCGTGACATCATGGGGTTTTCTGGGCAAGATTTGTTCACAAGGGTGTTTGCCCTTGCCTTGCCCTGAAGCTGAGTGTGTGTGACTCCCCTCAGCTCTCCCACTGACTGCAATGTCCTGCCCTGGCTATGGCTGCCCATTGACTCAGGTGACCCAGAAAGCCCAGTTCCGTTATAGCCCCCAGGAGGAGAGGAGAAGGGCCCCCAAGGCTTCCCCTTATTCCCCACAGCCGAGGCCAAACCAGCAGGACTTTGCCAGGCTTTCCCTCAACGAATCGGAATGAGAAGGCTCACTTCCGCCCGGTAACAAGATGGAGATCACCTTTCCGCGCTCTGGTGAACGTCCCTTCAGCCCAAAGACGGGATTCTTTCCTCCTGAAAAATGAGGCAGGCGAATGCCGACGAAGGCGCCTGCCGCAACCAATGGGAACAACGGGGCCCCAAAGCCACGCCCAACGCTAGGTCCCCTCTCCTAGTCGCCAATGAAGGAATGCTGCTCCTAGCCTCGTGCGCATGCGCAGTTGTCTATTTGTTGATCGCTCTTCTCTAATCGGTCGGCAGCGGCTGTCACCTCGCCTTCTGAATTCTCGAGTTACTTTTAAAAACATACAATTATTTTTGAGGCCAGATCCTGAACTAGGCAACAAGCCAAATGGATCATTAGTCTGTAAACTGTAAGGTAGTATGATGTAGTGCAGTAGTTCCCAACATTTTGGTCCTCCAGGTGTTTAGGACTCCAACTCCCAGAAGCCCCAGCCAGTAGGAGCAACTGTCGGGAATTCTGGGAGCTGAAGTCCAAAACACCTAGAGCAGTGGTTCTCAACCTGTGGGTCCTCAGGTGTTTTGGCCTATAACTCTCAGAAATCCCAGCTAATTTACTAGCTGTTAGGATTTCTGGGAGTTGAAGGACAAAACATCTGGGGACCCACAGGTTGAGAACCACTGCTCTAGAGCAGGCATGGGCCAACTCGGGCCCTCCAGGTGTTTTGGATTTCAACTCCCACAATTCCTAACAGCCGGGAGGCTGTTAGGAATTGTGGAAGTTGAAGTCCAAAACATCTGGAGGACCCGAGTTGGCCCATGCCTGCTCTAGGGAGTAAAAGGTTGAGAATCACTGGTGTAGTGGTTGAAGTGCTGTATTGCACTTAGTTATAGAAACCCACTGGGCAAATTACTTTCTTAGATGAAGGCAATGCCAAACCTCCCAACAAAGGATTCCCCTAGGCAGTAAGCAGCCAGACCTTAAAGCTAAAAGGCTATTCAATACTAATCAAACTGGTCATTTGCAACATTCACACTTGCCTCAGGCAGATAAAAGTTCTTTCTTCCACCCTGAACATTCCACAAATATATAAACCCCCACTTGCTTAGTTTCTAACAGACCTCACAACCTCTGAGGATGCCTGCCATAGATGCAGATGAAACATCAGAAAAGAATGCTTCTGGAACATGGCTATACAGCCCGGAAAACTCACAGCAACCCATTCTGAATAAACCTGGTCAATTAAAGGGTCACAATAAATTAGAGCTGACTTAAGGGCACTTAACAATAACAGATTCCAAATGTAATCTAGCAGTACTATATCTTCCAAATCACATTTTCCCAGCCTCAGAGGAAGGCAAAGGCAACCTCCATTTGATAGGATTGCCATACGTCAGGAATGACTGCAAGTTACACAAAAACAGAACTGTATTCCCATTGGCTCCAGTTTTCAAAGATGTTTATAAAGCACCAAATTATACTAATCATAAAATTGGGGGGGGGGGGGGGGAGATCTGCCACATTTATTTTAGCATGAGCTTTTCTGGATTTTATATCACTCCAAATGTACTGACAACTAATATCAAACTGTAGTTGTATTAGCAATTATGTGGTTGTGTGGGGATCACAGTGTACAGAAAGATACCATTTGTAGCACTGGCTATACCTCTTCTAAACATTATGTAAAATGACACCAGCAGCACTTCATCCCTGCTTATTCTGTCTAGTGTTATTAAAATGGAAATATGGTAGCATCTCTACAAATTATGGATTCTGAACTTGGGTAACTTGTGTAACTAGAACAATAAAAATGATCTCTAACATGACGTAGTGCACCTTTAGGCAAATGTTTTTTGTCTATCGGGAACCACTTTTCCATTCATGTAGTCTGCCGGCAGGCAGAACCATTGCTATCTTCTGGCTGGTCACATTCTCTTTTCAGCAAAAACAGGAACATGGTATGTCGGCAATGGGGATCTTAAAGGTGCAGGTTGCCCAACAGAAATGCAAAGATTTAAGTTAAGCCAAGGAGGAGTTAACATCCCCCATTTTGCTACCGTAGATGAACTCAAACCACACAATCATTGTCTTGGAGCAAAACCCACTCAGTGATGGTTAACTTTAGCATATCATTATATGAATTCTTCTTGTGCCAAAAATGAACGGGGAATGCCCAAAACACCAGCAATATGCACATTGAGAGGAATATAGGAAGCAACTACTTGCAGTTTCAATCTGATTCTCTTGGCATTTTCCATTCTTTCTTTGTAATTTTTCAAGAGCAATAGGTGATAGATGTATGGCTAGCATAAAAGTTTAAAAGCAATGCTTTTGGGTTGGAAAGATTAGCCGTTTACAAGAAATGTATGCTTGCCCACAATGTCCTGCCTCATGTACAGAGGAGGAGTTGTTTAAAGCTACAGACAATGCAGTCGCTGTTGCCCGCTTTTAGTCTAAAACTATTTAGCTGCTTGTGATTTCCTTTATTTCATCACTTTTAAATTTATTTATTATACAATGCTTTTGACACAAAATAAATAAAATATGGATAGCATAAAGAAGAGCTAAGGGTATATACTGTTTTGCGTACACAGTGTTGTTTCTCTCTTAATCTAGCATCTACATATGCAACAGAATAAAACATGAGTTTGCAAGGCTCTAAAGCAGTGGTTCTCAAACTGTCGGTCCCCAGATGTTTTGGCCTTCAAAACCCAGAAAGCTGAACAGCTGGTAAACTGGCTGGGATTTCTGGGAGTTGTAGACCAAAACACCTGGGGACCCACAAGTTGAGAATCACTGCTCTAAGGTGTTTAAATAAATTACTATTTCTCATCTACAATAGTACACTTTTCAATGTTGTATCATAAATCACATATAAAAAGCGTTAATCAAAAGTGCTTCTAAGTGAATTGAAGTAGTGGTTCTATTATATTGTGCACTAGTCATTCCTTATCTAGAGTACTGTGTTCAATTCTGGGTGCCACATTTTAAGAAGGATATAGACACATTGAAGTGGGTTCAGAAAAAGGCAACTATGAAACATATGGAGAATAACGTAAGAGGGAAGGTTGAAGGAGTTACGCATGTTAAGCATGGTCTAGAGAAGACTTGACAGGATGATGCGGTTACACTCTGTAAATACCTCAAGGGCTGCCCCAGAAAGGAAGGGGCAGACCTGTTTTTTGCCGCTCCAGTGGGTAGGACCAGGTTTAATGCTTTGAAGTTACAGGAAGGCAGATTTCACTGAACATTAGAAGGAACCTCTTGACTGTAACAAAGGTTCAGTAAGGGGTCTAATTGCCTAGATATGTGGTGAGGCCTCCTTCTTTGAAAGTTTCCCAAAAGAGGCTAGGTACCTGCTGGGGATCCTGAACTAAACAGTGGTAGTGCTTGATGGCCCACAAGGCTCCTTCCAGTGTGGAACTGTTTTTATGGAATGAGCAAAGATATACCATTTGTCTGTGTAGTACCAGTTTTCTGCTTACTGCTGTATTGCCCATTCTAACAACTTTATTTTTTGAAGCCTAGACTTTGCCCAAAAGACTGAAAATAGTTTCAGTGTATTAAATGAACCCCAAATCTTGTCCATCAGAAGAGATTAATTTCCTACAAAGGAATATAAACAGTAGGTTTGCCCCTCACTTCTTCCTTTTAATTACAAACTAATCAAAGAAACACAAAAGTACTTCAAATAACATGAACTGATTCGCCTTATTTCCCTTAAACAAGAATGTACAAAACAGAAGTCAGTCACAAGCATTTAATAGATAATTTGCCCTGTAAGATAACAAGGAGTAAAATAGTTTGAGGCAGGTTGCCACCCATATGGCCATGTCAAGTGAGCATGCTGCTCACAGTGCTCAAGCAAAAGCAGAGATATCTTGTCTATGAAGAAATTCCTCCCAATAATCACAGGCGTAACCAGAATGCAGTTGGCCTTCTAGTTGATCATCCAGATGCCTGCTGTGCCTTAGATTCATGGTACTGTCTCATCCGTTCCTCCAACTCAGGACGAAAGTGTCGAATCAGTCCCTGGAAAAACGAATCAGGTGCTAAGACTTGTGTTTTTAACTGTTTTGTTATTTTTAATTATGTTTTATTTTAATCTATGTTTTTTTCTTTGATGGATTGTTTGCATTTGTGTCTATGGGCATTTTGTCCCATATGCAAACCGTCCCAAGTCCCGTTTGGGAGATGGTGGCAGAGTATAAGAATAAAGTTCTTCTCCTTCTCCTTCTTAAGACTTAAAAGAATGAACTGCAATATGACTGCCTCTGCACCAACCTATTAACTACTTACCCAGATTCACACATTTCTAACTCTTTATTTTTATTCATTTCTTATTTTGACATCCTGTCTTTCTCACAGTGCACAACCCAAGTCTGATGATAGATTAAAACATAATATAGCCACCATTTTAAAATAAAACAATTAAAATAAACTTTTAAAATTGACATAATATTGAATTAATGGTAGCAAGAGCATTTAAAACATAACTAATCAGAAAAAGCTCCACAAGAATCTTACATTTCTTCATCAACTAGATAAAAAACAGAGCCTAGAAAAATTCTTATTTTTAGATAACTCCTCTCTAAATTCCCAACCAGTACAGTCTAGCCATGCTGCATTTTTTAAAAAAAAAAGAGAGAGAGAACTTTTTAATGCTCTGACAATCAGAAAGTTACCTGTACAGGCCAGGCAGCCCCATCACCCAGGGCACAGATAGTATGTCCTTCAATTTGCTTGCTAATTTCCCATAGTGCATCAATCTCTGCCACTTGTGCGTTGCCTTTCACAAACCGCCACATCACTTTATTCATCCAGTCAACACCTGCAGGAACAAAATTCATGGGATAAAAACAACAACAACACTAAGGTTCCTGAAAGCAAATAGCCACAAGAAGGAGAAATAGGCAATATCTTGGAAGAGATTCTTTTTGCTGTGATCACCTGCAGATTTCACTTCCAGAGATCATACTCTTAATTTTCAGCAATCCTCACACTTGAAAGAAGTCAGGAATTGTAAACTAACCCCTTGCTTTTCCCTCCATCCTGAATCCCATTTTGAGGAGGAAGTCAAAACAGCTTCAGGGATCAACACTCACCTTCTCGGCATGGTGTACACTGTCCACAGCTCTCATGTTTGTAGAATTCAATGAGGCGGGCAATGGCTCGAACTAAATCTGTCTGGGAAAGAAGAAGATGGTCAAAACCCATTCGAAAGAGACAAAGAGCAGCAGGGTCAAGGACCTGTCTTTACCGATTTGTCCATGACAATGACAGCCGCTGTCCCAAGTCCCGTCTGTGCCTGGATCAGCCCATCGAAGTCCATCAACACTGTCTCACATACAGACTTTGGGATGAGGGGAGTGGATGAGCCTCCAGGAATCACAGCAAGCAGGTTATCCCAGCCACCTTTAACACCCCCTGATCAAGAGACATAATCAGACCTGATTTAATGGGTTACATGTCCATATCAAAGCACAGCAAAAAGCAAAAAATGATGCAGAGCTTTTTCAACTAACACAAGGTATCTAAAATAAACTTGCATCTCCTCTCATATAGCAATGAAGACAGCTGGTTCTCACCTGCATGCCGTTCAATCAGATCACGCAAAGGTATTGACATTTCCTCTTCCACAGTACATGGTGTATTGACATGGCCTGAGATATTGAAGAGCTTGGTGCCTGAGTTGCGCTCCCGTCCAAAGCCAACAAACCAGGAACCTCCTCGACGGCAGATGGTTGGTGCCACAGCAACCGTCTCTACATTGGCCACAGTGGTTGGGCATCCAAAAACCCCTACAGGCAGAAATAAAAGCAAGGCAGTGCTTCAAATCTGTCAAACTAGCTACTGGATAAAGATAAGGGCAGTGATGGAGATATGTATTGTGTGTGTATCAGTCAGTACTGGAAGTTCAAGATGAACTTAGAGCTGGCATGGTGAAAACTCGCAATATTAAAAAGAAATTTTTCCAGCATGCAGAAGTCATGTCATATATGTTAAGGAAATATTTTCATATCTGTACTCTTAAGATGTTACAGGGAAAAATGAAGAAAGACACTGCAAGAATGCTAAAGGGGCAAGGATGGAATACCTACGTGGACAGAATGTGGTATGCTGGACCACAGTAGGCAACAGAGGAAAACACTGTGCCCACATTCACTATCCCAGACGGAGCATTTAAGATGACGTACCCACATCAGCTGGGAAGGGAGGCTTCAGCCGTGGCTTGCCCTGCTTGCCCTCAAGAGATTCAATAAGTGCTGTCTCTTCGCCACAGATGTAAGCACCTGCCCCTCTTGCCACAAAGACATCGAAGTCATAGCCCGAGCCACAAGCATTCTTTCCAATCAGTCCTGCCTCATATGCCTCTCGGATTGCCACCTAATGAGAGAGCACAAAAGCAGCTCACCAAATATGTTTAGTCATTTTCCAACTACAGAAAAATAAAGCAGACATACAAAGTGATGTCAAAACTATGAGTAGGACAAGCCTAGAAGATGAAATAATTAATTTCCCTTGGAATTTTCACACAGGAAAGGAATGCTTCTAGCTTCTTCAAAAAGATAGTTGAAGTTCACCTGCAAGTTTGAGGCTTCATTATAGAACTCTCCCCGGATATAAATATAGGCAGCTCGGGCCCCCATAGCTCTTCCTGCCACAAGGCAACCTTCCACCAGTTTATGGGGATCATGACGCATGATCTCCCTGTCTTTGCAGGTCCCTGGCTCCCCCTCATCAGCATTTACCACCAGGTACTTTGGCCTGAAACACATGAAGAATCATGCTCAACAAGAAACAAAAATATTCATAGAAAATAATTACTTTAATGAGGAAACATCTCTTCTGCTGAAGTCATTATGCCCATCCAACTATTTTATTTAATTCTATAAGTGAAAAACAAACCAATTGCTCTGGATGCTAATATCCTCTGCTTCAGATTCTGACTGAATCCACAATAAACATATTAAAGCGTCAGGCTTAAGCAATTAAAGGAGTAACCTGTCAGCATTCAGATGTGCTCAGTCAACATTTTTTGTTTATAGTGACATCTGTATTCCTCAAAAACATAGTAATGTTTTGGCCTTACAACAACTCTGAGATAGATCAAACCAACAATACGTGATCTGCCCAGTAAATTCACTGAGGTGTTATTTAAAGCCAGTCTTCTAAAGCCCAAACCCCAATTTTCAGCCACTATGCTAAAGTAATTACATAAGAGCAGTTCTTGTAATAAAAAACAAGAATTCTGGTAATAAAATCAACCCATGATTTTGGGTACTTGTGGGGGGAAAGAAGTCTAGTTACAAAGGCAGACCCTTGAAGAAAAAGTAGACACGTATGAGCAGGGCTGTAGCCGGGGGCGGGGGGTATTAAGGCTTCACCCCCACCCCACCCCACCCCCCGAAACCTGGTTTACTCATGAATTTTTACTGGTTAACCAATTTATAAGTAAACCTAGATTTTTTTTTAACCTGACACATTTCAGGAGGTTTTTTAACTTTTAACCCCCCCCCCCTCCTCAGGCTATAGCCCTGTGTATGAGACTATGCAACAGATGTCCATTTTGAAAATTTGCGAGAGAACTGGGAAAGCAGGATTCCAAGTTCTTTTCCATACATCAGCATGCTCTATGCCAACATTTTGAATTCAAAGGAAAACACTTATATCACAGCCAGTTTTTCAAGGAGCAGGCGCATAGAGACTCAGTTTTGTAACCAGATCAGTTTGTTCCCACTATCATACCTGCCATCTGGCGGCTTATTCATGAAGCTCCATTTGAGGCCAGTGGGGAAACCAGCTCCCCCACGGCCTCTCAAGCCTGAAGTTTTTATTTCATTCAATATCCAGTCGACACCCTTTAGAAGAATTTCCTTGGTTTTATACCAGTCACCACGGCTTAAAGCTCCTTTCAATCTAGAGATAACAAAAAAAAAATGGGTAAGAAAGATTATGTAAATCAAGGGGGGGGGGTTGCAAGCAAAATGTAACTTGTTAATCTTTAAGGTATTACTAGACCCTTCAATGTTTTTTCAACAAAAGTTAGATTCCTGTTGTTATTGTTTTTCAAGAAGTTTTTCTAACTAGATTAGAATAACAGAATCATAGAATCCTTCCTGTTGTTGTTCTTCCTCTACAAGGCTAAAGCTAGCCTGTATATCCCTACTCGTTTTCATCAATTGACAACATGCTTTCGAAAACCTCACCCCCAATCATGGCGGCCGTATAGATTTGTGAAAATACGATCCTCATCCTTGAGGGGTCCAAACTGTGTTTTCTTGGGAGGTGCCTAAAAAAAAAAACAGAACAAAAGACCTGAAGTTTGACATCCTTCACTTGCTGTGAACCCATCCTATATCTTATCAGGTGAAAGAAGGAAGAGAGGCTGAGAAACTAGACATCAGTTTCCCTAGGATGGATGGACAACGGACCTATCTAGTCAGGGGCAACAGTGAAAGAAGGAAATAAAACACAGCAATCATTGATCTTCATAATAAACACAGAGGAACATCTATGTTAAAAAAGGTCAGGAAATCATGCTGGCTGTAGTAATAAAAGTGGGATCTAAAACACAGGCCTTTATTATTTGTCCATGGCAGTGGTTACCAAACGTTAATTCTTTAGCATTGATCCATTGTACTTCAACTCTCATAAGCCTCAATCATTTTGGACACAACAGTCAGGAATTCTGGGAGTTTATTTCCAAAACATCTAGGCGACCAAAATGTGCGAAACACTGTGTATCTCTAAAAATGAATACACACGTAACTGCTTATAATTCTGGATATTTTTTATTAAATAAATAAATACAACAGCAGAGAAGTGTTGTGAAATTACCACAGCAGCTTTAAGTGAAGAAGAGAGGGCTCAGAGGGAACATGAGAGCCATGATTAAGTATCTGAAAGGATGTCACATTGAGGAGGGAGCAAGCTTGCTTTCTGCTGCTCTGGAGACTAGGACACAGTGGAGCAATGGATTCAAATGGCAGGAAAAGAGATCCCAACTAAACATTACGAAGAGGCAGCAAGAGCTGTTGGGCAGTGGAATACACTGCCTCCCTGGAGTGTGGTGGAGTTTCTTTCACTGGAAATTTTTATGCAGGGGCTGGATGGCCATCTGTCGGGGGTGCAATTACTGTGTGTTCCTGCCTGGCAAAAGCAACTGGATGGCTCTTGTGGTCTCTTCCAACTCTAGGATCCAGTTAGTTGTGTAACTCTGCGCAAGGCAGGGCAATGTAGAAACCATGTTGTCGAAGGCTTCCATGGCCAGAATCACCAGCTTGCTGAGAGTTTTCCGGGCTGTATGGCCATGTGCTAGAAGCATTCCTTCCTGACATTTCACCTGCACCTAGGGCAGGCATCCTCAGAAGCTGTGAAATCTATTGGAAACTAAGCAAGTGGGGTTTATATATCTGTGGAATGTTCAGAGTGCGAGAAAGAACTCCTGTCTCCTTGAGGCAGGTGTGAATGTTTCAACTGGCCACCTTGATTAGCACTGAATAGCTTTTCAGCCTCAAGATCTGGCTACTTACTGCAGACTAACTTAACCAGAGAAATCAGCCATAGCAGAACACTTGATGAACCAACCTGGACACAGCATATTATTTAAGAACACAGAAATGCTGGACCACTCTTAACAACCACCATGTCAGACTACACAGAGAAGCAATTGAAATGCACAAGCATTTGTATAATTTCAGCAGAAAGGAGGAATCCATGGGGACAGGCAGAATCTGGCTACCAGTATTGAAAGACTCTAAAAGCAGGACAGCAAATAAAGAACAACACACTGGAAATGATGTTATTTTATGTGATGTGTTTAATAATGTTTAATATAATAACAATAACAATAATAATACTTTTTTGTACCTCACCTCCATCTCCCCGAAGGAACTCGGAGCAGCTTACATGGGGCCAAGCCCAAGTAATTACAATAAACAGAAAATAAAAACACATCATAATAACATACAAAATTAAACACATTAGAATATTAAATTAAAATGTTGGCCTAATATAGTTCAACATAATTTACACACCAGAGTAAATGTCATAAAAACAGACTGGGCCAAAGTGCACAGAGTGAATGTGCTTTATTAGGGGAGGGTCAACTTTGATGTTTTTATACTGTCTTTTATTGAGGGCACCAAATTGTTGCCAACATTATGAACCTCCTTGAGTCCCTTTTGGGGTTAACTACCGCCAATAAATAAACAAATAAATAGAAAACAAAGGAATTCCAGACATGAATCAGTCAGTTGACACTTCCTGGCAGGGGATTCCCCTAGGCAGTAAGCAGCCAGACCTTGAGGCTGCAAAGCTATTCAATGCTAATCAAGCTGGCCAACTGCAACATTCAATTTGCCTCGAACAGACAGGAGTTCTTTTTCCCACCGTGAACATTCCACAGATCTATAAACTCACTTGACTAATTTCCAACAGACCTCACAACCTCTGAGGATGACTGCCATAGATGCAGGCGAAACGTCAGGAAATAATGCTTCTGCCACAAAGCCATACAGCCCGGAAAACGCACAACAACCCAATGTGGACACCTTACATAACACTGTAATTTAAGATGAAGTCCTAACTCGGACTCGGATGTAACGTTCATCCTTCGACATAAATGTATTTCTTTGGTCTTCAAATAAGCGCCACAGATCCCGCCAGCCGTGAAGGCGTGTATGCGTGGGGAGTTGTTTTTCTAGTCTACAGGAGAGGGGAGGGCCGCCAAGCAGACCCCGGACTCACCCCCTCCGAGGCCCCGGCGGCGGCGGAGAGGAAGCGCGCCTGAGCGCAGGCCCCGCGGAGCCAGAGCGGCCGAGCCAGCAGCATCGCAGCCGAGCCTCCCCACCAAAGCCCGCTTCAGCGACCCCCGTCACCTTCGCCCAGGCTGCGCAGGGATTTTGCGTCAGAACTCCGGGAGACGCTTAAGTGATGCCACCCGGCACAGCCGGAGCGGAGAAAAATGCGTCACTTCCCTCCTTCGACGCAGGGCATTGTGGGAGCTGTAGTCCAGTGAAGAAAATGCTCCCCGTTCCCAAGAGGAGGCCTCCTGAGGCGAAGGAAGTGTGTGCCCGAGGGCTGCAGCCCCACGGGCAGACAGCTTCACAGCCTGGCTGCTTCCTGCTTGGGGGAGTCCTTTATTGGGAGGTGATTAGCTGGCCCGGTTTGTTTCTTATCTGGAATTCCCCCAGGCAGGAAGCAGACAGGCTTTGAAGCTGCATGGCTATTCAATACTAATCAAGGTGTTAGTTAAGAGTTCATCCATAAGTCTGTTCTATCGCCAAAGTCATGGGGGTATCATTATAGGTAAAGGTAAAGGTTTCCCCTGACGTTAAGTCCAGTCATGTCTGACTCTGGGGGTTGGTGCTCATCTCCATTTCTAAGCCAAAGAGCCGGCGTTGTCCGTAGACGCCTCCAAGGTCATGTGGCCGGCATGACTGCATGGAACGCCATTACCTTCCCGCCGGAGCGGTATCTATTGATCTATTCACATTGACATGTTTTCGAACTGCTAGGTTGGCAGAAGCTGGAGCTAACAGCAGCCGCTCACGCCACTCCCGGGGTTTGAACCTGGGACCTTTCGGTCTGCAAGTTCAGCAGCTCAGTGCTTTAACACACTTCGCCATCGGGACTCCTTGGTATCATTATAATATCCTTTAATAAAGGAAGTTATGCAAAAAAAGTTCCAGCCTTTGCCATCTTGACCACACTCTCATTTTGTTTCATTATATTTGTCCCTGTGTTCATCTGTGAAATATCAGAGTAAGAGTATAATACAATTTCAAAAAGACGCCTGCAAAATGTACATTTCTATCTTTAGTTCTGGGAGTCAGTTATCTTTTTGGGTACAGCTTTATGCATCCGTTGAAATTATCTGCTAACAGTAGAAGGTAAGATCCTATATGTCACACATTCCATATACACAAAATCAGAGTTGGAAGAGACTCCAAGGGGCATCAATCAAAGCCCTCACCACAGATGGCTATCCAGCCTCTGCTTAAAAACCGCCAGAGGAGGAAACTCTACCACACTCCAAGACAGCATATTCTACTGTTACTATCAGGAAGCCTTTCCTAATGTGGAATAATTTTTCCTGCAATGTGGATCTGTAGCGGAACCTTTGTGCTACGGTCCTTGTTGAGCGCAGTGGAGGGATTGGAGACGGACAACTGGAATAATTCCAAGAAAGCAGTTTTATTTGGCTAATGGCCACTAGGGTTCCCCCTTGCACAAAATAAGTGCTTTTCCCAGGGAGAACCCCCAGTGGCGGGCTGAGTAAATATTTATACACACTACAGGGTTCGGGTTATGCCCGCCCACAAGCAAATTCATTGGCTTAGAGTTGTGACGCTGCCTGACTTGGACCCAATCAGTGCTGACCAGCGGGCCGGCCGCACTCTTTCTGTGCCGTGCTCACAATCATTCAGAGCGCCTGCGTACGCAAGCGCTGTTTGTTTATCTTTAGCTTTCATTTCTTCAGAAACACATGATTTCCCAGAAGTCACATGTTTCTGTGAGTTTATGCACCCGGGTCGCTAGCTGTCGCCATCTCTGCCCATATATGGTATTTCCTGGGGTTCTTTAACCTCCCGCCTCACTCCCCCATTTTCTTTTTGCGAAGCGCATGTACAAAAGCTGAAGCAAAGCATTATGGTTCCATCCAATCCCGCATGGCTTGGAGTATGGCTATCTTTTCTCCAGGTAAAGATTGTGTGACACACCTAATACACATTTGCATCATTATTGGAGTGCAGCACATAACTATGAGAACAATGAACAATCCTAAAATCCCTACCAACAATATGTCCTTCAACCATTCTACTGAGGGTAACCAGCTAGTCACCCAGGAGAAGGGAGACCAACCTTCTACCTCCTGGACATTATTGTAAATTAGCTTTTGCAATGACTCGATGTCATCTACAATAGTACTATTCAAGTTATGAAATTTCACTACACAACGCCCTCTAACCATGGCGCATAACCCCCCCCCCCCCTGGCCGCCAGTAGGTAGTCAAGGGCCAACTTATGCTGTAGGGCCATCTGGCTGATTTCTTCTACTTCAGACTGGATTTCCCGGAAAATTTTACCAGTGGCATTTATGGACTTTTCAAGGCGGCAAGTCAGGCCTAGAACACTTCTACGATTTGCTTGAGCTACAATCCCTGGGTAAGCACCCAGGGTCAACAAGCCTGTGATCAGGCCTCCTCCTACACGGGAGGCTTCTGAACCTGACAGGGCCTTGTTAATAATGACCTCATCCGAGCATTCTGGTCCTAGAGGGCCTGTTTGCACAATGTCCCGTTTCAGGCGCTGATGCCTTTTGTGTAAGACCTGAACTGGGAATGTCAAATAACCCACACCGACACACTGGTAGTTGCCGGGGTGATAATTTGTGGCCCATTTATCAAAGAAAAACCATAGATTTGGATCCCTAATTTGCCATAACGGACAGAGGCTTTTACCTAGGCTCAGTTGGGTTAATTGTTGCAGTATGTTCATATAAGATTTTAGGCCCTCAATAGAATCATTCACACTAAATGTAGGATAATCTGGGTACATGCTAGCCCACTCGGTTGCGGTTAGATTTAATCGTGAGACATAAGATGTATTAAATCGTCCATGTAGATAGAACCGGTCTCGACAATGGGAGTAATTGCCTAATCGGGAAAAGAACGCCTGCCTAGTTCCCCAGTGTCTCCACTCAGAATTCCATATTCCCGATCCTCCACAACAAAAGCACAAACCCCTGGTGGAGGTATGGTATCTAAACCGTCGAAACCTAGTTTGATTTATTTTTTGCGGTATGCTAGAAAACACGGTAGGTGGACCCTCCTGAGCCTTGGACAATCCCTCCAACACAATCTGTGGTTCATCAATTAAATCGGGAAGAAATGAAAAATCTCCTATGGTGAGGGGGTGTTCATATATTAATGCTACCTCTTTCCCGTGCTGCTCAAACATATAATTGGCATGTTCTTTTATCCAATTCCCATGTGCTCTTTTTCCAAAAGAGAGAATAAAACTCAGCACAAATAATATACCAAACACAGTGCGCTTTCCTCCCCTCCTCATAACTTGTCTCCCACTTTTTCCTCTCAAAATGTCTAGCCACCATCTCCCGGAGAGCGCCTTTGTTGGGCCATGCTGCGACATACTTGACCACCGACGCTCCGTTGCACCCGAAGGGATCAGCTTCATGGCCTTGTTGACCCCTTAGGGAGTTGCCGGATGATCCTGAGTCTCAGGTCCTCACCAGGAACTCGCTCCGTCCGCCACTCCTCAGGTGCTAGTTTTACACGGGTGTAATGTATCCACGGCTTAATCTCCTTCACCTTCACTGCAGTGGGGGTAGACAGGAGCACAACATAGGGTCCTCGCCACTTGGGTCCCAATGGCTCAATCTTCCAATCCTTGACCAGAACCTCGTCACCTGGTGAAAAACAATGTAGAGGTGTGGTAGGGAATGGTGGGTTCAATTCAGAAATGTATTTTTCTAACTGCTGCAGTTGTCTGCCCAAAGCCTGAACCTGGGCCAATGTCTGTTTCTCTCCTATGAGGTGTTGCTCAGCTCCTGTCTCTAAGGCTCCCTTCAAGTTCAAAGGGGGTCGTCCATAGAGTCTTTCAAAAGGGGAGAGTCCTGTCCGTTTGTGTGGTGTACATCTGATTCCTAATAATGCCATGGGCAAAACCACCGTCCACGGCAATCCTGTCTCTTGGCAAAGTTTCCCAAGCTGAGCCTTTAATGTCCTATTCATTCTTTCCACTTTTCCAGAAGATTGGGGTCTATATGCACAATGTAACTTCCATTTTATGCCCAAAATTCTACATAATCCTTGCACGGCCTGTTGAATATATGCGGGGCCATTATCTGACCCAATTTCTAAAGGTATGCCAAATCTGGGAATAACATCTTTCATTAGAGCTCTTGACACCTCCACAGCCTTCTCAGTCCTTGTAGGGTAAGCCTCCACCCATCCTGTGTATGTGTCCACGAACACCAGTAAATATTTGTATCTTTTGTATGGGGGCATTTCTGTAAAGTCAGTGACTAAAGCTTCAAAGGGTACCCCACCCACATGTTGGACTCCTGGTAGCTTGAGGGGTCCTTCTCTGGGGTTATTTTTGATACATGTCCAGCATCTTCGGGCTGCTGCTGCCGTTAGGCTATGTAATCCATCGATATACAACTGTCGCCCTAGCAGATTTGCCAATGCCATTTTTCCTAAATGTGTGTTTTGGTGCATGTGTTGGACTAAGTGCCATGCCAAGTCCTTAGGGACGTAGACACGGGCGTCTGGCATCACTATGAGTTCTCCTGACCACTGACCCTTCTCCTTTAAGGCCCATTCTTCTTCCTCTGGTGTATATGTAATGTTATGTTCAGTTAATTCTACCTGTAGGGCCATTACCTGATGTTCAATATAGGGCAGCCTAGCTGCCTCTTTGGCTGCCAGATCAGCCTGCCTATTTCCTTGCACTACGGGATCGTCTCCACGTTGGTGCCCTTTACAATGCATCACAGCCACCTGCCTTGGCTTCCAAACCGCCTCCAGGAGATCCACAATCTCTCCAGCATGTTTCACGCACTTTCCTCCAGACGTAAGGAGCCCGCGCTCCTTGTACAGTGCTCCGTGTGCGTGGAGGGTAGTGAAGGCATATTTTGAGTCTGTGTAGACGTTGACCCGCTTTCCGCTTGACAATTCCAACGCTCGGGTCAGGGCAATCAATTCGGCCTTCTGGGCAGAAGTCCCCGGGGGCAGTGACCCTGCTTCCAGCGTCTCTCCCCCCCACCGGACAACCGCATAACCTGAGTGTCTTTGATTATTTTCCATAAAGGAGCTTCCATCTGTGAACAGAGTGTCGTCCACCTTAGTCAGTGGCACATCCTTCAAATCCGGTCGACTGGAGAATACCTCATCCATCACCTGGGCACACTGATGGATCTTGGTGTCTCCTGGAGTCGGGAGCAAGGTGGCCGGATTCAGAGTGGAGCAAGTCTCCAGGGTCACCAGTGGGTTGTCACACAACAATCCCTCATATTTCATTAATCTCTCACTTGTGAGCCAGCGCGGTCCCTTAGTGTCTAACAGTGCCTTAACGCTATGGGGAACCTTAACTGTCAGTGGCTGTCCTAGGGTCAATTTATTCGCTTCTTTGATTAAATCTACTGATGCTGCCACAGCCCTCAGGCAAGGTGGCAATCCACGAGCCACTGTGTCCAATTGCTTTGACAAGTAGGCAATCAGCCTTTGCCATGAACCTAGTGGTTGGGTCAATACTCCAACCGCTGTTCCTTCCCGCTCTGCAGCGAACAGAGTGAATGGTTTTTCCAAATCGGGCAGTCCTAATGCTGGAGATGACATCAATGCTTCTTTTAATGCCTTAAACGCCTGTTGACATTCTTCTGTCCACTCAAATGGATCTTCTCTTCCACCTCTCGTAGCCTGGTACAGCGGCTTAGCCAACACGGCGTAGTTGGGGATCCACTGTCTGCAATATCCTGCTGATCCCAAAAATTCCCGCACCTGTCGCCGGGTACTGGGAGTGGGGATGGCACAAACAACTTCCTTTCTTTCAGCTCCTAACATCTTCTTTCCTTCGGTCAGATGGAACCCCAAATATTTCACCGTGGGACAGCACAACTGGGCCTTTTTCCTTGATACTTTGTAACCCTTCATTTCTAATTCCTTGAGTAGCCTCAAAGTATGCTCTCTACTGCCCTCTAGTGTCCGGCAAGCGACAAGCAGGTCATCTACATACTGAAGCCAAATTCCCTCTTCCTTAGGTATTACAAAATCCTGTAAGTCTTTGGCCAGGGCTTGACCAAAAATGGTCGGGCTGTCCCGGAACCCCTGAGGAAGGCGTGTCCAAACATACTGGGTCCTTTGCCCTGACTGCTGAGATTCCCATTGGAAAGCAAAGATCGGTTGGGATACAGGGGCCAATCGAATGCAAAAGAATGCATCCTTTAAATCCAATACAGTAAACCATTTGGCAAATGCTGGTACTAGACTCATCATGATGTATGGATTAGGCACTACTGGGGTTAGGGGAACGGTGACTTGATTTACAGCCCGCAAATCTTGAACTGGGCGATATTCTCCTTGTCCTCCAGGTTTCTTGACTGGGAGCAGGGGCGTGTTCCACGGGGAACTGCATGGTACCAATATCCCATGCTGCAGAAGTCGCTCTAGATGCTTTCTGATCCCCTGCACCGCCTCTCGACTGACGGGATACTGTGGCTTACATATGGGTCCCATTCCTCTTTTCACTTCCACCACCACCGGTGGAACATATTTAGCTAATCCTGGAGGATTATCTTCTGCCCACACTAAAGGAGTCTCATGCCATGGCCATTGTATCTCTTCAGTAAAAATCCTAACTTGAAACAGTCTCCATTCCTCTTCCATGGGAAATGATAGTTCCATTTGTCCATTCTTCATGAACTGGAGTTGTGCTTGTAATTTTGATAAAATGTCCCTTCCCAACAAAGGGACTGGGCAGTCTGGAAGATATAACATCTTATGCTTGACCTGATGTCCGGCCAGATTGCAGGTGCGTTCCTTGAGGAAGGGGCACTTCTGGGTCTTCCCAGACACCCCTATTACTTTCGTAGTTTCCCGAGTTGGTGGACTAATTTTTGTATTTACTACTGATTTTTCGGCACCTGTGTCCACTAAAAAGTCCAATTGTTGGTCCCCGATTTCAAGTGTGACCATCGGCTCCCCGGGGTCCAACAAAACAAGAGCCTGGCTTCCTCATTCCTCTCCTCCATCCATATCTTCCCATTCTTCTTCCATCACAGCTGCTGCAGCTATCACCTCTCTTGCAGGAAAAGGTACGTAGTTTCCACGTCCTCTTCCCCTTCCTGGGTTTCTTCCTCTCTCAGGCCTTCCTCTTTCTCTCAGTCCTTCCTGACTTCCTTCTCTTCCTTCTGGGCATTCACCTTTCCAGTGTCCAAACTTCTTACATTTAGCACATTGGTCTCGACCTAACCTCCGAGGGGGCCCTCTTCTTCCTCCTTGTCCCCCTCTGGCATATCCTCCTCTTCCTCTCTGTCCACTTGCACTCTGTTCCATCATGGTAACTAATGCTTGGTATTCCTGCTTCTTCTTCCTGTCCTTCTTCTCTTCTTCTACCTGGTCCCTTGCCATATAAACTTGATCTGCGAGTGCCAACAATTCATTCATAGTCTTTCCTAGAAATCCTGGTTGCTTTTGAATCTTTCTCCGGATGTCAGGAGCCGCTTGACTGATAAAAGACTGTTGAATCGCCCTCCTACCGTTTTCATCCTCCAAATTATACGGGCTATACTTTCTATATGCTGCCTCCAGCCTTTCCAAAAAGGCTGTTGGTGACTCAGATTTTTCCTGTACCACTCCCTGAATTTTTATAATGTTGACGGGTTGCGGCGGGCCCCTCTTTACCGCTTCTACCAATATACGCTGGAATCCTTTCAGTCTCTGCAAATGTCCTTCTTCTGCGGTGTCCCATTGGGGATCTATTTCCACAGGAAACCTCTGTGCTCCCCACTCGGCTGCATCACCATCTTGTGGGGCCCCAACCTGGGCTATGGCTACCCCATTATTCAACACTGCTCTTCTCTCTTCTGATGTGAACAACATATTCAACAATTGTCTGCAATCTTGCCAGGTGGGATTATGGGTTGCCATAATCCCTTCCAATAGCCTAGCCATAGCTTGGGGTTCTTCACTATAAGGTGGAGTATTATTTTTCCAATTCAAAATGTCACTACTACTGAAAGGCACTACCTGGTATGCTTGAACTATCTCATTCCTGTTGTTTATCACAGGCACCGTTCTCAAGGGCATCTGGAGGGCCGGGCCGGTCGGTGAATCACCAGGCCACACCGGAGCTCCATGTCTCCGAGTTTGTGCCGGAGAAGCATCACTGGGCATCCGTTGTGACCTCTTCTTTTCCTTTGTTTCCTCCTGATATTTTTCTAGGCTAGGATAGTGTTTCTTGGCTGCTTCGGTTGACTCTGGAGAGTAGGGTGGGGGTCTCGTTCCTAGTGTAGGTGCACCGGGGGCTGTTCCCTGGGGTGGGGGCGGTGGCAAGGGTGGCGGCAATAATTCCTGTTGTCTAGCCTGTACACTCAACTGTAAATCTGGGTAGTCCTCCTCATTGGATTGGAAAACTTCCTTCTTTTTCCCTTCCTTCTTCACCACCATACATTTGCCATTCCTGCACTGTCGAACCCAACCTGGATCTTCTCTAACTACCCGTTCCCAAGTAGCAATATAGACCCACTGGTTCGGATGATTCACAGCACAATATTCTTCCACTGTTCGGATCAGTTTCAGATCCCACGTTCCTTCTACTTGCCAACCTAACCCAAACTCTGGCCATTCTCCCTGACACAAATTCCTCAGTCTATAATCTTTCAGGTCCCTTGGATTGCCTGCTACGGCTCTGATAGCAAAAGAGCCAAAATTATCTAAGATGCATTGTAAGGGAGTGGAGCTCTTTGAATTTTTCCCTCCCATCCTGCCTAATAGAGGGGACTGTCTTGGCCTGGGCACCCGGGCACTCAACGGCATGCGTCAGGAAACACAAGACAGAGCCCCTTTCTACCTCCCTGGGAACTTTTTTTGTGTCCCTCCCGGCGCTGGTGTTCCCTTAATGTCTCATGCAACCACTATACTTGCCAGATTTCTGTAGACGTCGGACCAACCTTCGCCCCTGGACTTTTCCCTGGATCCTTTTCCTCCTGGCTGGTTTCTATGGAACCTCGCTGGTGTTGCAGCTCCCACCGTCAGTCGGCGTTGGCATCAGAGGCAAGCACCGCAGCCGGTCTTGCAATATTCAGGGGCCCCTTCTCGTCTCACGGTAGTTGCCTCAGGCCCCCACCGCTGAGTTGGGGCCGTCCCGCCAACGGGATCCGTCTCCAACCTCCTGGCCCGTCTTATAGGAAATCACGTCGGGGTCACCAGAAAATGTAGCGGAACCTTTGTGCTACGGTCCTTGTTGAGCGCAGTGGAGGGATTGGAGACGGACAACTGGAATAATTCCAAGAAAGCAGTTTTATTTGGCTAATGGCCACTAGGGTTCCCCCTCGCACAAAATAAGTGCTTTTCCCAGGGAGAACCCCCAGTGGCGGGCTGAGTAAATATTTATACACACTACAGGGTTCGGGTTATGCCCGCCCACAAGCAAATTCATTGGCTTAGAGTTGTGACGCTGCCTGACTTGGACCCAATCAGTGCTGACCAGCGGGCCGGCCGCACTCTTTCTGTGCCGTGCTCACAATCATTCAGAGCGCCTGCGTACGCATGCGCTGTTTGTTTATCTTTAGCTTTCATTTCTTCAGAAACACATGATTTCCCAGAAGTCACATGTTTCTGTGAGTTTATGCACCTGGGTCGCTAGCTGTCGCCATCTCTGCCCATATATGGTATTTCCTGGGGTTCTTTAACCTCCCGCCTCAGATCCATTGCTCCACTCCCTCTAAAGGTGCAGGTTCGCAAATTGGGAATGATCTTGGTCTCATTGCTGAGCCTGGAACCCCAAGTTTCAGCGGTGGCCGCTAGCCAGAGGGTTTTTTGCACAATTAAAACTTGTGTGTCAGTTGCGCCTCTACCTTGAGAATTCAGACTTGACCACAGTGGTCCATGCTCTCGTTACATCTTGAATAGACTACTGCAACACACTCTATGTGTGGTTGCCTTTGAAGACAGTTCGGAAGCTTCAAGTGGTCCAACAGGTGGCAGCTAGATTCCTCACTGGGGAGGCATACAAGAGCACACAACCCCATTATGTCAGCTCCACTGGCTGCCAGTTTGCTACCGAGCACAGTTCAAAGTGCTGGCTTTAGCCTATAAAGCCCTAAACGGTTCTAGCCCAGCTTACCTGTCCGAATGTATCTCCTTCTATGAACCATCATGGAGGTTTAGATCTTCTGGGGAGGTCCTGCTCTCGGTCCCACCTGCTGTGAAAGTGCAGTTGGTGGAGACGAGAGACAGGATCTTCTCAGTGGTGGCTCCTCGGCTCTGGAACACTTTCCTCAGTAAGGTTAGATTAACGCCCTCCCTCCTGGTCTTCAGAAAGAAAGTAAAGACACGGTTATGGGACCAAGCTTTTGGCCAGTGAAGTAATGCAGCGCAAGAAATAAATATGGAATATGTGCAACTGACAATTGGAATGGCCCGGTCTATGGATTTGGATCATGTGATTTTAATGTTTATATTAGGTGTTTTAATTCTATGTTTTTATATCTAAATATTGTATATATTTTATGTTTAATTGACTTTTTAATTTTAATGCAGAGTTAATATGTTTTTGTTAGATTTTATACTTCAGTTTATATGTATGTTAGGCATTGAATTTTACCATTATTACGTTGTAAACCCCTAGAGTGAGAAAAGTGGTATATAAATACAGTCAATAAATAATAATAATTGTGTGCTAGTCTCCAGAGCAGCAGAAAACAAGCCTGCCCCCTTCTCAATGTTGCCCCCTTTCAGATACTTAAACATGGCTGTCATGTCCCCTTCTCTCAGCCTTATCTTCTCCAAGCTAAACAGATCCAGCTCCTTAAGCTACTCTTCACAGGGCTTGGATTCCAGACCTGTTTAAAGTGTAATGGCAGTTTTAATATTCAACAGATCAAATCATAGAATAATAGAACTGGAAGAGATCACATGGACCATCTAGTCCATCCCAGGAAAAGCACAATCAAAGCACCCCTGACAGATGGCCATCCAGCCTGTTAAAAAGCCTCCAAGGAAGGAGTTTCCACCAGAGGCGGTCCAACCATAAGGCGAAATAGGCATTTGCCTGTGGCGCCATCGTCCCGGGGGCACCATCGTCCTGGGAGGAGGGCACCACTCTCCACCTCCTTCTCTTTCGGGCCTTCCGGCCAGCGCAGACCCACCTTCGCACCACGCAAGCCCACCTTTGGGGCCTTCAGAGATTGTGAGGTCTGTAGGAACTTGGAAGCTAGGTATGTGGGGTTTATATATCTGTAGAAGGTCCAGGGTGGGAGAAAGAACTTTTCTTTGAAGCAGGTGTGAATGTTGTAATTAATCACCTTGATTAGCATTTAATGGCCCTGTGGCTTCAAGGCCTGGCTTCTTCTTGCCTGGGAGAATCTTTTTTGGAAGGAGTTAGCTGTCCCTGATTGTTTACTGTCTGGATTTCTTCTGTTTTCAGAGTGTTGTTCTTTATTTATTGTCCTGATTTTAGAGGTTGTTTTTTTTTTTAATACTGAGGGCTATCTGGGTTATCTAAGTCCACACTGCCCTATATCCCTGTTCAATGTTTAGTGCTAAATTTGCAAATATAGTAATCCCTACATAACATTACCATGTATTGAACTGCTTTTTCTATTGATTTGTTGTAAAACATGATGTTTTGGTGCTTAATTTTTAAAATCATAATGTAATTTGATGTTTTATAGGCTTTTCCTTTATACTTCCTTATTATCCAACATTTTCGCTTATCCAATGCTTTTATTTTTCAGTGATTGGTTTGGGGGGGGGGCAAAATTCTGTTCGCCTACACTTGAAAAATACCTAGGGCCGGCTCTGGTTTCCACCACACTTTGTGGCAGAGAGTTCCACTGCTGAACACCTCTCATGTCAATGAGACTTGTTAGTAATGTTTCCCATTTAGAAACTCTCTCCAGTTTATCCTATTAATACAGTAGAGTCTCACTTATCCAACACGCGCTTATCCAACATTCTGGATTATCCAATGCATTTTTGTAGTCAATGTTTTCAATACATCCTGATATTTTGGTGCTAAATTTGTAAATATAGTAATTACTGCGTATTGAACTACTTTTTCTGTCAAATTTGTAGTATAACATGATGTTTTGGTGCTTAATTTGTAAAATCATAACCTAATTTGATGTTTAATAGGCTTTTCCTTAATCCCTCCTTATTATCCAACATATTCGCTTATCCAATGTTCTGCCGGCCCGTTTATGTTGGATAAGTGAGACTCTACTGTAGTTGCTAAACTTGGCTTTGCAAAACCATCATAGGAATTTTACTTCGCAAAGGGCTCCTCATAGTGGAATTTCCATAAATTGCAAGGAGCAACAACTATTTGCTGTGGTTGGTTAAAAACAAGGTAACATGTTAAGGCCATGAATATTCAATATTTTGAGAACACTGGCAAAGATGTGATTGTAAACACAGCAAATGTATAATGACAAACCCTTGCTAAAGAACTGGGATTGGTCAAAACTCTCCATCTGATTTAGAGCCTAAACGTTAGACACAGGCCAGTAGAAATGATAGGTATTATATAACATAAGAAGAAACCTTAACTAACCCCAGGAAAGAAACCAGTAAAGAAATACCTAAACTGTCTTGCTCGTGCTTTTACAAGTCACCAGTATATAGTCATCAAAGGGGAAATGTATCTGTTTCTCTTCATTGACAATCTTCTCAAGATTATTCCTTTAAACATGTTTTATGTTAAGGCTTGTCAGAATATTCTGCAACAATAAATCAGTTTATTGTAGCATATGAGGAAATGCTTATCTCTGTACTTTGATCCAAATTTTACCAGATGTCTCCACCCTCTAGTGTTCTGAGATTGTTTAATTCTCATTTTCATAGCTTTTAAAATATCCATGTCAGTTTCTTAGCCTAAAGAGGAGGGCCGAAAAAAGGAAGAGGGGAAAAAGAGGGAAAGCAGGGGAGAAGTCATTTCCATATTCCTTTTTTTCCTAAGCTTAAGCGGCTGAGGGGGGAAAGGAAAGGGCCTGAGGCTGTGAGGAATGGTGGAAGTCCAAAACACCTGGAGGGCCCAAGTTTGTCCATGCCTGATGTAGAAGGTGCACAGTCAAGATGCAATTGTGGACATTTCGGATGCTTGGCAATTCTGCAAGACACTGAGTGGCATCTCTTTAGTGACAAAAGGAGTAGGACTACAGAGAGAGAACTTGGGGTTTCTGGAGCCCTCTTTTTCTCTGTCCCAGAATATCCTGCTTTTGCCAGTTTGCCTCATTTTCAAACAGCTGTTGAGCTGTGCTGCCAGGAGAAGGATTACATTGCTGATCTCTCTGATCCTGTTGATTCTTGGCCTGAGAAGGATGATCCCATTATACTGGGATGTGCTATTGGGGCAACACCCCTCCAGCACAACTGTATGGAAGTGTTCCAAACTGCCAAGGAAAGATTCTCCCTGGTTCGCTGAAGATCACTCCAACATTGCCATACCAAAATGGCCCAATGAGACAACTTGCTCGTGTGTCATGGTTAAGATGTGGTATAGTGGTTACAACTGTGCCCTTTTGCTTATTTCTCCAGAGCCACCCTTTCACCCACTCACCCTAAACATTCCCATTTTCCTGAACTGGCATACTGTACTGGTGCCTCCACTACTTGTTATTTTTTTGTTGTTGTTTTGTGTCATGAGCAACTTGAGAAACTGCAAGTCGCTTCTGGTGAGAGAGAATTGGCCGTCTGCAAGGATGTTGCCCAGGGGACACCCGGGGGAGGCTTCTCTCATGTCCCCACATGGAGCTGGAGCGGATAGAGGGAGCTCATCAGCACTCTCCCCAGGTTGGATTTGAACCGACAACCTTCAGGTGAGCAACCTAACCTTGTCAGCAGTCCTGCCAGCACAAAGGTTTAGCCCACTGCGCCACTGAGGACTCCTTGTTATTTGGTCTTCGGTGGGCAAGGGGATCACCTCACCCACTTGTCTTCTCATCAGGGATAGTGGCTGCTGGCTCCCAATGTCAACGGGGTGGTAAATGCATTCCAAATTTTGCACTGTTTAAAGGCACTATACAAGGTGCTGAACTTATCTTGAGATGGATCTAGCAGTTTAGTTAAACTCTTAAAAGCTTGATTAAACCCTCTAGTGGAGTCACCATCCTTCTCTGACTAATCAGCACATTGCAAATAGTTGGGAAAAGAACCTTGCAGAGATGCAAACATGGTCCTGTTGGCCTCATGCCTATGGGTGCTACTGCTAATGCGGCATTATACCTTTTGTTTGTGTATGCCATGTGATTTCCCCTGAGCCCTCATGCTAATCTGTTTGTTAACCTGGTGCTTTTGTTTGCTATGAAGTACACTCCAGATTAGCTTTCTGTTATCGGTATTCAACAAGACAACTCTGTGGAACTAACTAGCCCAGAAGACGATTAGCTCAAAGCTTATCAATGAGCTTCCTACTGCAGGTATAAAAGGATTTCCCACCTGTTGTTCCCCAAGAAGACTCTGTGAATAGTGTACCTGGGTGGGGACCAGCCACGGTACACCTATCAGTCACCAAATGCCATGTAAGATATCAACCACAGCAGGTTACTTATTTTTATATTGCCTTTTAGTGTTATTCAGCTCGTAGGAAAGTACACAATTCTAGTTGAGCATACAGCTAGGGTCCGCATGGAAAAGATGCTGAACGTTTGATGATTGGCTCATTCCTGGTTTTTGACGGATAAACGCAACTTGGATTGCTGACAGATAAGCATGGGGTGCTTAGCCTTCCCAATACCTTGTGCTATAGCTCCACTCTGAATTACATTCTTCTACAGCTTAAGTGTGAGGCCTGGTTAATTTTTCTTCTACAATTATGTCAACTGCCTCCCAAGTTGTACCTTTGTTGGTGGAAAGCTATTGCACACTTAAATGAGAGCTGCCATCCTGCTTACTGGGTCCTTTCAGAGACTCCCAGCACTTCTGCTGGTTTACACTCCTTCCCGCCCACCCCATCAAAAAGGTAAAAAGATATCTTACTGACACTAGCATTTATTTGTACCATACGAGAAAAAAAACTACAAAAATTCCACAGGACATCACAAAAGCTGCCTCACTGTGAAGGAATTGGTTCACTGCTTGCCGTTGTTATTGATGGGACGCTGTTTGCGGCCCTCAGATTCCAGGTAAGTCTTGAGATGTGGTCTAGCATTGAGCCTCTGCACATAGGCAGCCAGCAAAGGGAAGGAATCCAGACAATTCGGTGCCAGGACGAGATGCAACTGTAGTATGTCGAGGAGGTTATAGTCTACAAAAGAGATCTGAAAAAAGAGGGCAGCTCATGTCAGAAGGAGTTGCAAATATTTAAAAAACATTACTGTCATCCCTTGTTCTACTAAATATAGCACAATACACAATAATAAAGAAACCAGGGTCAGTTCAGTGTTTTCATCTGTAAAAAGTCCCTTAATGTGTGCTTCCTTGTACATATGCAATTTCCCATTTCGAATTTATTAAAGCAGCTCTGCTCAGTTTCAAGAAACATTACAATTAACACATAAAGACTACCATATATAACAAGTGCAATATTGATATTAACAGGCAATTTGCGTATGAAATGCAAAATCCTGAATAGGTTTTTTCGCTTTTGAGGAATATTTTATAATTTTTAAAAGGTATGTTTTGCATTTTAAAGTATTTAATTGAAAACTTTTTAAAAAACAGATTTTTGTGTTTATGACTGGTGATAGGCATAGAAAAGGGGGTAATAAGCATTGATATCTGAAGTGAATGAACAAGCTGTCCGTTTATTGATTGTGGTGCCTTGCACAGACGTTTGCCTTTTCCTGTAACTAAGTAAATTATACAAATGAGAAACCACATACTCAAGGTGCAAAATTTCCAAAAGTCATGGAATTCTGGTTGTTGGATGCAAAGGGTTAATTTTCATAATACACAAGGTGTAGAAAATGAAGTATATAGTATTAAATAAGTAGCCTGCCTGGATGGGATAGCACTTTTCCTTGGAGAAGGAAGTGCTTATTTCTGAACCCATCTCTTACTGGAACTCAATAAAGAACTCAATAAATTGAAAGAGCTTTGGCTAGTCTTTCACTTATTGTCTTAGCTCGAAAATCTGGACACAGTTTACATGTCGGTTATTGCCAAACAACCATGCGCTATGTGATTCCACTACAATGAAAAATTCAACAGCTAAATCATTACCAGAATAATTCACAGAAACTATGGATTTAAAAGAACTGCATTAACTGCAAATAAGCTACTAGTCTACATTAAATATCCCAGTGATGAAATTTAGAGCCCTAAACAGCGTGGCCCCTCAATGTGCAAAGGACTGACTATCCTACTCTATACTTGCCCAAAGACTGATGTATGCTGGGGGCAACCTCTTTTGTAAAATACATCATGGAAGGACATGGGTCACCCCGGTTGTGAAATGCCCTTTACTTGCAGTCCTGACTGGAGTTGATGCTGGGTTTCTTCTATTGTCATATTAAAACATGAGTATTAATTAAAGCCTCTGGGGTTTCTAACTATTTTGTTCAAATTGGTACAGGTTTTATTTTAATTATTAAAGTTAGCATGTTTTAGATTACATACAAACCTCTGTTAACAAAGTATCTGGGAAAGAAACTTCCCTTTATAAAATCTCTTTATGTCTGCCCACGTTCCTCCTTGTCCTCTGTTTTGTTAGAGATTTTTAAAGCAGTATTGGTATTAGGAGGATCACAAAGGAAGCTGGAGAAACACAATCTTTGGATGTTGAGCATGCCTCTACAAACAATATTTGAATGGAGAAAGAGCAGGGTTGTACTCTATTCCATCCAATTGCAGCTGTGTGTTCCTCCTTACACCAGGGTAGGGAAACAGCAGCTGCCTTTGGGATTCCTCACTGGACAATTACCCTCAGTATGATTAGAAAGCAACTATCTATAACCTCTGAGGATGACTGCCATAGATGTGGGTGAAAAGCTGGGAGAGAATGCTTCTGGAACATGTCAATATAGTCCGGAAAACTCACAGCAACCCAGTGATTCCGGCCATGAAAGCATTTGACAACATATGCATAAGTTGTCAATTAAAATGGCAATTATTTTAAAAGTAAAAAGTTGTGAAAGAAAAAAATCCATCCCAGGATGCATTTTAGCAGAAGGCTTGAAGTGATGACTAAAAAAATACCCAACATTCTTGTTTACTCATGCGAAGTTTACCCGACCTTGTTGTTTCATTTCGTATGTACATGCCCTTAGTTCTGAATAAAAAGGTTGCTAAAACATGTCAGAGCCAGTGTAGTAGCTTGAACATTAGACTAGGACACTGGGTGGCCAGGGTTCAAATCCACTCCTGGCCACAGAACCCTCCTAAATGACCCTGGGAAAGCCACACTCTTTCAGCCTCAAAATAAATCTTGCCGTGATATACTCATAATAAATCTGATAAAACTTGAAGACACCCAACAACAGCAAAATGAAAAAGGTGTTCACTTTTGTAGTGAAGAAGGCTATCATTTCCATATTATTTCTGCCTCATGTAGCAAAGTTTATGTTTAAAAAGGGTGTCCAGGAACATATCTACTTTGTTAAATGAGCTACAGCTATATTTCAATTATTCCTCGTTGTTCTAACTTGTTTAAAAGGAAGCTATAACAAAGTATATAATACGACAAAAACAGAGCAATGGAATCAATGCCTTATGTGTCAAGTAAGCAAATTACGGTAATCCTGATTCTGCTTCCATTAAACGACTGACTTACCTTTTTGCCTACAATGAAGCCTTTCCCTCCATCATTCTGAGCCAGAAGGTTCTCAAAAGGACGGAGCTGGGCTGGCAGGGCCTCAATGTACTCAGCTTTACCTGCCTCCTATCAGGAGAGAACAGTTTGGTGAGAAGGCCCTTTGAACAAAGTTTCTTTCCTTCCAGCCAAAGAACCCTATCACCTGGTCACCTTCATGGAGATGCAGGGGATGAGTATGAGTGAGGAGGGATATAAGGACTACTGCCAAACATACACGTGGTACACAAGAAAGGCAGAAACATACCATCAGAAAAATCTGTCACCCCGTGAAAGACTAAAAAGACCAGTTCTTGCTTTGGATTTGCAAAGGGATTTTTAAAACTATAATACGCATTTGCTTCATATAAATCTTTTTTCAAAACTTATTAAAAAGTCTCAAATTACAAAAGAAAAAAAATAGAATGTGCAAAAATGCTTTTTATTTCAGGAAGCGGGGGGGGGGGACTTTTGTAAATTATCATTCTCTCATACGGGAACTCAGGAACTAACTCAGATAATTAATTGAAATGTGGGATTTTATTGATTGCTGTTTTATCATGGTTTTTTCTATTTTGTTCTCCTTATTGAAGGATTTTAATGTTTGTATTCTGTTTGTAAGCTACCTTGGGTCTGCATTGCGGAGAAAGACGGGTTAGAAATATCCTAAATAAATAATAATAAATAATAAAATAAAATAAGTGAAGATTTACATCTCTGTAGGTGAGCTGATGCAGTTTAGCTTGAAACTATAATATTGCAATCAAAGAGGTGGAATAGCTATCCTTTGGGTTTGATGTCTGCCAGAGGCGAGCCCTGACCTTGGTCAAAGAAGTCCTTGCAACAGAAGCAAGGAACTGAAATCTGTAGGCTTCTCCTTTCCTACAGGAGACATTCCCAAATTTCCTGCTCAAGCAAAGAAGGAGGCATGAGTCAGACAATTGAGGAAACTGGGTTTGAGTCTTCCTTAGTGTTCACATTCCTTTTTTTACTAGAGCACTTGTGTTGAAAACATTTCAATATTGAGAATTTGACTGAATTGTGCATCAAACTAATAGGAAAATTGTTTCTGCCTTTTCAGGCTTTGGTTTTGCCTGAAAATGAACACTGCTTTCCTTGATGTCACACCCCTCATGCTCTAATTCATTTCTAGCCCTTGTCACAGAGTCCAAGAGACCAACAGCTTGGGATTCTCAGAATGGAAACAAAACCAAGCTCTCCCATCTTGCAACTCACATAGTTCTGATAGATGAGGCGGGAATATTTAACTCGTAAGTCTTCCACTCCGTCATTCACCATGTCCAGCAGTGTTGCTTCTCGCGCATCTTGACCATATAGTCCTGACAGGAAAAATGGGAAAATCTGTGTCTTCACGTTCTCTCAAAATCTTATATAAGCACAATCAGGCATTCAGACATGCACTTCTTCCTTTCTCCCCAACCACAGAATTCTCACAGCTAACCACTGAGCTTTTAAAAACAATGCGGAAATAGGCTGCCTCTTGGATCTAATCTAGCCCAGAGATCCTCTATGCTGCTGACCAATGCATTGGCTGAAGCCCACTCCCTTCCAAAATGCTCCCATATCACACCAGTGTATCCCCAACCACACTGTCCTTCCTATTTTAATAAGGTGAGAAGGGAAAGGGACTGGAACCTTACTATTCCCTCCAACCAATGACAGGCGGATAGCAGCAGAAGAGCTTTGCGTGTCCTGCATCTTTCCCAAAGAAGGAAGGCACAAGGGCAGGCAAAGTGCCTTCAGCTATGCAATTTGCTTCATGTGGGCTCTCCCCAGCCAAGAAAAACTCATTCAAAGCAATTCAAACTCCTCAACCTAGGTGCGAGCTGCAGCACTGCACCTTCCTTTAGCACCAGGGGATAGGGTTTGTGTCTGTACTTTCAAAAGAATATGGAGTAAGCAAAGACAACTCCCCAGGCTTTAGTAACATCCGGGTGTGTGAACCCCGGACCTCATTTGGCCCACAGTGGCCCCAGTGAGGGGTCATCTAGCCTACCATATTCTAGTTCATAATCCCTGCATTACAGAATCCCCAGGTTTATACCCTCCAGGCAAACTTGACCACAACGGTCTATTTGGCTTTAATATTTCATGTAATTATGTTTATATCCATTTTGTTCATTGTGGTCTGCTGTTCAATGTAATTTCATAAGTATTCTTTGTGCTTTTGCTTGGCTTTTATCTCTTGCTTTTACTTTTGTCAACGATTATGGTTGCAAGAACAACTAGTACCATTATTGTCAGAGTTTTGTAACATTCCACTATTTCTAAAGTGACAATAAGTAATTATAAGGATCAGGACCACCCTAGCAGCAAGCATTAATGATTTAATCACCTGGCTAATATTGAGTAATTTACAGCCAGGATGGGGCAGCTGAAAGAATAATTTTAAAAAAGCACAAGCTTCTCTGTTGGAGGAGTTGTTGGGAGTGTTGAGCTGTTGGAGATGGAGATTCTAAGTTTGAAGAATTAATAAAGAAAACCAGAGAGAAGGTAATACTGTGGAGAAGGTATGAACTGACTGGGAGTGTTGGAAAGAAGGGGTAGAGAAGAGTCAAGAACATCTGCTAGATATATGTAAATACTGTGGCATGAAGTTTTCTAGGAAAGATTCAAGTTGTGAATATCTGCTCCTTAACCAAAGGGCTTTTTTTCCATGTCAGAAGCGACTTGAGAAACTGCAAGTTGCTTCCGGTGTGAAAGAATTGGCCGTCTGCAGGGATGTTGTCGAGGGGACGCCCAGATGGTTGATGTTTTTACCATCCTTGTAGGCTTCTTTCATGTCCCTGCATGGGGAGCTGGGGCTGAAGCTGACAGAGGGAGCTCATCTGTACTCTCCCCTGATTCAAACCTTCAGGTCAGCAACCCAGCCTTCGTGTCAGCAGTCCTACCAGCACAAGGGTTTAACCCATTGCACCACCAGGAGCTCCTGGAGGGGGGCTGCTTCTGCTGAAGAAGAGAATTGCCTTGTTGCTGATCAAAGAATCCCAACAATTCGCTGTGACAGTTTTCACTTGGAACTTGGAAAACAAAAATATTTAACTAGTGCTCCCACCCCCCAGCCCTCCCCAAACCAAAACTGAACCTGCAAAAGTTTTTTTTTGTGTTCATGTTATACTCCACAAAATACACTTAACAACACATCCAAGAAACAAAGTTTTGTGTACACAGCCAAAGCATATGTACAGGCAGTCCCCACGTTACAAACAAGATAAGCTCTGTTGGTTTGCTCTTAAGCTGAATTTGTATGTAAGTCAGAACAGGTACATTTTCTAAGTATACCCCCAGCCCTATCCATCTATCTATCTATCTATCTATCTATCTATCTATCTATCTATCTATCTATCTACGGTATCTATATGGATAACATAGGGAAGAGTTCACACCCCTATAGTGTGTTTTGCTGTCTGTGCCTGTTCAGATTTCACATCCCTTTCTGTCCGTGTGACAATGGGATTTTCAAAAAATTGGCTTGTTATGGAAGCTTTGAGTCCCCTTTGGGGTGAGAAAGGCAAGGTATAAATAAAATAAATGCAGTAGAGTATCACTTATCCAACATAAACGGGCCAGCAGAATGTTGGATAAGCGAGTATGTTGGATAATAAGGAGGCATTAAGGAAGAGTCTATTAAACATCAAATTAGGTTATTATTTTACAAATTAAGCACCAAAACATCATGTTATACAACAAATTTGACAGAAAAAGTAGTTCAATACGCAGTAATGCTATGTAGTAATTACTGTATTTACGAATTTAGCACCAAAATATCATGATGTATTGAAAACATTGACTACAAAAATGCCTTGGATAATCCAGAACGTTGGATAAGCGAGACTCTACTGTAGATACATAAATAAACAAGGATTGGTGACAATGCTTCCATGGAAACAGCTTTTCTCCATGATAACTCTTCCCTTCCGAGGGGTAGATTTCTCTCGCCTCCTGTTGTCTCACCCACGGTCTTAACTAGAAGTTATTTGTAAATTGGATATTTGTAAATTGAGGACTGCCTTTATACATTTCCCCTCATTTGCAGATACAACTTTCACATCAATTTGTACCACCCATGCAACTGTTTCCACAATTATTTCTCCTGAACCTTTCCATACCATGGTTCCTTGCCAAGTGACGCAGGATAGCATTTGACTGGACCAGTACAAAATCTCCATCTTGAAATCTAGGCACTTGGCCAAAGACCTGGTGAAGGAGAAGAGCGAGCAAGTGGCGTGACCAAAGGTTTAGTGACTAAACATTTCAGTACTTATGCAACGTTTAGCATGTTTGAAGGGAGAGATGAAGGGTTAGTCTGGAAAGTCTCTATTCCAGAAGGACCCACAACTCTCTAAACCTCTGGCCCTCCAGGTGTTTGGGACTCCAACTCCCAAAAGCCCTAATCTCCTTATCCAATGGAGCTGAAGACCAAAACACTTGGTTGGTCCACAGAATGCCTGCTCCAAACTCCCCAAATAGCACAACTCACACACGATTTCTTGAGGTCTCCCTTCTGCCATATCTCTCGAGTCACTACATCTTCTGACCACTCCTGTTTTTGATCAGCCAGCAGCATCCGAGTGGTTTCCCCACGTCCTGCGAGGAAGAAATCCCAAAGCATCATGAATAAATTACAAAGTAAGGGGCAAGACAATGCATTCAATGTAAGGCGCTGCCTACACTCCCATATAAAATCCAGATTATCTGCTTTGAACTGGATTATATGGCAGCATTGAGCCAACCTAAACTAGATTATTGTGAGTTTTCCGGGCTGTATGGCCATGTTCCAGAAGCATTCTCATCTAATGTTTTGCCCACATCTTTGGCAGGCATTCTCAGAGGTTGTGAGTTAAACTACCTGAGCTACTTTCCTACATCTGTAGGCATGGCAAAATAGAATGGTCTGCAGAAAAGGGCGTAAGAAAAACCAAAAAAGATTGTGCATGCATGCCATCATTGCAAAGCACCTAACTTGATCTGCGGTGGTCACATGCATGGATCTAAAGTAAGAAAAGGAAAAGAAAAAAACGCAATTAATGGTTTGTTGTGAGTTTTCCAGGCTGTATGGCCATGTTCCAGAAACATTCTCTCTTGATATTTCGCCCACATCTCTGACAGGAATCCTCAGAGGTTGTTGAGGTCTGTTGGAAACTAGGCAATGTGAGGTTTATATATCTCTGGAAAGTCCAGGGTGCTAGAACGAACTTTTGCCTGCTGGAGGCAAGTGTGAATGTTGCAAATGATTATCCTGATTAGCATTGAAAAGCCTTGCAGCTTCAAAGCCTGGCTGATTCCTGCCTGAGGGACTGCTGGAGCACTCTAACAATCACAGAAATGCTGGACCATTCTAACAATCACCATGTTAGACTACAGAGAGAAGCCATTGAAATCCACAAGCATGTGGCCAATTTTAACAGAAAGGAGGAAACCATGAAAAGGAACAAAATCTGGCTACCAGTATTGAAAAATTCTAAAATCAGGACAGTAAATAAAGAACACTCAGAAAACGGGAATTCCAGGTATGAAATAATTAGGGCCAGCTAATACCTCCCAACAAAAGATTCCCCCAGGCAAGAATCAGCCAGGCTTTGAAGCTGTAAGGCTTTTCGGTGCTAATCAAGATGGTTAACTGCAACATTCACAGTTGCCTCAAGCAGACAAGAGTTCTTTCTCCCACCCTGGATGTTATTCCAAGATATATAAATCCCACTTGCCTAGTTTCCAACAGACCTCACAACTTCTGATGATGTCTGCCATAGATGTGGGTGAAACGGCAGGAGAGAATGCTTCTGGAACACAACCATACAGCCTGGAAAACTCTCAGCAAGCCAGTGATTCCGGCCATGAAAGCCTTTGACAACACATTAAACTCTATTAAAATCTGGGTTAGGTTGGAAGGGAAAAACAAAAAACCTTGGCTCCATTTTCAGTTTACGATATTCAAAGGTTTATTTGTAGTTCCAAAATGTTCCAAAGTATGCCAAGGGATTGTACCTCTGGTAAAAAGTGTCCCATTCCGCAGAAGATATAACTTCAATAACGCTAACTGGACAAAGTTTACAGAGACCTTGGAAGCTGCTATTTCTGATATAGAACCTTCTATAGAAAATTATGACCTGTTTGTAGAAGCTGTGAAAAGATCCTCAAGGCTCTCAATCCCTAGCTTGTGCGACAGCCTCTATCTACCAGGCCTAAAGGAAGAATTGTTAAATCAGCTACAGGAATATCTCAGACTATTTCAAGAGAATCCATACAGCGATGAGACTATAGCAGCAGGCCAAAAACTATCTACAGCCTTAGCTAATGCTAAGAAAGACCGTTGGATAGAGCTGCTTGAGAACCTTGACATGTCCAAGAGTAGCCGAAAAGCCTGGCAATTGCTGAGATGCCTGGGTAGTGATCCTCTGGTCAACCATGGACATGCAAATGTGACACTAGACCAGATAGCTCACCAGCTAATTCAGAATGGGAAAACCAACCGCAGCTGAGTAAAGATGAAAATCAACAGGGTGCCAGAATTTGAAACCCACCAGTTGTCTCTAAACCTGAAAGAACTCAGAGAAGCCATCAAGCAATGTAAGACTGGTAAAGCACCTGGCCTAGATGACCTGATGATGGAGCAAATCAAACACTTGGGCCCCAAAGCTGAAAACTGGCTCTTGAAATTCTACAATTAATGCACAAACAGATTCCCAGAGCATGGAGGAAAACTAAGATCATTGCCATTTTAAAACCTGGTAAAGATGCCTCCAATGCCAGGAACTACCGATCAATCTTCCTCTTATGTCATCTATATAAAGTCTATGAGAGGATGGTATTAAATCGACTAGGACCTGTTATTGCACAAGCTTATTGCACAACAAGCAGGTTTCAGACCAGGGAAAAACTGTACAGGTCAAATTCTTCATCTGACTGAGCATATCGAGGAAGGCTATGAGAAAGGCTGCATTACGGGAACAGTTTTGTGGACCTTACGGCAGTCTAAGACATGGTGCAACATAGAAAAATGCTGCATAAAGTCTACCATATCACCCAGGACTTTGACTTTACAAAAACTGTCCATACCCCCTTGGAAAACCGCAGCTTCTATGTGGAGTTTCAGGGCCGGAAAAGTAGATGGAGGAGGCAAAAGAATGGTTTTCCCCAAGACAGCTTTCTTGCACCGACCTTATTTAACATCTTCACGAATGATCAGTCACAACCATCACTCACAAAGAGCTTTATATATGCTGATGACCTGGGCCTAACAACACAAGCGAAAGATTTTGAAACAGTTGAAAGCCAACTCACTAATGCATTGAAAGATCTCTCCAGCTACTACAAAGAGAACCACCTGAAGCCTAACCCTGCCAATGCACAACTGTGTGCTTTCCACCTATGTAACCGTGAAGCCAACAGGAAACTGAAAGTTACTTGGGAAGGCCAAGAACTCGAAAACTGCTTCCATCCTAAAAACCTTGGTGTCGCCTTAGATCAAACACTAACGTATAGGAAACACTGCATGAACACCTGCGGAAACTGACTGGCAGCTCATGGGGTCCAGACCCACAAGTAATAAGAACATTAGCCCTGGCCTTGTCTTTCTCAACTGCTGAGTACATCTGTCCTCTGCCCATGCGAAGCAGTGGACATAGCACTGAACGAAACATGCAGAATAATCACAGGATGCCTTAAACCTACACCTGTTGATAAACTCTACAAGTTAGCTGGCATTGCTCCCCTGATGTGCGACGGGAAGTTGCTGCTAACTGCGAGAGAAATAAGGTCGAACATTGTGAAAGCCACCCACTGCATGGCTATCAGCCTCCTCCCACCAGACTCAAGTCAAGGAAGGGCTTCATGAGAACCACCACTCCTCTTGATGTTCCTCCAGCAGCAGCAAGGGTGTCCCTCTGGGCAGCTAAACCAGGCAATTCCAACTGGATGGCCCCCCACAAGGGTCTTCCTCCAGGGGCAAACCAAGAATGGGCAACTTGGGAGTCCCTGAACAGACTCAGAAGCAGAGTGGGCAGATCTAAAGACAACTTGGCAAGGTGGCACTACCTGGAGGAACCCTCCACCTTGTGTGACAGGAGCAGAACAAACAACTCCACATCTGTATGCTTGCCCACAATGCCCTGCCTCATGCATGGAGGAGGAGTTTTTAAAAGCCATGGACAATGCGGTCGCTGTTGCCCACTTTTGGTCTAAAACTATTTAGCTGCTTGTGATTTCCTTTATTTTATCACTTTTAAACTTATTTTTTATGCAATGTTTTTGACACGAAATAAATAACCTTCTCGCTGGAGCAGTATCTATTGATCAACTCACATTTGCATGATTTCGAACTGCTAGGTTGGCAGAAGCTGGGCCTAACAGTGGGAGCTCACCCCACTCCCCATATTCGAACCCCCAACCTTTTCGGTCCTCTCATATAAATATCTCTAAAAATGAGATGCATCTTAGAATCATTATTTCTGTTGGCGGTACTGCAATTAGTGTGCATCTTGCAATGGATGCCATCTTAGAACGGAAGAAATGTGGTAGTATTAGTTGCAGGAGTGACGAGAGTTACAGGTCTTTGTTTTTATTGTTATTTGGAAATAATACCTTATTTCTAGACCGCCCTCTCTCCCCAGAGGGATTCTGGACAGTTAACATACATATAAAGGTCACACATTCAATGCCACAACTAATAAATACATCCAGGTTTAGTTGTCCTGGGGGGGGGGGGGGGGGAGGGGAGGGGTCATCCTAAATGGGAACTACTTGAAGGCACGCAGCGCCCATCTCGATGAGCCTCCTGTAGCAAACTACACCTCCCAGGATCCCTTGGGATGCAGCCATGGCCGTGCTAAAGTGGGATGAGCGCGGTTTAACTGCGTAGCTTGCAAAGCCCTTGCTTTCTTAGAGGTGTGTGTGTCTGATGCACTCACTCACCGCGGATGGGGAAGTAGGTGAGTGTGTATTTGCCAGGCACTGCGAAGAGAACAAAGGAGCTTTGGTTAGCAAAAGAATGCAATGCTAAAGCCTCTTTAGCCCCACCAAACCCAGCGGGCTTTCTCCCCAACCCAATCCCTCCCAGGCCCAGAAGCGCCTCCGCTGCACTTTACTCACTGTCGAAATCCGAATCCTCGGTGCAAAGCTGCAGAAATCAAGACGAGCTCACTTCTCTCTGGCAGATCTGCAGCGGGCCAATAAATGTCCTCCGAGAGAAATGCTGAGTCATGCTGGAGCAGCTGCCCTTGAGCCCGGGGTGTTCCTTAAAGGCGCAGGAAGCGCTTGGCGTAGTAGGGGAGATGTCTTGGTTCGGGGTGAATAGTCAACCTTTCCCCCCTAGTCTAGTCTGGTCATGTCATTTCACAACTGTCTGCCTCAGAAAAGATGAACGTGGATCCAGCATTATGACCTGAAGGTGCCCCTCCATTGAAACTTGGAGGCTCCATATACCTGCTCCAAAAAAAGGACCCTCTTTTTGTTGGAATTCAACCCCACACTACCCAAGTCCCTAGTCCTCAATGAGGAACAGTTTAGTTAGCTTCGAATAGGCTAAGGATCCTGCAAAGGATTGTTACCTTGTCACTGGGCATCTATTTCTGTTTTATTGACTATTCCAAAGCCTTTGACTGTGTGGATCATAATGAATTGTGTCAAGTTCTTGGTGGTATGGGGATTCCAAGTCACCTTTGTCATGGTTTGCAAAGGCACTGTGCTGTGTGTGTTAACTGGAAAATGATGTGCATGAAGCCGATTGGCTGAGCCTGCAAAGACCTGGGGATTGATTTGATACTGTTTCTGTTCTGCTGCTGCAGAACCTGATGGGACAGTTTTTCAGTGCTGCTGGTGAAGTGAGCAGTGTACTCAGAGAGGCCTGGCTGTTGTGAGGCCTGTTTGCTGCGGAGAAAAGAGGGTGAAGAATCAGGGACTGCATTCTTCTCTGAAGCAGATTTGTGGACTGAAAAAGGACTGTTTATGACTGTGAACTTCTGTAAGTGATCGGAGTGTTATTGAGCAATTTAGAGCAGCATTGAATAGTGAGATCCAAGCAGCTGTGGGTTAAGCCTGGTGAGAAAAAGAAGCCAATATTCAAGTGAAGCAGAGGATGGGTTCAGGGTTGTGGTCACCAAATTGCTGAAAGAAACTCAGAGTCTGTCATCAGGTACAACATGACTGCTTTATTCTGACTGATCAGTGAGAAGACGGACAATCAACCCACCTGGGTGGGCTTTGAAAGATTGCCGTGCCCAACGTTGGTTCCATACAGTGTGCATGCATTATCTGATTGGTTCCCTATCTATATCCATGCATTGTTCACGTGTACCCCTTGGCCAGTTCATCCCTGTCTTCCTCATATTCGTTGTCCACGTCTAGTCTTGTCTGAATAGTTTTTTCCTTTATTTTTACATATCTATCTATATATATAAAAGAGTGATGGCATCACGGCAATTCACAAAACAACAAAAGTACAGGCCCCCCAACCTCAAAATTTGACAACACAACCCATCATCCACGCCTCAAGGTTGATACAACAAAAAGAAAAGAAAAATAAAGTCCTAATTAGAGGGAGAGCAATAATTTTTTTTATCCAATTGCTGCCAGTTTAGAGGGCTAATCTCTGCCCACTTGGTTGCCTAGCAACCAAGGGACAGCCAGGTTTCAGTTAGGGGACAGGCTGATTTAGGCCTCACTTAGGCTTCTTCCACAGATTATCAGATTTGCACTGGATTATATGGCAGTGTAGACTCAAGGCCCTTCCACACAGCTATATAACCCATTTATAATCTTATATTATCTGCTTTGCACTGGATTATCTTGACTCCACACTGCCATATAATCCACTTCCGTGTGCATTTTATACAGCTGTGAAGAAGGAGCCTCATATAATCCAGTTCTAAGCAGATAATTTAAGATTATCAATATACAGTAGAGTCTCACTTATCCAACGTAAACAGGCCGGCAGGATAAGTGAATATGTTGGATAATAAGAAGGGATTCAGGAAAAGCCAATTAAACATCAAATTAGGTAATCGTTATACAAATTAAGCACCAAAACATCATATTATACAACAAATTTGACAGAAAAAGTAGTTCCATGCGCAGTAATGCTATGTAGTATTTACAGTAGAGTCTCACTTATCCAACACTCGCTTATCCAACGTTCTGGATTATCCAACGCATTTTTGTAGTCAATGCTTTCGATATATCGTGATATTTTGGTGCTAAATTCATAAATACAGTAATTACTACATAGCATTACTGTGTACTGAACTACTTTTTCTGACAAATTTGTTGTCTAACATGATGTTTTGGTGCTTAATTTGTAAAATCATAACTTAATTTGATGTTTAATAGGGTTATCCTTAATTCCTCATTATCCAACATATTCGCTTATCCAACGTTCTGCCGGCCCGTTTATGTTGGATAAGTGAGACTCTACTGTACTGTATTTACAAATTTACCACTAAAATATCACAATGAATTTAAAACACTGACTACAAAAACATTGATTATGAAAAGGCAGACTGCGTTGGATAATCCAGAACATTGTATAAGCTAATGTTGGATAAGTGAGATTCTTCTTTAATATGAAATAATTACTGGGATAGAATAATGCAGAACAATATAATCTCTAAAACCAGGACAGTAAAGAAACAGGGGAATTCCACACAGGAAACAATCAGGGCCAGCTAACACCTCCCAACAAAGTATTCCCATCATCAAAGTCTGGCAAATCCTCTGTTTTCTCAGGGCCACAGACAGTAGAAGCACATAAAATATTGCAAACAACACCACTCTGAAAACAAGGGAATTCCAGACAGGAAACAATCAGGGCCAGCTAACACCTCCCAACAAAAAAATCACTCAGGGAGGAAACAGCCAGGCTTTAAAGCTGCAAGGCCATTACATCCTAATGATTTTTCCTAATTGCAGCATTCATACTTGGCTCCAACAAAAAAAAAAACCAATCAGAAATATTGTATATTCACAACCTTTAGGAAATAATATCCCCTGATGGCGCAGCGTGTTAAAGCACTGAGCTGCTGAATTTCTGGACCGAAAGGCCACAGGTTTGAATTGGGGGAGCGGAGAGAGCCCCCACTGTTAGCCCCAGCTTCTGCCAACCCAGAAGTTTGAAAACATGCAAATATGAGTGCATCAATAGGTACTGCTCCGGCGGGAAGGTAACGCCGCTCCATGCAGTCATGCCACATGACCTTGGAGGAGTCTACGGACAACACCGGCTCTTCGGCTTAGAAATGGAGATGAGCACCAACCCCCAGAGTCAGACATGACTGGACTTAACGTCGGGGGAAAACGTTTACCCTTTACCTTAACTACCACCAATTCCTCAATACTTTATTTCCCAGACCACCAGACTTCGCCACAGCAACGCGTGGCCGGGCACAGCTAGTATCTATATATATAAAAGAGTGATGGCATCAGGGCAGTGGACAAAGCAACAAAACTACAGGCCCCCCAACCTCAAAATTTGACAACACAACCCATCATCCACGCCTCAAGGTTGATACAACAAAAAGAAAAGAAAAATAAAGTCCTAATTAGAGGGAGAGCAATAATTTTTTTTATCCAATTGCTGCCAGTTTAGAGGGCTAATCTCTGCCCACTTGGTTGCCTAGCAACCAGCCAAGGGACAGCCAGGCTTCAGTTAGGGGACAGGCAGATTTAGGCCTCACTTAGGCTTCTTCCACAGATTATCTGATTTTAACTGGATTATATGGCAGTGTAGACTCAAGGCCCTTCTACACAGCTCTATAACCCATTTATAATCTTATATTATCTGCTTTGAACTGGATTATCTTGACTCCACACTACCATATAATCCACTTCAGTGTGCATTTTATACAGCTGTGAAGAAGGGGCCTCATATAATCCAGTTCTAAGCAGATAATATAAGATTAGAAATATACAGTAGAGTCTCACTTATCCAACATAAACAGGCCGGCAGGATAAGTGAATATGTTGGATAATAAGAAGGGATTAAGGAAAAGCCTATTAAACATCAAATTAGGTAATCGTTATACAAATTAAGCACCAAAACATCATATTATACAACAAATTTGACAGAAAAAGTAGTTCCATGTGCAGTAATGCTATGTAGTAATTACAATAGAGTCTCACTTATCCAACACTCGCTTATCCAATGTTCTGGATTATCCAATGCATTTTTGTAGTCAATGTTTTCAATATATCGTGATATTTTGGTGCTAAATTCATAAATACAGTAATTTCTACATAGCATTACTGTGTATTGAACTACTTTTTCTGCCAAATTTGTTGTTTAACATGATATTTTTGTGCTTCATTTGTAAAATCATAACCTAATTTGATGTTTAATAGGCTTTTCCTTAATGCCTCCTTATAATCCAACATATTCGCTTATCCAATATTCTGCTGGCCCATTTATGTTGGATAAGTGAGACTCTACTGTACTGTATTTACAAATTTACCACTAAAATATCACAATGAATTTAAAACACTGACTACAAAAACATTGATTATGAAAAGGCAGACTGCGTTGGATAATCCAGAACATTGTATAAGCGAATGTTGGATAAGTGAGATTCTTCTTTAATATGAAATAATTACTGGGATAGAATAATGCAGAACAATATAATCTCTAAAACCAGGACAGTAAATAAACAGGGGAATTCCACACAGGAAACAATCAGGGCCAGCTAACATCTCCCAACAAAAAATTCACTCAGGGAGGAAACAGCCAGGCTTTAAAGCTGCAAGGCCATTACATCCTAATCATTTTTCCTAATTGCAGCATTCATACTTGCCTCCAACAGACAAAAAAAACCCAATCAGAAATATTGTATATTCACAACCTTTAGGAAATAATATCCCCTGATGGCGCAGCGTGTTAAAGTGCTGAGCTGCTGAACTTCTGGACCAAAAGGCCACAGGTTTGAATTGGGGGAGCTGAGAGAGCCCCCACTGTTAGCCCCAGCTTCTGCCAACCCAGAAGTTCAAAAATATGCAAATGTGAGTGCATCAATAGGTACTGCTCCGGCGGGAAGGTAACACCTCTCCATGCAGTCATCCCACATGACCTTGGAGGAGTCTACGGACAACGCCGGCTCTTCGGCTTAGAAATGGAGATGAGCACCAACCCCGAGTCAGACATGACTGGACTTAACGTCAGGGGAAAACCTTGACCCTTGACCTTCACTACCACCAATTCCTCAATACTTTATTTCCCAGACCACCAGACTTCGCCACAGCAACGCGTGGCCGGGCACAGCTAGTATATATATAAAAGAGTGATGGCATCACGGCAATTCACAAAACAACAAAAGTACAGGCCCCCCCAACCTCAAAATTTGACAACACAACCCATCATCCACGCCTCAAGGTTGATACAACAAAAAGAAAAGAAAAATAAAGTCCTAATTAGAGGGAGAGCAATATTTTTTTTTATCCAATTGCTGCCAGTTTAGAGGGCTAATCTCTGCCCACTTGGTTGCCTAGCAACCAAGGGACAGCCAGGTTTCAGTTAGGGGACAGGCAGATTTAGGCCTCACTTAGGCTTCTTCCACAGATTATCTAATTTGCACTGGATTATATGGCAGTGTAGACTCAAGGCCCTTCCACACAGCTATATAACCCATTTCTAATCTTATATTATCTGCTTTTCACTGGATTATCTTGACTCCACACTGCCATATAATCCACTTCAGTGTGAATTTTATACAGCTGTGAAGAAGGGGCCTCATATAATCCAGTTCTGAGCAGATAATATAAGATTAGAAATATACAGTAGAGTCTCACTTATCCAACGTAAACAGGCCGGCAGGATAAGTGAATATGTTGGATAATAAGAAGGGATTCAGGAAAAGCCAATTAAACATCAGATTAGGTAATCGTTATACAAATTAAGCACCAAAACATCATATTATACAACAAATTTGACAGAAAAAGTAGTTCCATGCGCAGTAATGCTATGTAGTATTTACAGTAGAGTCTCACTTATCCAACACTCGCTTATCCAACGTTCTGGATTATCCAACGCATTTTTGTAGTCAATGCTTTCAATATATCGTGATATTTTGGTGCTAAATTCATAAATACAGTAATTACTATATAGCATTACTGTGTACTGAACTACTTTTTCTGACAAATTTGTTGTCTAACATGATGTTTTGGTGCTTCATTTGTAAAATCATAACTTAATTTGATGTTTAATAGGCTTATCCTTAATGCCTCCTTATTATCCAACATATTCGCTTATCCAATATTCTGCCAGCCCGTTTATGTTGGATAAGTGAGACTCTACTGTACTGTATTTACAAATTTACCACTAAAATATCACAATGAATTTAAAACACTGACTACAAAAACATTGATTATGAAAAGGCAGACTGCATTGGATAATCCAGAACATTGTATAAGCGAATGTTGGATAAGTGAGATTCTTCTTTAATATGAAATAATTACTAGGATAGAATAATGCAGAACAATATAATCTCTAAAAACAGGACAGTAAATAAACAGGGGAATTCCACACAGGAAACAATCAGGGCCAGCTAACACCTCCCAACAAAGTATTCCCATCATCAAAGTCTGGCAAATCCTGTTTTCTGTGATGACTCATGGGCCATGTAGTCCCGTTCCTAGTGCTGTTGTGACGGATGAAGAGGAAAACTTGGGTTTTCCACCATTTCAGCCAGAAAGGGAACTTTCCCAGCCAGAATTGGAGCCCTTGCACCTGCAGGAGATTTGTCCTCCAGAAATCTGCCAAACAAGCCCTGAGTCAAAATCTCCCCCATTTTCTCGCCGTAATTATTATCAGCAACAAAAAGGAGTTCAGCAGGCTAATCGCAGAAGCCTGAGAATCGCAGCAAAGCATTCAGATGATTAAGCCTGCTTCCATGAGAAATTTTAGGGAGTCATACATCTGGGCACAGAGATTGACTTTCGTTTCTGATTCCCCAGAGAAGTGTTCTTTGGTGGGAAAACGAGAACCTATTTAGGTTCCTTGCCCTTTAGGAGTCAATTCGTCAGCTACTGGAGTAGTGTGTGTGGACAGCGCTACTCCCGCTTCCAAGCCTCGTTCCTGTTCCCAAGCCTCGTTCCTGTTTCCAAGCCTCCGCTCCCAGCCTTGTTTACTCCCCGGATCTTGCCTTGCTTCCCGGACCTTGCCAAGTAATTACCACGGATCTTGTTCTTGCTCCTCGTTTCTTGTTGCCTTGTTTCAAGCCTTGTGTTCCAAGAATCAAGTTACTTCCTAGCCTTGCTCAAGTTTCATGGACTAAAGGACCTTGTCATCTCCCCTCACTTTGCTTGGCAAAGTGAGTGTTTCGGTTATTGGATTACAACTTTGGACCTTAATATTTCATACTGGACATTGTTTCTTTGGACTAATTTTGACCTTCCCTGAAAGGTCTACTTCTGAACTATTTCTTACACTTGCTTTTATTGACTTTATATATTCCCTTAATAAAGATATTAGATAGATTCTGGCCTCTGTGTATGGTTATTGGTGCTCTGCAGCCTGGGTCGTGACAGTTTGACTCCGCCGCCCTAAGCACCAATTAACCTAGGCCAGAATGTCTACCGGAGCCGGACCGGGGGCCCAGCCCCTCAGCTACACCATCGACAAGGACGAAGTGGACCGTATCCGTGATAAGCTCGACGCGCAGGATGGTGAAATAAGGGGTTTGAAGGAGCGCGGAATCCGTCTCCCGGCCATGGCGTTGCCAACCAAGTTTTCTGGAGAAGCTTCTAAGGTTCATGTTTTCCGTCGCCAATGCCAGGCTTATCTAGAGGCCCGTGCTGCCGAGTTTCCCCAAGAAGACATCAAGGTGGCGTGGATTTACAGTCTCCTAGACGGGCCAGCGGCCAACTGGGTGACGGCACTGTTCGACCAAGTTTCCCCACATCTAAGATCAGCGCAACACTTCTTGGACCACCTTAAGGCGACCTGGGGAATCGAGGACAATTTGGAGGCAGCCGGCCACAAACTCCGGCGCCTCTCCCAAGGGGACAGACCCTTGTCCCAGTACATAGCCGAGTTCCGAGTGCTGGCCCATAACACCGGATGGAACGATGTAGCCCTTAGAGGACAATTTCGGGAGGGTCTCAACATCGAGATGCTGGAGGAAATCTCCAAGGTGGATCCTCCACACTCTCTTGAAGCACTCATTGATCAATGTTTACGAGCTGAAGTCATGCTTGCCAACAGAAGGCAATGGATCCGAGGCCAGAGCGGTAGGACCGGAGCGAAACCTCCCGCTCCCACCGGCGTCCAGCCGCGTCCAGTGTGGAGACCCCCGCCACCAGCCCCATACCCCAGAGGAAGCGAGGAGGTGCCGATGCAGCTGGGCAATGTGCGTCCCAAATTAGATGCCGCCGAGAAGGCCCGCCGCCAACGCCTAAATCTCTGTTGGTACTGCGGAAACGGGGGCCACTTTGCCAGAGAGTGTCCAGCCAAAGGGAAGCCCGCCGCTCGTCTGGCGGCGGCGTCCTCCACGGAGACGAAGACGTCTGAGGCGGCTGGCGCACAGCCGGCGGGGGAAGCCAGCGACCGGGCGTAGAGAGGCTCGCCAACCCGGTCAAAAACCCCACTCAAGAGCCGCCAACCGGGGTCCTATTTCTCCTAGTGGTCACCTTGTGGTCAGTGAAAAAAGGACCCGTCATGGTCCATGCCATGATAGACTCAGGAGCCACAAACAATTTCATTGATAGAGAGTATGCCGACTCTCTGGGATTACAATATCATGACTTCAAGAACGCCCGTGTGGTGCAAGCCATCGATGGCCGCCCCCTCAAGACAGGTCCAGTAAGCCAGTGGTCGGAACCCACCAGAATGTGGATAAGGGAACACATGGAAGAGATTTCCTTCTTTGTTACCGAGGTTCCCCACTTCCCTGTGATTTTGGGTATTCCATGGCTGACACTCCACGACCCAAGCATCTCCTGGTCCAACAGAGAACTGCAGTTTGCTTCAAAATATTGCCAAAACCATTGCCTTGTAGCCAAGGTCTGTCATGCCACAGACACTGAACCCATCATCACCTTGCCCAAGAAGTACTCGGAATATTGGGACGTATTCAATGAAAAGGAAGCCGAGAGACTACCCCCACATAGACCTTATGACTGTGCCATTGACTTGGTGGAGGGGGCCCCGATCCCGCGAGGACACCTCTACTCCCTGACTGAACCAGAGCAAGAAGCTCTCAGGGAGTTCTTAGAGACAAACCTCCGCAAGGGGTTTATCAGACCCTCTCAATCCCCAGCCGCTTCCCCAGTGATGTTTGTAAAAAAGAAGTCAGGGGACCTACGCTTGGTGGTGGACTATAGAGCATTGAACAATATCACTAAGCGAAACCGGTATCCCCTGCCTTTGATCTCGGACCTCTTAGACCGGTTTCGAGGGGCTAAGGTTTACACCAAACTGGATCTTCGAGGAGCTTATAATCTAGTTCGCATCAGGGAAGGGGACGAGTGGAAGACTGCCTTCCAGACTAAATTCGGTTTATTCGAAACCCTGGTCATGAATTTCGGTTTATGTGGAGCTCCCGCAACGTTTCAACATTTTGTCAACGATATCTTTCAGGATTATCTAGACCGGTTCTTGATTATCTACCTGGACGATTTTTTGGTGTTTTCTAGATCACAATCAGAACATGAGAACCACGTTAGAATGGTGTTACAACGTTTGCGGGATCATGGACTTTATGCCAAGCTGGAAAAATGCGCTTTTGATCTACAAGAGGTAGATTTCCTGGGATATCGTGTCTCGCCACTAGGGCTCACCATGGACCCGGCAAAGGTTGCAGCAGTATTGGAATGGCGGGCGCCAACCAACAAGAAAGAGGTGCAACGCTTCTTGGGGTTCGCGAACTACTACCGCAAGTTCATTCCAGACTTTGCCCGCTGGTCTGATCCAATCACCAGCTGCATCCGAGGGAAACAGCCTTTCCGCTGGACAGAGCAAGCTGAGAAAGGATTCCAACAACTAAAAAAATTATTCACGTCACAGCCAATCCTTCAGCACCCAGATCCTGAAACCCCTTTTGTCGTACAGGCAGACGCCTCCGATGTGGCAATTGGAGCGGTACTTTTGCAACCAGTGGGAGAACATCTTCACCCTTGTGCCTTTTACTCTCGTCAGCTGACCGCCCCAGAGAGAAACTACACTATTTGGGAAAAGGAACTTTTGGCCATAAAGGCAGCCTTTGAAACTTGGAGACATTGGTTAGAAGGGGCCAAATTTCCCATTGAGGTCCACACTGATCATCGGAATCTAGAACATCTAAGAACTGCCCGCAAGCTAAATCAGAGACAACAACGCTGGGCTTTATTCTTTGAGCGTTTTGACTTCCAAATTCATTATGTAACCCCAGCCCAGACCAAGCAGGCAGATGCTCTGTCACGAAAACCGGAATATGCTGCAGGGCGCAAAGAGACCTTTGAGTCCCAATTGCTGCAGCCCGAGAACTTTGCCACGCTCACAGTGGGAAACACCAAATCCACTCCAATTGAATCTACTCCCTCTACTCCAGGGCCCCTTTGTGCTCAGGAAATCAGGGCCAGTCAACAAGCAGATGCCTGGGCTCAGGACCAACTTCGCCAAGGACTACATTTTCCCTTCTCGCTTAAGGATGGTTTACTTTGCTATAGAAATCATGTCTACATTCCCCCGGGGCTGGGCAGGGAAAAGGCACTTCGTCTGTGTCACGACTGCAAGCCAGCAGGGCATTTCGGACTATTTAAAACCATGCATTTGATCCTAAGAGATTTCTGGTGGCCCAAGATCCGCAAGGATGTGGAAAAATATGTCAATTCCTGCCCAGTATGCCAGCGCTCCAAGACAAGACGGGAGAAGCCCTCAGGGCTTCTGCATCCCCTTCCTACTCCATCTCGCCCATGGGAAATAATCTCGGCGGATTTTATCACTGACCTACCACCTTCCTGTGGATTCACCACGATCCTAGTGGTGGTGGACCTTTTTACCAAGCTCGCCCATTTCATTCTCTGCGATGGCCTTCCCACGGCCAAAGAGACTGCAGATTTATTCCTTCAGCATGTTTTCAGATTGCATGGTTTGCCCAAAAGTTTGGTCACAGACCGTGGGTCTCAATTCACCTCTCGTTTCTGGAAAGCACTACAAAAACTATTGGGCATAGACTCTCGTTTATCTTCGGCTCACCATCCCCAAACGGATGGGCAAACTGAGCGCACCAATGCCACTCTGGAACAATACCTTCGCTGTTATGTAAACTACCAGCAGGACAATTGGGCTTCCCTATTACCGCTGTCGGAGTTTGCCTATAACAATGGTGTCCAGGCTTCAACTAAAGAAACCCCGTTCTTTGCAAACTACGGCTTCCATCCACGTTTCTTTCCTTCTATTGTTGAAACCTCAGAAGTTCCCGCAGCAGAAGACTGGCTGCAGGAACTCACAGCGGTGCAACAACTTTTGCTCCAGCAACTAGACCAAGCCAAGGAGGACTATAAACGCCACGCTGACAAACATCGCCAGCCGGGCCCCGAAATCAAGGTAGGAGACCGGGTTCTTCTGTCCACTCGCTTTTTGCCCTCCCATCGCCCTTGCCGGAAGTTAGATGCCCGCTTCATTGGTCCCTATCCGGTGGTGGCGCAACTTAACCCCGTGACTTTCAAACTCCAACTTCCGCGCTCTATGCGCATTCATCCAGTGTTCCATCGCTCCCTGCTCCTTCCGGCGGATGGTGTGCGCCCTGCTGCAGACCGGCCGGCCCCCCCTCCTGTTTTGGTGGATGGGGAGGAGGAGTTCGAGGTTCAGGACATTTTGGATTCTCGCTTTCACCGCCGCCGCCTGCAATATCTCATTGACTGGGTGGGTTTTGGCCCCGAGGAACGCTCATGGGAAGACGCTTCCACAGTCCATGCCCCCGATTTAACCCGCCGCTTCCATCAGACCTACCCCACCAAGCCGCGACCTCGCGCCTCGGGGAGAGAGCCCTATTTTGAGAGGGGGCTTGAGGAGGGGGATAGTGTGATGACTCATGGGCCATGTAGTCCCGTTCCTAGTGCTGTTGTGACGGATGAAGAGGAAAACTTGGGTTTTCCACCATTTCAGCCAGAAAGGGAACTTTCCCAGCCAGAATTGGAGCCCTTGCACCTGCAGGAGATTTGTCCTCCAGAAATCTGCCAAACAAGCCCTGAGTCAAAATCTCCCCCATTTTCTCGCCGTAATTATTATCAGCAACAAAAAGGAGTTCAGCAGGCTAATCGCAGAAACCTGAGAATCGCAGCAAAGCATTCAGATGATTAAGCCTGCTTCCATGAGAAATTTTAGGGAGTCATACATCTGGGCACAGAGATTGACTTTCGTTTCTGATTCCCCAGAGAAGTGTTCTTTGGTGGGAAAACGAGAACCTATTTAGGTTCCTTGCCCTTTAGGAATCTTGCGGAGTCAATTCGTCAGCTACTGGAGTAGTGTGTGTGGACAGCGCTACTCCCGCTTCCAAGCCTTGTTCCTGTTCCCAAGCCTCGTTCCTGTTTCCAAGCCTCCGCTCCCAGCCTTGTTTACTCCCCGGATCTTGCCTTGCTTCCCGGACCTTGCCAAGTAATTACCACGGATCTTGTTCTTGCTCCTCGTTTCTTGTTGCCTTGTTTCAAGCCTTGTGTTCCAAGAATCAAGTTACTTCCTAGCCTTGCTCAAGTTTCATGGACTAAAGGACCTTGTCATCTCCCCTCACTTTGCTTGGCAAAGTGAGTGTTTCGGTTATTGGATTACAACTTTGGACCTTAATATTTCATACTGGACATTGTTTCTTTGGACTAATTTTGACCTTCCCTGAAAGGTCTACTTCTGAACTATTTCTTACACTTGCTTTTATTGACTTTATATATTCCCTTAATAAAGATATAAGATAGATTCTGGCCTCTGTGTATGGTTATTGGTGCTCTGCAGCCTGGGTCGTGACATGTTTTCTCAGGGCCACAGACAGTAGAAGCACATAAAATATCGCAAACAACACCACTCTGAAAACAAGGGAATTCCAGACAGGAAACAATCAGGGCCAGCTAACACCTCCCAACAAAGTATTCCCATCATCAAAGTCTGGAAAATCCTCTGTTTTCTCAGGGCCACAGACAGTAGAAGCACATAAAATATCGCAAACAACACCACTCTGAAAACAAGGGAATTCCAGACAGGAAACAATCAGGGCCAGCTAACACCTCCCAACAAAGGATTCCCATAATAAAAGACTGGCAAATCCTCTGTTTTCTTAGGGCCACAGACATTAGAAGCACATAAAATATCGCAAACAACACCACTCTGAAAACAAGGGAATTCCAGACAGGAAACAATCAGGGCCAGCTAACACCTCCCAACAAAAAATTCACTCAGGGAGGAAACAGCCAGGCTTTAAAGCTGCAAGGCCATTACATCCTAATCATTTTTCCTAATTGCAGCATTCATACTTGCCTCCAACAAACAAAAAAAACCAATCAGAAATATTGTATATTCACAACCTTTAGGAAATAATATCCCCTGATGGCGCAGCGTGTTAAAGCGCTGAACTTCTGGACTGAAAGGCCACAGGTTTGAATTGGGGGAGCGGAGAGAGCCCCCACTGTTAGCTCCAGCTTCTGCCAACCCAGAAGTTTGAAAACATGCAAATGTGAGTGGATCAATAGGTACTGCTCCGGTGGGAAGGTAACGCCGCTCCATGTAGTCATCCTACATGACCTTGGAGTCTACGGACAACGCCGGCTCTTCGGCTTAGAAATGGAGATGAGCACCAACCTCCAGAGTAAGACACGACTGGACTTAATGTCTGGGGAAAACCTTTACCCTTTACCTTAACTACCACCAATTCCTCAATACTTTATTTCCCATACCACCAGACTTCGCCACAGCAACGCGTGGCCGGGCACAGCTAGTTCTTTATATAGCTTTTGAGGAAATGTTGCTGGGCATATGGCGAGCTGGATATGTGTATAGAACAAGTTCAGCAAACTGAGTAAGTTACGTGGCAGGCAGCTGCAGCTTTCTAGCACTGCCTTTTAATATGGCAGGGTAACATTCCTTTATTGCTCTCTCTCACAAGAATAGATATCACCAAGTTGAAGCAAAAGCCACAGAGGTATTTTATTAATTTCAGTTGAAAGTGATGCCAGCCTGCAATAATTTGCCAAAATAGGCTGAGATTCTTATTTATTTCTTGTGTCAGAAGTTAACTGAGGGTACAAATTGTAATGGATTTGCAAACAGAGATTTTTTTTAACTTGGCATTAATAATAAATGTCTTTTGCCCAGTAGCTGGTCACTTGGAGTGCCTCTGGTGTTGCTATTAGAAGGTGCTCCATTGTGCATATAACAGGGCTCAGAATGCATTGCAGTAGGTGGTCTGTGGTTTGCTCTTCTCCACAGTCTCGATGTCGCAGACTCCATCTTGTAGCCCCATTTCTTAAGGTTGGCTCTGCATCTCGTGGTGCCAGTGAAGGGGCAAAGACGCACCGGTAATCCTCTGATCTCACTGAAGGCAGGACCCCCCTTAGTGGAGAGGGCAAGGTTAGGAAAGACACCAAAAGTTGAATCTTCAAACTGCAGAAGCTCTTTATTACGAGCTTAGCAATAGTGACAAAAATGCATACAGGAATGCAATCAAAGATTTTGTCGCCACCTGAAATGGGTTGCAAGGCTTTTTATCACTATTACAGAAAGTAGAAAACATATTATTGGCTTACAAAGATCATTTACCCCATTAGTCTAATATTATCTACGTCAAAAGCATCTTTACTATCATACAATTCCATTCGTTTTCTTTGTTCTAACAACATGTGACTCTTTAGGCAATGGTGCTTTCATGTTATTGACTCTGATCACTTCACCTGCTTATCTACTTTGGTTGCAAGCATAAGTCCAAAACGGCTGGGAAACTTAGGGAGTACTATCTAACCAGTAATGTCCTGATGTACTGTTATCCTTGAAAAGTAACTCCCTTTCTGCAACAATTCTTTTTCAAACATCCGTGTTTTCTCTTAAACTTGGACCTCACTTAAACTTAGGCCTCACAAAGGCCTTTTGCAAATTAGGTCAAATAGCAGTAAATCAGGAAAATTCTCTTTAAAACCATGTCCCTCTCACCAGAGCACAGTCTGTTCAGCGCCTTCCAAGTTGCCCAGTCTTCTGTGTGCCCAGGAGGGAGTCTCTCATCTGGCGTCAGCCACTGATTAAGGTTCTGAGTTTTAGCCTGCCATTTTTGGACTCTCGCTTGCTGAGGTGTTCCTCCGAGTATCTCTGTACTTAGAAAACTGTTTCTTGATATAAGGCGTTGGCTACAAGACAACTCTGTGGAACTAACTAGCCCAGAAGACGATTAGCTCAAAGCTTATCAGTGAGCTTCCTACTGCAGTTATAAAAGGATTTCCCACCTGTTGTTCCCCAAGAAGACTCTGTGAATAGTGTACCTGGGTGGGGACCAGCTACGGTACACCTGTCGGTCACCAAATGCTGTGTAAGATATCAACCACAGAAGGTTACTTATTTTTATATTGCCTTTTAGTGTTATTCAGCTTTAAGAACGTACACAGTTCTAGTTGAGCATACAGCTAGGGTCCGCATGGAAAAGATGCTGAAAGTTTGATGACTGGCTCATTCCTGGTTTTCGAAGGATAAACACAACTTGGATTGCTGACAGAGAAGCATGGGGTGCTTAGCCTTCCCAATACAGTACCTTGTACTATTGCCTCATTCCGAATTACATGCTTCTACAGCTGAATTTACCCTTTTTGAAAAGTATGAGATCTGATTAATATTTCTTCTACAATTATGTCAACTGGCTCCCAAGTTGTGCCTTTGTTGGTGGATGCTGTTGCACTCTTAAACGAGAGTTGCCATCCTGCTTACTGGGTCCTTTCAGAGACTCCTAGCACTTCTGCTGGTTTACACTCCTTCCCCGCCCACCCACACACCCCATCAAAAAAGGCAAAAAGATATCTTACTGAAACTAACATTTATTTGTACCATACTACAAAAAAACCCTCTACAAAGCTTCCACAGGACATCACAAAAGCTGCCTCACTGTGAAGGAATTGGTTCACTGCTTGCCATTTCCATTGATGGGACGCTGTTTGCGGCCCTCAGATTCCAGGTAAGTCTTGAGATGTGGTCTAGCATTGAGCCTCTGCACATAGGCAGCCAGCAAAGGGAAGGAATCCAGACAATTCGGTGCCAGGACGAGATGTAACTGTAGTATGTCGAGGAGGTTATAGTCTACAAAAGAGATCTGAAAAAAGAGGGCAGCTCATGTCAGAAGGAGTTGCAAATATTTAAAAAACATTACTGTCATCCCTTGTTCTACTAAATATAGCACAACACACAATAATAAAGAGACCAGGGTCAGTTCAGTGTTTTCATCTGTCCCTTAATGTGTGCTTGCTTGTACATATGCAATTTCCCATTTAGAATTTTTTAAAGCAGCTCTGCCCAGTTTCAAGAAACATTACCATTAACATATAAACACTACCATATATAACAAGTACAATATTGATATTAACAGGCAATTTGCATATGAAATGGAAAATCCTAAATAGTTTTTTTGCTTTTGAGGAATATTTTATATATTTTAAACTGTATGTTTTGCATTTAAAAGTATTTAAATGAAAACATTCTAAAAAACAGATTTTTGTGTTTATGACTGGTGATAGGCATAGAAAAGGGGATAATAAGCATTGATATCTGAAGTGAATGAACAAGCTGTCCATTTATTAATTGTGGTGCCTTGCACAGACATTTGCCTTTTCCTGTAACTAAGTAAATTATACAAATGAGAAACCACATACTCAAGGTGCATAATTTCTAAAAGTCCTGGAATTCTGGTTGTTGGATGCAAAGTGTTAATTTTCATAATACATAAGGTGTAGAAAATAAAGTCTATAGTATTAAATAAGTAGCCTGCCTGGATGGGGTAGCACTTTTCCTTGAAGAAGGAAGTGCTTATTTCTGAACCCACCTCTTACTGGAGGCCCACAGGAGCTCAATAAATTGGAAAAGCTTTGGCTAGTCTGTCACTTACCTGGAAAATCTGGCCACAGTTTACATGTCGGTAATTCCCAAATAACTATGTGCTATGTGATTCCACCATAATGCAAAATTCAACAGCTAGATGATTACCAGAATTACTCATGCAAATTACGTAATAATGGATTTAAAAGAACTGCCCTAACTGCATATAAGCTACTGGTTTACATTAAATATGCCAGCGATGAAGTTTAAGGCACTAAACAGCATGGCTTTCGTACAAAGGACTGACTATCCTACTCTATACTTGCCCAAACACTGATGTATGCTGGGGGCAACCTCTTTTGTGAAATACATCATGCAGGCTTGTAGCCAGGATTTTGGTTCCTGGGGAGGGGAGGGGGGGGAAGAGACTGAGTCTGAGTGAGAGAGGATCTACCCTAGCAAACCTTTTGTATTGTTATCCCAATACCCCCATGCATATGGGATATAATGAGCATGGTGATCAGATCATGATATGAATAAACATAACAGTTTAAATAATAAATGCAAGGCCTTCTCGCGGACCACCCTGAGAATTTCGGGGGGCGGGCTGAAGCCTCTCAAGCCCCTCCCCCCGGCTACATGCCTGACATCATGGAAGGACATGAGTCACCCGGTTGGGAAAAGCCCTTCGCCTGCAGGCCTGACGGGAGTCAATGCTGGCTTTCTTCTATAGTCATCCATCCCAGGATGCATTTTGGAAGAAGGCTTGAAATGGTGACTATAAAAAATACCCAATATTCTTGTTTACTCATGCAAAGTTTACCTGACCTGGTTGTTTCATTTTGTAAGTGCATACCCTTAGTTCTGAATAAAAGGTTACTAAAACATGTCAGAGCCAGTGTAGTAGCTTGAACATTAGACTAGGACACTGGGTGGCCAGGGTTCAAATCCACCTCTGGTCACAGAACCCTCCTAAGTGACCCTGGGCAAGCGGCACTCTCAGCCTCAAAAAAATATCTTGTCATGGTATACTCATAATAAATCAGCAATGACTCAAAGGCACACCTCAACAACAAAATGAATAAGGTGTTCTTCACATTGGTAGTGGAGCCTATCCTTTCCATATAATTTCTGCCTCAAGTAGCAACATTTCTGTTAAAGAAGGCTGCCGAGCAACATATCTACTTTATTAAATAAACTATAACTATATTTCAGTTATTTCTCATTTTTCTAAATTATTTAGAAGTAAGCTATAATGAAATATATAATACGACAAAAACAGAGCAATGGAATCAGTACCTTAAGTAAGCTAACTAATCCCGATCTTGCCTTTGGTGAACTGACTTACCTTTTTGCCTACAATGAAGCCTTTCCCTCCATCATTCTGAGCCAGAAGGTTCTCAAAAGGACGGAGCTGGGCTGGCAGGGCCTCAATGTACTCAGCTTTGCCTGCATCCTATCAGGAGAGAACAGTCAGCATGGTGAGAAGGCCCTTTGAACAAAGTTTCTCTCCTTCCAACCAAAGAACCCCATCACCTGGCCACCTTCATGTAGATGCAGGGAATGAGTATGAGTGAGGAGGGATATAAGGACTACTGCCAAACATACACGTGGTACACAAGAAAGGCAGAAACATATAATCAAAAAAATCTGTCACCCAGAACTAGACATCTCACCCTGTGCAAGACTTAAAAGACCAGTTCATGCTTTGCATTTGCAAAGGGATTTTTTAAAACTACGATACGAATTTGCTTCATGTAAATCTTCTTTCAAAACTTATTAAAAAGTCCCAAATTGCAAAAGGAAAAAAAATTAGAATGTGCAAAAATGCTTCTTATTTCAGGAAGCACCGTTGGGGGGGGGGGGGAGAACATTTGTAATTTATCATTCTTGTATAAGAGAATGAACTAAGAGAATTAACTAAAATGTGGGATTTAATTGATTGTTGTTTTATCATGTTTTCTATTTTGTTCTCCTGATTGAAGGATTTTAATGTTTGTATTCTGCTTGTAATCGGCCTTGGGTCCGCGTTGCAGAGAAAGGCGGGGTAGAAATATCCGAGAAAAAAAATTAATATTTCTTATTTATTTACCTTATTTCTACCCCCTTTCCCTACCCTGAAGGGGACTCAATAAATAATAAAATAAACTAAGTGAAGATTTACATCTCTTTAGGTGAGCTGGTAGAGTTTAGCTTGAAACTCCTTAAACAATACTGCAAGGTGGAACAGCTATGTTTTGGGTTTGATGTCTGCCAGAGGTGAACCCTGATCTTGGTCAAAGGACTCATTGCAACAAAAGAAAAGAACTGAAATCTGTAGGCTTCTCCTTTCCTACAGGAGACATTCCCATATTTCCTGCTCAAACAAAGAAGAAAACACGAGTCAGACAATTGAGGAAACTGGGTTTGAGTCTTCCTTTAGTGTTCACATTCCTTTCTACTGCAGCCCTTGTCAAAAACATTTCAATATTGAGAATTAGTCTGAATTGTGCATCAAACTAATAGGAAAATTGTTTCTGCTTTTTCAGGCTTTGGTTTTGCCTGAAAATCAACACTACTTTCCTTGATGTCACACCCCTCATGCTCTAATTCCTTTCTAGCCCTTGTCACAGAGTCCAAGAGACCATTAACAGCTTGGGATTCTCAGAATAGAAACAAAACCAAGCCCTCGCATCTTGCAACTCACATAGTTCTGATAGATGAGGCGGGCATATTTAACACGTAGGTCTTCCACTCCATCATTCACCATGTCCAGCAGCGTTGCTTCTCGCGCATCTTGACCATACAGTCCTGACCGGGAAAGGAATGGGAAAATCTGTGTCTTCACATTCTCTCAAAATTTTATATAAGCACAATCAGGCATTCAGAGATGCACTTCTTCCTTTCTCCCTAACCACAGAATTTTCACAGATAACCACTGAGCTTTTAAAAACAATGCGGAAATAGGCTGCCTCTTGGATCTAATCTAGCCCAGAGATCCTCTATGCTGCTGACCAATGCATTGGCTGAAGCCCACTCCCTTCCAAAAAGCTATTCCAAAAACCCTATCACACCAGTGTATCCCCAACCACACTGTCCTTCCTATTTTAAAAAGGTGAAAAGTGAAAGGGGCTGGAACCCTACTATTCCCTCCAATCAATGACAGGCGGATAGCAGCAGATGAGCTTTGCGTGTCCTGCATCTTTCCCAAAGAAGGAAGGCACAAGGGCAGGCAAAATGCCTTCAGCTATGCAATTTGCTTCATGTGGGCTCACCCCAGCCAAGAAAAACTCATTCAAAGCAATTCATACTCCTCAACCTAGGTGCCAGCTGCAGCACTGCACCTTCCTTTAGCACCAGCGGATAGGGTTTGTGTCTGTACTTTCAAAATATGGAGTAAGCAAAGACAACTCCCCAGGCTTTAGTAACATCCGGGTGTGAGGGGTCATCTAGCCTCCCATATTCTAGTTCATAATCCCTGCATTACAGAATCCCCAGGTTTATACCCTCCAGGCGCACTTGACCGCAACAGTCTATTTGGCTTTATTTCATGTAATTATGTTTATATCCATTTTGTTCATTGTGGTCTGTAGTTCAATGTAATTTCATGAGTACTCTTTGTGCTTTTGCTTTTGTCATTTATCATGATTGCAACCCTCCTGCCAACCTAGCAGTTCAAAAACATGCAAATGTGAGTAGGTCAATAGGTACCGCTCCGGCGGGAAGGTAACGGCGCTCCATGCAATCATGCCGGCCACATGACCTGGAGATGTCTATGGACAACGCCGGCTCTTCGGCTTAGAAATGGAGATGAGCACCAACCCCCAGAGTCGGTCACGACTGGACTTAGCGTCAGGGGAAACCTTTACCTTTTACCTATGATTACAAGAACAACTAGTACTATTATTGTCAGAGTTTTGTAACATTCCACTATTTCCAAAGTGACAATAGGTAATTATAAGGATCAGTACCACCCTAGCAGCAAGCATTAAGGATTTAATCACCTGGCTAGTATTGAGTAATTTACAGCCAGGGTGGGGCAGCTGAAAGAATAATAAAAAAGGACAAGCTTCTCTGTTAGAGGAGGAGTTGTCGGAGTGTTAAGCTGTTGGAGATGGAGATACTAAGTTTGAAGAATTAACGAAGAAGACCAGAGAAAAGGTAATACTATGGATTCTGACTTATAGTTGTAATTTGTATGTAATATTCTAATAGCATTTTAGGTATAAATCTGCCAATTGTTGTAAGCCGCCCTGAGTCCCCTTGGGTGAAAAGGGTGGGGTTTAAATGTTGGAAATAAAATACAATAAATAAATAAATATGGAGAAGGTATGAACTGACTGGGAGGGTTGGAAAGAAGGGCTAGAGAAGAGTTAAGAACATCTGCTAGATATATGTAAATACTGCTGTATAAAGTTTTCTATTAAATATCCTTAACCAGAGGGCTTTTTTTCCATGTCAGAAGCGACTTGAGAAACTGCAAGTTGCTTCTGGTGTGAAAAAATTGGCCGTCTGCAGGGATGTTGTCGAGGGGACGCCCAGATGGTTGATGTTTTTACCATCCTTGTAGGCTTCTTTCATGTCCCTGCATGAGCAGCTGGAGCTGAAGCTGACAGAGGGAGTTCATCTGTACTCTCCCCTGATTCAAACCGGCAACCTTCAGGCCAGCAACCCAGCCTTCATGTCAGCAGTCCTGCCAGCACAAGGGTTTAACCCATTGCACCACCAGGAGCTCCTGGAGGAAGGCTGCTTCTGCTGAAGAAGGGAATTGCCTTGTTGCTGATCAAATAATCCCAACAATTTGCTGCGACAGGACAGTTATCACTCGGAACTTGGAAAACAAAAAATATTTAACTAGTGCTCCCACTCCCAGCCCTCCCCAAACCAAAACAGAACCTGCAAAAGTATTTTTTTTGTTCATGTTATATTCCACAAAATACACTTAGCAACACATCCAAGAAACAAAGTTTTGTGTACACAGCCAAAGCATATGTGCAGGCAGTCCACAAGTTGCGAACAAGATAGGCTCTGTAGGTTTGCTCTTAAGTTGAATTTGTATATATAAGTCAGAACAGGTACATTTTCTAAGTGTACCCCCAGCTCTATCTATCTATCTGGATAGAATAGGGAAGGGTTCACACCCCTATGATGTGTTTTGCTGTCTGTGCCCGTTCAGATTTCACATCCCTTTCTGTCCGTGTGAAAATGGGATTTTCAAAAATTTGGGTCCCCTTTGGGTTTTTGTGTGTGTGTGTGTGTGTCATGAGCAACCGGAGTTGCTTCTGGAGTGAGAGAATTGGCCGTCTGCAAGGACATTGCCCAGGGGACACCCGGATGTTTTGATGTTTTACCATCCTTGTGGGAGGCTTCTCTCATGTCCCCGCATGGAGCTGCAGCTGATAGAGGGAGCTCATCCACACTCTCCCAGGGTGGGATTTGAACCTGGCAGCTATCAGGTCAGCAACCCAACCTTCAAGTCACTAGGCTTTTATCTCCTAGGTCACCGGAGGCTCCCCTTTGGGTGAGAAAGACGGGGTATAAATAAAGTAAATAGATACATAAATAAACAAGGATTGGTGAGAATGCTTCCATGGAAACAGCTTTTCTCCATGATATCTCTTCCAGGAGGGAATTTCTCTTCTGAGGGGTAGATTTCTCTCCCCTCCTGTTGTCTCACCCACGATCTTAACTATAAGTTATTTGTAAATTTGATGTTTGTAAATCGAGGACTGCCTGTATACATTTCCCCTCATTTGCAGATACAACTTTCACATCAGTTTGTACCACCCATGTGACTATTTCCACCATTATTTCTCCTGAACTTTTCCATACCATGGTTCCTTGCCAAGTGACGCAGGATAGCATTTGACTGGACCAGTACAAAATCTCCATCTTGAAATCTAGGCACTTGGCCAAAGACCTGGTGGAGGAGAAGAAAGAGCAAGTGACGTGGGCAAAGGTTTAGTGACTAAACATTTCAGTGCTTATTCCCATCAAGGGGCCCAGGGGAGAAAGCTTCAACTTTTAGCATGTTTGAAGGAAGAGATGAAGGGTTAGTCTGGAAAATCCCTATTCCAGAAGGACCCCCAACTCTCTAAACCTCTGGCCCTCCAGGTGTTTGGGACTCCAACTCCCAGAAGCCCTAGTCTCCTTGTCCAATGGAGCTGAAGATCAAAACACTTGGGAGGTCCAGAGAATGTGCAGACCTGCTCCAAACTCCCCAAATAGCACAACTCACACATGATTTCTTGAGGTCTCCCTTCTGCCATATCTCCCCAGTCACTACGTCTTCTGTCCACTCCTGTTTTTGATCAGCCAGCAGCATCCGGGTGGCTTCCCCACGTCCTGCGAGGAAGAAACCCCAAAGCATCATGAATAAATGCAAAGTATGTGGCAAGACAATGCATCCAACGTAAGGCGCTACCTACACTGCCATATAAAATCCAGATTATCTGCTTTGAACAGGATTATATGACAACATTGAGCCAACCTATGCTACGTTGTTGTGAGTTTTCCGGGCTGTATGGCCATGTTCCAGAAGTATTCTCTCCTGACGTTTTGGCAGGTATTCTCAGAGGTTGCTACCTGAGCTACTTTCCTACATCTGTAGGCAGAGCAAAATAGAATGGTCTGCAGAAAAGGGCGTAAGAAAAACCAAAAAAGATTGTGCATGCATGTGATCATTGCAAAGCAACTGACATGATCTGCGGTGGTCACATGCATGGATCAAAAGGATGAAAAGAAAAAGAAACACATTTAACGGGTTGCTATGAGTTTTCCAGGCTATATGGCCATGTTCCAGGAGCATTCTCTCCTGATGTTTCGCCCACATCTATAGCAGGCATCCTCAGAGGTTGTTGAGGTCTGTTGGAAACTAGGCAAGTGGGGTTTATATATCAGTGGAAAGTCCAGGGTGGGAGAAAGAACTTTTATCTGCTGGAGGAAAGTGTAAATGTTGCAACTGATCACCCTGATTAGCACTGAAAAGCCTGGCTGATTCCTGCCTGGAGGAATCCTTTGTGGGGAACACAGAAATGCTGAACCACTCTAACAACCAGACTACACAGAGAAGCCACTGAAATCCACAAATATGTGGACCATTTCAACAGAATGGAGGAATCCATGAAAATGAACACAATCTGGCTACTAGCATTTAAAAACTCAGAATAGTAAATAAGGAACAATACTCTAAAAACAGGTATTCCAGACATGAGTCAATCAGGGGCACCTGATTTCTCTGAACAAAATATTCCCCCAGGCAGGAAGAAGCCAGAACATGAAGTTTGCAAGACCATTAATGCTAATCAAAGTAATTAATTACAATATTTGCACTGGCCTCTAACAGTCAAGAGTTCTTTTCTCCCACCCTGGACGTTATTCCAAGATATATAAACCCCACTTGCCTAGTTTCCAACAGACCTCACCTCTGAGGATGCCTGCCATAGATGCAGGCAAAACGTCAGGCGAGAATGCTTCTGGAACATGGCCATACAGCCCAGAAAACTTCCAGCAACCCAGTGATTCAGACCATGAAAGCCTTCGACAACACATTAAACTCTTATTAAAATCTGGGTTAGGTTGGATGGGAAAAACAAAAAACCTTGGCTCCATTTTCAGTTTATGAGATTCAAAGGTTTATTTGTAGTTCCAAGGTGTGCCAAAGTACAAGGGATTGTACCTCTGGCACAGAATGAAGTAGAAAATCTTTGGCACTTATATATTTCCTCGATTCTAAGACAGACATTCCTCCCATATAAGAAAAAGGTAAATGTTTCTAATCATGTCCGACTCTGGGAGTTGGTGCTCATCTCCATTTCTAAGCCAGAGAGCCAGCGTTGTCCATAGACTCCTCCAAGGTCATGTGGCTGGCATTACTGCATGGAGCGCCGTTACCTTCCCGCCGGAGTGGCACCTATTGATCTACTCACATTTGCATGTTTTTGAACTGCTAGGTTGGCAGAAGCTGGGCCTAACAGTCTGCAACCTTTTGGTCCGCAAGTTCAGCAGCTCAGCGCTATAACACACTGTGCCACCGGGGGCGGGGATCCTCTCATATAAACATCTCTAAAAATGTGTCTTGGAACTGTTATTTCTGTTGGTGGTACTACAATTAGTGTGCATCTTGCAATGGATGCCGTCTTAGAATCGAAGAAATGTGGTAGTATAAGTTACAGGAGTGACTGGAGAGTTTTTATTGTTATTCGGAAATAATACCTTATTTCTAGACCGCCCCAGAGGAACTCTGGGCGGTTAACATATATATAAACGGCATTCAATGCCACAACTAATAAATATATCCAGGTTTAGTTGTCTTGGGGGAGGGGGGGGGGTCATCCTAAATGGGAACTACTTGAAGGCACGCAGCACCCATCTCGAGGAGCCTCCTTCAGCAAACTACACCTCCCTGGATCGCCTGGGATGCAGCCATGGCCGTGCTAAAGTGGGACGAGCGCGGTTTAACTGCGTAGCTTGCAAAGCCCTTGCTTTCTTAGAGGTGTGTGTGTCTTATGCACTCACCGCGGACGGGGAAGTAGGTGAGTGTGTATTTGCCAGGCACTGCGAAGAGAACAAAGGAGCTTTGGTTAGCAAAAGAATGCAATGCTAAAGCCTCTTTAGCCCCACCAAACCCAGCGGGCTTTCTCCCCAACCCAATCCCTCCCAGGCCCAGAAGCGCCTCCGCTGCACTTTACTCACTGTCGAAATCCGAATCCTCGGTGCAAAGCTGCAGAAATCAAGACGAGCTCACTTCTCTCTGGCAGATCTGCAGCGGGCCAATAAATGTCCTCCGAGAGAAATGCTGAGTCATGCTGGAGCAGCAACTCTTGAGCCCGGGTTGTTCCTTAAAGGCGCAGGAAGCGCTTGGCGTAGTAGGGGAGATGTCTTGGTTCGGGGTGAATAGTCAACCTTTCCCCCCTAGTCTGGTCTGGTCATGTTATTTCACAACTGTCTGCCCCAGAGAAGATGAACGCGAATCCAACGTTATGTCCTGAAGATTCACCTCCATTGAAACTTTGAGGCTCCATATACCTTCTCCAAAAAAAAGGACCCTCTTTTTGTTGGAATTCAACCCCACACTACCCAAGTCCCTAGTCCTCAATGAGGAACAGTTTAGTTAGCTTCGAATAGGCAAAGGATCGTTACCTTGTCGCAGGGCATCTACAGTATTTCTGTTTTATTGACTATTCCAAAGCCTTTGACTATGTGGATCATAATGAATTGTGTCAAGTTCTTGGTGGTATGGGGATTCCAAGTCACCTTTGTCATGGTTTGCAAAGGCACATGATGCGCATGAAGCCGATTGGCTGAGCCTGCAAAGACCTGGGGATTGATTTGATACTGTTTCTGTTCTGCTACTGCCGAACCAGTTTGGACAGTTGGACAGTGCTGCTGGTGAAGAGAGCCGTGTAATCAGAGAGGCCTTGCTATTTCGACACCTGTTTGCAGCGGAGAAAAGAGGGTGAAGAACCAGGACTGCATTCTTCTCTGAAGCAGATTTGTGGACTGAAAAAGGACTGTTTATGACTGTGGACTTCTGTAAGTGATCAGAGTGTTATCGAGCAATTTAGAGCAGCATTGAATAGTGAGATCCAAGCAGCTGTGGGTTACGCCTGGTGAGCAAAAGAAGCCAATATTCAAGAATAGATCTCACCAAATTGAAGCAGAAGCCACAGGTATTTTATTAATTTCAGCTGAAAGTGATGCCAGTCTGCGATAATTTGCCAAAATAGGCTGAGATATTTATTTATTTCTCGTGTCAGAAGTGAACCAAGGGTACAAGTTGTAATGGATTTGCAAACATAGAGATTTAAAAAACAAAACAAAACTTGCCATTAATACCAAATGTCTTTTGCCCAGTAGCTGGTCACTTGGAGTGCCTCTGGTGGCAGGTTTCTGAACAATGGGTGAGGTGATGGCGGATGATGGGATTAAGTATCCCTGCTGCGAGGGCACAATAACCCTGTTGAAACTCTTATTGTCTTTTTGCATGTACAGTCTCTGATTGAACCCAACTCCCAAACAAGTCCAACAGAAAATATTGCTCATACAAATGTCCATGGCTGGAAATAACAAAGGTGAAATAGCCTTTCCAAAATGGTGGCATGGTATCCCGTAACTGGAAACTCCATGCCAGGTTGGTGAATGTCACATATTGTCCAAGCAGCGAGACAAAAGAAGGGTAGTCCATCCGGCTCCAGTTATCCCCTGTACCGGTTTGTATGGGTTCCATTCAAGGTAGCTGGTTGAACCAATCATCTAAATGAAGCTTGGCAAGATGTTGACAGACCTTCCCAGGACAGGAAAATACAGGCAAAGGTCATAGCAAGACTTCAGCTGGTGACTTCTCCAATCTATATATATAAAAGAGTGATGGCATCACGGCGATTCACAAAACAACAAAAGTACAGGCCCCCCAACCTCAAAATTTGACAACACAACCCATCATCCACGCCTCAAGGTTGATACAACAAAAAGAAAAGAAAAATAAAGTCCTAATTAGAGGGAGAGCAATAATTTTTTTATCCAATTGCTGCCAGTTTAGAGGGCTAATCTCTGCCCACTTGGTTGCCTAGCAACCAAGGGACAGCCAGGTTTCAGTTAGGGGACAGGCAGATTTAGGCCTCACTTAGGCTTCTTCCACAGATTATCTAATTTGCACTGGATTATATGGCAGTGTAGACTCAAGGCCCTTCCACACAACTATATAACCCATTTATAATCTTATATTATCTGCTTTGCACTGGATTATCTTGACTCCACACTGCCATATAATCCACTTCAGTGTGCATTTTATCCAGCTGTGAAGAAGGGGCCTCATATAATCCAGTTCTGAGCACATAATATAAGATTAGAAATATACAGTAGAGTCTCACTTATCCAACACTCGCTTATCCAACGTTCTGGATTATCCAACGCATTTTTGTAGACAATGCTTTCAATATATCGTGATATTTTGGTGCTAAATTCATAAATACAGTAATTACTATATAGCATTACTGTGTACTGAACTACTTTTTCTGACAAATTTGTTGTCTAACATGTTTTGGTACATAAAATATCGCAAACAACACCACTCTGAAAACAAGGGAATTCCAGACAGGAAACAATCAGGGCCAGCTAACACCTCCCAACAAAAAATTCACTCAGGGAGGAAACAGCCAGGCTTTAAAGCTGCAAGGCCATTACATCCTAATCATTTTTCCTAATTGCAGCATTCATACTTGCCTCCAACAAACAAAAAAAACCCAATCAGAAATATTGTATATTCACAACCTTTAGGAAATAATATCTCCTGATGGCACAGCATGTTAAAGCGCTGAGCTGCTGAACTTCTGGACTGAAAGGCCGCAGGTTTGAATTGGGGGAGCGGAGAGAGCCCCCACTGTTAGCCCCAGCTTCTGCCAACCCAGAAGTTCGAAAACATGCAAATGTGAGTGCATCAATAGGTACTGCTCCGGTGGGAAGGTAACGCCGCTCCATGTAGTCATCTCACATGACCTTGGAGGAGTCTACGGACAACGCCGGCTCTTCGGCTTAGAAATGGAGATGAGCACCAACCTCCAGAGTCAGACATGACTGGACTTAATGTCAGGGGAAAACCTTGACCCTTGACCTTGATGACCATCACCCCAGCTTTCAAATTGATTTGAAAACGCAGCAGAGAGTTCCATAGATTACTCTCCAAAGGAACGGAGCGGGACCGCAACAGACTATTATTAAAAGACCTTTTTTTCCTTCATTTTCCTCTTCCCTGAACTATGTAACAAATCCCCCCAATAAAAGTAGCATTTATTTTAACAATAACACTCTCTATCTGGTTATTTTGTATCTCCCTCTGACTCCTTCCTTTGCATGCGGTTTCTCTCCCTCCCGTCCTTTAACTCCGGTTGAGGTTTCTCTGCCATAGATTAACATGGCGGTCGATATAAATTGGCTCATATCTCTATCAAAATTATCCCTAGAACGCTCCTCTTTTAGTCTTAACCCTTTCTAAGGCTCCTGACTCGAAGACAACCAGCAGAACCAGAATCGGTCCAGTTTTCGGCACCTCAACAGCTGACTGTCAAAACGGGACCGACAGCTCCTTTCAAGCCAAGCTGCTTTATCCCGGGTTTTCCTCTCCCCGCGACTCGCGGAATGGTTTTCCCTACCCCCTTCTGTGAATTGGGGATGGGGGGGATCGCTCCCTCGCTGGGGAGACATAGTTCTCCAAGGACCCTCACCCTCTACAGCTGCCAGGGGATGCCCGGACGGGGGCCCTCCACGTTCCATTCATACTTTTGTGATTTTATGAAAAAGAAGAATACTTTTCCCCAGACCTACCCCTGGACTTATGGAATCCTATACTCCCAAAGACTGCAACTCACATGTGCCTCTTCCCCATGCCATCTCTATGAATTCCCTATGAACTCTTTCTCCTCATGCATTTGTGAATATTCATATTCTATGTACTTGGACACACTCATGACTCGCTGTGTATGAATTTCAAATCGTTGGGCTAACTTCATGAATTGTGAAATCATGCTGCTTGAACCCCACTTCTATATTGGATTCCCCAGATGTTGTGAACTTCGTTCCTATCAAATGTTTCCTATTGCTCATTTCTATTGTTTATATCATTCATGATTCCCCTTTATGCAATGTCACCCACCTTTATGGATTCTCCTTTATCTCCTTTATCTACCTATCTGCCTATATGTATTTATACTCTTTGGGATCCCCGGAAAATATGTGTTTTTCCCTGCTGGGTTTATGTTCCAACTTTATTTTTATTTTTCATTATATCCCATATAATTGTCAGATCATGAAATCAAATGGGAAATATTATGACCCCAACCTGAACTCTAGCCCCATGACTCAGACCTCCCCTCCCAAAAACAAAAGGATAATCTGCCACCGTTTAATCCAATCTCATTCCGATCGCATGGACAATATAGGGTTTAGAGTCACCAAATTCCTAAAGGTGACTCGCCCCCAAGGCAAACATTGTCATATTCCAGGCCGGACGCCGCTGGAAGGCATCCTGTGGGGACCGTCAATGACGGTTCATCATCACCCATCACCACTTCCCGTCTGACACCCCAAGGCATATCTAAGATCTGTGAACGTGACAGGACCCCGGACACCCTTGATGGGTGCCATTAATTCCTTTAGAAATCGGCTGGGCCAGAGTTAATCCGATGTTTCCTGTCCGGTCACCTCATTGTTTCTATAGCTCCCGCCTCCTCCTCTCTGATTGGCCCGAGGGGGGACGGAAAACGGCTCCCCATTGGACCAGCAGAGCAAGGCGGGAAACGAAAGCCCGCCTCGTTCAACCTCTCAGCCTATCCGCGATCAGACGGGCAGGGAAGCGGGGCGGGAAATTCAAAGGGCTGTCAGACCGAAACACTGTATAAATATGACTTTATTTGAAACATATGTTACGCTAGTAGATTGAATGATCGCTATTAGCGTCCTTTCAGCTGAATTGCTCAATAAAAACTCCTTGGCGGATTTTCCTTCAACTTGGCGGACCTTCTTCATTTCAGGCTTCAGGTTGTATTGCGGCTTATATTCCTCTTTTGGCTTCGCCAAGGTCCGTTCCCTCAGGACCGGATCGGCTTCCTTCTAAAGGGGCCCGATCCCCCAAACGCGGTCGATAACATAATTTGGCTTTACCACGAAGGGACTTGCTTGGAAGTTCCAAAGATCAATTTCTAGGCTAAAATTCCAAGCGGCGACCTTGGTCCAGATATTCTGGGACAGGTTGGGGAGAGAAACGGCTGCAAGGAGGGCCCTCCGACCAACAATTTGACCTCATTTCACATCCAAATTTCTCTGGCAGTCCCTTTCTCTCTCTAGATCTGATTCAGGGTACTGAACAAAGGAGCCAGATAGGAGGAAGCAGATTTTTAGCTCCTCGAAGGAAAAGCGCCAACGTGAAACAGGGGACGCCCTGTAAAAATAAAAGGGAACCGGCCCCGCTGTTGAGACCCAGGTGGGCGGAGTCCTGGAGGTATTGCACTTCGGATCAGGGCTCGGTAACAAATTCCTGGTGAAACACGGGAAGATCTGGCACCCGGGGGGCGTGTGAGAACAGTCTGGCTTGTGAGATTACAGGTTCGAGAATCGCGGGGTAGGGGAACGGTTGTGTTCCCAGGGCACCTGCGGATTCCACGGACGCCAGCCATCCAGTCTCGGTGGAGGGAACTCTCGGTAGGACGAGCTGACCTGGCCGGTTGGGTGAGTCGTTACTCCGTTAACTGTCAGGTACTGGGCAGGGGCTGAGCCAAGAATGGGTGTTTGTTCAAGCACGTCTAGGGTGTCCCACCCCAGCAGACATCCCCAGGGATTCTCCATTGGGAAAGATCCTGGCCAATTGGGGTGGGCTTTGCATCGAAAAACATGGTGCAGGCCAGGTTGGGCTAACTCAGAGCACATAAGTGGCCCCTTGTGGCCCTTGAAGGGGGGGACAGCCCCCCCACCCCGCTTGAGACACCGAACTCGGAGTGTTGACCTAAGGTGACTCACCATGGGGAGGGCAGGTGGTTCCAGCTTGCTTATGTTGCAATGTTCATGGCCTTAAGCCAGAGGGAGAGTGGAAGGAGGGAGGGGGGGTCCAAGTCTTCCCATGCAGGGACGTGGGCTCAAAACCTACTCTCCTCAGGAGCTCCCCTCTAGACCTACTTCCCCTCCCGCCTCCACCAGAAGAGGAACTTCTGGAGACATTTGCTTGCCCCACCTTACCAAATCCGACCCCCATCCCTTGCCTCACCACATCCCCCGTTTCCTCCCCCTTGTTCTGAGTCTTGCACCGACCCAGAACCCCCAAATCGACCCTTCAAGGGAACCTCTGCTTCCCGGGATCCCACTCTCCCAGACTCACTCTCTCAATTCTCTGCCATTTCCCCCCGTCTCCCTTCCGTTTCCCAGCCCTCTACTCTCTCTCTCAGCCCCCCTCCCTTAATCTCTCCCTCTCTTCCTCTCGCTCGTCCTTTTTGACCAGAGGAACAGGGGGAAAGGAGGGGCCATGGGGGGATGAGACCTCAGAGGAAGGAGGAATTGACTGTTCAGAGACCAAAGAACGTTCATTGCCATCCTCTGTTTTATCTGAAGCCTGAAAATTGGGTCAATAGTTCTCCAAAGAATTATTTCCCCCTCTCTCCCTCCTTTTCAAAGCAATCTGCTTCTGAATTTTTGAGTCACAGTTCAATTCCCTTTTCCCCTCTTCTTTTCTGTTTGCTTTCAAAACTTTACCCAAAATCTCTAGAAACTCCCCAAAGATCCCAGAGGAACATAAATTTTTAGACTGTAAATTTGCATTTTTGTTGGTTACAATTTGTAAGTGGGACCTTTGATCTGGCATTCTTTCCAAAGCATCAGGTCACACCTTGAAATTTGTTCAAGCCAAAGGATCCTGTGTCTTCAAAGACTCCTTTCCCTTTTTCTTTTTCCCTCACCCAATCCCTTTGGGCAACCCTGCAAAACCCCCCTTTTTTTTGAATCTTTCCCTCTCAGCCCCCCCCCCCCCTTTCTCTCTGGGGGATATTGTGTATCTTTGGAAAACCTTCCATCTTCAGAGACTGGCTGAGTCCTGCCTGGGGCTTCCCTGTTCTCTGAGTAGTATTCTTTGTTTGTTGTCTTAACTTTGGAGCTTCTGTCTGTCCTTTAAATGTGGGGAACCAAGTTTTGTTCCTTTTCCTCATGATTTTCTTCCTTGAGCTATCCTTTCTGTTCCTCTCTCTCTCTCTCTCTCTCTCTCTCTCTCTCTCTCTTGATTGCTATTTCTTGAATGACTGTGTATACAATGGGTTAGGGGTTTTACTAACACTCTCTCAGTATAAAAGGGACCGTTGGGAATTGTAGAATGGGGATCCTGGCACCCCACATGGGAGGCACCCCACTCCGACCTGGACTACCAGGACCATCATCCACTCCTGTGGCTGTAAAGGGACTCTGAGAAACCCAGCTCAGATAAGGCGAGAGCAACCAGTGGGGTGCCATCACGGTGATGAGGCCCCCACCCACAAGCTGGCTCCAACCCCTGGCAGGGGTCGTAAGGCTGACCCTGAGCAGAAGAACATCCCCTTCAACTGCAGGGAGGAAAGGGCGCCCCCACGAGACCAGGAGAAGGCTGGCAGGTAAGGGCGACCCCTCCTCACCTGAAGAAGAGGTGGCAGAGGCTAAAAGTGTGTCCCCATGGAGCCACGGACAGGACCCTCGCTGTTGGTCACTGGGTCAGGCGCGAGTGGGGAGCCCTAACATGGCTGCAAGGGTGCCAGAGGAACCTTCAGTATTGAAAACGTCCCAAAAGGTATGAATGATTTATTTCCATTTTTTCCTCCTTTTTTTCTTCCTTATAAAACTAACCCTCCACTCATAGGGTCTTGGGGGAAGGGGAGTGGGGATGGGACGCGTGATCTCTTTTCTTTGCTGTCTTGAGGCATTCTCTATCCCTTGGACCTCCTTCCTGGGTGGAGGTGCTGGACCTGGCTGTGGACACTAGGAGGCGCCTGGTGAAGATGGCATCACAACCTCCTCGAAGCCCTCCTGACCTCCTACACCGCTTGCAAGGTGCTGGAATCCTGGAATCCATGCCAGGATCCATCAAGAGTGCTCCTGAACCAGAACCAGCCCCCACCAGCGGTGAGGAAGACAAAGATCTGTGGACAGCTGAGCTGGGAGACGACCTGAAGGTGTTGTTCCAGAAAACACCTCCTCAGGGACCGCCGCCCGCGAACTGTCCTGACCCACACCCTCCCGAGGCCCGGAGAAAGACCAAAAGCCAGAGACCAAAGCACAAGACCCTCTCCAAGGACCTCTCCAAATTCCATCCTTCTAGCACCACGGGAACACCCCCATTTGGACCTACAAACATTTGACAGCTCGCTTTGACAGCTGTCAAATCGGCCCTCACTTCAACCCCCGCTCGGAAGAACTGAATACCTTAGTTTTCCTGCTAGGAGCTGTCCGGCGTGCTGAATCAGGAGCCGTGAGTTCTAATTTCCCTTCTATTTTTTTCTCCCTGTTCTTTCCCTATCTTTTCCACTAAGAGCTGTCCAAGGTACTACCCTAACCCTAACCCTAACCCTAGAAGATGCTAAAGGAAAGGTTTTCTCCTCTTTCTAGCTGTCATCCTTCTCCTTCTAATAATAAGCTGCTGTTGGTCACATTTGCCCGCTCTGTTCCAAATTTGTCGCAAAAAGAACCATTCGAACCCCTCTCAGCAGATGGCCATGCTGCCGCTAAGAGGTTATAATGCTTATGCGGTAGGGCAGGGGCGAAGTGGGCTCCTCCCATCTTCGCCCCGCCCTTACCGAGTGGGGAATATGATGACCATCACCCCAGCTTTCAAATTGATTTGAAAACGCAGCAGAGAGTTCCATAGATTACTCTCCAAAGGAACGGAGCGGGACCGCAACAGACTATTATTAAAAGACCTTTTTTTCCTTCATTTTCCTCTTCCCTGAACTATGTAACAAATCCCCCCAATAAAAGTAGCATTTATTTTAACAATAACACTCTCTATCTGGTTATTTTGTATCTCCCTCTGACTCCTTCCTTTGCATGCGGTTTCTCTCCCTCCCGTCCTTTAACTCCGGTTGAGGTTTCTCTGCCATAGATTAACATGGCGGTCGATATAAATTGGCTCATATCTCTATCAAAATTATCCCTAGAACGCTCCTCTTTTAGTCTTAACCCTTTCTAAGGCTCCTGACTCGAAGACAACCAGCAGAACCAGAATCGGTCCAGTTTTCGGCACCTCAACAGCTGACTGTCAAAACGGGACCGACAGCTCCTTTCAAGCCAAGCTGCTTTATCCCGGGTTTTCCTCTCCCCGCGACTCGCGGAATGGTTTTCCCTACCCCCTTCTGTGAATTGGGGATGGGGGGGATCGCTCCCTCGCTGGGGAGACATAGTTCTCCAAGGACCCTCACCCTCTACAGCTGCCAGGGGATGCCCGGACGGGGGCCCTCCACGTTCCATTCATACTTTTGTGATTTTATGAAAAAGAAGAATACTTTTCCCCAGACCTACCCCTGGACTTATGGAATCCTATACTCCCAAAGACTGCAACTCACATGTGCCTCTTCCCCATGCCATCTCTATGAATTCCCTATGAACTCTTTCTCCTCATGCATTTGTGAATATTCATATTCTATGTACTTGGACACACTCATGACTCGCTGTGTATGAATTTCAAATCGTTGGGCTAACTTCATGAATTGTGAAATCATGCTGCTTGAACCCCACTTCTATATTGGATTCCCCAGATGTTGTGAACTTCGTTCCTATCAAATGTTTCCTATTGCTCATTTCTATTGTTTATATCATTCATGATTCCCCTTTATGCAATGTCACCCACCTTTATGGATTCTCCTTTATCTCCTTTATCTACCTATCTGCCTATATGTATTTATACTCTTTGGGATCCCCGGAAAATATGTGTTTTTCCCTGCTGGGTTTATGTTCCAACTTTATTTTTATTTTTCATTATATCCCATATAATTGTCAGATCATGAAATCAAATGGGAAATATTATGACCCCAACCTGAACTCTAGCCCCATGACTCAGACCTCCCCTCCCAAAAACAAAAGGATAATCTGCCACCGTTTAATCCAATCTCATTCCGATCGCATGGACAATATAGGGTTTAGAGCAGGGGTCCCCAAACTAAGGCCCGGGGGCCGGATGCGGCCCTCCAAGGTCACTTACCTGGCCCCCGCCCTCAGTTTTATAATATAATATATTGTATATACATATAATATTGATAATAATATTATAATGTAATACAATGTAACAGTAATAATAATAATACCATACAATAGTATTTATTATATATTACTAATAATATTACAGTGTAGTGGTATAGTTCAATATAGTAATATATAATGCTAATAGTGTGCTATGCTAACAATATAAAATATTGTATGTACATATAATTTGTAAGCCACTCTGAGTCACCTTTGGTGTTAGAAGGGTGTGATACAAATGTAGTAAATAAATATAGTAAATAAATAAATAAATTTTAGACTTAGGCTCGCCCAAAGTCTGAAATGACTTGAAGGCACATAACAACAACAACAACAATCCTAATTAACTTGACTATCTCATTGGCCATAAGCAGGCCCACACTTCCCATTGGAATCCTGATAAATGTATGCTGGTTAAAATTGTTTTTATTTTAAAATATTGTATTGCTCTTTTATTGTTATTTCATTGTTCTTGTTGTGGTTGTTTTTGCATTACAAATAAGACATGTATCATGTGCATCAGAATTTGTTTGTATTTTTTTCAAATGATAATTTGGCCCCTCAACAGTTTGAAGGATTGTGGACTGGCCCTCTGCTTAAAAAGTTTGGGGACCCCTGGTTTAGAGTCACCAAATTCCTAAAGGTGACTCGCCCCCAAGGCAAACATTGTCATATTCCAGGCCGGACGCCGCTGGAAGGCATCCTGTGGGGACCGTCAATGACGGTTCATCATCACCCATCACCACTTCCCGTCTGACACCCCAAGGCATATCTAAGATCTGTGAACGTGACAGGACCCCGGACACCCTTGATGGGTGCCATTAATTCCTTTAGAAATCGGCTGGGCCAGAGTTAATCCGATGTTTCCTGTCCGGTCACCTCATTGTTTCTATAGCTCCCGCCTCCTCCTCTCTGATTGGCCCGAGGGGGGACGGAAAACGGCTCCCCATTGGACCAGCAGAGCAAGGCGGGAAACGAAAGCCCGCCTCGTTCAACCTCTCAGCCTATCCGCGATCAGACGGGCAGGGAAGCGGGGCGGGAAATTCAAAGGGCTGTCAGACCGAAACACTGTATAAATATGACTTTATTTGAAACATATGTTACGCTAGTAGATTGAATGATCGCTATTAGCGTCCTTTCAGCTGAATTGCTCAATAAAAACTCCTTGGCGGATTTTCCTTCAACTTGGCGGACCTTCTTCATTTCAGGCTTCAGGTTGTATTGCGGCTTATATTCCTCTTTTGGCTTCGCCAAGGTCCGTTCCCTCAGGACCGGATCGGCTTCCTTCTAAAGGGGCCCGATCCCCCAAACGCGGTCGATAACAACCTTAACTACCACCAATTCCTCAATACTTTATTTCCCAGACCACCAGACTTCGCCACAGCAACGCGTGGCCGGGCACAGCTAGTCTATATATATAAAAGAGTGATGGCATCACGGCAATTCACAAAACAACAAAAGTACAGGCCCCCCAACCTCAAAATTTGACAACACAACCTATCATCCATGCCTCAAGGTTGATACAACAAAAAGAAAAGAAAAATAAAGTCCTAATTAGAGGGAGAGCAATACTTTTTTTATCCAATTGCTGCCAGTTTAGAGGGCTAATCTCTGCCCACTTGGTTGCCTAGCAACCAAGGGACAGCCAGGTTTCGGTTAGGGGACAGGCAGATTTAGGCCTCACTTAGGCTTCTTCCACAGATTATCTAATTTGCACTGGATTATATGGCAGTGTAGACTCAAGGCCCTTCCACACAGCTATATAACCCATTTATAATCTTATATTATCTGCTTTGCACTGGATTATCTTGACTCCACACTACCATATAATCCACTTCAGTGTGCATTTTATACAGCTGTGAAGAAGGAGCCTCATATAATCCAGTTCTGAGCAGATAATATAAGATTAGAAATATACAGTAGAGTCTCACTTATCCAACGTAAACAGGCCGGCAGGATAAGTGAATATGTTGGATAATAAGAAGGGATTCAGGAAAAGCCAATTAAACATCAAATTAGGTAATCGTTATACAAATTAAGCACCAAAACATCATATTATACAACAAATTTGACAGAAAAAGTAGTTCCATGCGCAGTAATGCTATGTAGTATTTACAGTAGAGTCTCACTTATCCAACACTCGCTTATCCAACATTCTGGATTATCCAACGCATTTTTGTAGTCAATGCTTTCAATATATCGTGATATTTTGGTGCTAAATTCATAAATACAGTAATTACTATATAGCATTACTGTGTACTGAACTACTTTTTCTGACAAATTTGTTGTCTAACATGATGTTTTGGTGCTTAATTTGTAAAATCATAACTTAATTTGATGTTTAATAGGGTTCTCCTTAATTCCTCATTATCCAACATATTCGCTTATCCAACGTTCTGCCGGTCCGTTTATGTTGGATAAGTGAGACTCTACTGTACTGTATTTACAAATTTACCACTAAAATATCACAATGAATTTAAAACACTGACTACAAAAACATTGATTATGAAAAGGCAGACTGCGTTGGATAATCCAGAACATTGTATAAGCGAATGTTGGATAAGTGAGATTCTTCTTTAATATGAAATAATTACTGGGATAGAATAATGCAGAACAATATAATCTCTAAAACCAGGACAGTAAATAAACAAGGGAATTCCAAACAGGAAAGAATCAGGGCCAGCTAACACCTCCCGACAAAGTATTCCCATCATCAAAGTCTGGAAAATCCTGTTTTCTCAGGGCCACAGACAGTAGAAGCACATAAAATATCACAAACAACACCACTCTGAAACAAGGGAATTCCAGACAGGAAACAATCAGGGCCAGCTAACACCTCCCAACAAAAAATTCACTCAGGGAGGAAACAGCCAGGCTTTAAAGCTGCAAGGCCATTACATCCTAATCATTTTTCCTAATTGCAGCATTCATACTTGCCTCCAACAAACAAAAAAAAACCAATCAGAAACATTGTATATTCACAACCTTTAGGAAATAATATCCCCTGATGGCGCAGCGTGTTAAAGCGCTGAGCTGCTGAACTTCTGGACCGAAAGGCCACAGGTTTGAATTGGGGGAGCGGAGAGAGCCCCCACTGTTAGCCCCAGCTTCTGCCAACCCAGAAGTTCGAAAACATGCAAATGTGAGTGCATCAATAGGTACTGCTCCGGCGGGAAGGTAACGCCGCTCCATGTAGTCATCCCACATGACCTTGGAGGAGTCTACGGACAACGCCGGCTCTTCGGCCTAGAAATGGAGATGAGCACCAACCCCCAGAATTAGACATGACTGGGCTTAATGTCTGGGGAAAACCTTTACCCTTGACCTTAACTACCACCAATTCCTCAATACTTTATTTCCCAGACCACCAGACTTCGCCACAGCAACGCGTGGCCGGGCACAGCTAGTCTATATATATAAAAGAGTGATGGCATCAGGGCAGCGGACAAAACAACAAAACTACAGGCCTCCCAACCTCAAAATTTGACAACACAACGCATCATCCAGGGCTCTAGGTTGATACAACAAAAAGAAAAAAAAGTCCTAATTAGAGGGAGAGGAATAATTATTTTTATCCAATTGCTGCCAGTTACAAGGCTAAGTCCCGCCCACTTGGTCTCCTAGCAACCTACTCAGCCCAGGGGACAGGCACAAGAGTTTGGAGAGACCCCTAAGGGCCATCCAGCCCAACCCTTTCTACTATGCAGCAGGACACAATCCAAGCATTCACAACACATGGACAACGTATAAATACTATACAATACTACACAGGGACATAGACCCCCTCTACCCTCACCACTTTCACAGTACACAAACAACCAAATGCATACTAAACATAAAGACAACCATACAACAGACATTCAATTCCACCACTAACTCAAAAATTTCTCACCAACACCACCAGACAACGCCACAGCAACGCGTGGCCGGGCACAGCTAGTATTTTATATAAAACAAAACAAAAGCATAACAAGATTATACATGCACACACATGAGGGGCTGTGGTTGCAGGGGTACCCGAAGAAACGGAGGCCTGGTCCCCACAGGTTTGGGGTTACACACAGATTGGGATACACAAGTTTCTCTAAGGGGCTCCAATCTCCCTTAGTCCTCTTGTGGGGAAGAAATATGAAATTATAGAAAATGACAGTGGGACATCCACAAGAGGTTCCAGGAAGGCAAGGGCATCTAGAAACTAGATCTGCTGACCCCCCCCCCCTTGGGAAGGAAAACACATGCAGAAAGGACATGGATGAAAGAGGGAGAACACCTAGATCTCCATATCCACAGATGGTTGGGTTGACACAGGTGATGGGATAGGGAATCTGGCACAAGGGAGGGGATAATCGGTTAGGTAGTTAGAGACAGAGAGTGGGGATGAATGGCAAGGAAAAAAGAAAGCAAAATGGGGTTTAGGATGTTTATGAAAGATGATGTGTTTCAGTAGAATCTAGCCTCAGCAGCAAGGAAACTGAAAATGTGAGTCAAAGGTGATACAGAGAGGCAGAAGGATAAGCAGAAGAATACATTTCAAATTTGAGAAATAAGGGCAAGATTATAAAATATATTGTTCACTGGGCTTTTTTTCTCTTGCCAGCCCCCAATCCAAAAGCCCAGAAATGCAAACTCTCCTCAACCCAGCTTTAGACAAAAGGCCTTCTGCCTGAAAGCCAAGAACTAACGACTCTGTTAATTGTTTCTTACCCCAGTCAATAGCTCTAAAACAAAAGAGAAAATTTACATTTCTGGAGGAAGAGCCCACTTGTAACGCATCAGACGATGGCATTGCCTTCAGCCAGAGGGAAGACATGTTTCACTGCATGTACATGCACATGGAATTGCTCTATACCGTTCCAGGGTTTCCTTTTAACTACAGTGGAGACCTGACTCCATGTGTTGTCGAGCAAATTTGGGGTTTGCCTCTGGAGCAGGGCTAACCGATGCCCTCTGACCGCAGGATTCGATCCTGGCCAGCGGGGGTGCTGCGAATTAAAAATCCTATTTCCCACAATAATCTCTTTTTATATTAATTGTTTTTTTCACTTTCTTTACCATTTATAATGATTTTCGCTTCCTGGTTAGTATAAATTGCTTTTATAGCGTTTTGAAAATTGTGGCCAGTGTCTAATTCTTGTAGTAGTAAGAAGAGGTCATCCCAATTTATTTTATCAAATGCCTTTTCGGTGTCTATAAATATAAAATCATTTCTTTTTCAATATGTACGTTGTAATATTCTATAGTATCAATTAGTATTCTGATATTTTCTCTAATTTGTCTTTTTGATAAGAATCCCACCTGATCTTCTGATATCCACTCTTTTAGGAATGTCTTTAATCTGTTAGCCATTATTATGGTAAAATTTTTGTAATCATTGTTTAAAAGTGAAATTGGTCTGTAATTGTTTGTTTCTGTGGGGTCTGTATTTTCTTTATGGATGAGTATTATGTTTGCTTTTTCCCAAGATTTGGGAATGCCTTTATTTTTTAATATATCATTTAAGATTTCTTTTAGTAGCAGGGCTAATTCTTCTTTAAATAATTTATAGAATAGTGCCATATATCCATCTGGGCCGGGTGCCTTATTATTTTTTAGTTGTATTATAGCGATATCAATTTCTCCCATTGATATGGGGTCATTTAATAATTTTCTTTGTTCCTCTGTTATTTTTGGTAGGTTTAACTGACAGATGTGTTTCATTATCTCTTCTTCAGGAATACATTCCTTCTTATATAAGTTTTTATAAAAATCTAGAAATTGTTTAAAAATTTGATTCTCTTCTTTTTAAATTTTTGTTATGTGTTTTTTTGTTTTTTTCCCTTTATCTTGTTAGTTAACCATTTCCCTATTTTATTAGCATGAGTATTGAAAGTGATATTGTTTGATAAATTTTAGTCTTCTTGCAATTTGGTCCGTTTGCAGCATTTGTAATTGCTTTCGTAAGAGCTGTATGTCTTTAGTTATTTTTTATTTGCTGGTTTCTTTTTTAACTGTTCCTCTTTGCAATTTAATTTTTCAACTATTTCTTTTGTTTCTTTTTGCTTTTTTTGTTTTTGATAGCGGCTTGTTGGATTAGATGTCCCCTCATAACGGCCTTACAGGCCTCCCATTGTATAATTTTGAGGTTTCGTCTCCCTTATTGAGTTCTAAATATTCTTTTAATAGTTTTTTATTCAGTTCTGTGTCTTTTTCGTGCTTTAATAAATTTTCATTTAGTCTCCATCTGTATTGCGACTTTTGGGATTTGATTAGTATTTCTAAGGCACCATGATCTGAGAATAATCTCGGCATTATTTGTATTGTTTTTAATATGGTCATTAGTGAATTTGTTGCCCATGCCATGTCTATACGCGACCATGTTTTATGTCCATATCTGGATGGGTACGTTTAAGTCCTGCATTGTTTACAACATTTTTTAAAGCACTGTTTATAATATTGATATTGTTTAAGTCCTTTTGACTTACAGCACGAAAGGCACTTTAAAACGTTGTTGTTGTGAATCATTGTAATAAATACATATATATACCTTTTTGTTCTGTGGGTGACTCTGAATCGTGGGCACACGTAAGAGCTTCCATTTATCATCATCAATCCGTAATAACCTTGTCTGTCTCCTGAGGAATCGGTATAATGACCAAATAAAAACAGGAAGAACAGACTAGGGAACCACAGACTGGTTCAGGATTGGGAAAGGAGTAGGGCAGGGCAGGGCAGGGCAGGGCCGGGCTGTAGACGGGGGTGGGGGGGGCGGTAGGGATTTACACACACACCCCGAAAATTTTCAGGTTTTTAAAAAAAATCCTGGTTTACTCATGAATTTTAACTGGTTAACCAAATCCCCATGAGTATCTGCTGAAATGTATTTGTCTTGAGTGTCCACATAAGTTTATCGATGGAGCCTGATTTTTGAATTATTTTGCATTATGGAACTACTCTTCTACCCTAAAAAAAGTCCCCCCCCCCATTTTTTCCTGGCTTTGGCCCTGCGGCAAGGCTGTATCCTCTCACCCTACCTATTCAACTTGTATGCAGAACACATAATGCGATGTGCAGGGCTTGATTAATCCAAGGCTGGAGTTAAAATTGCTGAAGAAACATTAACAACCTTAGATAGGAAGATGAGTTTTCCAGACTCTCAAATCTATGAATGCACTGAAACCTGTCTTGCTAGACACAGATGGCTTTGATAAAGTGGTGGCTAGCTGGGTCCTCCCCTGCCCCATTGGCATCAGCACTAGCCTTGTTCATGGTCTTTGGGACGATGAGAACGAGAAGAAGGGAAGCTACAGGGCAGAGGATGTTATGGATCATAGTGTGAAATTGCATGATTGTCTTTTAACCAATTGAGCCTGACAATGATTGAGTGACGACCCAAAAAGGTGACACAGCCCTATGAAACTAGAAAAGAAAATGCACGGATACTGCTCGGGTCCCTCCATTTTGGAGGCACCACTGGGTGCTCCGGTTCTCGGTATTTTTAGACCTCATTTTCATTTTTCAAACTAAATCTTTTCATTCTCTGCCATAGATGTGGGCGAAACGTCAGGAGAGAATGCGTCTGGAACATGGCCATACAGCCCAGAAAACTCACAGCTTCCCTAAGTTAAATTCCTTTATCTTCCCTGTAACAAAGGAAGATGACAAAACCATACACCTGGAAATAAGCAAGATACTTAAAGACACTGTATTGTATAGTGAAAAACTATTGGGTTAGGAATCAGGTACTTGGAGTCCGTTATGGAGAAATTAGGCTCATTTTTTCACTATAGAAAGATGTCAGCTGTTAGATGTGACCCTCCCAGAAAACATTGGAGATATTGGATTACTACCGTATGAAAAAATGTAGGGAGTCAACATCCTGGAAACCTACAACTGAAAACGGTTCACCTGAAAGCAGATAATACGATTGCGCTGGACATTTAATTTACTCTGTGTACGTCAACAGAAAAGAGTTCTATTTGTACTTAAATCCTTTTATTATGTTTGTGGTTCCTCTTTTCTTTTTCTTTTTTGGTTTTGCTCAGTAATATTTGGAGGGGAAACAGCTGGCTGGGGAGATCCCTGGGCAAATAACCAGCCACTAGTTCACTTGTTTATGTAGATTTATTCAGAGATTATTTTTATGCTCAATCATAAAATGTTATTAAAAAATAACATGTCATGTACACTTACTTCTGTGACTGCAATGCTAGAGTTAACCCGATTCATTTGTTGAATTGGGACATATCCAAACCTTCCAGGTGTTTAGGTTTAACAGGGTCAATCCTGGTTAATACCCTAATCATTCCACTTTTTTGACTTCTTTCAACATGTGCCAGCTTCTCTCTCCACTGGGAACTTTATTTTTTTTTCTCTTCAGTTTACTTCCATTGCTGAAAAATGAGTCCAAAGTCCAAAAGTAGCTAGCATTCAGTTAACTCAGGAGGAGCTAAAGGAAAAAATGTGGGAGGGGCGTGATTTCTTGCTCTTTCTGTTAATTTAATAAATTAATAAAATAATTTTCATGGTATTTATTACTGGTCACCTATATAGGTCTAACCAGTGCTGACTTAGTTGAACATAAGCAGTGTGATACTTGTATGGTGTTCCCTCACTTACTGCAGAGGTTAGGTTCCAGGACCACCCGCAATAAGTGAAAATCCGCGAAGTAGGGACGTGATATTTATTTTAATATTTATACATTATTTTAGTAGTTATACACTGTTTTAAGTCTTTATCAACCAATTGTGTGTTGATAAATCGCCTCCTTCTCCTCTTGTTGCCGTTTGGGCTCCTTTTCTCTCCCTTCAGCTTCTCCTTCCTCCCTTCCTTAGGCTGTAAATTGTAATTTTTTATGATTTATAATAGTCTTTTAGAGTTTATTGAAAAACCACAAAACAGCAAATCTGCAAAAAGTGAACGGTGAAGTAGTGAGGGAACACTGTACTGCAGGGCAGGAAACACCTGTGTACTTCACCACCACACTCCAGTCCAAGTTAAAATAGCAAAGCGGTTTATTGAAGATTCTTATTTATTTATTTATTTCCATCATTTCTATGCCGCCCTTCTCACCCGAAGAGACTCAGGGCGGCTCTTATATAAAAAACAGTTCAGCAAAAAAATGGAAAAATGTCAAAGTTCAAATGTATAAAAAGTCCGTAAGATTTAAGGTACACGAGTTGTCTCAAAATCCAAGACAATGAGACATGCAACATAGAACACAAAAAAGGCATCATAAACAATCCAATACAGAAATTCAGGAATGGTCACTTAAACTTGACAGCATGAAACTTGAAAGCATAAAACTGGAAAGCATGAAACATGAAACTAGAAATCCCTTAGCAGGATTGCTAAGACTTGACCATGGCTGTTGCTTCTCAAACTCCAACGTTGACCATGTGATCGAGATGACCACCCTCCCCCCCCCAGGACTTTGTAAAAGATAGTTCAAAAATCAAGACTTTATGTTCTATATTCCATATATTTATAGTAGAAGGTGATTGAGACTTTTTACTGGAGTTTAATGTGGATTATCCCTGCACTCTGAGGCAAGAGATAACAACTTCATGAATTGTAAAATCATGCTGCTAAAACTCCACTTTTATGAATTTCCATATTGGGTTCTCCAGATGTTATGAACTTCGTTCTTATCAAATATTTTCAATTGTTTATATCACTCATGATTCCCCTTTATGCAATGTAACTCACTTTTATGGATTCTCCCTTATTTCCATGAAATCTATCTGTCTGCCTATATGTATTTGTACTCTTTGGGATCCCCGGAAAATATGTATTTTTCCCAGCAGGGTTTATATTCCAACTTTGTTTTATTTTTCATTTTATTTCATATAATTGTCAAGTCATGAAATCAAATAGGAAATATTCTGAACTCAACCTGAACCCTAGAACCCATCCCAGCTCCTATGACCCAGGCTTCCCCTTCCCAAAAACAAAAGGTGATTCGCCCCCAAGGCAAACATTGTCATATCTCACCCAAAGGAAAAACCAGGACACCTCAGGAAGGCGCCCTGCAGAGCCTGTAAATATGGCTCATTACCACCCATCCTTACTTCCACCTCTGACACCCCAAGGCATATCTAAAATCTGTATACGTGACAGGAACCCTTGATTGCTGTCATTAATCCCTTTAGAAATCGGTCTAGCAGGAATTAATATGATATTTCCTGCCCTGTCACTTCATTGTTTCAATAACTCCCGCCTTCTCCTCCCTGATTGGCTCGAGTGGGGACAAAAAGCAGCTCCCTATTGGGCCAACAGAGCAAGGCGGGAAATGAAAGCCCGCCTCGTTCAACCCTCTAGCCTATCCGCGATCAGATGGGCGGGGGAGCGGGGCGGGAAATTCAAGGGGCTGTCAGACTGAAACATTGTATAAATATGGCTTTATTTTGATTATATGGGACCCTAGTAGACTGAATGATCACTACTAGAGTCCTTTTCAGCTGAATCGCTCAATAAAGACTCCTTGGCGGATTTTCCTTCAACTTTGGCGGACCTTCTTCATTTCGGCTTCAGGTTGTATTGCGGCTCATATTCTCCTATTGGCTCCGCCAAGGTCCGTTCTCTCAGGACCGGATCGGCTCTCTCCTTAAGGGGCCCGATCCCCTAAAAACGCGGTCGACAACAACCAGACTGCTGGAAAATTCCTCTAGTCTTTCTAATATAGACGTGAAATCATTCAGTCTACTCTGGGAATCTGATAACAACTTTTTAGCTAACAAGCGCTGCGACCTTCACAAAATCTGCTCGACAGCTCTGCGTTCCCGAAAACTAATTCACCTATCTGTCAGCTCATTGTCTTGTCCACCTGGAATTTCATCCTCTGAACTCGTCTCAGCTTCTGACCTTGCTTTCCTAGTCAAAGGCCTCTCAGCAATGCTTTCTGGAATGTGGCCTTCCCTAGCTGCTGGAGATAGAGGCGGCTCACTTTCAGGACTCAAAATCTCCTGCTGGCTCACAGGCCCAGAACCCGAAATCTCATGATCCACATCCTCAGTGACATCAGTTGCAGGCACAATCAAGGGCCGAACTACAACAGTCAGTACTGTAGCAAGAACTGTGAATGCTCTCTAAGGAACTCATCCCACTAGAGCTTGGATCCACTTTAAATCCGGTTTCTGCCTCCTGCAGAATTCTGGGGCTTGTAGTTTAGGGGAGGGGCCTTTAAACTGCTCAGCTAAAAAAGTCCTGGACCTCGCTAAATAAACTACAAAAACCAGAATTCTGCAGGAGGCAGCAACCGGATTTAAAATGGATCTATGCTCTAGCGCAGGCATGGGCAAATTTGGGCCCTCCTGGTGTATAAGACTTCAATTCCCAAAATTCCTAACAGCCTCAGTCTGTTCGACTGAGGAGGAAAAGAAAAGGGTCTGAGGCTGTTAGGAATTGTGGAAATTGAAGTCCAAAACACCTGGAGGGCCCAAGTTTGCCCATGCCTGCTCTAGTGTGATGATGCTATAGCTTGCATTAATAGAAGCCTAATTTCCAAGTCGAGGCAAATAATATTCTAACCATAGTCTACTTAGCCTATATTGATGATGTTAGGAAATACTTTATGACAGTAAGAGCTATTTGGCAGTGGAATATGCTTTCTTGGCGTCTGGTGGAATCTCCTCTGGAGGTTTTTAAACAGAGGCTGAATGGCCATCTGTTGGGTGTGCTTTGATAGTGTTTTCCTGCATGACAGAATGGGGTTGGACTGAATGGCCATTGGGGGTCTCTTTCAGCTTTAGGTTTCTATGATCAAGCTTCATCTGGAACATTGCCTCCAGCTCTGGGTGCCTTCTTTTGAGAAGGATATAGACAAGTTGGAGTAAGTTCAGAGAAATGCAATAAAGATAAGATGTATGGAGAATAATACAAATATGGAAATGTTCTGCTCTGGTAGCTTCTGAGGTGACACGATTACACTTTTCAAATCTCTCAAGAGCTGTCACAGAGTGGAGCAGACAAATCAGGTCTAATGGTTTGAAGCTCCAGAAGGGTGGATTTTGATCAAACATGAAAAGGAACTTCGGCATAGAAAGAGTGGTTTGACCATATTATTGCAGTTCTTGTACATAATGTGGTTGTGGGATAGAAAAGAAAGGGGAGGGAGAAAAAAGTTGACTCCTGATCCTCCTTATGGCAGTTATAGATGCATAAAGTAACTCACAACTTCTCTACAAATGTTCACATCCTCAGTTTAATGGGTGTAAATTTTACTGCACTTCAAAAATTTGCAATTAATTATTTTTTTTTTTAAAAAAGATTGTGGTTGTGACAGCAGTGAATGAAGCAACACTCAAATCTTTGCACAAATCTACGTAGTGTGACTTTTTAATCTTTCTTTTTAAAATCATTTAAAGGTTACATGGATTTTGCTAGAGGCATTGCCAACTAAGTAGCATTGTTTTAAAAAGCTTTTAGAATATTATTTTTACTCTAGGGTGATATTTACATACATCATTAATTTTTCTTTTTAGTTATTCACCCAATGTAATTAAAAGACATTGTCTCTAGCCTCTTTCAGGACAGCAGTGCCCCCTTCCCAGTCAGCACAGTAATGCATCCATTACATATAGACTCAAGATTATATGTAATGAATTGGAGCTTTGTTGTGCAAAGGGCTCAAATGTGGTTGTCAGAAACTGCATATCTTATAGGGGAAGAAAATGGTTTAGTTCCCTAGTACCTGAATGATCAGCCATGGTGTCACAGTGAAATATGATATATGGTTTGAATGGAATTGTATGAAAGATGAATGAATGAGAGCTAATAATTTTGGAGACACCATTCTAAAAGATTGGGGCCTGCAATGACAAAATCATTAACTACACTCATGAACTGTAATTAAAACTTGCTGAACTGCTGACATTGATAAGAACTGTGACAATGATTAACTGTTGAACTTTTGGAGGAAAACAACGTGTTTACATTAATCAGAGATAATGGCTTTTAAGTTAAGGAAATGTTTACACAGTTTCCTTATGTTAAAAAGGAAGTCAACACAGACTTATGCTGTTACCACCACCAATTACACAGAATCAACATCTGCCCAGAAACTGAGATGCAGCCAGGATGTTTCAGGATGGAAGATGTCTATCATTCATTTACAACTTTGGGACAACATCAACGAAACATAGCAATATAAAGACCTTATTACAATCCAAAAATTGTGACAGACAGCAGAGCTGTTCACCCACCAGGCTCTATGCAGATGGTGTATGGAAGTGTCAGATCTGCAATGGAAAGCAGAATTCTGGATGCTTAGCCTCCTTTTCTCAAGGGAAGAGAAAGGTGTGAGATTTGGAGTCAAACTCTTTTTGGCATTTTGGCATTTTAGAAGTTTTGTGCGCTGGCAGTATGGCCTAACAGGTATTCTTCATGGAAGAAGAATGGAGAAATGGTGATGTATGCATGAAGATGAATGTATGTATATGTGTGTGAATTCCACTTTTTCCTTTTGTTAGCCAATGTAACTGTAGGTTGTTTGTGAATCTAATGTAGTTACATATAATCTGAACGTCTGTATGCCCAATGTCATTCTTTGTGTAGTTCTGTAAAAGTTCTGATACTCTCTCACACTGAAATTGCAATAAAAAGAACCTCTGTTTAAAAAGTATTCATGACAATGGTGATACAGAGAGAGTTTTCTGCTCTGGTAGCATTTGAGAACTGCAAAAATACAAGAGTGCCCCCCGCAATGTAACAAGGAAGAAAAGAAGAAAGAGGTTGATTTTTCAAAAGTACCTCTACTTCTGAAAAAGTATTTAAACAGTGCAGAGGACCCCTGGAACTTATTTACAAGGCAAATATTTGCTCTTAGGAGCTTCCAGGAGAATCATTTCACCTATTCGCTCCCTTCGGTGGTTTAGGGTGTCTGGAGGAGTTGAGGGTCTTCTGTGGCCACATTTTTCCTACCTCATCCTGGCAGGCCTGCACCAGATAATTCTTTCTGCTTGCTTCCTCTGATGTATATTGGGAAACATTAAGTCTCTTTGCATTGCCTAGTTAGGCAGAGTCCAGTTACCATTGCCACTGGAAAGTAGCCAGCCTTGCACTAAATAAACCATGAGTTGCCTGCATGACAGCACCCAGATGCAGCGCTGCCAGGAACCTCGTCTTAGCCATCCAGAGGGCCAGGGAAGTGCCAAGTATCACAGGTGGGGCCAAAAGCTTGTTTTACAGAATGCTGAGATGCCTGCTTTGAAATAGGAAGGCTGTATAAGATGTGGCGGGAGGCTGGGAAGTGGATGAAAGTGAATGTAAGAAAGAAGAATGGATGTTATGGGCATGGGACAAAAGGAAGGACGGGATCTTGCGAAGGCCAAACATTTGCCTCCAAGACATACATGTGGGGAAAGAGAAAGGACATTTCAATAAGGAGAGGTCAAATGAGGCTGCTGGGAGAAAGATGGTGAGGAGTAAAGGAACAGGTGCATTTTCTACTCAGCCTCATTTGCTTATCAGTCCACTTCCTAGGGTGACTAACACCGGGGAAGCAATGGAAACCCACGCAGCTGCTCAATCTGTGTCCCTCTGCCTTGGATACCTCTTGGGTTTCCTGCTCCAGGGGGTCGTTTTACTTTGTTTGCATCGCTAGTGAAAAGCAGATCCCGGCCGCATCATGTGTCTGACCTGATAAGCTCAGATTCCCTCCCTGTTCTCCGACTTCAATCTCACTCCCTGCAATAATAATAAGACAACTTGATTAGGTTTGGATGGAGAGTGGGCAAGGGCTGGGGGAGAAGCAGATGCCCATTCCCTCCATCCCTCCCACTCCCAAGCTTGTCTCTGGACCTGGGGGACACCAGGGTTGATCCCTCCTAAGCCGATTTGCAAGGGAGGAAGTCTCCGTGACTGAAAGAGCAAAGAGGAAAGGTGCCTCAAAGAGTGAAGAAGAGATAAGGAAGAGAGCAAGTGGATGAAAAGAGATCCAATGAGAGAGGGAGGAGAGAGGAAAGTTTAAGCAGTTTAAACTCAGGGACATAGTTTCAGAGGGGAAAAAATTAGGTAGGAAGTGGAGGAGGCAATGCATGAAGTGAACAGGTAATGCAGGTGTACAGAAAAGTGTTTTCATTTTCTCGGGATTAGTTATTTAGAATTATGGCCGCCCACCAAAAAGGTTTGCGGACTGTTCACATGTGTGTATTATATATATAAATGTATATCCGAGAGTGCATGAGCGAGTGTGACAGTACAATATAGTTGTGGGCAAGCAAACTACACCAGGGCACAGTACCAGCAGGGAAGAAGCCTAGGGGTGCACTAGAGCACCACAGAGAGGTATGGGATCCAGGGGAAAAGGCAGAGGTAGCGTGGAGAAGGATTAAATCTTGCCCAAGTAAAGTTTGGGTTTGTCTTCTTGGATAGACAGCTTCAAAGTAGAGGTGCGCTCATTGCAAAGCTTTCAACATGTTCTTTTTTCTCCGGGAGACCCAACGACTGAGCAGTGAGGCAACAGAGTCGCGGGCATCCCGGGGCTTCTCCACTTTTCACCAGAGATCCAAAAGCAGACGTTCCCACAGAAAAGGAAGTCAGTCCGGGGAAGAAGACAGACAGATCATGGAGTGGCCTCGGCTCAGAAGCACTTTGGAGATGACCACATCTACCGCCACCCTCTATGGCACCAACCTGAGGATGGAGGAAGAGGGGAACGTGGCCAGAGCCAGAAGGGCCAAGGGGGAGCCATTGCGAGGAGCAGTATCAGATCCAGGAAAGGCCAGTTCAGTTCCTACAGATGAGGAAAGCCCAAGCATCTGTGAGATGGAGCCCGTCCTCACCTCGGTCTTTGGGCAGGTAACTGCACTACAGGGAAGGAAAAAGGAGTAGAGCAGTGATTCTCAACCTGTGGGTTCCCAGGTGTTTTGGCCTATAACTCCCAGAAATCTCAGCCAATTTACCAGCTGTTAGGATTTCTGGGAGTTGAAGGCCAACAAATCTGGGGATCCACAGGTTGAGAACCACTGGAGTAGAGGAACAATGTCAAAGAAGGGTGGAGGCTGACAGGGAAGAAGTCGTGGCTGGAGGCTGTGGTGTCTACACCAAAAGTTCTATGGAGCCAAGGGGTGAAGAAAGACGTTCTCCTGTGGATAGATAAGGGCATTCTGCAGAATCCCTGGTAGATTGTAAAATGATGTAAGAGAAGCTTATAAATGGGCTACTGCCTTCTCTGCTCCTCACAGAGAAGGAAACACTCCATAATATAGCACTAGTGTTGTGAGCCTAAGGACTGAGCATAACAGAAGAAATCTGAAAATGGGTTTTATATATAACATTCTTCAATCAGTTCCCTTACTCAGTTGAAGGAAGTGCAGGAGTAACATATACCCAAGTTTTCCAGGTGTGTTTGTGTGTAGGCGGGTGGTAGGCTCTGGCACTCCTGTCCGTCCTCCCAGTTCCTTGAAAACCTTGAGAACAAAGCTCCTAACCTGAATGTCCAGGATGTCTTTTTTTCTTGGATGAAATTATTATTTGGGATTTTGCTTTGGATCATAAATTCTTGCCAATTCTGTTGTCAAAGGCTTTCATGGCCGGAATCACTGAGTTGCTGTGAGTTTTCTGGGCTGTATGGCCATGTTCCAGAAGCATTCTCTCCTGACATTTGGCCCACATCTCAGAAGTTGTGAGGTCTGCCAGTTTTGTTCAGGATTAAAGTTAAAGCTTTCTAAAAAATGACAAATATGGATAAACACAGATAAACTTCTAACAGAGAGATTATTTTCTTTCTAGGAAGAACTGCTATCTCACTATTTGCTGAAAAGGGTAGATTAGAGCAGTTGTATGAGATGAATTATATTGCTATCATTAAAGGATATATACAGAATGAATCTGTTCTGTATATATCCTTTAATGACAGCAATATAACAGCCTCATCTTAATTACGCTATGTAAAAAAATTCAAAATTTTCCTGTTCCTGGTCAGAAAGTATTATCTCCTGTTTAATCGTGTGGTACTTACTTTGAAAGTATTTGTTATACACCAGAAACTTTGTTTTTGTGGCTGCCATGAACTATGTTGAATTGGTTGAGAGTCTATGAGATATTCATTGAAAACGATAGCAAAATGTGCTGCATGATGTCCCACAAAAACAAACTTTTTGTGATTTAATAAACTTTTTCCATGTTTTTATGATAGAACCGATTAGGAAATGACATTTATAATCCAGAAACAAAAAATCGTGTTACATTGTGTTATCCCAATTTCTACAAAATATTTGATATCCTAAGCAATATTTGGCTGCTGAGTTAAAGAAGCAGAATATAGAGCACCTTCCTAATAAGAGCACCCATTCATTCCTTTATGATTATTTTGGGCGGTCTTTAAGGGTCAAACTATTATTTTAGGAAGAGCATTCTGATACCTCCTAACCCAATAGACTTTCTGGGATGTTTATTCCCAATGGCATGTAATATTATATTCTGCTAGGAATACCTGCTAGACTGGGATTTTTTTGGGGGGGGGCATTATTTTTTTGGGGGGGAGGGTTATTGGAGTGTGTGTTATTTGTTTACCACTTAAGATTTTAAATTTTATTACAGGAAAACAAAGGTTTTTATCAAGCATACTGGTATCTTCTTGTTCTATGTAGTCACTACCTAAGTTTGCTGTTAGAGATAACAATATTTAATAATTAATTTAAGTGTGTAGGGCATGAAATTGATATTTGATATCACTGGATCATCAACATGCAATGTGTTTGGTATATGGTGTCATTTGAATGTTGACATATGTCGTGATATTTAGAATTTGACAGCTGTTTATGTTGGATACCCTTCCACAAACAACCTTGAGGAAAGCAGAATGCAAAGTGGAAGTCCCAGCTCTCTGAAGAATAGTGCAAGGGAAACTGGGCATGTGGCAGCCAAGCAGGGTGGAGTTACTTCCCCTAATCTGGGATTTGTTGTTGTTGTGTGTCTTCAAGTCAATTCTTACTTATGGTGAACCTGTGATTGCGTTTTCTTGGCTAGATTTATTCAGAGGAGGTTTACCATTACTCTCTTCTGTGGCTCAGAGAGTTTGGCTTGCCCAAGATCCCTCATTGGGTTTCCATGTCTAAACAGTGATTCAGATCCTGGTCTTGTAGTCCAACACTCAAACCACTACAATATGCAGGTTCTCTCTGTCAGATTAGGAGAAGCCAATAACATTGTAACCCATAGAATTGTCTAATGTCTTATGCCTAACATCTAAAGGAATATGGTGTGTGACAAAAAAATTGTACACTGCCATTTACAATTTGACATCATGAACTCTATTTCTGTTTTATTGACTGTTCTAAAGCCTTTGACTGTGAATCATAATAATTTGCAGCAAGTTCTTAGTGATATGGGGATACCAAGTCACCTTGTCTGTCTTCTGAGGAATCTGTATAACAACCAAGTAGCAACAGTAAGAACGACCACGGAACAACAGACTGGTTTAAGAATGAGAAAGGAGTATGGCAGGGCTGTATACTCTCACCCTAACTATTCAACTTGTATGCAGAACACATCCTGTGATGTGCAGTGCTTGATATGAACCCAAGGCTGGAGATAAAATTCCTGGAAGGCACATTAACAACCTTAGATATGAAGATGATACCACTTTGATAGCTGAAAGTGAGGAGGAGCTGAGGAGTCTTATAATCAAGGTGAAAGAAGAAAGTGCAAAAGCTGGGTTTCAGTTAAACATCAAGAAAACCAAGATTATGACAACCAGACTGATAACTGGCAAACAGAGGGAGAAAAGATGGAGGCAGTGACAGACTTTGTATTTCTAGGCACGTAGATTACTGCAGACTCAAACTGCAGCCAGGAAATCAGAAGACGTTTCCTTCTTGGGAGGAGAGCAATGGCCAACCTCAATAAAGTAGGAAGTGTAGACACATCACATTGGCAATGAAGGTCCACATAGTTAAAGCAATGGTATTCCCTGTAGTAACCTATGGATGCAAGACCTGGACCATAAGGAAGGCTGAGTGAAGGAAGATAGATGCTTTTGAGGAAAATTCTGAGAGTGCCTTGGACCACAAAAAGATAAACCAGTCCATACTCCAGGAAAGTAATGCCTGACTGCTCACTGGAGGGAAGGATATTAGAGGTAAAGATGAGATATTTTGGCCACATAATGAGAAGACAGGAAAGCTTGGAAAATATCATGATGCTGGGGAAAATGGAAGGAAAAAGGAAGAGAGGCCAACCAAGGCCGAGATGGATGGACGGTATCCTTGAAGTGACTGGCTTGACCTTGAAGGAACTGAGGGTGGCGATGGCTGACAGAAAGCTCTGGCCTGGGCTGGTCCATGAGGTCATGAAGAGTCAGAAGCGACTGAACAAATAAACAACAAAAATTGAAGAGAAAAATATATTTTTGCTATAAGAAACCTTTGTGAATCTACTGCAGATTACTCAGATAGATATCTGCCCCATATACCTTGACCTATCTTTTGCACATTAATGTGTATTCTGAAAACAGTACCATTTGTCTCTCTAGCCTTTGTGTCTCAAACCTCTTAATATTGCAAAAACATCTGGGCTTCTTCCATGGTTCTGCTAAAGAAACTTGCAGGCTCTTTTTTTCCTCAGTTGCCAAGAAAAGCGTGGGCGGGTAAACAAGAGCTTAATCAGTTTGCCTGATCTGAATATAGTTATTCTCAAAACAACCCTTTTGAATCCATAGGCATTTTCATAAATGACAAAAATGGTTTCATTACCCATGTTTGTTTCATAGATTTTTTTTTTCATGTCAGGAGCAACCTGAGTCGCTTCTGGAGTGAGAGAATTGGCCGTCTGCAAGGACGTTGCCCAGGGGATGCCCGGATGTTTTTGATGTTTTACCATCCTTGTGGGAGGCTTCTCTCATGTCCCCACATGGAGCTGGAGCTGATAGAGGGAGCTCATCCGCGCTCTCCCTGGGTGGGATTCGAACTTGGCGGCCTTCAGGTCAGCAAACCAACCTTCAGGTTACAAGCCTTTACCCCCATTACGATCAGAACCTGCCTTGGATTTTCAAATGCTTACCCACCCCCCAAAAATATTGTCCTACATTAACAGCCATGACAAGGAATACGTAAGACATGAAAAGGCATTTCTTACTCCCCCTCTATTATGAGAATGCTCAGTGAGTCTATAAATAAAGGGAATTCTGCCTGCTGGTTCACACGTCTTGCAGGCAGCCAGTAAGTCTGACTGGCACTCTTGTGTCATGCATACTCCCTGCCGGTGCCACTCTGCCATCCTGCGTGCCCAGTAATGCTGGTAGGACTGGCAGCTTCAGAGCTCAGTGGAAGTAGCCACTCCCAGGAACAAAGATTTGAAAAGCTCTTTGATTGTCACAGGAGATTATGGCCTGCTGCTCTTGAAGAGGGAGGGGAGAGTAGATGGATGGCTGGGTGTTGGTGGTCCAGGAGCCCTTCTTGGCTCTTCCTTGAACACCAGGCTCTCAGAGGGGCTTCTGGGTGGGGACAGGACAGAGGTGGGGCTTTCCTTCCTGCAGGGCTGAAACGCTTGGAGGAGGAAGAGCTGCCTTGCCTGCCCCCCATCCTCTGCTTTAGCACCATCTATGATTGAGTTGGGTATAATCCTCAGGATTATGGCTCTGGCCCACGCCCTCCCCCCTCCCCTTGTTCACTTTCCCTTAATATTCTGGAGATATTCAACAATAAAAACCCTGAAAATCCCCAAAGCGTCTAAACCTCCGAGGAAGAGAATCACTGGTTACTATAAAAAAAAGCCCTCTTACTGTCGGCGGCACCAGCTGCCTCCAGCCCCATACTAGGCTCTGCGGGATGGGGGGGCCTTAGCAGACATGGGCAACTGCACCAAAACCCCAGGCAAGCGGCTAACCAAGGTAGGGAAAGGGGGCAGAGGGGGAGGGAGGCCCATTTCATCCCACATCTCCATCTCAGACCACTACCATCCTTTCCTTTCCGCTGTATGGATGATTCTGCCTCTGTCTGTTCTCCTTGTTTCTCCATCCCTGTCCCTTTCTGCCTCTCAGTGGCTAAACCACCTGAAGTCGAGGTGTTATCAAGAAGGATGCTCACTTTGGTGGCTCCTGATACCCAAGCCCCTCTGATGCATACCACTCCCTCATCCACCAGTTGGTTGCTGCTGGGTCAAATAAGGACAACACTCCTGTTCTTTTAATAATTGTGTGGACAAGAGAATGTCAGCAAGTGAAATTCCTGCTACAATTCCTTCTACTTGACAAACACTGAAAGGACGGGAACCCTGTCCCTTAGTTTACCTGGCAGCCTGATCCACCAGCCTCAGGCTCATGAGGCCTGAGATTATTAGGATGGGACCACAAGTGGGTTTTGTAGAACAGCATATGCTGAAAGGCTCCCTCTTTTCTCTCTCTATACTTGGTATAGATCCATTTCCCTTCTCTTGCATCTAAGCAAAAAATGCATATCGCACAATGCCTTTACACTCTTTCTCTTCATGATGTATGAGGGAGCCTCCAGTGGCCTAGGGGATAAAAGCCTCGTGACTTGAAGGTTGGGTTGCTGACCTGAAAGCTGCCATGTTTGAATCACACCCAGGGAGAGTGTGGATGAGCTCCCTCTATCAGCTCCAGCTCCAAGCGGGGACATGAGAGAAGCCTCCCACAAGGATGGTAAAACATCAAAACATCCGGGCATCCCCTGGGCAACGTCCTTGCAGACGGCCAATTCTCTCACTCCAGAAGCAACTCCAGTTGCTCCTGACACGAAGAAAAAAAAAAAAGATGTATGAGCCTTGTAGTTTGATTGGGAAACAAAACATCCAGCCAGGTGGGCATCACGTGTCCCACAGAATGGTAGTCCTATGGGAATTCTGTAGCGCAAGGCGTGGAATTTCTCTCATAGTCCTGTATCAACCTTTCCGTATTGGACAGCAGGATTTGTAAGGGGATGGCTGCTCTTCTGTATATAGTGGTGTGATACAGAAGTCGAGAAATGACATAATTCTGGGTTGCTGTGAGTTTTCGGGGCTGTATGGCCATGTTCCAGAAGCATTCTGGAACATGGCTATACAGCCCAGAAAACCCACAGCAACCCAATGATTCCGGCCATGAAAGCCTTCAACAAGACATAATTCTGTTTATTAGTGCTTGTTTATATGTGTGTACTTGTGTGTATGGAGAGAAAAATCAAGTGAGTTGTGGAGGTAATATATACTATATAGAGATGAAAGGCAAACCATCGTTATCAATGTTGTGTCCTGAGGAAGGAAGTTAAACTCTCATACGTATTAAGTTATGTTTAGTAACTTAAGTACTTCAATAAAATCAAGATGCAAGAGCCCATGAAATGGATGAACAATTGTAACTGGGGGCAGCGAGAGTCTGAATGAGGTCTCCAGCTAGTGATTTCACTACTACATGCCCAACCGCAATGTGAAACTTAAGTAAAAAGACAGGACCTAGGTGCTACAACTAGCATCAATGTGATTTTTGATTGTTCAAAAAATATATTTTTTCACATCATTGTTCTAGAAGTAATCGGTACAATGTACTTGTCATATAGTCTCATCTATAAATCAATGTCACGTGTAAGCCAAGGCAGGTTTTAGGGCAAAAATTAAGGATTTTGATATGACTTGTGGCTAAGTTGAGAGTCATTCTGCAAAGAGGGGAAAGCACCAATGCCACCCCTGGATTCATTTCCCCACCCAGGCATTCAAAAAGGCCAGAAGCGGCACTATGGCTGAGAAAAAAGAGAGGTCAGTGCTTCTTTTAGGTTGTCCTGGGATGAACTAAGATCTTGCCTTTTGCCAGTATACTCAAAGGAGACAATTCCTTTTTTGGTAAGAATTAATATATGTAAATTGACCCAGTGTTAAGTCAACCCAGGTTTTTTGGGTTGATTTTTTCTGATTAAAATGTCTAGACCAGGCGAGGGCAAACTTGGGCCCTCCAGGTGTTTGGCACTTCAACTCCCACAATTCCTAACACCCTACCCGCTGTTAGGAATTGTGGACATTGAAGTCCAAATCACCTGAAGGGCCCAGATTTGCCCATACCTGATCTAGATGTATACATGAGTATATAGGGTAGGTTGTTATGTGGAACTGATGGCTTTGTTCTTCTTATGTGTCTTTACATCATTTTTACGTATGGCAACCCTATTATGGGGTTTTCTTGGTAAGATTTGTTCAGAGGGGGGTTGCCACTGCTTTTCTCTGAGGTTGAAAAAAGGGTATGACTAACCTGATTTCCATGATCAAGTAGGGATTCAAATCCTGGTATCCCAGAGTTCTAGTCTAACACTTAAAACATGATTACACCACGTTAGCTCTTTATAAAATACAATGGTTCTCAACCTTTGGTTCCCAAGAAGTTTTGGCCTTCAACTCCCAAAAATCATAACAGCTGGTAAACTGGCTGGAATTTCTGGGAGTTGTAGGCCAAAACACCTGGAGACCCACATGCTGAAAACCACTGATATAATATTTGTATACATTATGCAGATGTGTATATAGGTTAGGTAAAAGTTTCCCCTTGACTTTAAGTCTAGTCGTGTCCGACCCTGGGGGTTGGTGCTCATCTCCATTTCTAGCCGAAGAGCAAGCATTGTCCACAGACGCCTCCAAGTTCATGTGGCAGGCATGAGTGCATGGAGCGCCGTTACCTTCCTGCCATAGCGGTACCTACTGATTTACTCACATTTGCATGTTTTTGAACTGCTAGGTTGGCAGAAGCTGGGGCTAACAGCGGGAGCTCACCCTGCTCCCCATATTTGAACTGCCGACCTTTCAGTCAGCAAGTTCAGCAGCTCAGAGGTTTAAACTACTGCACCACCAGGGGCCATGATGTCTGTATGCATAATAATAATAATAATAATAATAATAATAATAATAATAATAATAACAACAACAACAACAACAACAACTTTATTTTTGTACCCCACCTCTATCTCCCCAGAGAGATTCGGGGTGGCTTACACATGGGACAAAATGTTCACAAAACATTAAAACAAAACAATCAATTAAAACAAAAACACGGTTAAAATAAACATAGCAAAGCATAACAATCAGATAAAAAAACAATTAAATAAAACATAAGGGAATAAAACAACAGCATTATGATTCGCTCAAACAATACATGATAAAAAAACAATAACCAGAAATACTGAGATGGGCATCTCTCAAGGACACACCATCCGCGTTGGTAAAAGCATGTTCCTTCTGTGACTGTGTTGGGACTGCATTTGTGAGGTGAGCAGGATGGGCTTTAGGATCTATGCCTTTTACAAATATTAGGAAATGTGTATCTGTGAAATATGCGACTCTTTGAACGCTGGAGGCACTCAGGTATGGGTACTAGATTGTCTACGCCTCTCTTCCTGCCACCCTGTCAAGACAAGGATCACGTTTGGTAGAAGAGGGAAGATACTGCAGCATGGTTATGCAAGAAAAGAAATGCCAGCTTATGTATGTGTTAGGTTCATGTCTGTTAAATGCCCATTCATTTCTATATGTTGGTTCTTTTGTGTCTCTCTGTAGAGTTTTCTTACATATCCATAGCTGATTAGAAATCAAAAAACATTGCTGACATAGGATCAGGTGATGCAACTGGCTAGCTTCCTATGGGGTTGGATGAGTTAGCACTCAGTAGAGTAGAAGGTAATCAATATTTACTCAGCTGTAGGGCATATGTATTAGGTTGTATGCTATGCTACAAACCTTGATGCCAGGGTACTGCATGCCTTTATGCCAGTTCTAATTTAGATTAATGGTTTTTAGGTAAAGGTAAAGGTTTTCCTGTGACATTAAGTCTAGTGATGTTCGACTCTGGGAGTTGGTGCTCATCTCCATTTCTAAGCCGAAGAGCCAGCATTGTCCATAGACACTTTCAAGGTCATGGGGCTGGCATGACTGCATGGAGCGTCGTTACCTTCCTGCTGGAAGACCTATTGATCTACTCACATGTGCATGTTTTTGCACTGCTAGATTGGCAGAAGTTGGGGCTAACAGCAGGAGTTGTTAACCCCACTCACTGGATGCGAACCGCAAGTCCAGCAGCTCAGCGGTTTAACCCGTTGTGCCACCAGGGGCTCCCTCTAATTATCTTTACCTGTATAAGAAAAGCCTTTTCCCAATCTGGAGCACTCTAGTTATGTAGGATAATAACTCCCATAGCATCAGCAACACAAAGGGAGCCAGTTCAAGGAAGCCTGGAAAAATCAGGTTGGTGATGGACTAAGAATTTTGTTAAAGAGTTTTCACATGATTACAGTCCTCAGGATTCCTTAGGTTACTTGTATAGGACATTGTCATATCATGGTCTAATGGCTGGTTTCAGCATTGCAATTCTGTTTGCAGTGAAAATGGGAACAAACTAGCATTTTGCTTCTTCCTTTCACGCTGTCCCCTAACAATGCTCTATTAGCACAGAATGCCCTGTCTGTCCACTGCCCACCTCGTAAATTTTTCCTCATGATTTGTGCTTTGCCCTTCTTATACAGCCCCTTTTTTAAACTGGAAGAATTGTGACATTTCAAGATTTGGCTCATTATCAAAACAAATTGCCATTTTATATATTTATTAGTATGTGATTTTGCAATTGCGTAATAACGCGTTTCCAATTTCCTGTGCACACATCCATCTCGCCATACCTCTCATCATAATAAATATAGTTAGCAACAGATTGCAAATCCATATATTATACCAATTAGTTTTTATTGCTAAAACATGATACAGTTATTAGTTATCAGTTTTAAGGTGTTGGGGCTGCAATAGGAAAACTCTGAGGGTTCCAACTGATTACAATGATTGCAAGTTTGAATCTAGCACATCACAATTAAAGATGTGCATCTATATTCACAATGCCATTCTTGTTAATAAGTCAACACTGTTAGAATGTACATGAATACAGCTAGACACACAAAACAAAAACTTTTCCAAAAATATCATTGCAATATATCACACATGAAAGGGAAGCTTATATAACAAGTGAAAAAGCAGAATAGCACCAGGAAAGAATTGCAAAATTATGCAGTTAGACAAAGAATTGAATAAGATATGTGAACATATGATCTTTGTGGGTATATTTGTGTTGCTGTTAAGTATTTATGTTTAATTCTCTATATATTAATTTACTCTTTGTGTGTGTGTGTTGTGTCTCGTCAATTTATTTATTTATTTATTTATTTACAGTATTTATATTCCGCCCTTCTCACCCTGAAGGGGACTCAGGGCGGATCACATTATATACATATAGGGCAAACATTCAATGCCCATATACACATAGAACCGAGACAGAGACAGATGCAGAGGCAATTTAACCTTCTCCTGAGGGGATGTTCGATTCTGGCCACAGGGGAAGTAGCTGCTTCATCATCCACTGTGACGGCACTTCCTCATTCCAACGTCGTAAATTAGTTAAATTTGCCTCCCCACGTTATAAGTGGTACCTTATTTCCTACTTGATAGATGCAACTATCTTTTGGGTTGCTAGGTCAGCAACGAGCAGGGGCTATTTTTTTATTTTTTTATTGACGGGTGCTCACCCTGCCATGGGCTGGCCTCGAACTCATGGCCTCATGGTCAGAGTGATTTATTGCAGCAGGCTGCTCACCAGCCTGCGCCGCAGCCCTGCCTATCTGTCTTGTCAGTGTTGTGGTGGTACCTGAGAATGGCTAAGGAATTCACAGTGCTCATATTTGAATCTGATCTTATCCAACCTGGATAAAACCTCTCAGAATTGAACATGCATCTGAACATAATTTGCAATAGAAATCAAGGATTGCAATATCATATGCATAATGTGCCCTTTAAGAGTGTATATCTGAAGAATGTGCATATTGTAAAAAGGTACACGAGCTTCTTTTTTGGTAGACTATACAAAAACACTGAAACTTGAAAAATGCACACAAAAATGTGTATATTTTGAAAATACATATGGAAACCCACAGTAGTTTTCATGCAACGCTTATAAACTGAAATACATCTCAACTGAAACAAGCTTTGAGGTGAAAATGGAGAGCATCACTAAAAGCAAAGTTGAAAGAACGGCCTATTTTTAATGTGAGGTCAGCTCCTGTGATGGGTCAGGGAGCATGTTTTCTGCCTGGAGAAGAAAATACCCCTTCAAGGGCTTGAACAGACTGCCAAAAATACCAAACATAAATAAATCAGATGGAGGCAGCTGAAAATTCCCCTTCTAGCTTTCAATAATATTACACACTATAGAGAGCTTTTGTATTTAAAAGGTTGATGCTGTCCTTTGATATTTCCAGAAGAGGCCACAAAACCAGCTTTTGGGTGGCATTTGCTGCCACAGAGCTTCACTTCACCCATCCCCTTTTCCAGTGGCATCTCTTTCTTACTGCCAAGTCTTCTACACAGATAAACACACACACGCATGAATGTGTACCAGAAACAGATGAGTGTGGTATGACTTGGCCTTAGCGTCGCTGTCTGTCTGCCTTACAGCACAAGCAAAATGTATCTACTAATTCATCTGGTTTGTTACCAAAGTGCACTGGAGGCTATGTGGGCTTAACTGTTGATTTTCTGTTATCGGAAGTGACATTAAGATAAATTTGGGACTGAGAAAAATGTGAGACTCCTCCCTCCTCCCCCGGGACATTGTTTCCATCTCACACCTCCCATTTCCCTCCTTTATCCTTCCTCCTTTCCATATTCTCCATGGCCAAAATCTCTGCTTCATCAGAATTCCCCAGGAGCTAGGGTTCTGCCTAACCATGCTTAGCTAATTGCAAGCTATGCGACAGGAGAATAAGAAGCCCCCGGAGGCCCCCGGCTCCCCCTCTACCAGCAACGACGTGGATGAAATTATCGATGGCGTGTCATATCCCCCGCTGCAGAATTACTCAGTGCTGCATGGCCTGGTGGGGCCAGCCTGCATCTTCTTGCGCCAGAGCATCGCCGTCACACAGATCGTATGTACTTGCGCTTCTGTCATTGCACCACTTCCATGGCACATCAGGGCATGGTGTGCATTGCTCCCTCTCCTCTTGCCACCTTGGTATGGGCCTTTTCACACAACACAGTTATAGCAGTTTGGTTAAGCTTTAGAGCTGTCTGGCAACTTCATCACGCGGGCTTTTTTACCCATCGTAGGACGCTTCAAGCACAGTTCCTGGATAGAGCCCACCAGATCCCATCAGACAACACACAGCTAATTCTGGCGGGCCTCCATTCACGAGCTGTGCTGGAAACAGAATGAGGAAAGCATGGGGGTAAGCCCAGCGGGGACGCTTCCCCGCATGGGATTGGTAAGGGGGCAATGTGGGGTGATGGGTTCTCACGCTGCCTGCTGGATTTGCCCCACGGATGTCTCCACTTCCTCCCCAGATTCAGGACCTCAATGTGATGAGGTCCTGGGAGAGATCCTAAACCCTACTTCTTCAACTGCAAGTCCCAGGGTTTAGTTGTATTGAACCATTGCAGTTAAAGTGGAATCAGAGCACCATAACTGTCCAGTGTGAAAAAGCCCTTATAAGTGAATGCTGATGTATAGCTGGATGTTTCAGTTTTGAGCCAAGCATTGTTGTTTCCTCCATTAAGTTTAATAATCTTACCTTTAGGAAGGTGTGTTAGCTGACAAAACCCAACCTTTGAGTTACTTTCTGCTGTACATGTAGCTGGCTACTGTAGGTGGAGATGTTCAGTCCAACAATAAGAGTCACTTATTGGTTGATTGATGATTACGGCACTTATATGTGCTGTAGGGTGTACATTTTCATGAGGGTTAGGCATGGAGGTAGAAAAAAAACTGTAAATAAAAAACACCTTTGTTTACCTGAGAGAACATCTCACCAGGAACCTCTAGATCAGTGGTTCTCAACCTGTGGGTCCCCAGGTGTTTTGGCCTACAATTCCCAGAAATCCTAGCTAGTTTTCCAGCTGTTAGGATTTCTGGAAGGCCAAAACATCTGGGGACCCCAGGTTGAGAACCACTGTACTAGATCCTCCAGGGCAGCTTTCATCAGAAGAATGTATTAATAAAAATCCACGAATAATCAAATATACAAATGTTAAACCTGTAAAGGGGAGGGGGAAGGCAATTGTAGTGCTTTAAGTTGACCGTTGGTTCTCAGCTTACAATAATCTCCTGCCAGATGTGCTATTTCTATATTACAAAATGGATGGGGATCCTGGGGCTGAGAGAGTGAATGACATACCCAAGGGGCCTGGTGAACACATGAGAGAGGCAATTTTTCTATTGGGGACCTCCTGATTAGATGCTCACTCTCTTAGCCACTTTGTAACACCAGCATTTGAGTAGCTCAGATGCACACTAAGCTTTTACTCTTAGGAGAACCCTTTGATATCTCTTTGAGGAGTCAGAGGAGCTTTGCTCAAATAACCTGTAGACTAAAATATGGTTGCACTGAACCCAACAGTGATGCAACATGAGGCTAAACTTTTCCGCCAATATATTTCGTAGAAAGTTCTATTGAATTTACTGGGCTTTGCTTCCATGTGAACATAGCTAGAAATCTGGTGCCAAAGAAACAAGGGTTTGTTTTTTTTCCACAGAAAGAATGAACTAGGTGAAGGGGAACATGAATGAAACTATATTTGGGAAATAGCGTGTTACTAGAAGGTCATAACAGAAGTTTATATGCAGAATGGGTGTGGATGGCCAAAGCAGCCAGTATTTGCTTATTTAAGAGATTCCTTCTTTCTTCCGTTCTCCAGGACAGAGAGCTGCGGCCAGAGGAAATTGAGGGTAAGCTGGAAATACTATCATATCTATCTTTTTTTTTAGTTATAAGGGCTGCAATCCTACCTCTTCTACAGTAGCAGGGCTGACCCTACCTTTAGGTGGATTGAAGAGTCCATCTCAGTCAACTAATTTTTGCTGCTATGAAAGCAAATTTGTTGCTATTGTGCTTTCATTTCAAGGAAGCAAGATACTGCTTGGATTTTCTACATCAAGTACCAAGTAACTTGACTCCCCTTTAATATCTTGAGAAACAAACAAACCCAGTTAAAAGGCATTGTGCGTCTATTTTGTTTTTTCCTCTTCTTGATTTTTTTCTGTCAAGAAAAAAGGATTGAGAAAGAACAAAAAACACAAAGGAGTAAAAGAAAAGGCAATGACATCTGGATCCTTGTCCCTTGTAAAATGCTTTATTTGTGGCAAATGATTTCAAAATAAATACTTTGTCTGGAGGCACCCTTTGGGCCATCATGTTCTTGTAGTAACACCCACAGCAACTATTCCACCAGAGCCTCCAATGTGAGTTCAGGTATTAGTAATAGTGAAATGCAAAACCTCCAGTTATCCCAGTTTGGCAAAGGCAGTTCCCATTCATTCTGCCAACGTACTTATTTCTCCTGGTTTTAAAATATCCCAGTTTCTCTCTTCTCCTCTCATTTCTCTGATTTGTCCTAAGCTTACTTCAGTTGCTGCAAATTGATTCGAAATGAATGAATGAACGAATGAATGAAGTTCAGAGATGGTGAGACAGTGAAGAAAAGGCGAGAAGGAATGAGTTCAAAGCACACAAGTATTGTACTTAATTGACTGAATGTGAAAAAAGGCAGAATTTTGCCCTTTCATGTAGACCCAAGCAAGAGCAAATGGCTGCAGCCTCTTCTTGCCTATGTTTTTCTTCTTTAATATCTTTTGTCATCTTAACTACACTGTTTTTATTTGACTACATGTGTCCCAGTTTTCATCTGCGGATGTTGGAGGGTATGGAACGCAACAATTCTGTATAGTAGCTTGCAAAATTGATGTGTAACTCATTCTTGGCCCAGTCTTCTCCTTTGTATTGGTGCTTGTAAGACACATATGAATTATTGGATTCTCAAGGAGATCTACCGTAATTGATCAACAAGTTGAAAAAAGCAGTAACAAGCTCATAAGATGCCGTTTTTTCTTATGTAAGTCTAGTTGAATTCTTTTCTCCTTCCAGAGCTAAAGGAGGCCTTCAAGGAATTTGACAAAGACCGTGATGGCTACATCAGCTACAAGGACCTGGGGGAATGTATGCGCACCATGGGTTACATGCCCACTGAAATGGAGCTCATTGAATTATCTCAGCAGATCAGTAAGTTTCTAGAGTTGCTAAATCAACCCAAATCTAAAGGCACCACTATGGAGTGTTGCCAAGGTGGTGAATTACACAAGTGAATTATCCCATTTTAGCATGTTTCCAGTTGTTTCCAGTGTCAGGTATTGATTGTGCCTGTTCCTCACTCTTGTGCTGGCTGGTGTTTTAACAGTCTTTGACAACACTCTTTTTTAGGACTTCTTGCAATTAATCTTCATTCACACATTGATAGAACACATCCATGAGGGTATTAGTGGTGTTGGCATGCTTCCATGCAAGAGAAGTGGTATATCTAATTTTGATTTTATTCTGAAATTTAAAATAACTGTCCAGGGTGCTGAACCTATTTTGAGGATAAGGTTCTGCACCTTGAAGTTCAGATCAAAGCCTGGGATGAATTCATTGCTCCACTGACATGGAAGCCACCAATCACCACTAAAATACCTTGATCCTGATGGGGAGTATCTCAACTTCAATTTGTTTCATTTGGTGCACTTTTTATTGAGCTTTTTAGCTCAATTCATCCAAATTAGTATCTGATCTTGAGGAAACCCAGCATAACTGTTTTGTTTTTGTTTATTTGTTGTTGTTTTTTTTTTACTAGAGTCATCCCTCCAAGTTTCATGCCAGGGCCTTTTCCGGTCCTATCTAGAAATGGTAGGGATTGAAGCTGCCTGTTGCAGGCAAAGGATCTATTTCCCTACCACTAAGTTAGAACTTGGCTTTGCCTGTTTTCCAAAAGGAGAAAATTTGTTTCATACACACTGCATCAAGTGCTAAACAAGCAAAATAATCAAGCAATAATTTTCCTGGAAACAGAACCTGGATTGGTACTAATGTGTTTCTCATTGCTTTGCAATTAATATAGAAGTAGCATGCAACCTCCGTGTTATTAATGTGCTGCTTTTCATTTTCAAAATTGTATGTACCTTATTTACAAAAATGTACTTCAAAATAGGAAGATGGCCAAAAATCCTTTTAGCAATAATTGAATAACCTAGACATTATATGTAAAAGTAATAATCAAAGGTTACTCAGTATACTGAAAAATTGAAAGCTGTTACAAGTCATTCCATTGTTGTATCATAATAACTCTAGCTGGGACTAGTAATTGGATTTAGAACTATATATTTGTTCAAGCAAACGAGAATGTAAGTCATGAAGAGGGACATTGAGATCTCATGAGTACCCTTTCTGCCAGAGGGCAATTAATTTTAATTTAAGCCGAAATTGACTCAGGAAGCATTTGCTTCAATAGGGTTAGGCAGAAGATCAATTCATATTCATGTCAAGAAATATCATTCACCTTTCCTTCTATGGCTTTTGCACATTATCAGTATCTCAGTGGTATCCATTGGGATGTACAGAGCACAAATGTAACCCTTTCCATGCTATAGAGAACTTTGTATTTCAGGTGAAATCTACATTGTGATAATAAAGAGCTCGGTACCTCTTTGAAGATTAAGCACTGTATTATCAAATTGATATTTAAGAACTACAGTTCATTTGATCAGATTTATGGAATTTTTCCAGACTTTCAGTTATATATGTGGTACACATGGCTGGTGATTGAACTGTAGACAATGTACTCAGAGGAGAATAAATACAGAAAGGGCTGGTAGTGACAATGACATTACTAACAGTGGCCATTAGCAAAGCTTTGGATGATAACTCAAACACCTTTGCAGCAGGTAAGTCAATTAACATACTTAAAGTAATGAGAATCTATTATCTTGATTCAAAACTCAAATGATAGACCAGAAGCTCCTAAAGAATGGCTACACCACCATTTTCTGTTTAATCTCCCCAGATATCATTATATATAAAGAGCAAGGTGATCTTTAACATAGCCATCCTCAAGATTCTTTGACATTCTGATATTCACCAATAACACAAAATGCCATTGAGTCTCACAAGTACACATAGCAACTCTTTCCCCTCCAAACCCCACCAATTAGTCGTAATGCCAAACTAAAATGAAAGAAATGCTGTGGAATCCATATTTTTAATACACTTCCTTATGATCATTTATGCACAATTGTGAAGTCTCATTTTGAGCATTAGAAAAGACTCGTTGTGCTGCTCAACCTAACTTTGATCAGGCTGCCTCCACTTTTGACTTTATCCCACAGGCGGGAGGGAAGGGGGGAGTGGAGGAAAGCAGGGGAAAGCATCCTGATAAGTGGGGACCCATCTTACTTTGGCAAGATCTGTCTTTGGGGATGGCCAGCCATCCCATTACCTTGTAGCTCGCCTCGAGCTGTGAGGAGAGGCGGGTAAGAAAAAAAATTATTATTACAATTATTTCCCTGTCTTTTTCCAGCTTTTCTCCGCTTCTTATCATTTTCTTGAATCGGGAGACAGGAAACACTTGACTCCTGAAAATGGAGCCTTATCTTGTGTTTGCCATCTGGCAAGCCTGATCCCAACTGGCAGCTACCAGAAGTGACTGTGCATCATTGGATGGCCTCTGTAGGACTCCATTTTGCCAGAGTATGAAAACGGAGATAAAATGAGTGAAAGCTAAGGTGTGATAACATCCTTTGCCATATGAAGTTAAGAAATAGTGGCAGCTGGTGGCTTCCTTCTCAGTGGGAAAGTAACTGCTCTGGTTTTAGTCTAGACTTTAAAGTAACTACACCGCATACTGGATCCAATACCCCAAATAGGTTCAGTACTTTAGTGAACTTCTTTAAAGTTCAGACTGAATCCCAAAGCCAATTCACCACCTCACTGACATAGAAACCACCACTAGAAATTCTGTATATTTTAAGGACTTTTAGCATAGTAGGAACAGAAGCAAAGAAACATTGGATGGGAGTCAAAATCCCCTAAACAAACACAGGTCCATCTTCCTAAAGGACACATGAGCATACCACCCATAGACAGAGCCAGACAGTGTACTATCCACAAATGACTTGCACAGAGACCTACAGTTCAGATATCATCCATTGTTTTAAAAAGAAAGAAAACATTCCAAGGGACTTAATTATTCTTTCCTTTGCTAAAAAGCTTTTCAAGGAAAACTCACAGTGGTGCTTTTTCATGTTGTGCATGTAGCATTCTTCCTGCACAGATTGTGTTTACAAAACGGTTGTGTGGATCAGTTATTAGGAGGACATGGCACTTGTGATGTGGTTTTCTTAATGCAACACACATCTTGATGTTCGGCAACTATTGGAGCTTTGTTACAACCACATTCAATCCTTATAAAGAGAGATGGTTGAAGGGAAAGGGATGACAGATGGAAGGACATTCAAGTTGTTGGCCAGGAGATGGCCCATAAATGCTCAGTCAGGTACTATCCAGCCCCCTCCTACCTAAAACAGTCTCTCTCTATACCTACAGCTGGAGGAAAAGTGGATTTTGATGACTTTGTGGAGCTGATGGGTCCCAAGATGCTGGCAGAGACTGCAGACATGATTGGGATGAAAGAACTACGGGATGCCTTCCGTGAGGTGAGAATCACACAACCCATTACCCTGAGGACCTTAGGTGTGTATGTGCAAAGAGTGGAGGAAATTGCTACAACTTTGGCCCTGCCTTTCTATACAAAGATCTTTATACTCAGCTCTCTACTACTAGTAGTATAACGGATTTAATTTAATACAATACAAAGAGCTTTTGAACTTCTCTCCAGCTGTTACTTTGTGTGTGAATGCCAGCAATGGTTGTGCAGGAAAGGCACAGGTATATCTGATTGGAACATGGAAAGAACCTCCTTCATTGCTGCTCCTAGGATCTGGAACCCTTTCATAATGTTAAATTGGCATCTCCAGCTTATGTTTCTGTGGGCAGGTAAAACTCTTTCATTTCAGTAGGCCTTTGAGGACTGATGGCTCAAGGGGAAGGGGCCTTTCATAGTATGCAGTGTTGCCTGTGGTGCATTCCCAAGGAATCTCAAGGTCAGCTTCTGCTACATGTTGACCATAGAATGGCACCAGAGGAGCTAGATATTCCCAGAGAGACCATACTAATCAAATCCATGAATAATTAAATCCCCAAAAGTTAAATCCCTGTGAATGTGCAGGGCTGACTGTATTTGTTATTTTTCTTTTTAACAGTCATACTTTTAATTCTATTGAATGTCTTTCTAGCCTTTCCTTCACTGTCACACCATCTCTGAACTTGTCATGGTCATGGGAAAGATTTGCCCATTATACCAACAGGGACATAGTTGTTGGAGAGGAAAAATAAGGGCTTTGCCATTCAAATAATATTTTGCTCATCAATGATAATTTTTCTTCAGTCCCCAAATGTCTAGCATTGCAGAGAGTGTGATACTGAATAATTCATACTTAGAACTCTTACTTTTTATGTTGTCATACCTTTGGTTATGTTCTTATGTCTGCCCTTTTCTCTTTAGATACTAAAATTTTATTTCTAAATGCTTAAGTTTTAAGTTACTGAAATACTTTAAAAATACGTTTTAGGTTACTGAAACGGAAAACTCCATTTAAGCGAAGCTCTTATTTGGGAGGCAATGTCCTCTTTTCACTACCAATCGGCATTGTTTGTGTGTGCATGTGTCTTTAGGTGGTCTGTCCACTTATGGCAATCCCATTAATTTCACAGGCTTTCTAAGGAATACTCAGAGGTGGTTTAGCCTTCCTCTGAAATATAGCCTACAGCATCTGGGATCTGTTGGTGATATGCCATCCAAATACATATCACTTAGATCCTCTGGGTGGCATTTACTCCAGCCTGCCAGAACTCTACTGGCAACTGTCATCCAGAGGACCTTTTCATCGGCTGCCTCGAGACTGTGAAATGACCTGCTGGAAGAGCTCCAACAGCTAGCAAAGCAGCAGCCAGAATTTAAAACACAACTTAAGAACTATCTCTTACAGCAGGCCTACTCAGTCAATTTTAACTTGTGAATTGTAACCTGCATTTTATCAGTAAATTTTAATCTGCATGTTGTGTGTATATTTGTTATATCTCTTTTAATAGTGTTCTGTTTATTTCATTATTTTAATCATGTTGTACCCGGCTTGAGCCGCGAGGAGAGGCAGGGAATAATTACATCATCATCATCATCATCATCATCATCATCATCATCATCATCATCATCATCATCAGGGTTAACCCTTCTTAACGTCTAAGATCAGATGGGATCAGGTTTCTTTTAGTGTATTTAGGCAACATTTTTCTATATCAATGCCTAGAAAGCTTCACAGCATTCACCTGTTATCATTGCTAATTTCTACTCTGGGGAGTTTTTAGTTTCTGCACTCTACCCACTCCAGATTATAAAAGAGCATATACTAGACACCAAGTTAGAACAACAGTGAAACAACTATTGGCAACAATGCATCAGAAAAAATGATAAAAAGAAATGGTGGTACTGACAAGAATTTGCCTTGACACTATCCAGTTCATAGGGGTCCTGATATTAAGAGAAATGAGTGTATGATGAAATAGAACAGATGGGTAATTGTGTTTTCTGCCCTTGCGACCCATCAGGGGCTGCTTACATGCCAAAAATGCTGTTAAAAAGAAATGGGTACAAGTTTATTTCTGATTTTGAAAAAATTGTTATATCTGATGTCACAGTAAAAGGGGCCCTTCAACCTGTTAAAACCATATATAATTGTTTCTGAAAGCTTTCAGGAGAGGAAATTTGCTTTCCTATAGAAAGCAGTAAGAGGGCAAACTGGGGAGCTGAGAGAGGTTAAGGGCTGCAATAAGATCTTGGAGGACTATGTGCAGCTCTAGGGCCATACTTTTTCCACTCCTGAGCTAGAAGGATACATGTGAAATTTTGAGACTAGCCAGATAATCCACCGTAGGCAAGTTGGAAAACATTGCTCAGGGTCCAATATCCAGGTGGTGTAGTGTAAACCTCTACATGCAAAATTATGTGCTGATTGTGCTGTGGTTATAGGTTGAATGGACACCATTGCACAACCAAGTGAGTATTACTGTCATCTCTACAGGTTGATGCATATTGACATTGTCTACAACTGATAATTGACTTCAGATATTAAGCATTGGACAAAGAGGTCCAACTATGCCTATAAGAGAGCTTATGGATAGGTTTGTAGCTGTTGTCTGTTGATAGCAAAGAGATATTTGAAACAGGAATAGTAAAGCCCATAACTGCAGCAAGGGAAGATTCCAGACTGATAATGAAATTCTTTTAGTGAAATATATATGTGACTGAGGTTCTCAGATTGTTATATTTGCATGAGCATCTTTTTAAAGATGGCAGTGTGTAACTGCTGAAATGTGTGGTGCATGCAAGTCCTGTGATGAATATGGCCTGTAAGTACCAAGCACTTTACTCACTAGTTTTATCAGTTCATCAAAAGAGGAACGAGACAGAATGATATCCCTTGGATTCTGGGAGATGAGGTGGGACTCTATGAATGGCAGACTTTTGAAGCAGTGTACTAGAAGGAGTCATCTTCTTTTCCTTTCCTCTTTCTAGTTTGACACAAATGGCGATGGGCAGATCAGCATCGCTGAGCTACGTGAAGCCATGCGTAAGCTCCTGGGGCAGCAGCTGAACTACCGTGAGGTAGATGAGATCCTCAAAGATGTTGATCTCAATGGGGATGGCCTTGTGGACTTTGAAGGTACAAGAGAAAATAGAAGACTTTCCTTTCTTTTCTGATTTTGTATTTACTACTGAAGGTAAGGTGTGAAGACCAAGATGAAGCACCTGTAAGAGTTCCCAGCAAAAGATCATACAAGGACCATCTACACTGCTACATAATGTGGCATAGTAATCACATTAGCCTGGAGCATCCAAACGACACACCAGGCTAATGTGTTTTGACCTGGAATAAACCTGTTCATCCAGGTTTATTCTGGGTTATAAAAATACCTACAAAAATCCAGATCTTCATGCCTCAATATGGAGGCTGGTTTTTAAAAAAACTTTTGGGGGTCAAACAGGAGAGGGGTGCAGGAAGGGAAGATGATACCCCTGACCACCCATGCGACCGTGCACTGACATAGGTAGGTGTATGGCTACCCCCCAGTCAAAAAGACAGGGTTTTGACTGACGGTGTGGCCATAAAATGCTATGCGAACCAGCATTTTAAATTTCAATTCATGTTGTATTTTTGGCCTTTGTAGAAGGGCTCAGAGAAGAAGATAAAATTTCTGCTGATCCAGTAAGGTAATATATTTTACCATGGTTTCCCCGTGGAACTTTTTTGCCCACACCACAGCAGAGGACTTGGAAGAAACAGTTTCCCCATTCATCTTCCAGTCTCTGTAAAATGACTAATTAATCATTGGTGCAGAACCAGTTTAAAGATTCCTCAATCAGCCTAACTGGCCTATTCCTTTTTGGTTATCTATGACCTCTGAGAAACAAACTTGTGATGTTAAACCTTTTCTGGTTCTAAGTTTCTAAAACAGGATATTGTCTAGACAGAAAATGGCTGGATTGCTATTATCTTCCTCTCATTGCCTCTTTTCGTTAGGAGCAGATGGGATAGGCTTGCTACATTCTACATGTGATGGCAACATTTTTGGACTTCTTTTTGCAGAATTTGTGCGGATGATGTCTCGCTGAGAGCTGCTAATAACAGCCAAGGGAAACGTGCCTTATAGAGCTGAGAGTCTTCAAGCTGCCATACATTCCAGGGTAATGAATCTGATCATCTGGAGCAAGGGCAACATGAAAGAACTTCCCACACATCCTGTGTACCCTGCCAAGAGCCAAACAATCAGTTCAGAAATCCAGAGATCCACAGCAACTTCACAACTTGCAGCAGCATATGACTTGACCCCCAGCCACCACCTAATCTACTGCAGTAGTTGGTCTCTCTAACTTTGGATACCATCATATCTTGACTCTGAATCATTTGCTCTACTGCTGAACTTTCACGTTATGCATACCTTAAGGAGGGAGTAGGGAACAGTGTTAACCAACACTTCATAAAACTGGTTCTGCATACAGTTGTGTTCCAAATATTCCAAATGCCTATTTGTTCTCTCCAAGAGGAAGCTTGTTTTTACCTTTCTCTATATATAGTATCTATGTTTTAAAATGTATTTTGTTTCCCACTGTGGCCTGAGTTGTACTACTACTACTACCACCACCACCACCACCACCACCACCACCACCACCACCACCACCACCACCAGTACCTCATTTCTGGGGCATGATGTCATTACTAGCTAGCCTTCCTATGTCCAATGGAAGTGCAAAAGTGATAGAAAGGGCAGAAAAAATGTGGCCTGGTTCTTGACCTGGATACGATGACAGTTGCTCTTGTCCACTTTAATGACTAAATGGGATTTATGATAACCCAAACATTCATAAGAACTGATGGAAGAAACAGGGATGATCCTGAAATGCTTCTTCGGTGACAGGGCTAAGAATTGGATGCTGCATTCCACTGTTACCAAGACTCACTTTTCTTTTCCTAGGCTCTGCAAAAGTTAGACTGCTTTAAAGACCGTTCTTCAATTACACATGTATAGCACATATTTCACCTATACTTGGGCTCAGAATCCCATATGCTTGCAGTTTTCAAACTGTGCTCTGGAGAATTCTGGGATCCTCTGGAAGTTTATTAGAGGTTCTCCACAATATAAAACCAGTAATGGTTGACTAACTTTCCCCATTATCTATTTAAAATACCCAGACTTACAGAAGTGCTGGGTGAAGTCTAAGTTCATGTATAGCGGTAGGGAGGTCTAACAGGTCTGGCCTAGCATCCTGTACAATATGGGTACAAAATTCAGGAAACTTCTCAGAATTACTTGCAACCCAGAGATATTACCTGAGATGCACACCAACAAGTAAATCAATGAGAACAAGATTGCTTGAATTCAGAACATCCCAGTGCCCTACAGCTGGAAATGGAACACTCTTGGAAATCTGCACTTTTCCACTGAAAATGAAACTGATTATTGTTGTTGCTGTTTTCTCAGTTCCACCTCCTATTGAGAAGGAAAATACATTTCAGGAAAGATAGTGTCCCTTCACCATATTGTTCCTTCATTTGTGCATATCTCCTAAATCGATCTTCTCACAGAACTAATCTGACTGTATCAGAAAGCTTGTTCAAACAAGCTCATTAAACTAGGTTGCACTATGCATTTACTTCATGTCTATCATTATTGACCTGGATACGCATTCTGATGTTATTTTAAATGTCTACCATGAAGTATTTTATGGTTTTCATCTCTGTTAAGTTGGTGAACCTTAGCAACAAATGGATGGTTATACAAAAACATCTCCCTTGCTGTTTCTCTATGAATATGATTCATTCAATTTATCCAGATGTCAAGAAGTATTCTCTATGCAGCTTGCAGGTCAATGAAAATAACCTAAAACGTTAAATATAAAAAAATGCAGTAATTCAAAACAACAAATTAAAACATCAAAATCAGTGATTGCCAAAGAAGTATGTAAAAAAAAAAACTACATAAATGAAAGGATCTTCAACAACATAATATTAAGAAGGTACCAGGTGGGCTGCTCTGGACAAAATATTCTGTAGTTGAGTTGCCACTACTGAGAAGGCCCTCTCCTTAGTAGTCACCCATCACCCAGTTAAGGCATATGAAGCTAAACATTAAAAATGTATTCTCCTGTATGAGAGAAATGGTAATGTGTAAAAGAACAGAGTGTCTACTGCTTGCCGTTTGCAGAAATATTCACCTTTAAAAGGTGGAGGAAATCCTACCCTTTAAAATGATTGATTGATTGGAAGCATTGTTTTTCTGGAAAGTCAAGGTTTTGGATGATTAATCAACCAATTGAATAAAATTTGCAGTGTAGATGAAAAGGTATTTCTTCCTCACAACAGGGAATGCAGGATCATATTTGTCAAGCTGCCACATCCTTGGTTTAGCAGTTCAGCTTTCTGAGGTGAGTGGTAGGTGCTCAGTGGGGAAAGAAATACATGCAGGCTGCACACGCCCACAGACACTCCTCCCCCACCTCCAGGTTAACAGCGGGTGAGTGCTGGCTGGCATTCAGGAACAACAGTTGATGACAGCATTTTACACTGTCCGTTATAATTATAATTTAATCTATGGATCTGAATATGTCAAACTAGCTCTGTGCCCCTTTCATTTTTAATGTGTGCCCAGTGAAATCCAGAAACTTGTAATAACCAATAATGAGAAATTATCTCCCACCCGGGGAGAGTGCGGATCAGCTCCCTCTATCAGCTCCAGCTCCATGCGGGGACATGAGAGAAGCCTCCCACATCCCACATCCGGGCGTCCCCTGGGCAACGTCCTTGCAGACGGCCAATTCTCTGACTCCAGAAGCGACTCCAGTTGCTCCTGACACGAAAAAATATCTTTTTTTAAATCAACACTGCTTTCAAACAGAATGGCAAATTCTAACAACTAAACAAGAAATTAATTTGCTGTTGTCCTTGCCATTATTTTCTACAAGACTGATGCTGAGTGTATCATTCACTATCCTGAACCACCTCAAATGTGAAGGGAGAGCCAGCCTAACTAGGTACCAGCCAGGGACCTCAGCTCAGAAGGAGATTACTGGAAATCTCCTCTTGCTTGCCATCTTCCATCAGGTGAGGCATGACAAGAACAGTATCCACTCTGTGACCTAGTCTCTCGAAGGTGGTGGAGAATCAAATGACAAGGTGGATAAATAGGAAGTAACAACAACAGTGTGGGAGAGGTGAGGTAACACAGAACGTCCTCTTCTGAGAGAGGAGTACCAGGCAAGCATCTCACCACCACTCTGTATCTGACATTTCATATATCTAGTGAGGCAAATTGGTCAATGAACCTTAATACAATCAGCTCTCCACACTTGCTAGAATTAGGGGCATATGTCCCCATAGAAGTGAAAAACCACAAATAAAGAAATTACTTTTTTATTTTGAGAGAACATCTCCATAAATTTATAGGTCTTCCATCCCAAATCTATGGTCAACTTCTGCTGGAAGTTGACCATAGAATTGCATTGGAGGGCATAAAGATTCCAAGAAAGATGTTCTCTCTAGAAATCTCTAGGTCCTCCAGAATAACTGGAGGAAGTTGACCATAGAGTCACACCAGAGGATCGAGATCCCTAGAGACAAGTTTTAATCAAATCCTCAAAAGCCAAAAGTGCAAATGTGGAGGGACAACTATGACTCGGTGGCTCTGCTAGATTTCAGGAAGAATGCTCTAGTATCCAAAGATCTGGATACTAACCAAGTGGACTCCTGCTTTTCTTCTGAAATCTGATCAAATCAGGTGATTTTACAGTGGTTTGAATATTAAGAGGCGGTGCAAGCAAGACAATGTATACATAGACCAGGGGTCCCCAAACTTTTTAAACAGGGGGCCAGTACACGATCCTTCGGACTGTTGGCGGGCCAGACTATAGTTGGCCACTGAGCAATAATTATTATTAATAATAATAACAACAATAATAATAATAATAATAATAATAATAATAATAATAATAGTAAAGAGGGTTGGAAGAGACCCTTTGGGCCATTGAGTCCAATCCCCTTCTGCCTTTGTGCACTGAAAGCACAAGCAAAGCATCCCTGACAGATGGCCACCCAGCCTCAATGTTAATAATAATAATAATAACAATAATAATAAAAAATGTGCCGTGCCAAAAGATCTCAGCCGGCATTTGGAAACAACAGACATTGACAAAATTACGATCTGCCAACTGCAGAAGGCCACCCTTCTGGGATCTGCACACATCATCCGAAAATACAACACACAGTCCTAGATACTTGGGAAGTGTTCGACTTGTGATTTTGTGAAACGAAATCCAGCAGATCTATCTTGTTTGCTGTGTCATAATAAAAAAGAGGGTTGGAAGAGACCCTTAGTCCAACCCCCTTCTGCCTCTGCACACCAAAAGCACAAGAAAAACATCCCTGACAGATGGCCACCCAGCCTCAATGTTAATAATAATAATAATAATAATAATAATAATAATAATAATAATAATAATAATAATAATAAGGGTTGTAAGAGAAGAAGAGACCCCTTGGATCATTTAGCCCAACCCCCTTCTGCCCTTGTGCTGTGGGGGCCGGATAAATGGCTTCGATGGGCCGCATCCGGCCCCCGGGCCTTAGTTTGGGGACCCCTGACATAGACTATGGGTTGAGATTACAACATTATTAAAATACTCTGACATTTCTTCTTGATGTAACATGTAATAAATAACTCCCATGCTGCGTCAGCTCCACTGGCTGCCAGTTAGTTACCGAGCACAATTCAAAGTGCTGGCTTTGGCCTATAAAGCCCTAAACGGCCCCAGCCCAATTTACCTGTTCGAACACATCTCCTTCTATGAAGCACCGTGGAGATTAAGATCTTCCGGGGAGGCCCTGCTTCCAGTCCCGCCACCGTCACAGGCGCAATTGGCAGGGACAAGAGACAGGGCGTTCTCAGTGATTGCGCCTCGGCTATGGAACTTCCTCCCTGGTGAGATTAGATCAACCCCCTCCCTCCTGTCCTTTAGAAAGATGGTAAAGACCTGGCTGTGGGACCAAGCCTTTGGGTAGTGCAATGATGGCAGCAATAGGAAATTTCACCCTGCTGACCGGATACAGTGTGGCTGTCTTGTGATTGTTTTAAATAATGGTTTTAATGTGAAGATAACTGATTTTAGTATTTATATATTTTTATGGTTTATTTTATTCTCCGGCATTGAATGTTTGCCGTATTTATGTTGTGCTCCGCCCTGAGTCCCCTTCGGGGTGAAAAGGACGGAATATAAAGGTTTTAAATAAATAAATAACAAATGCAGTTACAAGCAAGATCTTCAATTAAGCAGAAACTCCTTGATCAAAACATTCCATTACTGGACCTAGTCCTGACATGAGGTCAGCTTCTACTGAACCCTTTCTAAATGCAGCCAGCATCTCACAATTGGCTCAGAAAGTAACATCAATTGTCCTCAGTAATTCTCAGACTGTTATCTCTTTTAAAATATAAAATCCTACCTTGGTACAAGCTATCAAGCCCCATCAATTTAAAAACGTGTTTCAGTATATGCTGTTTATCCTTTGCCTTTCTCAATGCTGGAGTAAGTCATTTTTCATTATCATAGCTGAACAGGAATACATCACCCTAATCCCCTCTAAATACAGATCAAAACATTCCTAGAATATTGGCCTTTTTGTTTGTTGCATCACAACTGACCAGTTTAGGCATCCTCATCTAATCACAGCATTTCTTCTCCATTATGTTTAACAAGTGGATGCTTGTGGACATTTGCTGAAAGGTTTAATTCTAACTGGTCAGGAGCACAGCACAAAGGGCTAAATGTTTCATAACAAAATCTCTCTATGACCTAAAATAAATTCAGTGCTGCCATTTTACAACATTACACACTTTTAGTCTACAGAAAAAGATTTTAAAATGAAAAAGGACTGGAAAACTTGTTATTTTTTCCATAGCCTGTAATTATGTGGGGTTTATTTTTAAGGTCTTTTTAAACAAATGGTTGTTACACCGCACCACTTTCTCTCAGGTTGAAAGGATTGTAATGAAAAGAACAGGGCTAAGAGTGTTGAAGTTTAGGCTCCTATTTAATTTCTGTCTTTTCAAAGCTTAGAACATAAGGCAGCATACAATCACCAACCAGGCAGCAACACCTTCTTTCTTTTCTCTCTTTTCTGTCTGAAAAGTTCAGGACCTTGCAAAAGAAAAGATCAGTGGAGCTGCTTAAAGTCCCTCTGAAGCAAATAATATCCCAGACCTTCTTGCATTTTTATCTGTAGAGAAGGTCAGTGGTCTTTCCATCTGCTCTTTCTCTTCTCTTCCCAATTCTTCCTTCCTATTGGCCCTTTTCACTCACTACCCTTATGCTCACTCAGCCCTTCCTTCTCATTCCTATCAGGTATAGCATTCTCTCTTTCTCTCTCTAACAGACCATAATGGGGATATTCCAACTCGTTTCTGATTTTGCTGGTAGAAGGCTAGTGATGTCATCCACTTGAAGAATAAAGTTGGCACTGCCATCTACAAATAGATATTAACAAAACAGATGTAACCTCAACACACACACACCAGCATCCTTTTAATCTCCACGTGCAATTCCAGAAGTCCCAGCTTGACAAGTTTGGAGCAAAATTTTAAACATTCAAACAAGCATTGCTTTTTATTATTGATACTATACATGTGCACAATATTTCTTGCCAATAGAACAGCACGAAAAAGTATGCAGCCATAGCTGGAAAAATAAACGCAGCTGTAAAGAAAACCAAATCTTAAAATCCCAATTTAAAACTATTTTCAAAAGCCAGAGAAGTGTGAATAAAAATAAAATGCATCCAAAAAGATGCCATCTTGAGTTCAAACAGAAGAAAAAATATGCTAATTGTTACCAGTCCATGAACTTTCCAAACAAAATGCCAGAAAGCTAGCAGGGCAATGGACAGCTGTGTCTTCTTTGCAAGGGTATCCAGAATACGTTGATTTATTGCTATGGAGAACGAATGGCTCCTCTCCTAATTTTTTAACTCCCACAGAAGATGAGATATGGGAGAGGTTGGAGAGATCAAGGAAGTATGCACAGGAGGAGGTCATGAGAAGGACTAGAACATACAGACCCAGGCTTTAGGAGTAATGTGTTCCCACAGATATGTATGAATGAAGAAATAAATCACAGTAGTCTACGCTAGCTGTAACTTCCAAACTATCTTGATGGGCAGTCTCACACAAAAACATACGGTAGTCTACAGTGTAAACAATACCCAGAGATATTTAAAACACAGATTGCTGAGATCAAACCTTACCCCAAAAGGAGAAGTCAGACCAGACAGGAAAGGTGAAAGACACCTCTCCCCCCGACAACTCTGAAACAACCCAGCAGCTACAGTAGTTGTGGAACCACTTTTCTCTTTGTTTCTGCATGAAGCAATGGGTAGTAGATAGGGTAATCATGCCAGTGGGGGTATGCCCAAGCTGGTAGTGGGCACAGCCGTAGGTCCTTTGTGTTATTTATGCTCTTTGGGGCCCCATAACTGATTTTGAAGGTTGCAAAAATTGTGTAGCTTGACACCTAGTGGCTGTTTTAGACACTAACATAAATCTGATCGCAACAACAAGCAGCAAGTGTTTCAGCTGTCACTTGAAGCCACAAACTGGCATACTTAGTTTGCAGCCTCAAATGGCAGAATATACTCTGTTGGCTCTCCTTGTCTCCCCTGAATGGGGGGGGGGGGGCACAATGAGATGTTTTTGGTTTCCATATTTAAAAGACTGAAGAGTGGGCCATGCTCCAGGTTGCAGAGTAGGCCATGTACCTGAAATGGACCTATTACGCACTTCACATCATGGTCTCATAAAAATCATAGAATCACAAAGTTGGAAGAGATCCCAAGGGCCATCTAATCCAACCCCTGACCTTGCAGGAACTCACAACCAACTTTTAATGACAGATTACTCATTTTTTTCCTTTCAATTGAGTATGGTTTATGAACCCAACTTAGTTTTTTAGAATCAAATTTGAAGGCTTATATTTCTGAAAAAGAAAGGAAAACCATCAAGCAAAATCAGCATTTGCTGCATATTGTTATTAACAGATTAATTTAAATATCCAAAACAGCCACTAGCTGGTGTTCAAAAACTGTTTAATCTTGCCGAATATTTTGTGACCCCATCACTGAGTTAATGGGACCCCATTAGTGATGAACAGTTTAAGAAGCAGAGGTCTAGGACAGTTAAGACAGCAAAAATCACCTTGAGGTTGCAATTTGCCACCTCTGTTCTGAAAGCTGCCAAAATGAAACAGATTTTAGTATTACATAATGAAGCTGTAAACTAGATTACAAAGAAAGGAACTAACAAAATCAACTCTGAGAATTCCTTGTTTAAGAAAACTGTATGAAATTAATGAGGTCACCAGAAGCTGAAAGGCAACATGAAGGCGCACACACATGCACATACAAGTACATTACATTGTTATAAGTGACATTCCATTCTGGTTTTCATTCCTTTAGATGAAACAATAGTCAATATTTCCTTTATTACAGTTACATATCATAGTGGAAACAATTTTGAGAGATACCCCTGCATAGAGAATAGAGCTTCAACAGTCCCCCCATGCATTTTCACATAAGCTCCCATTCTCTCCTCCCTTTCAAATGCCAAATTGCTGCTTTTCACATGCAGTTTTGTTACTCCTACAGGTGATTTACCCACTCAAAAATGGGTAAATCACTGCTGTTAACAATCACTTACTAAATCTATTAGTTAATCCCAAGTGGAGTATGGAAACAGAGTAATACAACACTTTAATAATGTATCTTATGCAGATTTCTTAAACTATTTCTTAAAATATTTTAAAAATAGAAAACTTCAAATGAAGAGCAATCATAAATGTTTAATGACACTTAATTAAGAATCTGGAGCTTTAGTAAATAAAATGGTAATTGCTTTAAGTCAAAGGCATCCAAAGACTTATACAGATCTACAAAAAATTCTGATAGCAAGAGCTACTTGGAAGGTTGATATGGGCAAACCTGAATTAATGTGTTACTCAAGAGCAACGGTTATTTGATGAATTAAGAGTTGTAAAACTTACTGTTTGGAGTCCATGTTTATCAGAGGAGCACTGAGTTGTAAAGCTTTAGTATTTTATTTAAGGTTAAAGATTTACTTAGAAGTTTGCTTATCAGTTAATGATGGCTAAATAACAAGCAATAAATACTGTATAAAATATACATGCTAACGACCTGATGTACAGATGTCTAGAAAAGCTTTACATACTTGAGTTTAAGTAATGAGAAAGGAATTGTTATTTTTCTGAGATTTAATTTAAATAATAATCTTACATATGTTGTCGACCGCGTTTCTAGGGGATCGGGCCCCTTAAGGAGAGAGCCGATCCGGTCCTGAGAGAACGGACCTTGGCGGAGCCAATAAGAGAATATGAGCCGCAATACAACCTGGAGCCGAAATGAAGAAGGTCCGCCAAAGATGAAGGAAAATCCGCCAAGGAGTCTTTATTGAGCGATTCAGCTGAAAAGGACACTAGTAGCGATCATTCAGTCTACTAGCGTCCCATATAATCAAAATACAGCCATATTTATACAAAATTTCAGTCTGACAGCCCTTTGAATTTCCCGCCCCGCTCCCCCGCCCATCTGATCGCGGATAGGCTAGAAGGCTGAACGAGGCGGGCTTTCGTTTCCCGCCTTGCTCTGCTGGCCCAATGGGGAGCCGCTTTTTGTCCCCACTCGGGCCAATCAGAGAGGAGGAGGCGGGAGCTATTGAAACAATGAAGTGCCAGGGCAGGAAATATCAGATTAACTCCTGCCAGACCGATTTCTAAAGGAATTAATGGCACCCATCAAGGATGTCCGGGTTCCTGTCACGTTCACAGATTTTAGATATGCCTTGGGGTGTCAGAGGGGAAGTGGTGATGGGTGTTGATGAGCCACAGGGCGCCTTCCTGAGGTGTCCTGGAATTTCCTGGGATATGACAATGTTTGCTCTGGGGGCTGAATCACCTTTAGGACTATACTCCGAATTTGGTGACTCAAGCCTTATATTGTCCATGCAATCTGAATTAGATTGGGTTAAGCTGTGGCAGATTATCCTTTTGTTTTTTTGGGAAAGGAAGCCTGGGTCATAGGAGCAGGGGTTCATGTTGGGGTCAAAATATTTCCCATTTGATTTCATGATTTGACAATTATATGAAATAGAATGAAAATTAAAATAAAGTTGGAACATAAACCCAGCTGGGAAAAACACACATTTTCCGGGGATCCCAAAGAGTACAAATACATATAGGCAGATAGATAGATTTCAAGGAAGCAAGGGAGAATCCATAAAGGTGGGTTACATTGCATAAAGGGGAATCATGAATGATATAAACAATTGAAAACATTTGATAAGAACGAAGTTCACAACATCTGGGGAACCCAATATGGAAAGTCATAGGAGTGGAGTTCTAGCAGCATGATTTCACAATTCATGAAGTTATTATCTCTTGCCTCAGAGTGCAGGGATAATCCACAGTAAACTCCAGTAAAAAAGTCTCAATCACCTTCTACTATAAATATATGGAATATAGAACATAAATTCTTGACTTTTGAACTATCTTTTACAAAGTCCTGGGGGGGGGGGGAGGGTGGTCACCTCGATCACACATAGACTAAAATGCACTTCTTTTGTAAATATTCATTTAACCTTTTGGGGGAGTTAAGAGCTCAGATTTATGGGAAAACATTTTAACAATAAAATCAAGCATAGAATGCATAAATCTGCTCTGATGTTGTTGGTGTATCTTCACTATTAGAAGCTAATCAAGGCTGTGTACCTGTCAACCGAACAGCCTTTTTGAGCTCAAATTAATTTAAGCCTTTTTAGCCTGTTAAAATGAAATCCTTTGATTAAAAAAATGCCAAGATCTAACATATTGATGCTAAGGACATTTTGTTTTAGCCTACATAGAACTGATTCTGATGTCATATTTTATTGAAAATGTATTTATATTTATAACATAATAAAAATGAAAAACAGATAGAAATGTGTTCTCCTTACTATTTCATCTTAGTGCAATATTGTTGTGTGATTTCAGCTTCCACAAGAACCACTAGTTTAGAGGCCCAATGTGTCTAGCTTCCCAGGCCAAAAGAGATGCAGATGGGTTGAAGGCAACATCAGAGGTTTAGTCTCAATGGGCAAAGAGGATGTCAGCAGAGAAAGCACTCCAAAGGACTGATATACTGCAACTGCAAACACAGAGCATATTTATTTCATTGGACAGCTATTCAAGATTCCCACAATAGCATCTAATTGGCTCAGAAAGTATCCAGCTAGGATCCGCTTCATAATTGGTTTGGGATTCCCTCAGACGTCATTGTTAGTTGATCTTTGCTGTGGCAGGAAAATTTAATAGACTAAAATTGGATAACTTTGAAGAGTCTGTCCATTTATTGATCTGCCCCTAAGATGGGCGTGATCAGAAAGGAATGCATGGGGAATCAATCATGGGCTTAATGTCCTGGCTCTGGTTGTTACATTGGTGTTAGTCCAGACAGAGCCGGTCCACCGCCGAGGCCAATGAAGCGGCCACTGGTGGCGCGTTGCTCCTGGGGGCGCCATTGAGGCGCCCCTGCGGCGGCGGCGCACAGGACCATCGGCTCACCAAACCGCCAAACACCTTCCTGGCGAGGCCTCCAGGAAGACCTCACGAGAAGAGCAAGGCATCGCGAGAAGGGCGAAACCTCCAGGAAGATCTCACGAAAAAAGCGAGAAGGGCGAGGCCTCGCGAGAAGCGCGCTCTCAGCTGGTGGAAGGAAGTTTCCTTACGCTGGTTACAGCAGCTGGAGAGCGCATCGGTCTTTCCGGTGGACCGGGTGGGCCTTCCAGAGCCCGCATCGGCCCTTCTGGAGCCCGCTGCCATCTGTTGGAAGCAAGGCAAGTGGGGTTTATTTGTCTGTGGAATAATGTCCAGGGTAGGAGAAAGCGCTCTTGTCTGTTGGGAGGCAGGTGTGGATGTTGTAATTCATCACCTTGATTAGCATTTAATGGCTCTGTGGCTTCAAGGCCTGGCTTCCTCTTGCTTGGGAGAATCTTTTTTTGGGATGTGTTAGCTGTCCCTGATTGCTTCCTGTCTGGATTTCCCGAGTGTTGTTCTTTATTTAGGCTTTTCCTTAATCTCTCCTTATTATCCAACATTTTCACTTATCCAACGCTTTTATTTTTAAGTGATTGGTTTGGGGGGGGGGGGGCAAAATTTCTGTTCACCTATACTTGAAAATTACCTTGGACCTGCTCTGAGTCCAGATACAGAATGGGCCATCTTAAGGATGTTGCAAGGATTGCTTGGAGCAAAGGAGAGGAAGATGTTCCCAAAACATATCAGGTGAAACATGAAAAGGACCCCCAGGCTCTAACGCAAGCCCCATTGTATGTTCCCCCCACGTCTCTCAGTTCTGTTGTGAAAGGTTTATGATAATTTGAGGGCATTGTTTCCTGGAGTCCAGGGTGTGTTGGGCAACATTCCAAAGCAATTAATTAGGGGTTACTAGAGGACAAGGGCACACGGGCTCACAGTATATCTCAATGGAGCTGTGTTTAGAAATTCATGTAATTCATAATTTGGGGGCTGATTTTTCGATCACATAATCAAAACGGAGCTCAACAAAAGCATTTGTTCGTTTGCAGTATTATCACTGTAGCTAGCCTGCAGTGTGAGGCTCCTAAACACTGGGATTAGACACTATTACTTCCTGACACATGGGAAAGGCTGTTTGTGATATTCTACTCGGTGGGATGAATCCAGTTGCATTTAATTTATAAGGGACTATCCAGAATGGAGAATTACAATAGTTTGAAAAACCTTAATTGTCAAAACTTTTTTACTAGTATATTCTTTTATGTACTGGAGATCTTTGGCAGAAAATTCTTACTTCACAAAACTACAAATCCCAGGAATTCATAGGTTCAAACCATGACAATTAAAGTGGTATTGATGTGCGGTAATTGTGTAGTATGGATTCCTTTTCACAGTGGTTGGTGCCCACCAGGGTCGGTGGACTGGAGAATAAGGACATTTAGGAGGAGGAGCTTAAAGGGCACAAAAAAAAAAAGATACCAAAAGCATCTACTGTTTCCCCTATCCTTCTTCCTGAGGTGGGGCATGACCCCTCCTCCCCGGTCCAATTAATAATAACTATAATTGGAACCGTGGCAGAGAGATCTGCAGACAGCAGGAGCCCAGAGCCCAGCTGATCGAGTATGTGAAGGATCGGAGGAGCAAAGCAGCAGCTACCAAGCGTCCTGGATACATTTTATCTTATTTATTTTATTTATTTCCCACACTTGTACCCCACCCTTCTCACCCCGAATGGGATTCAGGGCGATCTAACAACAGTAAGCAATTTGATGCCAGACATACAATTCCTAAAAGAGCAGTTACAATTAAAACCAAGATTTAAAGTATCAATTATTAAAAACATCAATTAATATAACACAAGTACAAAATCATAGTCCAAGGTCAGTCCACTAGTCAATCACTCAATATTCTCATTATTCTCATTCATGATTTGGAATGTGCCCTTGAATATATATTTATATGGATGTTTTAACTAACGCTATCTATTTTAACTGTAATTGTTTTTATATACTATGTTTTATATTGATTTGTTCAGGGTCTAATGATGCTAATTGTAAGGCCGCCCTGAGTCCCCCCAGGGGTGAGAAGGGCGGGATATAAATGCTTGTAATAAATAAATAAAATAAATAATTATTGCATTATTACAGTTACTGCTCAAATGCTTGGTCCCATAACAATGTCTTAAGTTGTTTTCCTGAAAGACAGGATGGAGAGGGTTGTTCTGATTTCATTGTGTAGTTCCACAGACGAGCGGCCACCACTGAGAAGGCCGTCTCTCATCCCCACCTCTCGTCTCTACCAGTCGAGCTTGCAAGGGTGGTGGGACCGAGAGCAGGGCCTCCCCCGACAATCTTAACCTCCAAGGTGGATCATAGAGGGAGATACGTTTGGACAGGTAAGCTGGGCCTGAACCATTTAGGGCTTTAAATGCTTTGAATTGGGCCCTGGTCAAAGTGGTCCCTGGTCAAAAAATGGTTGGGAACCACTGCTGTAGATGAAGGAATATATTCAACAGTTCAAAGGATGCCAATGTCTACCCTCAAAAATGACAAGCTGTTTACAATGCTTGTGGTGTTGGTCCTTTGGTTTAATGTACAGAGCAGTCCTGCATATGGCTTTTCTTTTATACCTGGTCTGTTGTGGCATATAGTATTGTACCGATGTCAGATTTTAATGCATTTTCTATAAACTCTGATATGCACTGAATGGCCTTTCAGCTTCAAGGTTTGGCTTGAAGAGTTCTTTCTCTGAAACTGGGTTTTCCAGGTACAGTATATAAACCCCTCTTTTAAAAAATAATTTTTATTAAGATAATTTTACAATGAGGAAGTATACAATTCTAAAAAAGTGGGGAGAGAGATAAATGGAAAAAAAGGTGAGGGGAAGAAATGGAAAAGTTCTGGCATTGGGAGGATAGACAAAAGAGAAGAAAGAAAAAAAGGGAAAAAAGAAAAATGGGTTGTGGACATATATTTGCCCACAACCCAGGTATATAAACCCCTCTTGATTAGTTTCCAAGAGACCTCACAACCTCTGAAGATGCCTGCCATATAAACCCTTCTTGCCTAGTTTCCAACAGACTTCACAACCTCTACGGATGCCTGCCATATAGATGCAGGCGAAACGTCAGGAGAGAATGCTTCTGGAACGTGGCCATACAGCCCCAGAAAGCTCACAGCAACTCAGACCTTGTAAAACTCCCAACTCCTCTAAGATCCCATAGAACTGTGCCAGGGTAGTTCAAAGTAGTGTATGAAGTCTGCAGTAGTAGTGGAGATGAGAGAAGGAAGACAACTAGGCCGCCACCGCCGGGGCCCCTCCCGTTACCATGGAGACAGGCGAGCAGGGTGTAATCCGACGCAGTGAGGTCACAGGGGGAGGGAGCGGGGCACGTAGGCGCGCGGGGCGAAGAGAGGCGTAATCATCATCGGCGGCGGCCGCGCGCGGGGGCTCGGCTCTTCTGAGCGCGAGGACAGGACAGGCCAGTGGGGACGAAGAGGGGAGGGCTAGAGGCGCGCGTGCGTCACGCTCTATCAGGGCGCGAGGACAGACAGACAGAGAGAAGGAAGACACGCTCGAAGAGCTGAGGTGCGTGCCTTCCTGCCTGCCTTGCGGTCTGTGGGACAAGGCGAAGGAGGAAGGAAAGAAGGACGGAAGGAAGGGGGAGGGGTGACAGAGACAGAAAGAAAGAGTGAGTGCTGCAATAGCCAATTAGAAGGCAGGGCTGAGGTGTTCCTTCACCAATCGGGGCGGGGGGGCGTTGCCTGTGTGAGCGCGCCGGCCAATCGCACGAGCGGCATCCAGAGCCGCGCGCCAATCGCTGGCCAGGAAACACCCGCGAGCGCGGAGCCGGGGATGTCCTACAAGCCCATCGCGCCCGCCCCCGCCAGCTCCGGAGCCGCCGGCACCAGCAGCAGCAGCAGCAGCGCCAGCCCCGCCCCCGGAGCCCCGCCGCTCGGTAAGAGCCCCTTCCGCCAACCCTTCCCTATCCTTTCTTTCCTTGCCCTGGGCCTCTTCCTCCCTTCTCCGGCACAATGCCGAAGACTCCGGGCAAACAGAAAAAGAGGCACCCGCAACTCCCCTCATGGGTGGCGGAGAGAGCGCTCTCTGAGGGCCCGCAGCACCCAAACTTTGTTTCGCACCCAAAGTGTTCGAAATGTTGTATGAACATTGACGCTCAGACTTTGAGACCTGACTCCCATTCACTAGACATTTCTTTACTGACAGTCTAAAACAGGCATGGGCAAACTTGGGCCCTCCCTCCAGGTGTTTTGGACTGCAACTCCCACCATTCCTCACAGCCTCAGGCCAAGGGGGAAAAGGAAAGGGCTGAGCCTGTAAGAAATGGCGGGAGTTGCAGTCCAAAACACCTGGAAGGCTCAAGTTTGCCCATGCCGGTCTAAAAGCCGGAAAGTAATTTTATACGCTCTATTTTTAATAAGTTTGTGCTCCAAACAACGTTTGGGTACACTGAACCATCAAAAGATTCGAAATATTGTGATTAGAATTACTTTCAGACATGGGTCTCATCGACACGAAATCTCATTATGTATATCTATGCAAATACAAATATAAGAATAATGTGTTGTCAAAGGCTTTCGTGGCCGGAATTACTGGGTTGCTGTGAGTTTTCTGGGCGCTCTAGCCATGTTTCAGAAGCATTCTCTCCTGACGTTTTGCCCACTCTATGGCAGTCATCCTCAGAGCTTATATATCTGGAATAATGTCCAGGGTGGGAGAAAGAACTCTTGTCTGTTTGAGGGGAGTGTGAATGTTGGAGTTAATCACCTTGACTAGCATTAAATGGCTTTGCAGCTTCAAAGCTTGGCTGCTTGCTGCCTGGGGAGAATCCTTTGTTGGGAGGTATTAACTGGTCCTGATAGAATCATGGCGTTAGAAGACACCTCATAGACTATCCAGTCCAACCCTCTGCCAATAAGCAGGAAAATTGTATTGCTTCTTGTCTGGAATTCCCCTGTCTTCTGAGTGTTGCTCTTTATTTACTGTCCTGATTCTAGAGGGTTTTTTTAAATACTGGGTAGCCAGATTTTGTTCATTTTCATGATTTCCTCTTTTCTGTTGAAATTGTGGATTTCAGTGGCTTCTCTGTGTAGTCTGATATGGCGGTTGTTAGAGTGGTCCAGCCATTGAACAACACTCAGGGGAATTTCAGACAAACAACCAGGACCAGTTAATATTTCCTAGCAAAGGATTCTCCCAGGCAGGAAGCAGCCAGGCTTTGAAGCTGCAAGGCCATTTCATGTTAATAAAGCTAGCAAATTGCAACATTTACACTTGCCTCAAACAGACGAGTTCTTTTTCCTACTCTTGACATTCCACAAATCTATAAATCTCACTTGCCTAGTTTCCAACAGACCTCACAACCTTTGAAGATGCCTGCCACAGATGTGGGTGAAATGTCAGGAGAGAATGCTTTTGGAACATGGCTATACAGTCCGGAAAACTCACAGCAACCCAATAATAATAATAATATTTATATCCCGCCCCATTGTCCCATGTGGACTCAGGGCGGCTAACAATATAAATAGGCAAACATTCAATGTTGTCAAAATACGTACATAAATTAATAAAACGTATAAAAACAGTATCAGGTTCAGTAATACAAATACACCATAATAAACAAAACACAAATTACACTCTAAACAATACACATAAAATTAAAAGCCAAACTCCTCCGAAATAGTTGTGATTGGAATTACTCTGACTTGGGTCCCATCTACCCAGTTTCTCATTATGTACATCTATGCAAATACAAATATTTCAAACTCCCAAAAATATTGTCTATGAAATTACTTTCAGGCTTATAGGCCTTTAAACTATCCGATACCTCATTATGTATATCTATGGAACTACAGATATTCCAAAATCCTCAAATATTGTGTATAAAATTACTTTCAGACTTTTAGACTCTAGCCCCATCTACCAGATATCCTAAGTACTTGTGTGTAAGTACGGCTATTCTAGATTCCCAAAATATTGTATATACAGTTGCTTTTAGACTTACGTCCTATTTACCTCATGTCTCCTTATATACATAAGTACAACTATAGACATTTCAATCTCTGGTAATAAATACAGTATTGTTGTTATATTTATTTGAATCACACTTTTATCTTGCAACCAAGATGCAGGGTAACAAAGTATTTTATATAATGTTAGCTTCTTACTTTGAGACTTGGCTCTCATCTATCAGATATTTCATTTTGTATGTCTATGCAACTATAGATATTCCAGATTCCCAAAATACTGTGTTGAAAATTACTTTTAGACTTTGAGACTTGGGTCCCATCTACCAGATAGCCCATTTTGTACATATATACAGCTACAGATATTCCAAACTCTTGCCACAATATTTGTATTACATTCAGAAAATACAGATGTAAAAAGCATCACATGAGCCCTGCCAGAAAAATTTAAAGTTGAATTGCTAGGATTGCCGTGAGGGTTGGAATGGACAAGGAGATGGAAAGATGAATGCTCACCCTGCAGAAGTAAACCCTAGTTTGCTCAGTATAGTGGCATAGCATTACACCCCAAGGGTAAAGTCCTATAACCAGTTTCTTATGATTCCTTTCTTAGTCCTACTGAACACTTCTGAGTCGATGTGAATCAAATGCATTACAAGTTTTGGATGGTGTTCTATGGAATTAGCAAGCAAAAAGTATGGCTGAAATATTAGAAACAACTGTAACTTTCTCTGTAGTTTTCAGAATACAGAAATAGCAATGGATATATGATTATGGGAAACAATATTAAAGGCATGAACTGTTAAATCTATATACACAAAGTGCTTTGATTCAGTGTACCAGAAGTTTCGTTCAGTGTTTATTTTAGATCCTTCTGGTTGGGCTTTGCTCAGAATCTGTCATATGAGGAATGAAAAGAATAACTTTTCTCCATAATATGGTATATTGGCTTTCAGCTCTATTGTGTGTGTGTGTGTATAGGTTTTGGGAGCTTGCTTGTGCCAGACAGAACCCTGCTCTTTGCCTTTGAATAGCAGAGATGGGCTAGAAGGTGAAACAGTTACCTTACTTTCACTATGGTAGTTTCATCAACACTATCTCATGTAAAAATGTAAGAGCCTGTCTACCCCCACATACCCATGTTTGTCATCTGGACAATACCCGCAGCATAATGAAAAGGAGCAGCAGAGCAGAGAGGCTATTTGCATATCTGAAACTAAATGGCTGCTATTCTGGTTGTTGAAAGACTTGAGGGGGCAGGAGAATGCCAGGCACACAATCTTGGTAGTAAACCATTCCCTGAATTCAGAAATCAGTGGGCCCCATTTTTACTTGCCAGTATGAAAGAAAACCACCTTATTTGCAAAAGTAGCTTTGGAAAGCTATTTCCTGTCAAACTGCACTAACACCTGCAGTGTTTCATGTGGTTTTGCTTGCAATAGCCATAAGTGACACTGTTGTGCAAGTAAAAACATGCAAGTAAATTAAGCAGCAAATATAGGTTGGGCTTTACTGTAAAAAGGGAGTTAATAATCTGTAATAGTCCAATCTTTGGTTCATCAATGCAATCCTCTTAATAATGAAGCTGATGTTTTTCTTTTTCTGGATTTCTCAAATAAACTAATTGACTTGCTTTCCATCCCCTTTGCCTTCTGTGCCCTCAAATTAACACCAGATGTTACAGAAACTACCCAGACTCCAATTGCTAGCATAAGAATGCCCATTTATTTTCTCAATTAAAGACTCAGTGTTTACAGCTTTCTATTATTAGACCATTCCTTCAAGTTTGAATAACTTCCCTAGTTCTAACCCTGATTTATTCCATGATTAATAGCATGTGTTCCTATACATTTATGTTAATTAACTGCATGTATATCTTGTGTGTTTATTGCATCTATAGGATGCTTTGTAAAGGAGCTTTTAGGATGACATACAACACCAAATACCAAAACGCTGTAGGCTAAGGATCATATGAATGGTGGCCATACTCAGACAGATGGTGGGTTATAAAGGTGACTGCTCTTTTTATCCTCCCTCTTTGTCTTGAAGAGAATAATATTTATTCTTATGTTGGCTGACAGGAAGTTAAGGCACCACCACAAGCTTCTGTGGTTAAGGCTAAAGGAGTCAGGGAAATGCTGTGTTCATATGAAGCAAACATGCATTATGTTAATTCTGCTATCATAAAAACCTTGTTGATGCCCTTAAGGGAAACCAACTCAGATCATGCTGTATGACTGTAACATTAAAGAAATGAGTGCAAGTAGAAATGCTAAAAACTTGTGTGAGAGGTAGACTCGGTTGCTTTTACTTCAGGTCTAACAAAGGAAATTGACCTGTTATAGCACAGATGTGCATGACCAAATGTTCCATTCCAAGACTGCCAAAAGTGAGTCAGAATGCACTTGAAATTCTTGAACTGCATTCAAATCTATCACCCAAACATTTTGTTAGTAGCTCTTTATAATCATGGCCAAGATCCAACAGCTTACTTCACTATCCATTGCTAATGGATACTAGATTTTCTCTTAACATAGTGGAAATAAATGGAGCTGTATTCTCCAGATGCCACCGACATCATCTGTTCAAGGTGTCTCACGTAAAGGCTTATTTATATGTATATGACTATTTTCCTTCATAGTAAAGGGAGAAATGCTGCATGTGTATATGCTCCCCACATTTAAATCAAGAATTTTCAACCCGTTCTACTCACAAATAAATATAAACCACTCTTTTATTTAGTTTTACTGCATTTGTCCTCTTGATTGCTTTTTACTTGTGTGTTCACACCAGGGTTAATCTCAGCTGTGCATATAGGTTATAACATCGGTGGATGAAACTGCGTATGTTTTCACAAACTGTGTTTTGTATCACTGTACACCCATTGTAATTAGCGGTATGCTCTGAAAAGAAAAAGATCTCACATATATCTTTAACAGAGATTTAACTATGAATGATCAAAATACCAGAAGCAGTCAACAAACAAGGTGTTGCCTGGTTGCATATATTAAAATTCAGTGTCCTTTCATCCTTTGTATGCAGTGCCATCCAGGCATAGGTTTTGTTAATTAACACCTTCTTCTAAGGTCAAATTCCCAGTGTGACCATTTTAAATAATCTTTGCAAGTATTCCCTTCAAACGTGCTAGCCCATATGCTCACGCATACTTGTGTAGTCACATCCATTGTCGCAGGAGAAGGCATGCATACAACATGTCTTCCTTCACTTATTAGGGAAGTGACTGTAAGATACTCCATTTTGTCCTGAAGTAGAAACAAATAAGCTGAATCATCAGAAACCACCCCAGAATACCCTGACAGGCCTCCAAGCAGTGTGTTGCCTTTATTTTAAAATCACCACGCCCAGTCCTCTTTCTCCTACTTTGAACTTATAAAACAAGTTGAAACAAAAAAGCAGATCTCTTTCCAATTATCTGATTTATGCCAACCATATTACACAAGTGTTCTACAGGAAAATGGTGTGGTCATTTGAAGATTACTGCCAAGTTGTTGTTTTTTTTTGGGGGGGGGGGGGGGTTGCCATGTAGAATTCAGAAGGTGTATCATAAATGAAAATCTTAATACAGCTTAAGTCTGGTCTTCAAGGAGTCCACCTGATGTTGTCTTACACTACTTACAGGGAATTGCGAGGGAAGTATTAACCTTCAAAAGCTTATAGAAGTCAACAGTACTCTTGGCTAAACCTGGTGTTTTCTCATCTTTCTTTCAGCCACGAGTGTCCCATCTCCATCTGGATCTGTCCCTGGAGCATCAGCCTCCTTCCGACCTCTCTTCAACGATTTTGGCCCCCCATCAATGGGCTACGTGCAGGTGGGTTTCAGGAAGGTTCTTCCCATCTTGTGGGAATCATGGCAGAGAGGGGCCCTTCATTTTTTTCTTGGCCTTCGTTTTATAGGCTATGAAGCCACCAGGTGCCCAAGGCTCCCAGAGCACGTACACAGACTTGCTTTCTGTCATTGAGGAGATGGGCAAGGAGATCCGGCCCACCTATGCAGGCAGCAAGAGTGCTATGGAGCGGCTGAAACGAGGTAGGAACTTTCCTGAGAGATGAACATTGTCTGGTCATGGGATATGGAAACAATAAATTGTTCTTGACTAGAACTAATAGAACATCAGAAGGCCTACATGGAACTGCATAGAAATGTGAATTGCTTTCCAAAAGATTCCAGAGTTTATCAAATTGAACATTGCATGCTTAATTTTGGTAGATTATACAGTTCATTGCTGTTCATAGCTAACCTATTTATACAAATGGTTTAGCAATACCATGCCATTAACCCTCTTCACCAATTCCTTTAGCTTTGGTTTTTCTTTTTCTTTTAGTAAAACATTGGTTTATAGTTCTATTCTTTTCAAGGAAGAAACAATGATAAGTTTATCTCTGGTGCTAATGCTAGGACCTAGCCAACTCTGCAGTTTCTTGTGCAGATAGCTGCAACACATTGAAACAGGTAGAACCTGCCGGATTAGAGTCTCTCTCTCTATCCAGTTAGTATACCTCTCACTTAGCAGTAAAATATTAGCCTGAAAGCAGGTTGTCTCCTTGTTCTTCAGTTTTATTCAGCTCTCTGGCATGCAGCCAGCAAGCTTGTCTTTCTCTTGTACTACTGACTTAAGTCAACACCCTTGCATCTTTAATTTGCCCTATAAAAGCCTGTTGCGTTCAACACTTTTAAATAGTGCCTCACTTGTGAGGGCAAACAGAAGTGTGAAAGGGGATGCAGTTGTAAACCTAAAGAAATGGGAATTGCTGGATTCATACTTTTGCCCCCAATTGTTCAGTGTCTCTGTGTTTTTCCTTCACAGGGATCATACATGCTCGGGCTCTGGTAAGGGAGTGTCTAGCAGAGACAGAGCGTAATGCCCGTACGTAACAGTTACTTCCTCTTGGCACTGCCCTGGGAGAGGAGGATTTTGGCTCTTTCCTGCCGATCCGCATTTGGTTCTCCCCTGCCCTTTCAAATCTTTCCAACCAATCAGTGTCTCACTCCTAGGATGGTGATCACCTTCAAAGACCTTTATGACAATTGGCACCTGAAGCTTCTTCTATTGCATCACAGAACTTCCCACCAATTAGCACTCTGGGAATGGGTGCAGAAAGAGTTAATTGCACACACCTTTCAGTCAACCAGTGAGAATAATGGCTGGTGGCAAGTCTTTATAAAATTTTCGGGATTTTTTTAATAAAAGAAAGGCTTTGGAATTTGGATTATTTCTTCACTGTGTTTTTCTAATTTTTTCTCCTGTGTGATGAAGGATTTAGTTTCTTCCTCACTAATATATTATTGAGAGTCTGCCTTGCAAGATGCGTTCCTTAGGTAAAGCAGCATGTGGCCCTCCCTGCCACTTGTAATGGAAGCTTTAGTCAGCAATTATGAATCTGCACTGGGAAACGTGTAATAAAATATTTCTACTTCTAAATAATTTGCCTGTGCTGTTACTACTGTGTCAGGAGTTGGCAGGTGGCCTTAAAGACTTAATCCCTAATGCTGTTCTGGTAGCTACCCCAAATGGCCTCCTCCCCTCCTATTTTTGTTGCCAGTTGAAGGCTTCGTTGTAAAGAGATTATTCTACTTGCTGTTGCTTTTAGATATAGTCTGCCAAGCAAGGTCATCTTGAAGCTTTATAACAAGCCTGAGCATATGAGGTTGGATTAACCTTGTACACAGTGTAGAAGAGATGTTCTCAAAAACATAAAACTTGTTTTAGGCTGTAATTTTGTACCTTCTTACCTGGGAGTAAGCTCCATTGGATTAAACTTCTAAATAAATGTCTGCTGTTAATGTCTCAGTAGAAAGGTATCTTTTTCATTCATTTGTTAATCAGCACTGTTGTGTGTTACAGTTTTATGCCTATGAAAACACTTACGGCAGTGGTTCTCAAACTTCCTAATGCCGCAACCCCTTAATACAGTTCTTCATGTTGTAGTGACCCCCCAACCATAAAATTATTTTCATTGCTACTTCATAACTGTCATTTTGCTACTGTTATGATATCATAATGTAAAGATCTGATATGCAGAGTGTATTTTCATTCACTAGACCAAATTTGAATACTGGTGGGGTTAGAAGGGGATTGATTTTGTCATTTGGTAGTTGTAGTTGGGATTTATAGTTAACCTACAATCAAAGAGCATTCTGAACTCCACCAATGATGAAACTGAACCAAACTTGGCACACAGAACTCCCATGACAAACAGAAAATACTGGAAGAGTTTGGTGCCCACTGACCTTGAGTTTTGGAGATGTAGTTCACCTACATCCAGGGAGCACTGTGGACTCCAAACAATGATGAATCCGGACAAAACTTGGCATGAATATTCAATATGCCCAAATGTGAACACTGGTAGAGTTTGGGGGAAATAGACCTTGACATTTGGGAGTTGTAATTGCTGGGATTTATAGTTCACCTACAATCAAAGAGCCCCTTGAACCCCACCAACGATTGAATTGGGCCAAACTTCCCAAACAGAATCCTCATGACCAATAGAGGGATTTGGCTTCCTAAGACCATCAGAAATATGTATTTTTGATGGTCTTTGGCAACCCCTCTGAAACCCCCCTTGTGACCCTCACAGGGGTCTTGAGCCCCCAGGTTGAGAAACGCTGACTTATGGGATGTGACTGCCTGGCATCTTGACTGGGCTCCAATCCTTTGTTTGCCTTCTAAAAGGAAGCATGGTCAGTGTGGAGGAAGGATATTTTCTGGAGGAGAATTGAGTAGGAGGTAGATGCTTGACATTTTCTTGCTGTCTGCTTTCTATTGAATATACAACCCCCAAGCAGTGGAAGAAAAGAAGACCTGGGATAAAGGATTGCTGAGAAGAACGTATAAACATTAAGAACTCCCTGCTGGCTTGTTGAGCCTATTTGACTTATCCCTTTGTACCTGGGGGTGTGAGAGAGAACATGGAGTTGAGAAATCTGTTTTCTGATAAAACAGAATTCAGCTCATAGACCACAAATCAACAGTGCCAAAAGCGTGTATGTTTGTGTGTGAGCCTTCATGTCACTTGTTGACTTACAGCGGTCCCATGAATTTGAGTTCATGGAGTTTTCTTAGGAAAGGAGTTCTCAGAGGTGTTTTGCCAGTTTCTTCCTCTGAAACATAGCCTACAACACCTGGTATTCTCACTAAAAGCCACATTTAGCTTCCGCTGACCTGGTGCCTCCAGAAGGTGACATGAAAATGCTCTTTATCTTTGAAAATATTATTATTAACAACAACAACAACTTAATTCTTATACCCTGCCACTATCTCCCCAAAGGGACTCAGGGTAGCTTACATATGAGACAAAATGTTTACAAGACATAAAAACAATCAATTAAAACAAAAACATAATTAGAATAAGAGCATCATAAAATACAATACACCAAATAAAAACACAATTAAAACATAGTACAAAATAGGAGCATTGAAATGCCTTATCTATGCAATCTTGGAATGAAGGTGAAGGATGCCGAGTTAGATAATATACAACTTCCCATCTATTTAGGCTAAAACAGTTCCCTTTGGTGATTTCTGACCACTTGGAGAAAGAGGAAGCATGGATAGTTGGTTCAAAATTCTTGATCAGTTTCTTTAAAGCTTTGATTAAAATTAATAATCTTACCAATAACAGCCAGCCCAAAATATGAATGCAGGCCTTTTAACCACTTTGCAAGTAATCGGTATATCAATTAGGCTTATTTCTAGGTCTAATTGTGCAGAACCAGGGCCTTAGAATTCACTTAAGTAGAAAGGTTTTGGCTTTTGTCATTGACACATCCTTCTGATCGTGCAGCAATTAAAAAGCTATTAAAATTTGAGGTTCATTCTCTGAAGAACTCATAAATGATTGCTTCTTGCTGCCTTTCTTGAAAAAGATGCATATTTGGGAAGCCTGGGCAAGACCAAATTATTTGATAACCTTTAAAGCATTTTTAAGAGAACTCCAACATGCTTAATAAGGCCACAGACAATAAATTTTTGCATGACCAAAGTATGCCCAAACAACATAATCATAACTCATAGGTGTTTATTTTGATTTAATCTGTATCCTACTTTTCTAGCAAAATCTGGCTACAGGATAGCCTGCATTACGTAAATGTCTAATACAAAACCAGTTTAAAAGATAAGATTATATACTAATTAAAATGTAATAAAACCATTTAGGTAAAAAAGTCCAGCATATCCCTTCAGTCCAAGTTCGTTATTAAGGGTGTCCCTGAATAAAATGTCTTTGCCTGATAGCAGAAGGACAACAAGGAGGGGCCTAGTCTAATCCCTTCAAGAAGTCCATTCTATAGTCTAGGATTAGCCGCTAAGAAGGCCCTTCACATCCTCTGACACTGACAGTTAAAATATTTATTTCTTGGGTTTATAGCCCATTTTCTCACTATAAACAGTGTGGCACAATATTCCCTTCTATACGTAACGAATTTGGGATTGGGGTATTTGCTACTGCATGGCTGAAGTGTGTATGTACATCTGATTTGATAATCATGCTAATTTAGCAGAAAAGGCATTAGGCATATTCTTGACTCATTAGAACGTATTATAATGCTCAGCTAAGTGAAAGGTAGTAGGAAGGAGGAAAGACTGCCTCTAAGAATTAAGGAAAACATGGCCATGACTGTAAGACTTGAAGCAAGACTGCTAATAATGGTGTTCTAGAGATCTCTCATTCATAAACTGACTGGAAAACAAATAGAAGAATGCAGCTGTGATAAACTGCTTTTCATAAATAAGGTAGGAATGATAAGGCCAAAAGTTGTAGAGTTATCTGCAGTCATCATATCCACCCCCAAATCTACAGGTTACTTCTGAGTCTGAAATGTGTTGTGATTTCATTTGTAGAATTTCACATCTGATGTAGTAAAGTAGCACTTCTTGAACCATATTAAATCTTCCTTAGTTTAATGCAACCATTCTTCAATTAGTTTATCTGTCTAGATGAGGACAGAGATGGATATTCAATCAAGGGGATGAATTGTTTATATGCAGATGACGATTTCAGAGTGTGGGAAGGAAAAATCCACATGGATTTTACATTTTGGAATTCCTTAAAAAGTTATGTCTTCAATAAACATTTATCTAAGATTAAGTCCTTCTGGACTCGGTTTTCTTTCCAAGTAAAAGTGCAAAGAAGCAGCTTGTGCTACTTTCTGTGTTAAAAAGAAAGTGATGCTAATAATAATAATTTTATTTTTCTATCCCACCTCCATCTCCCCCGTGGGGACTCGGGGCGGCTAACACAGGACAAAGCCCAAAAACATTAGAGCAGAATAAAACAAATAAAACAGCATATACAAATAAGTAAAACACCACATGGTTGATGGTATGCTTATCCAATTCGTATTTTTAAATAGGCACTTCTCTTTATACCTATAAATCTGGTTTGTAAATTGTGTTCAATATTATTAGTGGAAAAGAAATGATTTGTTAAAACAAGTCTTGAACAAATATGTAGAAACATTAAGATAAAATTAGTAACAAGCGAGTAGACTTTGGTAAAAGAATAACATGAGCGGCCACATTATGCCACGAAAGGTGAAATTACAAAACTGATGTGTATCAACATGGCCATGGGGAAAGTGCAAAACACCCCAGACTGCATAATGGTAAGTTCAGAATACCATACTTTCAGGTAAGCACACTGTTCTTGCTGTCTGTCTTTTAAGTCATGACCCTAAGGCAAAGCTATCACTGGGTTTTCTTGCCATGATTTGTTCAGAACAGGTTTGCCCTTGCCTTGCCCCGAGGCTCATTTGCCCAAGGTCACCCAGTGCATTTCATGTTCTCAGTCATAACGCAGTGCTCCCAACTATAGCCAGCCATCCACAATTGCTGGTATTAAGAGGCTCAGCATCCTTATGAATGTGGGGGGAAAAGTGAGTAAAAATGCACTTATTTATTTTTACGAGCAGGCACCCATCTTTAGGAATCTCTAGGTTGTACTATATGACTATGAGCAACTTCAGCTGGAAGACCTAGAGATTCCTAGAGAGGTGTTCCTAGCTCGTCCAGCATGATTCTGTGATCAACCTCTAACACAAAATGACCAGAGAGGTGCACTAGAGGAGCAAGAGATTCCTAAATAAAATACTTCAGTCAAATCTGTGAGTAACACCAGTCAACACATCTTTTGGTGTCTCAAATGGTAGCCATTTCTGGGTATATTTGACCTGCTGATTCCAAAAACTGCACCAGTTTCCCCCTATCGAATCTAGTTTTTTGAGATATGGAATATATGCCATCTACTAGTTGCCATTAGCTTGTCCATAAGAAATCATGATCACCATATCTAGGAAACTAGAGCTGATGGTGTCTATCAAATGAAATTTTTGGTGTATGTCTCATGTGATTGTAAAGGCATTGAATGTCTGCCTATGTGTGTAAATGCTAGGGGACCCCAGTACCCTAGGGGAGAACGGTGGAATATAAATAAAGTGTATTGTTGTTGTTGTTACAATTACCACCGTGTTTCCCCGAAAATAAGACAGTGTCTTATATTAATTTTTGCTCTCAAAGATGTGCTAGGTCTTATTTTCAGGGGATGTCTTATTTTTCCATGAAGAAGAATTCAAATTTATTGAACAAAAAATGAACATTTATTATATTATATACTGTACAGTAGTTGTCATCACAAACCAGCATAACCAGACAAACTATGAATGCTATCAAAAAGTTCTTGTTACTACCATTATTTCCATGTAAAACAATCTATGGTACGTACATTTACCGATCCTGCATGCTCTGGTGTTCTGTTCAGAAGCATGCTTCCAAACAAAAACTTTGCTAGGTCTTACTTTCAGGAAAGGTCTTATATTTAGAAATTCAACAAATCCTCTACTAGGTCTTATTTTAGGGGATGCCTTATTTTCGGGGAAACAGGATATTATTATTATTATTATTATTATTATTATTATTATTATTATTATTATTATTATTATTTGAATCACCATCCCAAATAACCCCAGGAACAGGCCTACAAACCAAGACACCAAGAAAATGTTTTTGTTTTCTTGGTGTTGGCCTGTGCAACTAAACCTGCAAAAATCAAAACTGCAAATGTACGGGCCTGACTATACTATACAATTATATCTTCCCATCCAAATTGCTTTTAAAATGCCGTAGTGTGAGAGTGGAAAACCTGTAACCTCTCAAAAAATCTGCACAATTTGACAAGACCAAAGTGTCCCCTGGAAGCTAGCTTGGAAAGGAGAAAGCCAAGCAGATGGCCCTGGGCCCTTCCAGACAGCCCTATAACCCAGAATATCACGGGAGAAAATCCCACAATATCTGCTTCGAATTGGGTTATCTGAGTCCACACTGACATATCGTATTCCAGCTCAAAGCAGAAAATGTGAGATTTTATTCAGCTGTGTAGAAGGGGCCCGTCTGCTACAGGCTTCATTCCAGCCCCCTGAAGCAACACAGCCCTGGGGGGCATCTACACCAGGCATGAGCAAACTTAGGCCTTCCAGGTGTTTTGGACTTCAGTTGGAGTCCAAAACATCTGGAGGGCCAAAGTTTGCCCATGCTGGATCTACACTGTAGAATTAATGCAGTTTGACACCACTTTTAACTACCAAGGCACAATGCTGTAGAATCATGGCAGTTGTAGTTTTACAAGGTGTTTAGCCTTCTCTGCCCGAAAGTGCTGGTGCCTCACCAAACTACAACTCCCTGGATCCCATCGCATTGAGCTGTGGCAGATAAAATGGTATCGAACTGCATTCATTCGATAATGTAGATTAGGTATAGTGAAACTTGGGCCCTCCAGGGCTTTTGGACTTCAGCTCCCAAAATCCCTAACAGCTTTATACAGTTTGACAGCAGTTTAACTGCCCTGACTCAATGCTCTGGAATCCTGGGGGTTACAGTTCAGAGAGGCCCCTTCCACACAGCCATATAATTCAGAATATCGAGGCAGAAAGTCCCACAATATCTGCTTTGACCTGGGTTATCTGAGCCCACACTGTTATATATTCCAGTTCAAAGCAGATAATGTGGGATTTTATTCAGCTGTGTGGAAGGGGCCCTAGGCAGAGGAGCCTAAAGACCATACAGAACTTCAGCTCCCCTGATTTCATAGCATTGAGCCATGGCTGTTAAAGCAGTGCCAAAAAATACATTAATTCTACAGTCTAGATGCCCCCTTCGTTTCATTCCAGAAGAGACATTTAGTGCCATCGGTGGGAGGAAAGTGTTGTGATCCTAAGTAGGAAATAATTGGAGCAATTAAAGAGGTCATTAATGGGTGGCAAGCAACCAGGGATAATCCGCCTGGCAATGTTTTGGTTTCTTTGCAGCCTGGCGTCCAACCATTCCCGATCTGGGTGTTGTTTTTATTTTTTGTTTCTATTTATAAACGTATTTTTAAACATCTCTGGGGAGAGCTTACGCACGCATTTGTTCTCGAGGTTTCCTTCGCCCCGCAGCTGCTCCCATTGAGGCTTGATGTCACCGGCCCCTGACGTCACACAGGCGTTTCCCGGGTAATGAGCTGTGATGTCACAGAAGGAGGAGGAGGGGCGGCGAGGGGAGCGCGCGCAAGCCAGCTCGCCCGGCCTTGCTCGCTGCGGGTTGCCGCAGTTCCTATGGAAACCTAATCCCGGGTTGCAAAAGAGAGAGAGCGCGGGGCTGTGGCGGTGGATTCCAGCATCTGGAAGCAGTTTCGAATCCAAACCGGGACAAAGGCGGGGAGAGAGGGAGGAGAAAGAACCCCCGGCGCGATGATTGCGCGGTGTTTCCAAAGGTGCTTCTCGAAAATTGCCGACCCGCTTGAACTGCAAGGTCTCCTTTCTGCCATGGCTCAATGCTATGGAATCCTGGGAGTTGTAGTTGCGGGGCATCAGCATTCCTTGGCTGAGAAGGCGAAAGGCCTTGCAAAACTGCAGCTACCAGGATCCCATAGCCTTGAGTTAAAGTGGTGTGAAACTGCATTCATTCCATAATGTAGATACACCCCTAGATGCTGCAAACCCACTAGCCTAGTTTCCAACAGACCTCTGAGGATGCCTGCCATAGATGTGGGCAAAACGTCAGGAGAGAATGCATCTGGAACATGGACATACAGCTCAGAAAGCTCACAGCAACCCAGTGATTCTGGCCATGAAAGCCTTCAACAACACGTCTTCAAATTTCTTTTTCCAAGAGTGCTGGTGACTCACCAAACTACAACTGTCATGATTCCATAGCATTGAGCCATGGTAGATAAAAGAGGCATCATAGAATCCTAGAGTTGGAGGAGACCTTATGGGCCATCCAGTCCAACCTCCTGCCGAGAAGCAGGAAAATCACATTCAAAGCACCCCTGACATGGCCATTCAGCCTCTGCTTTAAAAGCCTCCGAAGAAGGAGACTCCACCACACTCTGGGGCAGAGAGTTCCACTGCTGAACAGCTCTCACAGTGAGGAAGTTCTTCCTAATGTTCAGGTGGAATCTCCTTTCCTGTAGTCTGAAGCTGTTGTTCCGCGTCCTAGTCTGCAGGGCAGCAGAAAACAAGCTTGCTCCCTCCTCCCTATGACTTCCCTTCACGTATTTGTACATGGCTATCATGTCTCCTCTCAGCCTTCTCTTCTGCAGGCTAAACATGCCCAGCTCTTTAAGCCGCTCCTCATAGAGCTTGTTCTCCAAACTCTTGGATAATTTTAATCACTCTGCTTTGGACACATACCAGCTTGTCAACATCTCCCTTCAATCGTAATGCCCAGAATTGGACAGATTGTGATTCCAGGTGTGGTCTGACCAAGGCGGAATAGAGGGGGAGCATGACTTCCCTGGATCTAGGCCAGTGGTTCTATATCTGGAGTCCCCAGATATTTTTGGCCTTTAACTCCCAGAAATCCTAACAGCTGGTAAACCGGCTGTGATTTCTGGGAGTTGTAGGCCAAAAACATCTGGGAACCCCAGGCTGAGAACCACTTATCTAGGCACTATACTCCTGTTTAAAAGTAAAGGTTTCTCCTTGACATTAAGTCCAGTCGTGTCAGACTCTAGGGGTTGGTGCTCATCTCCATTTCTAAGCCGAAGAGCCGGCATTGTCCGCAGACACCTCCAAGGTCATGTGGCCGGCATGATTGCATAGAGCGCTGTTACCATCCTAATAATAATAATAATAATAATAATAATAATTTATTTTTATTGCCCGCCCCATCTCCCCGGAGGGACTTGGGGTGGCTTACATGGGGCCAAGCCCAGTCATCAACAATATAAAAACAAAGCAATAAAACGGATCAAAAAACAAGTCATAAAAACTCACATACAAAAACATAATGATAAAATTTTGGATTAGATCCAGAGGAAACTGGGCCAAAAGTGCTAGTTATGTCCTACCGGAGCAGTACCTATTGATCTACTCACATTTGCATGTTTACTAACTGCCAGGTTGGCAGAAGCTGGGGCTAACAGCGGGAGCTCACCCTGCTCCCTGAATTCGAACTGCCAACCTGTCAGTCAGCAAGTTCAGTGTCTGTGCCACCAGGGGGCCCTATTTATGCAGGCCAAGATCCTATTGGCTTTTTTTAAGCCGCAGCATGACATTGTTGGCTCTTGTTTAAATTGTTGTCCAGGAGGGCTCCAAAATCTTTTTAACACTGCATTCATTCAACAGTGTAGACTGGGCAAGGAACTTGGGCCCTGCAGGTGTTTTGGACTTCAACTCCCACCATTCCTGGCCTCAGGCCCTTTCCTTTTCCCCCTCAGCCGCTTAAGCGGCTGACGGGGAAAAGGAAAGGCCCTGAGGCCAGGAATGGTGGGAGTTGGAAGTCCAAAACACCTGCAGGGCCAAAGCTTGTACATGCCTGTATGATACTAAATGTCCTTTGACCAGTAGCTGGCCACTTGGAGTGCCTCCATTGTGCATGTGGCAGGGATCAGGCTGCATGTAAATAGCTGGTCTGTGGTTTAGGCGTAGCTGCAGAGAAGGCTCAAGACCTTGCAAAACTACGACTCCCAGGATTCCACACCCCGCGAGCAATGGCAAACTGTCTTCCTCATGCCACAGGGTAGAAAGAAGATGCGGCCAGAGAAAACCCCCTCCTTTTCCTGAACCCCGCGCCCTCCTCCCTCCTCCTCCTCCTCCCTCCTCCTCTCGCAAGGAAGGCGAGACTGCGGCTGAGCGCGCTTCGGGGCTGCGGTGACGCGGAGGCAGCGGCCCTCCTCTCTCCCTCCCTCGCTCCTTGTGTGTCCCCTCCCTCCCTCTTTCCTCCCTGCCTCCCTCCCTGCCCCCTTCTCCCCCTGCCTGGGCCACCACCGTCCAGACCATGATCCTGCCACCAGCCCACGGAGCAGCCCACGGAGGAGGAGGCAGCGGCAAGGCGGGCGCGGGAGGGAGCACCTAGGCGCAGCCCGCCGGCGTCCCAAGCCTGCTGCCTGCCTGCCTGCTTGCATTTCCCACCGCCGAGCCACAGGTCTGGACGCCGCCGATGGGGGAAAAGAGGGGCCAGGGAGGAGGAGGAGGAGGAAGGCGGGAAGAAGGGGTGGGCGTGCGAGAAAGGGACTCGACACTCATGGCAGTGGGCGTTTGGGAGGTCTAAACAGAATGGACATAGTCGTGCCTCAGTCTCCGAAAGGATGACACACCGAGGAGCCGGGCAAGCTTGTTTACTGTCAAATGGCAGGGAAAGGGATTCCACCTCAACATCAGGCAGAACTTCCTGATGGTTACAGCTGTTGCGATATTCTTATTAACCTCATGTTAGGTATATTATAAGCAGAGGCTGGGTGGCCATCTGTCGGAGTGTTTTGATTGTATATTCCCGCATGGCAGAGTAGGGTTGGACTGGATGGCCTCTTGGGATTTTATGGATGATGGTCACCTGTCAGGGGTGCTTTGATTCTGGAAGTTTATAAGCAGAGGCTGCATGGCCATCTTTCGGCAGTGCTTTGATTGTGTCCTGCACGGCACAAGGGGTTTGGGTGATGATGGTCACCTGTCAGGGGTGCTTTGATTCTGGAAGTTTATAAGCAGAGGCTGCATGGCCATCTTTCGGCAGTGCTTTGATTGTGTCCTGCACGGCAGAAGGGGGTTGGGTGATGATGGTCACCTGTCAGGGGTGCTTTGATTCTGGAAGTTTATAAGCAGAGGCTGCATGGCCATCTGTCGGCAGTGCTTTGATTGTGTCCTGCATAGCAGAAGGGGGTTGGGTTGGGTTGGATGGTTTTCAGGGTCTCTTCCAGCACTACAATTCTATGTATGAGCACATGTAAGATTTCTGAATGACATGTATGCTTTGTGGTTGTTTTCCTGCAACGGCTTTGGACTGGATGAGTTCAAATGTCAGGGAAAGGGATTCCACCTAAACATCCTGATGGTTACAGCTGTTATGCTATTATTATGTCCTATATTATAAACCTGATGCTAGGTTTATAAGCAGTGGCTGGGTGGCCATCTGTCGGCAGTGCTTTGATTGTGTCCTGCATGGCAGAAGGGGGTTGGGTTGGATAGTCCTCGGGGTCTCTTCCAGCACTAGAATTCTACATATGAGCACATGTAAGATTCTTGAATGACATGTAGGATTCTGGTTGTGTTTTCCTGCAAGGATTTTGGACTGGATGGGTTCAAATGGCAGGGAAAGGGATTCCATCTAAACTTCAGGAAGATCTTCCTGATGGTTACACCTGTTCCACTATTATATCCTATATTATAAACCTCATGTCAGGTTTATAAGCAGAGGCTGAGTGGCCATCTGTTGGGAGTGCTTTGATTGTGTACTCCTGCATGGCAGAGTTGGATTGGATGGCCCCTTAAGGTCTCTTCTGACTCCAGGATTTTAATGTATGATGGTCATCTGTCAGGGGTGCTTTGATTCTTGAAGTTTATAAGCAGAGGCTGGATGGCTGTCTATCACGAGTGCTTTGATTGTGTACTTCTGCATGGTAGATTGCGGTTGGGCTGGTTGGGCCTTGGGATCTCTTCCAACTCTAGGATTCTATGTGTGATGTTTATTTATTTACTTAATTACTATATCTCTTCCCCGCTCTTCTCACCCCGAAGGGGACTCAGAACAGCTTACATTTTATCCACTTCAGTGCCACATTGCAAATACACATTATATAAATATAATACCATACAAATCAAAGCACATTTAACATAAAATACAAGACAAAAATCACACAAAGCATAATAACATCAAGAAATAAGATAGATATAAATATTGAGCATTAAAAACATTAAAAACCAATTACAATTATTGTGGAGACTCATCAATTAAAGAGTATGTTTAACTAAACTCAGTCATCAGTGATAAACATGAGCCAGAGAGAAAATTAAGAAAAAATCTCCACAAAACAAACAAACAAAATGAATTAGAATAAAATAAAACCTAATATTATGTTTATAAGCAGAGGCTGGGTGGCCATCTGTCGGGAGTGCTTTGGTTGTGTATTTCTGCATGGCAGAGTAGGGTTGGACTGTGTGGCCCTTTGGGGTCTCTTCTGACTCTAGGATTCTATGTATAATGTTCACCTGTCCAGGAGTGCTTTGATTCTGGAGGTTTTCAAGCAGAGGCTGGATGGGCATCTTTTGGGAGTGCTATGATTGTGTCCTGCATGACAGAAGGGGCTTGGGTTGGATGGTTTTTGGGGTCTCTTCCAACTAAAATTCTATGTATGAGAACATGTAAGATTTCTGAATGACATGTAGGCTTCTGGTTGTGTTTTCCTGCAAGGATTTTGGACTGGATGGTCCTTGTGGTTTCTTCCAACTTTGTGATTCTCTGATTCTAGGTCAAGGAAGGTGGTGCAGTGGGGAAGAGGTGGATGGGGGTCCAAGGGAGTGAAACACACCTACAGACATGCACAGCCATGCCTTGTGTGGTTTTTATATTTGTGCCATATAAATTCCTGAGAAATAGCTCTGTGTGGCAACCATACTGGTGCCAAAGAACTACTGGTGCGTCTACACTATAAAATGAAGACAGTTTGGTGCCACTTGAACTGCCATGGCTCAACACTATGAAAACATGGAAGTTTGGTAAGGCACTGGCACTTTTTGGGTCTTGTAAAGCTGCAACTCCCAGGATTCCATAGCATTGAGCCATGGCAGCTAAAGTGGCGTTGAGCTGCATTTATTCTACAGTGTAGATGGGTAAGGAATATATTATTATTATAAGTATGACACAGCAAACAAGATAGATCTGCTGGATTTCGTATCACAAAATCACAAGTCGAACACTTCCCAAGTGTCTAGGACTGTGTGATGTATTTTCGGATGATCCGCGCAGATCCCAGTAGGGTGGCCTTTTGCAGTTGGCAGATCGTGATTTTGTCAATGTCTATTGTTTCCAAATGCCGACTGAGATCTTTTGGCACGGCACCCAGTGTGCCTATCACCACCGGGACCACCTGTACTGGTTTCTGCCAGAGTCTTTGAAGTTCAATCTTGAGGTCCTGATAGCAGCTGAGTTTTTCCTGTTGTTTTTCGTCAATGCGACTGTCACCTGGGATAGCAACATCAATGATCCAAACCTTTTTCTTTTCCACAACTGTGATGTCTGGTGTGTTGTGTTCCAGAACTTTGTCAGTCTGGATTCGGATATTATTATTATTATTATTATTATTATTATTATTATTATTATTATTATTATCATGGACACAAAGACAGAGTATGACAAAGCAAACGAGATATATATGCTGGATCTCTTATCACAAAATCACAAGTCGAACACTTCCCAAGCGTTTAGGACTGTGTGATTTATTATTATTATTATTACTATTATTATTATTATTATTTTATTATGACACAGCAAACAAGATAGATATGCTGGATTTTGTATCACAAAATCACAAGTCGAACACTTCCCAAGTGTCTAGGACTGTGTGATGTATTTTCGGATGATGCGTGCAGATCCCAGTAGGGTGGCCTTTTGCAGTTGGCAGATCGTGATTTTGTCAATGTCTATTGTTTCCAAATTCCGGCTGAGATCTTTTGGCATGGCACCCAGTGTGCCGATCACCACCGGTACCACCTGCACTGGTTTCTGCCAGAGTCTTTGAAATTCAATCTTGAGGTCCTGATAGCGGCTGAGTTTTTCCTGTTGTTTTTCGTCAATGCGACCGTCACCTGGGATGGCGACATCAATGATCCAAACCTTTCTTTTATTATTCTTATTCTTATTCTTATTATTCTTATTATTATGTGGGCTAGGGCACCTATCCTTGCTCTCACTCTTTGAATCCTGAGTGGGATCTCTTGGTCCCCCCCCCCCCCAAACTCCTTTCTCAAGTGCCTTGATTCTCCATTTCCATGAAGCAGGGAGTCTTTCACCTGAAGAAAAACACGTGGCTGCCAGGACATGCAGAGGATGGCTGCTTTTTCTTTCTCTTTCTTTCTCTCGCTCTGTTTTCCTTCCTCATACTTTGGGGCAGGCTGGCGTTAGACAGAGTTTGTCACCTGGAAGCCTGGCCTTAGCTGAACCTCACATGCCTGTTGCGTTGTGAGGAGCCCAGCCAAGGGTGAAAAGGAGTGATTGTTTTGAATGTTCTAACTTGTTAGTTCTTCTAGTGATGCGTTTTCCAGGAGACCTACTGTTCAAGAATTTGTGAGGACTGAGATTCTTAGAAGTTCCTCAGGCTTTGGCCAGGTTACCATGTTTCTTCCTCTGCCCTCTTGGCTGGGCTTCAGTGTTTTAAAGGCGAGTATGACACCTATACATCCAACGACTGAAGTTTTCTCAGACATGTGAGATCCAGGGTGCATCTGCACTGTAGAATTAAAGCAGTTTGACATCACTCAACAGCCATGGCTCAGGGCTATTGAATTCTGCTTGTGCTTTGGTGAGGCACCAGCACTCTTGGGCTGCATTGATTCCCTCGGGGAAATAGGTGTGGGATATAAATAAAGTTTTATTATCATAGTATTGTTCTAAAACAGTGGCTCTCAACCTGTGGGTCTCCAGGTGTTTTGGCCTACAACTCCCAGAAATCTCAGCCAGTTTACCAGCTGTTAGGATTTCTGGGAGATGAAGGCCAAAACATCTGGGGACCCACAGGTTGAGAACCACTGTTCTAGAGTGTAGTACATCCATGGTAGAGATAGGAGAAACTATACCTGCTGGCTTCTTCTGTTCTGTTACTGCTGAAAGTAAACAAATGGAGTCTTACCATCTTGAAGGAGGAATTTCTCTCATGTATGCTCTGATTTTTAAGCCCTAAATCTCTTTGAATCTGATACTGAATTAAGTAAAACCACTAATTTTGTAGACTGTGTTGGGTTGGTCTGAACTCATCTCCTGTACTCCATTGATTTCCTATGAAACTGGTTGCCCTCATTTGCATCAGTCCTAGTTTCACTGTAAGTTAAAGAATGCAACCCCATGTAAATCGAAACCTGGCTGTAAAGAAAAAATTCTGAATTCCATATTATTAATTGCCTCTGTGAGTGAGAGGCAGGCATAGCAGTGGGAAAACACATGATGTTAGATCCTTTACTACACTAAGCAAACAGAGGAAGAAAAGAAGGGAAGAATAAGATAACAGATTTTCTGTTTTCTGTAGGAAATGAGAAGTCTCCATAGTACTTGCCCCTTTCACATACACCTGCAGTGCCTAATTTGTGTTCTGTCCTGTAAATGGTAAATCCAGATGCTTCATGGTCCCTAACTTTGCCTTTTTTATCCTTTTCAAAGTCAAAAATAGAATTTGGGGATAAATACAGCCACAAAGCAAACAAAAATACACAGCATCCTGGTCAATGGGCCAAATTGTTGAAGACTGTACCATTCAGACGCCACCCTTGTTCATGTGTAACTCATGAGTATGTATTTCTCCCTCGTTAGTGTGCTGAGATTTGCAACTGTGCAGCATGTGTTTCTTAAATAGATTTTAAGGACTGAACCTTAAATGTATAGTGTTCTGTTCTCTCTGCCTTCTTGCTTACTATCCAATTAAATGTTGACAGTTGTTTGATCTGGGTGAGTGAGAGCATGTTCCCAACAAGGAGATTCGCGTGGGCTTTTAAAATAGAAATTTGGGTAGTGAAGGCTGGAGGAAGAAGGCTTGCTCTAGATAACATGATGCATGTTAAGTACGTCGCTGGCTGAGACATGGGAATGTTTGGACATGAAGCTATTGCTGCTGGACATGGCTTTATAAGGGAGTGAAATTCTGAAATAGTCTCCCTTGTGCATTCATGAGAGTAACTAGTTTTCATTCATATTTCAACATGAGTTGGTTTATTAAGAGTAATGTATACGATTACTTATCTTGTGACTCAGGCACGACTCTCTCCCTCCCTTTTTGCATTAATTTGCACTGGAGATGAAAATATTACATGACAATGTTTTTCCTGTGATGCTTCAGAGGAAAGGTTTTGTTTTTGAACTTCGAATCTTCACCTGATTGACGTGTTTTGAGGCTAAGAAGAGGTTTTCCTGAAAATATGGATTGGATTTGTGATCTCAAGGGAGCAGAATGTCACCTTCCCATGAACAGCTTGCCTCAAAGAACCACCTGGGTGTTCCCCCCCCCCCCCCTTTAAACTGGTCCTTTTTCTGCAGGATTATGGTAGCTGTTGCTGACCAGCTCTGCATTGCATTATTTTGGTTGTTCTAAATGATTATTTTCTTGTAATGATGCATTTTTCAGAAAAACCATAAAGAGCCAAGATTTGTGATAGACTGTAGATATTTTTAACAGTGTAAGTTGGGAGTCAAACACAAGCCTGGTTGCCTATTCATGGGGATGATATTGCTGGTAGACCTTGCAGAGTGTTTGCATGGATTACTGAGACCAACCATATATAAGTCTTTTTGTTTAAACATTTAAGATGTGCTAATAAATGCTTTAGTTTCAGGATTGGAGAATGTGTAGCTGTCCAGATTCTGGGGATGAGAGATTTACAGCCCTCCAGGTGGGATTTGTAGTGGCATGATCCCTTACCATTGATAAAATTGACTGGAAGTGCTGGTATTGCCATGAAGCATTATCTGGGGGGGGGGGGGCACATGTTTCCCACCCCTGCTTTTAATAATCTGAATGCCGTTGTAGAGCAGAGGGGTTGTGTCTCCAAGCAGAATATTAAGCAAAAGGCAGAGGGAATAACACTCTACTGAGGATGCAAAGGTTTGCTTTGTTTTGAATATTTTTGGCAGGGTTCCTGTGCTTTGAACAACAATGCAATAGGTGGAGATTGAGTTGCTTGCCTCACTACTGTGCCACCATGCTGGGCAAAGCTGCCCTTCTTTCATCCCTGCCTGCTGTGAGGTTGCGAAAGTGCAGTTGAGAAGGGGATAGAAAGATGCCAGCTCTGAAATCTTCAGAGAGTTCGATTGGAATGGCAAGTGCAAGGTGTACAGTTCTTAAAGGTGCCGATGGTCATGTGGAATTACATGCTGATCTTTGGAATTAATGTTTCTTCTCCCTAACCATCTTGTTTAGGATTAAAGCCAGCTGTCATTTAGCAAGGTATTCTCAAGGCTTGGGCTACTGCAGATGCTGTAGGAAATGTCTGGCCCTCTAGAGCAGTGGTTCTCAACCTGTGGGTCCCCAGATGTTTTGGCCTTCAACTCCCAGAAATCCTAACAGATGGTAAACTGGCTGGGATTTCTGGGAGTTGTAGGCCAAAAACACCTGGGGACCCACAGGTCGAGAACCACTGATCTAGAATCTTGGTCTATGCGTCTCATGAGCCCTGCCCAGGGAAGAGGTTCTGGGAGTTGTGACCAAACATCTGTATTACAACTCCCTGAGTCCTTTATTGTTTACCATGTTGTCTGGGGCTGGTGGGAGTTGAGGGCCACAGGTTCACTGTCTCCTTGTTCTGTGAGAAGGTATAAAGGCCTTCCAGCCCATCAGAGAGGAGCAAACCTTGAGCAATAGCAGCTTGAGATTTGCTGGACAAGGGAGAGAGCAAATGCAAGTGTAAGGTATGTGGGTGCTCGTATTGCGGGTTGTTGCCTGGGCAAGTGAGAGGACCAAGGAGCAGAGCAAGTGTGTTGAAATGGTGGTGCTGCTCTCTTGCTCCTCGGCGCATTTCTCTTGCAATATGTTGAAACTCCCTAGCCTCACATTAGCCCACAGTTGCTATGGAAACATACCCGGTGGGTTGTGTTTTGAAAGAAGGTCAAATGTGGATTTCCTCCCAGCTTCTCTTCTTCTTGAAGAAGTAAAGGCGTAGTTTCAGATGCCAGAGAGAGCCTTATTACCCAGATGTATTCAGAAACCTTTTTCAACTCTTGTGGCTTTTCCTGAGAGCAAAGATGACCTCTGTAGAAAAAACACACACCCCAAAATGCAGATCTGAGTGATACAGGGACTCTGCTGAACGGGGCAAACAACCAATTATCTCCATAAACGCATGGTCCAAAATGTTCCCTGCAGAGGAAATAAGATCTTCCTGTGAAGTTATGCTAGGGGCTGCTGTTCCAATTGCAGCTATCTTCCGATGCCTTGATTTCATATCAGTCCTTCTGTATGTATTCCTAAACACATGCTAACCACTCACATTGTCCTCTTTCCAAACGGTATAGTGGTAAATTTGGAAGCACAGGTGATTATTATGGTAGTCCCCATAGCAACATTCCTCCTGGGAGAATCCAGAAATGCAGGCAGCAAAGATCGGAGCCTTCTTTCTGTGTATATGTCTGTTTATGTATCTCTGTATACTCTGTATTACGCACACATCAATTACCAATATATATTACAATATACTATTTTGTAGGATCTGGTGTTGGTCATCAGATACTACAAAATAGGATATTGTAACATATATACAGTAGAGTCTCGCTTATCCAACATAAACGGGCCGGCAGAATGTTGGATAAGCGAATATGTTGGATAATAAGGAGAGATTAAGGAAAAGCCTATTAAACATCAAATTAGGTTATGATTTTACAAATTAAGCACCAAAACATCATGTTATACAACAAATTTGACAGAAAAAGTAGTTCTACATGCAGTAATGCTATGTAGTAATTTCTGTATTTACAAATTTAGCACCAAAATATCACGATGTATTGAAAACATTGACTACAAAACTGTGTTGGATAATCCAGAACGTTGGATAAGTGAGACTCTACTGTACTTACTTTGTCACAGTGAGTTGTGACAAAGCAGTGTTACAAGGCTTTGACTGAAGAGATCTGAAATGGAATAAGAAATAGAAAAAGAGGGGGGGCACAATGCAGAATACAAAACTGGGAATTTCATTGCACCTGGGATAAATATTCCCTGCCAGTTTGTTCTGGCCGTTTTCTTCTTTGGCAGGAATATGTCCTTAATAAAGCCAATGTGTCTTTGTTTCTCATTTGTGATCAAGCTACTCTGAAGGGCCTGGCATTGCCATAGGATTGCTCACAGCAATATATATTGTGTGCACTTGCCATGAATTCCGTAAGATTTTCTTAGGCAAGGAATACTCAGAGGTGGTTTTACTTTCTGAAACCCACAGCACTTGGGATTTGCTGGTGGTCAGCTATCCAAGTACCAACCATGGACAAGATCACACAGAATCTGCTTCCTTAGGATATTCAGTTGTCTACCACAAGGAGTGTGCCTTAGAGGGAGAAAGGAATGTGGGGCAGTGGTGGTGGTAGGCAGTTGACATATTGTCTCCACTAAATAACATATGTCAGTGTCGCCCTTGCTGAATAAAATGTGCTGTCACATTGACTCTGTAAGCCCTTGCTCTGCTATATTGATGCTTTCCCTTCTGGCATTCTTAAAGATGCACTTACCATGTGCTTTGTCTCAACCCTCAGGGCCTGGTTGCCAAAATGCTGATCAAAGAGTATCATATCCTTCTGCCTATGAGCCTGACGGAGTACCAGGTGGCCCAGCTCTACATGATCCAGGTAACATCAGTATTGAATAGGGTAGAAAGTAGAGAGTTGGCCAAGGGGTGTCCATGTGGCAAAACAGAGCCCTGTCTTTGCCCGGATTGCAGGGTCAGAAACCGAGCAGAGCTGAGGGGCACAAGGGGGCAAGTGGGGCTCAGAGTGGGATGTGTAGATTGGGGCCCAGGCTTAGCAGGGCTGGCTCTCCTGCTCCCCAGAAGAAAAGCCGTGAGGAGTCGAGTGGCGAGGGCAGTGGGGTTGAGATCCTGTCCAACCGGCCCTACAGCGATGGCCCAGGCGGGAACGGCCAGTATACACACAAGATCTACCACGTGGGCTCTCACATCCCCAGCTGGTTCCGGGCCCTCCTGCCCAAGGCGGCTCTGCAGGTGGAAGAAGAGTCCTGGAACGCCTATCCGTACACCCGCACCAGGTAAAGAGGGGGAGAGGGAAGGCCAAGGGCCGGAAGGAGGAGGCTACTCAGGTGAGTCCGTGGGGCATGATGCTCCCGCGTTGGGTGGGGCAGGGTTGTCACTGTCATTGTCACGCCTTCCCCCTGCAGATACACCTGCCCCTTTGTGGAGAAATTTTCTATTGAAATTGAGACCTATTACCGTCCGGATGCTGGGAAACAGAACAACATCTTTGACTTGAATGCTGCAGAGCGCAGGCAGAGAATTGTTGGTAAGTGTGCAGACATGCAACTCTGTGCATCACTTTGGATTATACTGAGAGTTGATAGAGCAAGTTGCTATTGCTAAGCAGGGAGAATGAGAAAGGCTAATGCATGATTTTTGCTGACATTTGAGGGGAAAGTTGGATGTAAGCTGGAGTCCTCTGTTTAGCGCATGGCTTTGTTGAAGGAAAATATGCATTAAGAATACAGAGTGGAGGGGGAAAATGTGGACTTCTGTGTAAGGAGAAGGAGGAAGGAATGTGTACAGAATGACAAGTGGGATGAAATATTTTTATACATGGTCTGAAGAAACTCTGTGACTTGGCAGGGAAGGGCAGTCTTGAGATCCAAAGCAATGCTATCTATCACAGTGTATTTGCACCACAGAGTTATAGCATTATGATGCCGCTTTGATCATCATGGCTCCATTCTATGATATCTTAATTAAGTGAACAAATTAAGATAAATCCTTATTTTTTATTATGATCTCCTGATTGGAGCATTAACACAAGATAGCAGAGAGTTCTACATACCTCAACAACCAATCCCATGTTTTCTTAAGATGATACTACAGTTAAAGGAGTATCTAAAGTAACATAGTTCTGTTGATTAGATACATCTTTGATTTTTAATGGATGCCAGACATTTACTTTTAGTTTATCCTCTCCTCCATTTCCTCCAGATACCATTGACATCGTGCGGGATCCCATCTCGCCCAGTGAATATAAGGTGGAAGAAGATCCACGACTTTATCGCTCAGTCAAGACCGGTCGTGGACCCTTGGGAGATGACTGGCTGGAGAATGCAACTAATGGGTCTCTCATGTGTGCCTACAAGCTTTGTAAGGTGGAGTTTCGCTACTGGGGCATGCAGTCCAAGATTGAACAGTTCATCCATGATGTTGGTGAGCATATGAGGATAGCTTCCACATTTCAATCCCATATAGACCTTCTCCGCCAAGGACACCTTCCAGGGAAGGGAAAGGGGTGGTATGCCTTTCAGTAGAAGTGGCAGAAGCATCATTTTTGCTTTCTCTCTGTGTGTCCCCATTTGTGCAACACTCCCTGCTGAACTGGCCTTCACACTTCTCCAAGACAACTTCATAGTGAAATGAGCTTCAATGACTGTCTAGAGCAATGGTTCTCAACCTGTGGATCCCCAAATGTTTTGGCCTACAGCTCCTAGAAATCCCTGCAAGTTTACCAGCTGTTAGAATTTCTGAGAGTTGAAGGCCAAAACATCTGGGGACCCACAGGTTGAGAACTATTGGTCTGGAGATCCATTGATATTTCTAAGTGTCTTGGAAGAACTTGGATTAAAAGTTCTAAGACTTGTAGTATTCAAGATTACTTTTTCCTGAATTGGTAATTTGTTTGCCTATTGTTTTATGGACAGTGTACTTCATATTCCAGATATTTGTAGCTCGGGGACTGTCTGGACTGACACTAATCAGACAGTCCCCGAGCTACAAACATCTGACTTACAAACAACTCATAGTAAAGAACGGGAGTGAGATAACAGGAAGTGAGAGAAATCTACCTCTAGAAAGGGAAATTCACTCTAGGAAGAGTTCTTGTGGGGAAAAGGTGTCTCCACTGAAGCTTTCTCACCAATCCTTGTTTTCACAACAAGCCAAATTTTTCAAAGTCAGATTATCACTGGGACAGAAAGTGAGGTGAAATCTTCTGATCAGAGGCACAGACAGCAAAACAAACATCACGGGGGTGTTAATCCTTCCCTATGCTATCCAAAACTGGGGTTACCCTTGAAATGTACCTGTTCCTACTTATAAACAAATTCAATTTAAGAACAGATCTACAGAATCTATCTTATTTGTAACTTGGGGACTATCTGTAGCTGTTTTTAAGCCCATTGACCTCAAATAAATGATCTCTGGAACAATGTGGTAATGGACTTCCTTTCTCCACAATCTGAGGCTCAATTGCTGTTCCAGCTTGGTTGTGCTAAACATCCAAAGTTAATCTCATCTGTATTTGCAAGGCTAAAATATGTGCCCAAAGTGTTTCTGACTGGTTGGCTGCTTGACATGGTTTTGATACTGCAGATTTCTACAGTCTGTGAGCCTAGGGGTGCATCTGCACTGCAAAATTAATGTAGTTTGTCATCATTTTAACTGCCGTAGCTCAGTGTTATGAAATTCTGGATTTGTAGGCTAGTTAGGCACTATGACTCTTTGGCAGAACAGGCTGAAGACCTTAGATGAAAATATTGAACAACATCAGGTAGATATCAAAGGACGTTATTAGTAACAAATTTTAGTGGTGGTATCTAAATTTGCACATCAGTTCTCAGCCCTGAAACTGGGAGACATTCCCATAGCTCTGTGCATCTGTATGCTGGAGCTTTTGCTGCCTGCTCTATGGATTCTGAGGGAGACAAGATCCATTTAAAATCCGTATCCAGATTTTATTATTTTAAACTATTTTTTAATTTTTGGATTTGAATACAGCAGCTTTGGTTTCTAAAAGAAACTTCAGAATAAAATCATAACTGAAATGTTTTGTCAAATTTAAATATGAAACTGGCATGCTGGACACTTTGTGATGTGAGGCTCATGTTTAAGGACAATAAATACTGTATGGTTGGCTTGAATTGAATTTAGCAGAAACCCGATGTTTAAGTTGCTTTCTGTTATGTTATGAATTAGTTGCCTCCATTGAAGTGTTACATAGCATGATATAGTAGGGAAAGGGATGACTTGCCATCCTAAAAAAGAGCCAATTTCAATATGTCAGTAGAAGATTAAATTCCTGCTTCCTATTCAGTCGCAGACATGTCTTTGAAATGATTATGGATGCGGTATGTTGTATTAGACTTGGTTCAGACTTACATCTCAGTTAGGCTGCACTGTCTGCTCTTGCATTCCTCTCATGCATAGATTTTTCTTCCTACTTCTACCTTTTTGCATGTGTTGTTTGGGTTTGTGTTGTTTTGTGCCAGAGCTGGGTGTAGTTGCTCCTCCAAAGGTCCTTTCAGAACCAGACATTGACACATGTTATTGCTATAACATAAACTTTATTGATGGTAAATGATGTTGCAGATGGTACACAACAGAGACTCACTCCAGCTCTTCTGCCATTAAGATCCAGCATTCCCTTCCATTCAATAGTAAAATTGATCTTCAAACAAATTTGACCTCAGTTGGCAATCATATTAAATTCCTATTGTTGGATATAGGGAGCCCTTGCGAATAGTTGCAGCCCCTCAAAGCAAGGCTGGGGAAAATACGAGTTCCAAGGGTTACATAGGGTGCATCTACATTGCAGAATTAACATAGCTTGACCTCACTTTAGCTGCCTTTGCTTCATGCTATGGAATCTTGGGGTTGTAGTTTGGTGAGGCCGCAGCACTCTTTGGCAGTAAAAGGCAAAAGACTTTATAAAACTACAAGTCCCATGGAAACATTCAGTTGGAATCAAAGGCAATGCTGTCTTTCTTGATGCACTGGGAGCTTAAGCTATGGCTCTTCATGGGCAGGATAAACTATGGTTTCATAAGTGGAACCTGGGCAGAATTGGGCTGCAATGATTTTGGATGCCTCCTGCAGGTCTACGAAAAGTGATGCTGCGGGCGCACCGCCAAGCGTGGTGTTGGCAGGATGAGTGGATAGATCTCACCATGGACGACATCCGGAGGCTGGAAGAAGAGACGGCACGTATGCTGGCCCAGAAGATGGCCACCTGCATAGAGCCTGATACAGGCCCCACTCAGCCCAGCCCCGAGCACCCAGATGAACTAGGAGTCAATGACAAGCAGGAACGAGTTGATAGCCTGAGGGCTCCCGATTCTTCTCCAGATGATCCCTTTGCCAAGCAGTGGTCGGCATCCTCTCGCTCATCCTACTCTTCTCAGCATGGTGGTGGGTAATCCTTGTACTCGGTGGAAACAGAGAAACAGCTTTGGTTGTAGGGAAAGTAGAACAGCACCCCCCCCTAGAGAATAAATGAGAGTTGCTGCTGGAGGTAGGCTTCTGGTGTGGTGGATTATTATAAAGTTACAGTGACTAAAATAAAAAAAACTGCTGGCCATATTGGCTTAGATCAGAAAAGCTTCTGGTTGTATTGTTTGGGGGGAATTCTGAGTCCATAACAACAACAGCAACAACAGCTCCTCTCAGCTTGGGTGGACTGACTGGCTCCTGTAATTGAGATCAAAATAGAAGATTGTCCCCGCTTTCAAACTGTATTAAGTAGGAATTCCTGAGCAACTCTTCCTTCTGTAAGTTGTTGGCCTGCCTCACTTGGCTTTGAACATGGATGTACAAAGTGCAGCCTTGGAGCTGTATGGGTCTTCCTCACACCTCCAAGAGATGCTTTTATTTACACTCAGCTTCTCCAAAATCTCCAGACTGGCCCCTTTTACTACAAAAGGCTCCTAGAAGCCTTCGGCTGCACCAATTGCAGCTGCAAGGAGATAAATTGATAGAACTGCTCATGGTTAGGAGAAATGCCCAAAATACACATTTCTCTTTCTCCAGTTTTCCATCCTCATCTCCAGTTCCTGCAGCCATCTAGGAATTACTGTTCCATGTTTTTAATTACCACATGATAGCATAGGAATTCATATATACACCTGAATTTGTGTAGACTTTTCAAAGGAGGAAGAAACTGCACCGAAATTCTGTTGTGAAATTGACTGCTGTAACAATTGTTTGCTATTTGTCTTTGTCAGTTTCACCACTCACTTTTCTTGTTTGACACAAGGGGAAGGTGCCCCAGTTAGGAATTAGGGAAATAGATGCTCCTCAGAGAAGATGCCTCCCTTCATATTATTACAGCAAGCTACTGATATCAGAGTTTGCAGTTGCAGTAAGCATGAAGTTTTCCCTCTTCATAGAAATACTGCCTATGATAAGAAATCATCTACTACGTCTACAGGAAGGGTTTTTGTGGAGATTTCTGGACAAGGCTTTTATTATTCCAGTGAAGAAATCTAAAAACAGAATTTTGCAGACATTCTAGAGCAGTGATTCTCGACCTATGGGGTCCCCAGATGTTTTGGCTTTCAACTTCCAGAAATACTAGCAGCTGGTAAACTGGCTGGGATTTCTGGGAGTTGTAGGCCAGAACACCTGGGGATTCACAGGTTGAGAACTACTGGTCTAGACAAAAATGTTGATTTGTAATTGTTCAGTGTTCTCCCATTCTTTCTTCCTTTTTTTCCTAGCAAAAGTTCATTACAGAGGGACAGATGGAGTATCAGCACATATCCTTTAGACTGGAACTAGGAGTCATTTTGAGTTATTCCAACCAAATTAACTGCAGTAGTCCATGTATAGGTAATGGTTTGACCACTTCATTGCACTTCCAGACTATTGACTGGAACACCATATAAGAACCATGGAATAACAGTTTTAAAGGAATTACTTTGACTGTCAATGCACTTCCAGTCTAAAGTCAAGGTGCTGGTGATAACATTTAAAGTTTTTAAGACTTAGAATCTCAGTACTTAAAGGACCACCTTTTATGTTTACATCTGCCCAAAGATCGAGGTCTGCTGCAGAGGGTCTGCTTTGTGTCCCACCCGTGGAATAATATCCTGTGGATGGCTTTGTCTGCTGTGTTCCCTGATTGTGGAATATCCTCCCCGAGTCTCCATAGAGGCCTAGGTGTCCAATGAAGACATGGATTTAAAAGGAAAAAAAAACCCAGAAAATGTCCATGCTTTAAAATTACCTTAAATCTTGATTTAACTTGCTCAATTGTTTGCTTTTAGCCTTTCTAAATTATTCCTACTATTTTAAATCATTTTGAATTGTTTGAACTAATTATATTGTGATCCACCCCTGAGATCCTTAGATGAATGTTAGGATATATTGCTATTTCAGGTTGAGTATTCCTTATCCAAAAAGCTTGGAGCCAGAAGTGTTTTAGAGCTTGGAATTTTTCAGATTTTGGAATACATGTTTTTGCCTATAAGTACATAATGAGATATCTTGGAAATAGGACTCAAATCTATACACGAAATCCGTGTATGTTTCACATATACATCATACACATAGCCAGAAGGTAATTTTACACACAATACCTTATATAATTTTGTGCATCAATAAAAGTTTGTGTATATTGAACACCAGAAAGTAAAGGCGTCACTCTCTCAACCACCCATGTGGACAGTATTGAATTTTGCAATATTTTGAATTTCAGATTCTCTGCTTAATATGTCTCCACAGCTGCAGTGTCTCCCCACAGCTTATCAGAGTGGAGGATGCAAAATATTGCCCGAGATTCAGAGAACAGCTCTGAGGAGGAATTCTTTGACGCTCATGGTAAGAAACAAGGAGCGTGCTGTATGTTAAATCTGTTTCCAAAAAAGGTGCAGAACTGAAAGAGGACCTTGTAACTGTTAAGCATGATCAGAACTTGGAAAAGTTATTTTTGAACTACAAATCCCAGACCCTCTAGCTATATTGGCTGAGGTCTCTTGAGAGTTCTGGTACAAAAAATTAACTTTTTCAATCTCTGGTTCAGACAGAAGAAACTTCAATAATACAGCAGCTAGTCTGCATGAATGAGATCTCAGTAGATTGTATGTGGAAATTGTATCTATTTTGGGATAAAGACTGTCCAGGCTCGTAAGATGTATTTGTGTGATAAGGGTCTGGTTTTAACTCTTTGTACAGCAGTATGTGTGCTGATGTGGAAATAGATCTTAGCTCAGTGATAAAGGTTTTGTATAACGAATGTATGAGGATAATAGAAAATACAGTATAAGGCAGCCTTATACTGAATCCGGCCATTTGGTCCATATAGCTTAGTAGTGTCTATGCCAACAGTCCCCATCCTGGTGTTCTCCAAAATTTTCCCACCATCCACAGCCAACATGCCCATTGCAGATCTATATTGGAGGATAGAGTCCTTTGTCACATTTTCAGGCATTTTTTAGTCCTGTCTGCGAATGACACATAGCAAGACTGAAGAATTATTATAGAGGACTTTTTCCAGGAAAGAATGTACTGGGCTAGATATTCATCATTAACTTGATTTGTAAAACTTACCTTTTACATACCATAAGTTTGTCTCCTGTTCATGCACAATTGTGGCTGAAGCTGTTGTGGGTGTAGTGTGTGTTCACAATGCTTATATACTGTGTGAGCTTTTCAATGACCTTTTCTTCCCTAGAGGATTTATCAGACAGCGATGACGTTTTTGCCAAGGAAATCACTAAGTGGAACTCCAACGATTTTCTCGACACTCTGGAGAGACCCAGTGAACCGGACGATGTTCTTGGTAAGAGAGGAAGGAGTTCACGTCTGTAATGCAGAATGGAATGGGTCATGGCTTTGCGTCCATTCTGCTCTCTTGCCTGATGCTTCTGAAAATAATAAATAAGAGACACCGAATTCATTGGCCACACATCTATGTTTCTACAAATGGCATACATTTAAAAAACAGACTACATTTTGTGGCAATGCTTTGTGTGGACATCTATGTTTACGTTTCGTTTTCGAGTGTGTTCACATAATTTAGTTATGTATTTGGAATATTTAGGGATCATGGCAGATTTTTTCAAAAAGGGGTTGGTTTAATTTTTAGAAAATTGAAATTGTTCTTTTTTCTGAGACTGTAAAATTGGAGGAAATTATGTGGCCCTCCAGATGGGATTCGATTCCAGGTCCAGCAGCCTTAGCCAGCATAGCCAGTGGTGAGGAATCTGGAGTGGGTGCATGGATGTAAACGGACAGAAAGGTTTAAATTGAGGGTGTCCACTTCTTCCTTTCTATTAGCCAGTGGTGCCCACATTTATTTTCAGTTTTTTAAAAAAGCTATTCTGCACAAACAGCTGAAATATTTCAGTGGCTTTCTCTCTTGCTGTGTGACTTGGAGATTCTTTTTTAAGAAAAGGAAAGCAAAACTAAAAAATACATGCTGTTGGACTTCGTATAAGGTTTTATAGCTAACCTTTGCAGCATAAGCAGAACCACACAGCTCCCTGGACTACTGGTTCTCAATCTTGAGTCTCCAGAATTCCTCACTATTGATTATGTTACCTTAATTTTCTGGTACTTTCAATCCACCAACATCTGAGAACCTAAAGTTTAGACCATTTTTGCTTATTGTTGCAGAAGCAAGGCATTTTGGTGACACATCTCTATCTGTCTTTTCATTTTTTTAATTGAGATTTTTCAGATAAAGATATAGTTTTTAAAAAGTGAAAGGAAAAAACAAGGGGAAAACATAGGTGGATGCGGGTTTGGAAATAAGGGGGAGGGGCAGGAAAATTGGGAAGGGGCGTTGGAAAAAGGGGAAAAGAAAGTGGGAGAAGAAGGACAGACAAGGGAAGGAAAAGGGGTAGTTGTTGCTTCCATTCTACTTCTTTGCCGTGTGATACTATTCTTCTGCTTTATCTTTTTTCGTAGTTTCCTTTGCCTCTCTTGTTTCTTCGAACAACAGAACTTTTCACATTAGAAATTCTTAATAAAAGTACATTGAATTATCTTTATTTTTTATATTGTCATATATTCCTTGAAAGGCTGCCAATCCATGGGTTTGATTGGTCTCCCTATATGTTTCTTCATTAAAAAAAATTAGCCTATCCATGTCCATAATTTCCTTCACTTTATCTAGCCATTCTTCTTTGAATGGGACTTCGTTGGTTTTCCATTATCTAGCGTAGACCGTCCTTGCTACAGTCGTCATGTATACAAACAAAATATTTTTATTGATGTCTAAATCAATTTCCGAATCCGTCATGCTCACTAAAAGTATTCTGGTTTCATTTGGATTTTTATTTTTTAAAAATTTTGACATGTCTCCTGTATCGATTTCCAAAACTTTGCAGATTTTTTACAGGTCCACCACATGTGGAAAAATAAACCCTCTTGCTGATCACATTTCCAACATTTATTTTGTTTATTCTTATACATAGTACCTAATTTTTGTCTCTTTGTTTTTGATGGGCCATTTTTTTCTTTGCATCTCCATCTCTGATTGATGTTCTTAGACCCTGCCATTACTTTCCTTTCTGCTATTTATTCCTGGGACTTGTACCATTCATTTAAATATTATTGTCTTTGCAGTTGATGCTGTTGGGGTAGCCAAGCCAGATAGCGATGGGGTTGCTGCACCTGGCCCCTCAGAGGTGAGCAAACTTCTGAAACAATCCAAAGAAGAGGACTTGGGGGTATTTAACTGTTGTTGTATTAATACATGCATTTCCAGCGGTCCACTCACATTTGCAGTGCTATTATTCCACTTTAACTGCCATTGTTCCATCCTATAGCATGCTATGGTTAATAGTTTGCTCAAAAGCGGTAGAGGAGTTCCCTGGCAGAGGGCTCTAAACACCTCCTTAAGCTGCATATCCAAGGATTCCATAGGATAGAACCATGCTAGTTAAAGTGTAATCATAATTCTATAGTGTGAATGAGCCACAGGTCCCTGGCTGCATTTCATGGTACCAGGTTCAATTTTCTTGACATGGTTTATGTCAAAGCTGGGAAACCTCCTTAATTCCAAAGCCAAAATTCGGTTTCCCAGGAACACTCAGGGGATGCTTTCAGATAGTGAGCAAAATCAAAGGCAAACAATTGGGACCAAAAATACTAGCATATTTTAGTAGTAAGCTGCCAGTACTAAAACCTTAGAAGAAGCATTTGAAAATGTTCGAATGGCGAGGTGGGGGACTGTACAAACCAACAAACAATGGTATCGTGAGGAAGGAAGTGTGGCCATCTGGGGAAATCCAGAAGGCCAGATTTAGCTGCAGGGTCTGAGGTTATTATCTCCCCATCCATATTGGATAATATCAACCATACCCCAAGTCAACTACATGTATAATCTTCACTTTTCCCAATTTCTATTTTCCATAGGGTGGCTCGGAAGGTCTCTCAGGGACGTGCCGCATCCATGCACTTTTCCTGATCCTCCACAGTGGCAACATCCTGGACCAAGGCGTGGGAGAGCCTGGCTCCAAGCAAGCTGATGTGCACACACTCACTGCCACCTTGGACTCAGTCACCCGCCTGCATTTTCCAGAGGCATTAGGGCATGTTGCACTCCGCCTGGTGTCTTGCCCTCCAATCTGTGCCGCGGCCTACACTCTTGTCTCCAAGTAGGAAGCATGTTCTCTCAGGCTTCTGGGAAGATTGGGGGGGGGGGGGTTCTGAGTGTGTCCACCTTTCTCTCTGTCTGTCCATCTGGCTGCCAGTGCAGAGCTTCTGGTAGCCAAGTGTGAAGGGGCTCAGCACAACTGGCAGTACTTTCTCTGCTTAGGCCACAGATGAACTAAACCTTTGTTGGGTGCTGTGTGGTAGAGAAAAGCATCCTTTTTGATAGTGTATGCATTGAAATAGGCAAGGAACCTGATATGGATGATGCATTGCTTTGAAAGTGAGTATCCAGGAGAGGGGAACTGTGTTTAATGTGAAGGTGTTGTGCAGGAGCTTCTTGGAGTAAACTCTCTTCCTCTTTTTTCAGCTCTCTGGCTCTCTTCTTCCCCCAGATGCTCATGAATTTTGGCTATTTGGGGGAACTTCCATCTCATGCTGCTGGTTTCATCTTGGAATGGCTGTTGTTAGCCCAATGGCACTTTTAGCACTTGACTCTGAGGGTGCCTTTCTTTCTATGCAGAGTGGGGGATATCAGTGCTCTAGTTTTGGTTCTAGAACTTTGTCCAGAAAGCGATCTGATAGTCAAACAGATGCTTTCTGAGCTCTGGTCAAAAGTTTGGGCTGTCCAGCAGTTTGTAATCTGAACATGGGTCGTGATCATTTCCCCCTTCTACCTTCCCAGGCTCAGCCCTTACAGTCATGATGATGACAGTCTGTCCAGCAGCCAAGATCACATCCCGTTGGCTGCTTTGCCTCTCCTGGCCACCTCCTCAGGCGGTTACCAGAATGCGGTGGCGACTGTAATTTCTCGAACCAACCAGGCCTACGCCAATTTCATCCACTCCCCTGATGGCACCGGCTTCTGTGGTCAGGTCAGAGGGCAGGGAATTAAGAAGGATCACATAGAATAGGCTGATGCTGAATTACTGTATGCTAAGCCTGGTATGATCCAGAGATGGGATATGACTCCCACCATCCACAGCATTGGCTACAGTTTATGGGAGTAGTGGTGTAACACCTTGAATGACAACATATTCCCCAACCATTCTTTAAGAAAAGTGCATACATCTCTGAGAGCCCAAATGTTCCTGCTGAGCAAGCTATTTTAACTTGTATGCCATGGCCTTGATTTGTTTTTGTTTTTTTTTCTTCTTTTGAGATAAAATTAGAGTTTCTTGCCTGAGCAAAGGAAAAATAAAATTCTCAAGATACTGAGGCAAAAGGGATTAGAAGAAAAGTGATAGTTACTCTTTAAGACTAGGACAGCATAACCTTCCCATCAACCCATCTAGGTCATTTCCTGATTAAGAAGGTCTTAGCTCCAGTACAAGTCCTAAGTCATTTTGACTCGCAAAGCTTTCTACAAAGAATGATTGGTTGTCCAGATATTTTTTATCTTCCTTTTTAAAAACTCAATTCCCCAAGATACCTTGGTTTAGACCTACACATAGGGTAGGAAAGAGGGATGTAATTTATAAGGCTTACCTCTTTGGTTGAGAAGTTGGCAGAGCTTGTGCTTTCTCTGATGAAATCTCAACTGATTACAAATGATTTCTGATATATTAGCTCACAATTGCAGAAGGTTAATAGCATCTCATGACATTGTTCCTCTTCTGCTGTTCTCCCCAGTAGAATACCACTTCAAAAGATTTTCTTTTACAAACACAAAAAAACCATGAATGACGTCCTTTTGTAAAAGAAATGCTTTCCACTGATCTCCCAGTGGGAGAACAACAGAAGAGGAACATTGTCATGTGATAGGCGCTATTGTTATCCTAGTGTAATTTATCCGTCTTGTGTGATAAGATCTATAAACATGAAGTCACCTGGATGTTCATATTCCGCTTGCAGGTGCTGCTGATTGGGGACTGCGTCGGAGGCATCCTTGGCTTTGATGCCCTATGCCATAGCCGTGCTGGCGGGTCTGGCAGTCGTGGGAGCAGCCGCCGTGGCAGCATGGTCAGTGAATGAGCCAAGAGATTCACTTTCTTTCCTGTAGCCAGGATTTAGTCTTTTCCTTCTCTTCAATTTGAAGAGTCTTCAGAGTGACTGTCAGAAAAAGGCTGGCTGGGTGAGTGGGGGGCACTCATAATGAACATGGGAGGTGCAAGATCTTCTTTTGATTTGGCTCTGACAGTGGGCAATGGTACTCAGGGATGTACTGTATATACCCGAGTATAAGCCGACCCAAATATAAGCCGAGGCACCTAATTTTACCACAAAAAAATAGGAAAACTGATTGACTCGAGTATAAGACAAGGGTGGGAAATGCAGTTGCTACTGGTAAATTTCAAAAATAAAAATAGATAATAGGTTAAATGTTTTGGAATATTTACGTAAAACTGTAATTTAAGATAAGACTGTCCAACTCTGATTACCGTATATACTCCAGTATAAGCCAACCCGAATATAAGCCGGCCAGGACCCTCACTCAAGTATAAGCCAAGGGGACTTTTTCAGCCCTTAAAAAGGGCCGAAAAATTCGGCTTATACTCGAGTGTATACAGTAGCCTGTTCTGATCAAATAATTGCCCATGCAGGATCTGTCTCTTTTTGAGACCTCACTAATTCTGAATCCCTAAAAACTCATAGAAGTACTTTGGGTCCTCCATACCCATGGATTCTGCATCCATGGATTTAACCATTCACAGCATGAAAATATTTTTTTAAAATATCCAAATGATTTTGCCATTTTATATAAGGAAACCCACTTTGCTACACTGTTTCATATAATGGGACCTGAGTATCCAGTCCACACATTTTGGTATCCATGGGAGGTCTTGGAACCAAACCTCAGCATATACCAAGTGCCATCTGTTTGTTTCCTAATTTCTTCAGTAGAACAGAGATGTACACTTGTGTTCTCCTATCTCTCTTTTCAGAACACTGAGCTGCTTTCTCCAGAGATTTCTGTGGTGCGGGATCCACTGCTTGAAAAGGCAGAGGTATCGGGGGGAATGAGCCGTGCCAGTCCTGAGCCAGGGGCACTCCCACCTGCCTTGAAACGCAGTGACAATGTTGCACAGGACATTGATTCTTTACCACAACAGCATCATTTCTTGTCCAGGTGAGCGGCTCTGAAGCAGAGTAGCCTTCCAAGTCAAATAATTGCTACAATTGGACTGGTTTCCCTGAAAACTTGAATCCTAGGGTGCATTTACACTGTAGAAGTAATGTAGTTTCACACCACTTTAACTGCCATTGCTCAAGGTTATGAAATAATGGGATTTGTATTTTGATGAGGCACCATCAGAGAAGGCTAAAGATTTTGTAATGCTGCAGCTTCCATGATTCCATAGCATTGAGACTTGACATGTAAAGAGATGTCAAACTGCATTTATTCTACAGTGTAGATGTATCTTTAGTAATGAGTATGTATTCCAGAGCTGCCAAACACACAGGTTGAAGGCCTAACTTAGGGTACTTCTAGATCAGTGGTTCTCAACCTGTGGGTCCCCAGGTGTTTTAGCCTACAATTACCAGAAATCCCAGCCAGTTTACCAGCTGTTAGGATTTCTGGGAGTTGAAGGCCAAAACATCTGGGGACCCACAGGATGAGAACCACTGTTCTATATGGAAATAAATGCCTCTGAAAATATGAAATGTTTCAGTTATTTTTGTTTTGACTGTACCTGTATATTCATGAGTTTGTATTCAGACTCTTTCTAGAAACATATCAGGTCTCCTTCCCTCCTTTTCACCTGTGTGACCACATGTCACATTCAGTCTCATGGTTGGGGGTTGGACTGGATGGCTCATGTGGTCTCTTCCAACTCTATTTTTCATTCATTCATTCATGCAACATTTCAGAAATTGATTTTCACCCATTTCTACTGAACCTTTTTTAAAGTCAGGAATGATAGTCAAAGTGCTAAAAGCGCTTTAGCAATATTACACCACTTAAGCATTAGGGTAATTTCATTTTAGTGCTCACATGCCCATTTTCTTTACTTAATATCTATTCTGGAAAAATAGCTATGTTTACTGGCCATTTTTGAAACAGTACAAACCCATAGCCAAATATGGATACAGTTCATTTAGGAATGTGCTGGTTTGGTTTAAACTGGGCTGGGGAGTGGGAGTGAAAAGCTTTAGTAATGCTGAGAGTTCTCAGGTAATGCTTGGAATGAAGATAACATTTATGTGGATTTCAAAAAATAAAACCAGTTTGTACAGGAGCAAAAGCTGGGCTCTCTAGAGGTGTTTTTCCCTTCATCTTGAAGTACTTTTAACCAATTACTCCAAATGCTAAAGAGCCTGCACAGAATGTGCTGCTTCAGCCTCAGGGAGCCTCTTTTCATCTGAAATGCTTTGCCCCTGAGGCAGATTGACACTGCATTCAGGTGTAATCCCCATCATTGCTTAAGACAAAACAACACTTACAGCAGATCATTAAAATGATGAGGAACTGTTTAAAAAGAATAATGGCAAAAATACAATAACTAAAGTGCCATAGTGGAAAAAAAAGTTTAATTTACAGCAGCAGGGTTGCACATCGTATGATCTTATAGCGTGCACAGCTCTAGCGATCCATGTTGCTAACCAGGAATATTTGTTGTGTATTAGCTTGGCATCCTTCCAGAGGAGGCTTTTAAAATTCAACACACACGCACTCACCCATTCCTAGAATTCTGTCTGGAGCGGAGTGAGATGGCATAGTCTTCCCCTTGTGGCATTCTTATATCCCCCACCCACTACTTTCCCTTTACTGTAACAAATCCATCAAGATGGGAAATTAAGATTTGTTACATTTAAAAAAAAGAAGAAGATAATGATAGCATTAGGCTCCCTCCATCTGGAACCAACTTTAGTGTCTGTCTTCATAAGCATTACAGTAGAGTCTCACTTATCCAAGCTAAACGGGCCGGCAGAAGCTTGGATAAGCGAATATCTTGGATAATAAGGAGGGATTAAGGAAAAGCCTATTAAACATCAAATTAGGTTATGATTTTACAAATTAAGCGCCAAAACATCATGTTATACAACAAATTTGACAGAAAAAGTAGTTCAATAAGCAATATTGTTGTGTTGCAATTCCTGTATTTACAAATTTAGCACCAAAATATCATGATATATTGAAAACATTGACTACAAAAATGGCTTGGATAATCCAGAAGTTTGGATAAGCGAGGCTTGGATAAGTGAGACTCTACTGTACTTTCATTTCACACAGTAGCTTTACATACATCAGCCTTGACACTGGAGCTTCTCTCACAAGGCCTTCAACCTGGGGCTTCTCTCATCGAAGCTTCTCACACCAGGCCTTCTCACACTGAGGTGTTCTCACACTCCTCCCAGCAACACTAGCTTATTTAACCTTTTCAGTGCTCAACTCACATTTTTGTAATTAAAAATATCTAGTTAATTTTCAATATTTCTGACATAAACTTCCTAGTACAATGGCACTGATAGGGAGAAGATGTGTGAGTGCCACTTGGCAGTGACCACATCTATTAATGCCTTTCCCAGCCTGCAGGCTAGCGTGCCACCCTCAGATGCGGAAGGAGACCCTCGACGTAGCAGTAACTCTTCGTCCTCAGTGGTGGATAATTTTGAGGGTCCTGCCATGGTTGGAAAGTTGGAATTCAAGGTGTCTGGATTCTTCTTGTTTGGTTCACCCCTGGGGCTGGTACTGGCTCTTCGAAAAACTGTGATGCCCGCCTTGGATGGTAAGAAGTTTCTTTCTTACTGCCTGCTTCCGCCATTCCTTTGCTTTCCTGTTTGTTGAGGATTTCACTGGTTCAAAAGTGTTTTTTACTGGAAAAATAAAACTCCCCGGGGGATGATGGGAACTGTAGCCTGAAAAAAGGAACTTCTGTGGGCTTTGGATTTCAATCCTTTCTTTTGCTCCTTCAGTGGCTCAGATGCGCCCAGCCTGTGAGCAGATCTACAACTTGTTCCATGCAGCAGACCCATGCGCCTCCCGCTTGGAACCTCTGCTGGCCCATCAGTTCCATGCGATGCCACCCTTTGGTGTCCCCCGCTATCAGAAGTACCCACTGGGTGACGGCTCATCTACTTCATTGGGTGAGCACAACCATGAATTCCCAAGCCTTGGAAGAGTTTGTGGAATATTGTTTCTGTCTCCATAGGGAGTGTTGATGGAAAAGAATGTCACCTAGGGATGAGGAGTGAGATATGGGTGCCCAGAAATCAAAGGATCTGTATTGTGTGGCAGTGGACAGTTCTCCTTTCGGTCAATGCTGCAGAACAGAATGAAGTTTTTAAGGCTCAGTGCTTGGGAAAGTTACTTTTTTGGACTGCAACAACCAGAATTCCCAACCTGTTTGGCCACTCTCCATGGTGACTGTAGGACTCCAGGAAATGCCACGTCAGAGAGTTTAGTTGCATCTTAATTCAGTTTGATACCACTTTAATTGCCTTGGGTCAATGTGATGGAACCTTGGGATTTGTAGTCTGGTGAAGCACCAGCACTCTTTGACAGAGAAGGCAAAAAGATCTTGGAAAATTAAAACTTCCATTATAGCATAGCATTGAGCCAAGGCATTTAAAGTTGTGTCAAACTGTATTATTTGTACTGTGTAGATGTATTCTAAGGCTTCCATGTACATCAAAGGCTGTGGAGTAGGCAGCAGCAGTGATGGTGAAATTATTTTTAAATAGGGGGCCATGCGGAGCCTCCGGTGGTGCAATGGGTTAAATCCTTGTGCCAGCAGGACTGTTGACCTGAATGCTGGGTTGCTGACCTGAAGGTTGCCGGTTTGAATCTGTGGAGATCGCAGATGAGCTCCCTCTATTAACTCCAGCTTCATGCGGGGACATGAAAGAAGCCTCCCGCAAGGATGGTAAAAACATCAAAAACATCGGGCATCCCCTGGGCAACATTCTTGCAGACGGCCAGTTATCTCACACCAGAAGCGACTTGCAGTTTTTCAAGTCACTCCTGGCACAGAAAAAAAATGCAAAAAAAATGGCCAATTTCAGGAACCTCCGGGATTCTATTAAGCAATAAAGATAATCATGTATTCAGCAGAAATAGCTGTACCCTCTGTGGTGGAGAAAGCGGCTCCTTGCAAGAGGACCTCCTAAGGCTAGTCTCCATAGGCAGCAGAATGGAGTGGTAGGACAGATTGTGTTCCTTCAGGCTTTAGGTATGTGTTATTGTGTGTAGGGTGTGTGACACATCTATATTTATTAATGCATTTGGAATTGTTCACCCACTTGTCAGATGAAAAGGCTCCCAGAGCAGCTTATGTAAGCTCACTGTTAAGGCAGTCTCTGCTCTGTCTTAGACATCTGAAAGATACAGTACCAAAGAAAAAGAAAACAGAGTCATTGGTTGTTAATGCTGCAAAGTGTTTATGTCCAAGTTGAATAGAAGAGTTTGGGTAGGAGAGAAGCACAGTGGTCCCAACAGAACAGATGGGATCACCGTGGCTTCCCACCTCTGTTTTTGCTGCACCCAGGTGGACATTAAACATTGCCTAGAAATAGAAAGCCAATATAAATGGTAAATGCATGGGCTAAAATCTTTCTGTGCTAGATTCCAGCTGACAAGAAAATGTGTTCCCCTCCCTGAAATCTGAAGTGTCATAGCCCATTCGGCTGCAAATATCGATCAATCCCTAATCTTTATCCCTGAGATATGGGTGCCCAAAAATCAAAGGATCTGTATTGTGTGGCAGTGGACAGTTCTTCTTTCAGTCAATGCTGCAGAACAGAATGGAATTTTCAAGGACCAGTACTTGGGAAAGTTACTTTTTTGGACTGCAACAACTGGAATTCCCAACCTTGTCCCTGAGTTGGGAGCCATGGGTGGTGCAATGGGTTAAACCCTTGTGCCGGCAGGACTGCTAACCGAAAGGTCGGCGGTTCGAATCCAGGAAGCGGGGTGAGCTCCCATCTGTCAGCTTCAGCTTCCCATGCGGGGATATGAGAGAAGCCTCCCACAGGATGATAAAATATCCGGACGTCCCCTGGACAACGTCCTTGCAGACGGCCAATTCTCTCACACCAGAAGCGACTTGCAGTTTCTGAAGTAGCTCCTGACATTAAAAAAAATCCCTGAGTTGAAAACTACATATTCCAAGTAGCCCTTTTCATGTTTCTAACATAAGTGTGATTAGTTAGCGAAATAACTAGTGTCTGAAAGGCTGTATCAGTCCTGAGAAGGAAAGGCCCTTCCTGCCTCAGAGTATTCGCTTCCTCTTAGATAAGGGCAGGCGTGAGAACTTCCTCCTTTGTTCTTTTTTTGGTTGCCCAAAGCCTGAGTTTTGGGCAACCAAACTTTTCCGCTGTAGAGACGAAAACTAAATGTTAAACACACAGGTTTAATTTAACTGCTCCCCCTGCCTGTGTGGATTGTATGTTTTTCTCTTACCCATCTGTGTTTCTATTGTATATAGGATATGTGGGTGTAAGAGGGAGATTACAGTGTATAAAGTAAATGATGGTAAAAATAAGCTTCTTATGGTGCACGCTATGCCTGAACTGTGTTCCACATTGTATCTGGGAACCTTAAGGTGCCTTTGTACCTCTGCCCATCACAGGACCTGCTTTTCTGTGGGTGTGATTGATTCCACATCATGATCACTGGAGTAAAGCTGACTCAGTTTTTCTTAAGAAATGGGCACCAAAAGAAATGGGGAGATGGTGGCGGGGTATAAATAAAGTTTTATTATTATTATTTATTATTAAATGATTTTATGAAGCAATCTCTTGGAGTTGAGCCAGAAAGTCATATTATTCTCTTTCACTCAGGTGCTCTCTCAGGCTCACACTATGTTTCTGTGTAGACTTGTATGTGAAAACGGTACCTGTGAAAGGCACTCCTGTTAGAACTGTGCCTAAGGAACGGCAGTCTAGGATGTAGAGCCATCTTTGTGTTCATCCCTCTTTCCCTTTCTCCTTGGCCTAGCGGAAGCCTTGCAGAGTCATTCTTCCCTCTTCATGGATGAGTTGGACCTTGTCACACCACCCACGCCGACGGGTGCATTTGGGGGCTTCTGGAAAGGGAACGAAGGAACCACAGGCGAGACCACTGTAACCAGCACCAACGAAGTGGTCAAGAGTGAGTGCCTTTTTTCTTTCCATCCCTTCATTTTAGTTCACTTTTGGTTCACCAGCTACAAGCCGGATGGGCAACATCTTTGGGTCAAGGGAAGAGAGATCCTTTGCAGACCATTATTTTGAAACTTCATTGTGCTTTGTGGAGGTGCAGCAACAAATTTAAAGGAAAGAGAGCTCTTTCACATTTTAAACCACTGCGCTGCTGAATTTGCTGATCAAAATTTCGGCGTTTCAAATCCGGAAGCAGAGTGAGCTCCTGCTGTTAGGCCCAGATTCTGCCAACCTAGTAGTTCGATAACATGCAAATGTGAGTAGACCAATAGGTACCGCTCTGGCGGGAAGGTAACGGTGCTCCATGCAGTCATGGCAGCCACATGATCTTGGAGGTGTCTACGGACAATGCCAGCTCTTTGGCTTAGACCAACCCCCAGAGTCAGACACAACTGGATTTGATGTCAAGGGAAATCTTTACCTTTACTATTTAGTATCATTCACAAAAGCATGTTTTCAGTTCTTACTGTTCCAGGTATTGCAGACATTGACACACACTTGAGTCTCTTTTAATTGAAAAACTTGAGACCAGAGATTTTTCAGATTTGGGATTTTTTTAGTTTACATGTAATGAATGGATTGGAAGAATGCAAAAATGCATTCCTCACTGGATTTTTCTCAAGGAACTGTTGCTCCATCACAGTTAGAAATTTGACAGGGGAGAGGGAAGTGTTGGAGACTGGGTTCTGCTTCTGGGCCCAATCCCCTGTAAAAGGTGGATGTCAGGGAAGGGAAAAGTCCAAATTCATCTGCCATGGATTCAGGAAATGGTGCAGAGCTCTGGCTGCCATGTCTACCTACACCACTCTCACATCTTTTTTCCAAGGCACTTTCTTTACTCTGCCATAACCACTTGTATAACCAAGTATTTTAGAGATTCATGGTGCTTGAAGTACACATAATCTGTTTCTTGTATGGTTACTGTTTAGGAAGTATAAGCTGGTCCCTCCTGAATATATTAACTGCCAATTCAGAAAGAAACTTAAACAACGATCCTTGTGTCCACAAGTCAAATGAGTTCATTTTGCAGGCACTGAATATTTGCTGTGCTGCCAAGAAAAAGGCTTGTTCTTTGACCGAATTCCTCACTGATTCCGTAGCCTGGCCATATTGTGCCACTTGCACTCTATGTTCCAAACTGAAGGGCTTTCACAGTCTTCTGGCTCTGCCAAGTCATTGATCTCCTGGATCTGACATTAATGAATTCAAGTACTATACTATATTAGATTAAAGAGTGAAAGGATGCAGTCCTGTGTACAGCCAAGACATTTTGTTATTTTTGTGGGCCTTCAAGTCGTTTCTGATTTATGGCATCTTTAAGGCATATTCTTGGCAAGATGTATTCAGGGGAAATGTGTTTTTGCTTTCCTCTGAGACTGAGAGAGTGTGACTTTCCTAAGGCTGCCAAGGGCCCTTCCACACTGCCCTTTATCCCCAGATCGTATCCCTGATTACCTGCTTTAAACTTCAATATATGAGTGGGATTTCAAACCCTTACAATCAGATTTAAGGAAGCCTTTTAAATAAATGCTATTGAGGGGACTGTAGCCAAAGATTAGATGGCTAAGGCCAAATCCCAACTACATTTGATGTTCAATGTTTAATTGTATTTAATGTTTCAAAATTTGCAGATAACATTCACTAGGTGTGTGCACTTATAATCAATGGGATCCACTTCATCACCAAAAGCAAAAATTGTATTAAAAGCAAGGACCTGAGTGGAGGGAGAAAGGTTAAATTCCACACCTTATTGAAACTTAAAAAAAAACCCAAATCATTTTAAAATGAGTTTATCCACATGCAAAAAATATACGTAAAGTGAAAATCTGTGATTGAGCAATGAATGCATATTGTTCAAGCTATCTTGATGTTATGGTCTGAACTCTAAGTAATGTCTAGCATGTTGTGATTTCTCTGAAGACCTGGAGATAACTATCCACCTGAAATTTTTAAAAACCCCAAAATTGCTATTTTTGTTTTTCTGATGAACTACACAGTACCAGTATGGTGTTGGTATATGTGTTGAGGTCGGAGTGAATTTTCTTACATAGCTGTAGATGCACCACATACAGGCGTTGCAGCATATAACTTGTGCATGTGTGGAAAAGCTTCCTTGAACATGTATAGTGTTTTAATAAGTTCATGAAAGATTGTTGTTGATATTTTGCAGTATTCTATATAGCCATTTTAAAAAATGCCAGGACTATATTTTCTTATTGCTGAGCTGCAAAACTAGCAATTTGACAACTGAATTGAAATGTCATGAGGAAAGAATTCTTATGTGAGAACGACTATGCCCTTATTCCACCTATCTCCATCATTACTACACAGCAAGGTGTATCAGTATGAGGGTCCTGTTATTGCTCTTGTGCCTAAAGGAGCTATTTCTGGACAAAGAAACATCCTGATATACAGAACACTGTTTTCAGGGGCTCCATAGTCCTTTTGTCTCACTGCCTTCCCACCCACCTTCTAACACAGCAGTAGCTCTACTGTGCAATGTACTTTTGTGGATCTCACATCACCTCCCATTACTGTTTTGCCTTATTTTCAACTGAAAAGAGCTAGAAGCAAGTTCTGGAGGTGTAGGAAAGAAAAAGTGGTTTTCATGGATATGGAGCAAGTGTCAGGCAAAAAACAAATCACCTGAAAATAGCTCATTAAAACATAATTTTTGAGGGATTGAGGGGTTTTGTAGGGTATGCCAAGGGAACTTTGGGAACATAAAAGTGAAAGTTTGGGAGTCATATATGGTACACAAGCTTTCCCCCTCCTGCTCTAAGTCTAAATCATATTATTATTATTATTTTATTTTATGACACAGCAAACAAGATAGATATGCTGGATTTCGTATCACAAAATCACAAGTCGAACACTTCCCAAGTGTCTAGGACTGTGTGATGTATTTTCGGATGATGCGCGCAGATCCCAGCAGGGTGGCCTTCTGCAGTTGGCAGATCGTAATTTTGTCAATGTCTGTTGTTTCCAAATGCCGGCTGAGATCTTTTGGCATGGCACCCAATGTGCCAATCACCACTGGGACCACCTGCACTGGTTTCTGCCAGAGTCTTTGAAGTTCAATCTTAAGGTCCTGATAGCGGCTGAGTTTTTCCTGTTGTTTTTTCATCAATGCGACTGTCCCCTGGGATGGCAACATCAATGATCCAAATCTTTTTCTTTTCCACAACTGTGATGTCTGGTGTGTTATGTTCCAGAACTTTGTCAGTCTGGATTCAAAAGTCCCACAGTATCTTTGCGTGTTCATTTTCCAATACTTTTGCAGGTTTGTGATCCCACCAGTTCTTTACTGCTGGGAGGTGGTACTTGAGGCATAAGTTCCAATGAATCATTTGGGCCACATGGTTGTGCCTCTGTTTGTCGTCTGTCTGTGTGATTTTCTTACAGCAGCTGAGGATATGATCACAGTCCTTGCACAGTCTGCATTTTGGGTCATCAGCTGATTTTTCGATCTTGGCCTTAATTGCATTTGTTCTGATGTCTTGCTCCTGGGCTGCAAGGATCAGGCCTTCTGTCTCCTTCTTCAGGGTCCCATTCGTGAGCCATAGCCAAGTCTTCTCCTTATCAGCTTTTCCTTCAATTTTGTCAAGGAACTTTCCATGCAATGTTTTGTTGTGCCAGCTGTCAGCTCTAGTTTTTAGTGCGGTTTTCTTGTACTGGTTTTTTGTCTGCTGTGTTTTGAGGAGTTTCTGATTTTTGACTTCAATCAAAGCAGGTTCTTCACTTTGCTTTACATATTCTGCCAGGGCATGTTCTTCTTCTTTGACTGCTTGTTTTACTTGTAAGAGTCCTCTGCCCCCTGATCTTCTAGGCAGATATAGCCGGTCAACATCACTGCAGGGGTGCAGTGAATGATGAATGGTCATGAGTTTTCTTGTTTTTCTGTCCAAATTATTATTATTATTATTATTATTAGTCTATGTCATTCATGAGAACAGAAATATAGTTCCTTCAAATTCCATCTCCTGCTCATCTCTGTTTTCCCCTATATCTCGAATGTAAATTGGAGGCTTATGGTTCAGGAGTCATTTGGTTAATGAAGCTGAATGCTTTCTAATGAAGAGGTTATGCATTTAGTTCGTATCTGTAAAGGATTGGTTGTTGTGACAGATGTTGCTGCATCCCTGTTATTGCACGTAATATTTTTGTATTGACCTTCAATAGACTAGAGACATGAAGGCTCATTGGGAGGGGGGGCAGAAATCAAATGTTCATATCTCTAGAAAATATAGGTAAGCATGTGTTGTGTATTGGTGAAAACAAAAAATGAAGGGAATGGAAGAAGGGTGTGCATAATAAAAGCAGCCCTTTGTGCTTTAGTGTGCTCTCCAGCTGCACTAGGGAAAGAAATAAGGCAGGAGTGTGCAGTGGGGGAGCTTAATGCAATTTCTCTTCCTTCCAATGTCTAGTTCTGGATCGCTGGTGGGGAACTAAACGCATTGACTACTCTCTCTACTGCCCAGAGGCACTGACTGCATTTCCTACAATCACCCTGCCTCACCTTTTCCATGCCAGCTATTGGGAAAGTGCTGATGTGGCCGCTTTCATTCTCCGACAGGTAAAATGCCCATAGCAGATGAAGGTGTTAAGAGAACATGCCACTGTAATTCAAAGGAGTAGCTGTCATTGGTATTTGTATGGGAATTTGCAATACAACACTTTTTGGGGGTAAAGCGTGGCTGATAGGAAACTTCATAGGCAACTTTTTCAAGAAGGGGATGTATGGGTGGAGTAATTACCATATATACCATATATAAGCCTACCCGAATATAAGCCGAGACACCTAATTTTACCACAAAAACTGGGAAAACTTGTTTACTCGAGTAAATGACGAGGGTGGGAAATGCAGCAGCTACTGGTAAATTATAAAAATAAAAATAGATACCAATATAATTGAGGCATCAGTAGGTTAAATGTTTTCGAATATTTACATAAAACTGTAGTTTAAGATAATAATAAGACTTTAATAAGATAAGACTGTCCAACTCTACCTATATAATCGAGTATAAGCTAGGGGTGGCTGAAAGGGGCTGAAAAACTCATCTTATATGCTAATATATACAGTACTTTAATATAGGGCTGGGCAGTTTGGGGAGGAATTGAGGGTGATACCACGCCAGTCCATCAGCTGCTGACCCTAATGTATCATCGTGTTGGCCATTCCACCAAGGCAGCAGCAAATATGTCATTGAAAAATGTAGCCAGATATGAGAGCCACTCAAAAGCAAGTAGAGTGGGCACTTATGGAGCAGACCCCTGGTTCTAATGAATGAGCTTTGCTTACCCAATTTTGGTGATAGGCAGATGCAGAATTGTATGGGGAAAATTTTGGGAAACCTGAATTTTGAAAAGGATGAACTTCTCAGTCCTCAGAGAGTGAATAATGGAGTAAACAAAAAGCAAGACTAGCGGTCTGAGGAGACCCTGATGGTGCTGGACAGAAGGCTCATTTTAGGATAGAAAGCAAAGGAGATCATTGGTTTGTAAGGAACAACCACTGAATAAAAAAAACAAAGAGAAGTTTATAAAAACTGAAGCTGGATGTCACTGACAAATGCACACCAGGTATATGGAAGGTCTCAGATTCATTTGTTGGCAGCTCTGATTAAAAAGGATCAAGCAATAAGTAAAAACTGAACTGCCTGATCCTCATGAGGAGAGGCAGCATTTTGTTTTGTCTTATTATTAAGCAGTGTCCTCAGTTTCCCTGAATAAAGTCTGAGAATTTTCTTTTTTGGAATATAGCTCTGAAACCTCTGTCTGAAGGATTTTGGGAATTGTAGTCCAAAAGGTAGGCTTTTTTGTCTCAAGATCTAGCACAGGGGCCCTCAAACTTCTAAAGTAGAGGGGGCGGTTCATGGTCCCTCAGTCTGTTGAGGCCCCCCGGACTATGATGAAATAGTCCAAAATTAGGATTGTTGTTGTTGTGTGCCTTTCAAGTCGTTTCAGACTTAGATCAACCCCAAGACTAAAGTTTAGGACAAGGGCCAGGTAAATGACCTTGGAGGGCCGCATCCAGCCCACGGGCCTTAGTTTGGGGACCCCTGGTCTAGAAAATGGCAAATACAGTGTTCCCTCACGACTTTGCGGTTCACTTTTAACGGATTCGCTATTTCGCGGTTTGTCAATAAACTCTAAAAGACTATTATAAATCATAAAAAATTACAATTTACAGCCTAAGGAAGGGAGGAAGGAGAAGGAGAAGGGAGAGACAAGGAGTCCAAGAGGCAATGGGAGGAGAAGGACGCGATTTATCAACACACGATTGGTTGATAAAGACTTAAAATAGAATATAACTACCAAAATAATGTATAAATATTAAAATAGTGTCCCTACTTCGCGGATTTTCACTTATTGCGGGTGGTCCTGGAACCCAACTCCAGTGATAAGTGAGGCTACACTGTACATTAAGCCTTACAGGACTGATTGCTTAGTGCAATTGGGAGGGGATTGGGAGAGATACAGAGGTTAAAGGCATCACACACTTTGGGGTCTGCGAGTTGTTGTGGTCATGGGCTGGTGTTCTGTGATTGCAGGTGATTGAGACAGAGCAGCACCAAGTGACAGAAAACGAGGAGAGTTCCATCTACAGCCCGGCTTTTCCCCGTGAGAAGTGGCAACGCAAGCGCACACAAGTGAAGATTCGGGTATGTGGTCCTGCCCCCACTCTGTGCTGCAGGCTTCCGTGGGAAACTGAAATGTAGTGTGGGCCAAGACAAGAGAACTTGTCTTCCAGGAAGAGATTTGGGGCTGATCCAATCCCTTTCATTGCTAATTATCTTAAAGGCAGCTTTGCAGATGCCCAGTTGCTGTTTTTCATCTCTTCTCTCCATGCCTGCCAAAATAATTCCATATATTTTACATATATATACTGTATTGCTAAATCAATATTGTCATTTCAGGTCACAAATGAAATCAAATTATTGCATGTTTCTCAGGGAAGTTGATGTAGTAGACCAGCAATTGTATTTTCCAGGGTGCCAGGGAACATGACCATTAATTACATTTATTTCCCCTGGAAACTTCCCAGGGACCAACAGCTAATAACTCAGGAAATAGCATTGGCCCAAGGACCAGCACTTTGAATAGCAGTGATGTAGATAATTTTGTACTTACATGGTTCTGGGTGGTTGTGTTTGTGACTACAAGTCCCAGAAACCCTTAGCCAGATCCTGCAAATTGCAGTTGACGAAAAATAGTATTTCCCAACTGTGTTTGCAGAATGTGTCTGGATTTTCCAGCCAAAGGTCTGGATTTTCTTCATCTCTGTGTGTTTTGACAAGCACTTAAAGGCTTGTCCTGTTGAGAAACCTCCTATCGCAGTTTGAAGAGGTTCATTGCAGATCTCTGGAAGGAAGTTGCAACAGCTGCTTCCTGCCTGAGGCACTTGAACTCAAGCCTGGACTAGTTTCCAGAAAGGGAATCCAAGCAGCTCTTGGTTCTATAAGTCCTGTATAAAAGGTCTAAGGAAGCTGTTTGACTTTTGACATCCCCCCCCCCCCCCCCAAAAAAAAAAAGACAAGCCAGAAAGTAAAACAAAACTAAAAAGACAATATCCAATTTTCTGGGGGGTTTTAAAAAATATTTTTTCCTCAGATTATTGACAAAAGGTAATGACTTTAAATATTTTTTCCATTTACTTTGCTGGCAAAATGGTAAATTAAATGTGTTAGCAGTTTGGAGATTATTTATGTAGTCTTTATAATAACAATTAGTATTTAATCCTTTTTCCATAATCTAAGGAAAGGCTTTAATAAACATTGTGGTGTATGTGAAATGAAATTACGCAATTTGTGTAAAAATCTAAAAGGTCTGTGGGCAGGGTTTGCTGCATAATTTAGATTACATAAATTAGGCATCAGTTAAATGAAGCACACTTCTGTGTAGTAAAGAGGATAAGCAACAACAAAGGAATTATTACTGTAAGTCAGTCAGTCAGTCAATCAATGCATGTACCTCTTTTCTCCTGACATGGAATTCAAAGGAGTTCACACAAATTAAAACAAGGTACAGGGAAAACTTCTTGATGGTAAAAACTGTTCAACAGATAAATACACTACCTCAGAATGTGATGAAGTCTCCTTTTTGGAGGTTTTTGAACAGGTTAGATGGCTATCTGTCAGGAGTGCTTTATCTGTGGCTTCCTGTATGGCAAAGTGATGTTGAACTGGATGGCCTTTGGGGTCTCTGCCAGTGTTATGATTCCACAATTCTACATCTAAAAACCTGATTAATAGGGGAGGGGTTAAAAGTAAATAAATCATTATATTATAAACACCTTCTTTCAAATAGTGTAAAATTATTTAAAACTAACAATAAATATACAAGTACAGCACAAACACATCAATGGAGGGGTGGCAAACTGTGGCCATTTAGATGGTTTCTTGCCCATCTAACCACTGTAGTCCATGGGACTCTAACCAGGATTGTAATAGCAACTGAAATTAAAAACAAAGCAGCAAATCAGCAAGATGTCACAAGTAAGAGTTGCATTTCAAATCTGAAGGGCAACAGCTCTCTACCTGTAGTCTGACCTAAGAAGTTCTACAGCGTATAACTAGTTCTCTTGAGTTAGTGGAGGGCGAGTGTTTATAGGAACAGGTAGATCCGCTCCCCCTTCATTAAAAAGTATTTTGTAAACACTCTGTGAGTTTACCTGTTTGCAAGGAAGCCGTAACAATGACAACAACAGCAGCAGTAGTAGAAGTAATGGTAGCAACAATAACAATTATCATTGTTGTCACCATTCTCTACCACAGTGGTTCTCAACCTGTGGGTCTCCAGCTGTTTTGGCCTTCAATTCACAAAAATCCCAACAGCTGGTAAACTGGCTGGGATTTCTGGGAGTTGTAGGCCAAAACACCTGGGGACCCACAGGCTGGGAACCATTGCTCTACTACCTCAGTTGCTATCGTTCTATGAACAGTTCAGTTCAGTTTTATTTATCTCCTTGCCAAAATAAATTTGCTAAGAAGCTGCTGGTGTTTTGTCCTCCAGAATGTCACAGCTAACCACCGCGCCAGTGATGTCATTATGTGTGAAGGGCGGCCCCAAGTTCTCAATGGGCGTTTCATGTACGGACCGTTGGATGTGGTGACTCTGACTGGAGAGAAGGTAACAATAGTCCTCTCTATGTTGTGATGTTCATTTGTGTCCACTGAGGATAAGTGAACAGAGAGAAATTGCAGCCAGGGGATTCTGAGTAGCGAGCATTATTTGTCATGAGTACCCTTGTTTCCGTGTAGATTCCTAAGCACTATGTGCAAATTCCCTCATGAAAGAAAAAGGAGCTGAACGTGTGGTGTCCCGTGTCTCTTCCTCAAGCATGTTTTCTTCCTTGAAGCCAGGGCTGGTTCCAGTGAGGCACTCACCTAACGCTATGAATGCTGTTGTTCTTACATAAGTTGTTCTTACTCTTACTCTGTCTTACTTTCCTGGAAGACAACTGGCCTACTGTATAAGCAAAATAAAGTAGAGAATGTCAAGAATAAAAGATGGATGCAAACAGATGATGTGGAAAATGAAGGGGGTATTCATGCCTCCCCCTCCAGACCTAAGCAGGGCTCTAAAATTGGCAAACACCAAAGAGGGTTTTTGCTGCAGCGGAGGAACAGTACAATATTTGCAGGCTGATATCAAGGAATTAATGATGCTGGTGTCCTCTGATCCCTTTTCGCAGGTTGACATCTATGTCATGGCACAGCCACTATCAGGAAAGTGGGTCCACTATGGCACAGAGGTGACCAGTGGCAGTGGAAGGCTCTCCTACACTCTCCCCGAGGAGAAGATGCTGGGCATTGGCATGTACCCTGTCCGCATGGTGGTGAGGTGAGTGCACAGTGGGTCCTTCCCCATGGCTGATCTGCTCAGCATACTTCTTAAATTTGGACATTTAATTCCCAGTCTAGTTTACATTATTAGATACGTGAAGGCCTGGTGTAAAAAAAAAAGAAATTATGTTCCAGGAGAAGTCTGTCATCTTCCAAAGCTTAGAAAAATTGGGGGTGGGGGGGTGGGGGGGTGGATTGTGAATATTTTGAACAATGAATAACATGTTTAAGACGAGGTATTAATTTTATTTCCCCCTACATAATCACCCCTAAAACTATATTAAAAGATGACTTATATGTATGGCAGTATGCAATAGCTGATCATTGCAATTCCTGGTCTTCCCTCCCCCTCCCCTTTCTCCTCCTCCTCCTCCTCCTGGTATGGAAATCTAGAGACAAAATTATTTTTCTCTGTTTTCCTAATGCTGATGGTCTCCTCTTAATTATATTTTATAATTTTATATTTGCTTGATGACATGAAGAACTTGAGGAATTCCCATGAACATTTACCATTATTTACACTGTCCGGGAGTTGGCTAAAAAGCATATCTGGAAGAACACTGTGTCCCACCTCATCCTATAGAATGTGCCTTTCCCTATCCAAATCCATTGAGATTTTTGTCCTTGACAGATGGCATGGGTCCTACCAATCTGACGAAACTAGACTGCTTAACATAGCCTTTCCTTCATTTTCTAAAGATGTGGGGGGGAGTTGTGTCACTTTCCTGAACTTTTTGAAGAGGCGGTCCTTGCATTTTCTAATTCTGATAATGTCATGGTGTTTTCAATACCTGGAAAAGGACGGATTTCATTTCACTTCCCTCTACAGGGGTGATCATACTTATGCCGAATGCTTTCTGACCGTAGTAGCTAAGGCCACGCCATGTGTCGTCTTCAGTATTGATGGTTCCTTCACAGCCAGTGTCTCCATTATGGGCAGCGATCCCAAAGTACGTGCTGGTGCAGTTGATGTAGTAAGGTAAGTAACAGCAATGCTGGGGACTCTGCAGACCAGGGTGGCTTCTACCTGAGGTCTCCAGGCTTTGCAGAACCTCAGAGAATTTTAAATTTTTATTCCCCTACTCAAAATGTGACTCTGCATCCTGTGTGTCCCCTACTCCCTGGTTGTTAGATGCAATAAAGGGTTTTTTTTTTTTTTTTACAAAGCAGAAAACGAACCAGAAGTCAAAATTGTTTCCACACCTTAAGGAGGGGAGGGTTGAGTAAACACTATTTTTAATTCCTTGATAGAGAAAGATAGGGATGCCTTTGTGCGGAGTACTTAAACATTCCCTTGATCCACTTTTTCTTTACCCAAAGTATCCCTGATAGACTTCTCATTCTTGCAGACCCCCGCCACCACTATGTCTGTATCTGAAAGCCTAGCTTGGTTTGAAGTTGACTATGCTATTTTAATGTACCTAATCATTGTTTTCAAACCCTTATACTCTTCAAGACAACAACAGAATGACAAATTAAAACACCAGCTGCAGAACACAGCTCTGCTGATCCCTCACATTTATATAAGCCTGTATTATAGTTACTTGCCAATTTCCATGTCTCTTGGTGCCAAAATGCTGTCAAGATGGATTCACTGAAAGATTCCTTTATTTAATCAATTGGATTATCTTCTGAAACTCCCATTTGATTAAGCTAGTCCTAGCAATCCTGCTTTTCCTTATCATGTAAAATAGATAAAGAAATCCTCTGTCTCTTTTTCTAGGTAAGAACTGAGGTCAATTAGATTTTTTGGATTACAGTGCCCAGAATCCCCCAGCTAGCATTGGCCATACTGTAGTTTTTTTAAAACGCAAGTTTCTGAGTTATGCCCTGGGCGTTGACTAAAATCTAGGTATCTGAATATTGCATCTCAAAGGAGATTACTGGATCAAAAGGAGAGCATTTCAACAAATATGTATTTGTCATAGAATGCAGTCTCATTCTACTCTTCTCCCCACCATTTTTCAATATTAAAATATATACTTCTTCAGTCACATCCACCTAGCTTACGGATTTCAGTGCCATAATAATAATAATAATAATAATAATAATAATAATAATAATAATAATAATACTTTATTTATACCCCGCCACCATCTCCCCAAAGGGGACTCGGGGCGGCTTACATGGGCCCATGCCCAAAACCATACAATATGACAAAATATAAAACAACATATCATAACACAATTTAACAATTTACATGTCATGCTGGCCACTAACTTTGCTTTTTTTAAAAATGATGCAATTTTGTGGAGGAATGGACATGATAAATAGCTTTTTACTACAATAACAAAATATAATAGATTTTCTATGTTCAAAGGCAGAGCTCTACTAAGAAGGGTGCAGTAGAAGGTCTAGACCAGTGGTTCTCAACCTATGGGTCCCCAGGTGTTTTGGCCTACAACTTCCAGAAATCACAGCCACTTCACCAGCTATTTGGATTTCTGGGAGTTGAAGGCCAAAACATCTGGGGACCCATAGGTTGAGAATCACTGGCCTAGACCTTCATGCATATGAATATACTTTAAACAGTCTATCTGGGTGAAAGTGTTTAAATACATATTTAAATAGATTTTGATGATGATGATGATGATGATGTATTAGTAAAGGTAAAGGTTTTCCCCTGACGTTAAGTCTAGTTGTGTCCAACTCTAGGGGTTGGTGCTCATCTCAGTTTTTAAGCTGAAGAGCCGGTGTTGTCCGTAGACACCTCCAAGGTCATGTGGCCAGCATGACTGCAAAGAGTTCCATTACTTTCCTGTTGGAGTGGTACCTATTGATCTACTCAAATTTGCATGTTTTCAAACTGCTAGGTTGGCAGAAGCTAGGGCTAACAGCGGGAGCTCACCCTGCTCCCCAGATTTGAACCACCAACCTTTCAGTCAGGAAGTTCAGCAGCTCAGCAGTTTAACCACTACGCCACCGGGGGCTTATTATTATTGTTGTTGTTATTATTGTTATTAAATAGTATTAAATAGGTTTTAAAAACTGTGTCCACTGTTGTATCTGTGACAAACAAATCCTTCTGACTAGAAAATAAATTCTTTGAACTGTAAAGAAAAGTGATTTTAAATATTGTGATCTTTAACCAGACTTTCCCAAACTCTGGTCTTTCAAGTGTTTTGGCATTCAACTCTCAGAATTCCTGATCATTGAGCAAGGTAGCTGAGGCTTCTGGGAGTTGAAGTCCCAAACATTTGGAGGACTAGGTGGCTGGATACACTTGCCATCTACCTACAGCCCTCAAGACTTTTGCAATCTAGACCCAGGAAGGGCAGTGTTGGTGTTTCAGATGTTATGGGATTGCAGTTGTTATGGGATTGCAGTAGCTAGCATTTAGCACTGTTGGGTGTTGTAATCCAGCAAAGTCTTGCAATGCTGTGCATCTCCCACCTCTGTCCTAGTAGGAATCATGAATAAGTAAGCAATCCAGGGCCTGTGGATAATATTTCCCTTACCTCTTTAGGCATTGGCAAGACTCTGGGTTCATGATCATCTATGTGACTGGGCGTCCAGACATGCAGAAGCACCGTGTGGTGGCTTGGCTCACCCAGCACAACTTTCCTCATGGCATTGTCTCTTTCTGTGATGGCCTCACGCATGACCCCCTCCGCCAGAAAGCTGCCTTTCTCCAGGGCCTTCAACAGGAGGTACAGGAAGCATCCGATAAGGTTTTCTTGAGAAGGACTTGAGCATAAGGGGGAAAGGTCTGGGGTGGTAGTTCTGGCAGAGTACTGGTGCATGTGGGAGCAGAAAAAAGAAGGTGGAAATGTGGGAGGAAAATTACTAGTGTCTTCCTTTACTTATTGCAGGCAGAGGTCACCATTGTGGCTGCCTATGGATCCACTAAGGATATCTCGGTCTATAGCTCCTTAGGGCTTCCACCGGCTCAAATCTACATCGTGGGCAGGGCTGTGAAAAAATTACAAAACCAATGCCAGGTATGAGGTTTCGTGTTACTGGGGGCTTCCAGGCTTGCGGCCAGCAATGTAATAGAGAAGCCTTCAAAGCCTGTGCCTTGTCAAGAAGCAGAAGTAAGAGGTGTCAGAGAATCAAGAAACAATGTCTGCTTTAATCTTTTTCCTTGCAGTTCCTGTCAGATGGCTACGTTGCACACCTGGCCCAGCTGGAAGCTGCTTCTCTCGCCCATTCACCAAAGGGAACCACAAGGCCTACACTTGGCAAAGGCAGCTATGGCTGCCCTGCTCCTGTGGACTTTCTGCGCAAGCAGAGCCAGCTCTTGCGCTCACGGGGACAGAGCCAGGCTGAACGCGAAGGAGGAGGCACCACTCAGCCCCGAGCCAAGACGCGTAGCGTCAGCCTCAAGTTGGAGAGTGAGGAGTAGGCCCTTGCAGGGAAATCTTTGCATTTTCCGACTTGCAGTGGCTGGTGCCGGGACTGGGCCTGCGAGAGGCCGCAGATGTGTGACAGAGGAGCCAAGAACACCAGGCAGAGAAGAAGAGAGAAAAGACGGAAGGAGAGAGCCCTGTCCTGCAGAGGCTGAGAGCTGGGCTTCGGTGCCGCTAAAACAGGAGAAGAGAACTTCTGTATAATCCCAGAAGTTGCATCCATTCCCCTCAGTTCCAGCTCCCGGCTCCTGTTTGTGGTCCCCTTCGACCCACAGTTCAGCCAACACCCCTCCACTCATACCTCCTGGGGAATTGGGGATGGAGGGAGGGAAGGGGCGATGGGAGTGTGTTCATATTAGCCTGACTAATTGTGTTGCGTTAATTGTGTGAGTTGACTGTTCACATTCCTCCTCTTTCCCCAGCTCAGATTTTACAGGTCTCTTAGGACTGGGATATATTCTACTCTCCCCATCAGATCCCAAGTGAGGTGGTAGTAATTCTAGCTCTAGCGGCTTTCCCGGGTCATTCCATGTCCCTCTGTGGCTTCAAGAGGGTGGGGTGCCTAGGGAAAATCTAGGGAGCACAGGTACTATCTGCCCCTTTCCCTGAGCGCCTTGCTTCAGCCCAGCCCTGCCTGTGCCCTGGTCTCTGGGTGTTTGCATGATACTGCCCCTCCTGTGCATTTATTATGTCCAATTTGAGACAGCACAGGATGTCCCGGAACAAAGACAAATCTTTACTCCCTTGCTGAGGAGGAGGAGGAGTTGGTTATTTATTTCATTGTTCAAAATGTCTGGAAAATGGGGAGGTGGGGAACTGAATCCTGTTTTGAGGGGGTGGGTGGGTTACATTTATTGTATTCTCAAAAACAGCAAATAAAAAAGTAAAGCCTGAACACTGTATTTTTTGAAGCAGCAGCCAAAGAGAAGCCATTGATGCTTCTAGTTCAATATCTTCTTTGATTTAAATATTAAATGACTCCTTGGACATCTTAAGGTTGGAGCCATCCTGTCTGAGCTGAGAATCAGATCTTCAGTAATGATTACTAGAAGAATTGCATAGAAATACCAGACAAATTATTCTGTACTGAACTGGTGCGGGCTGCCCTTGCTATGAAGCTTGAAGTAGAAATATGCTGAAATCACAGGCTAACACAAAAAAAAGCTATACCTAATAAAGATGACTTTCAGCTGGTTGTACACTTTTCAAATGGTGTGGGCATGAATCCCATTCTGGGAGAAAAGCAGGATGTAAATGTCAGAAATATTAAAAATTAACTAGGTATTTTTAATTTCAAAAAGGTGAGTCAAGCACTGAAAGGGTTAAATGGATGCAATGACTCAGCAAAAGCTGCAGTTCAACCTAAACAGGTGTGCCTGTAGCTTAGTAAGCCTCGACCTGTGAGAGAAGCTCTAGGTTGAGGGCCTGGTATGTGAAGCTCCAGTGTGAAGGCTGCTGTGTGTAAAGCTACTGTGTGAAGCTCCTGTGAAAGTTCGTTGTGAAAGGAGGCTTTGTGAGAGCAAAGCTGTTTATCTGCATGAGAAAGATGCCCAGTGTGGAAGCAAAGGAGGAAATATAAAGAACTTTGTGTTATGAAAACTTTGTTTTTGTAAATAGTGCAACCATATTATTTTGCTATAAAGAAAAGCTTCCTAAGGCCCGCTTGTCCAACAGTAAATTCAATAAATAAACTAATGTGCCATTCCGGTTGAGGCAAGCATCTTTCACTAGGTTATGTGCAAATTGTCCCAATCCAATGAGGGGCCTCTGCAAACACTGGCTTGAGGATGAGTTAAAAGTTAACTAAAATCCATCTCTAGGATAATGTGTTAATTGTTTCTAAGAAGATATTCTGAGAGTGAAGACAGATGTAATTAACAAGAGGATGAAGTTCTTGGCCTAATCCCAGTTAATGTCTTTGTTTTCTAAAAATACTGCTCAGTTTGAATTTTAGGAGGGTAAGGAAGTAAAAGGGAGTGGCAGAAAAGAGATTTTGTTCAAGGAGGAATTTCATTTCTATTACATGTAAATGTAATAGAAATGAAAAAGCTGTATATAAATAAACATGATGATGATGCAAGCATCATTTATCCCCTTATTTACAAGTGCCCATTGTAATCTCTCTGTATTTGTACTCTTCAACTGGATGGTGTTTGTGCTAAGGGTGAGAACAACCATTAGTAGTAGATGATTGGCTATTGACTCAGCTGAAAAAAAGTGTTATTGAAGGCTTTCATGGCCAGAATCACTGGGTTGCTGTGAGTTTTCCAGGCTGTATGGCCATGTTGCAGAAGCATTCTCTCCTGACGTTTTGCCCACATCAGTGGTAGGCATCCTCAGAGGTTGTGAGGTCTGTTGGGAACTAGGCAAGTGAGGTTTATATATATCTGTGGAATGTTCAGAGTGGAAGAAAGACCTCTTGTCTGCTTGAGGCAAATGTGAATGTTACAAATTGGCCACCTTGATTAGCATTGAGTAGCTTTGCAGCTTCAATGGAAGTTAATTCAACTGCCAAGCACAAACATTGTCAAGCAAACAAAAGAAATCCCCAGTGCTGGCGTGCTACCAGATTTCAGCTAGGTTAAAACACACAGTACCTATTGCCAGGGAGATGCTCAACCACTGCCAAGTTGCCAACCCAGTATATAGGTGGGAAATAAATGTGCTGTCAACAGCATAGTAATATTTAAGCTTCTTTGATCTTGTGGTTGTTTGTTCTCATAGAGTAGTAGATACTATTGCAGAACCTATGTTGTGGTTCTTTAAGCTATATATCCACAGGAAAAATTGACTTATGACAAGCATCTCTATTTCCAGAACATGTTGAAACTGGATTAAACAGGTCAATCATGTCACTAATAACACAAATCAATGTTCATATTATCTGATATGGGAGAGTGGCACCATACTTGTACCCATGGGCTCCAAATTGTTTCTTTCTCCATAACTTGCCATAGGTTTTCAGTTAATGGTCCCTGGACCATAACTTTGAATAGCACCCATGAAAATGGTTGAGATTCTGCATCAGGGTATAAACCAGTGGTTCTCAACCTGGGGTCCCCAGATGTTTTTGGCCTATAACTCTCAGAAATCCCAGCCAGTTTACCAGCTGTTAGGATTTCTGAGAGTTGAAGGCCAAAACATCTGTGGACCCACAGGTTTAGAACCACGGTTCTAGAGAGATCGTTCCTCTGATAAGTGAAACCAGTACTTGTCCTGCATTTGTTGAGCTTGCCATTTAGTGTAATGTGCACTTTTTGTATCTATTAACTCAATTTTTTTATTAAATTGAAAGATGGAATGATGGCGGTGATGATGATGATGATGATGGAGGAACCTTGGAGGTTCCAAAGAATGGTGATTATATTGTGAATGGTTATATGAACATAGGTGGATGCTTTATCAGCTGTGATTCACAAGCCAGTAAATGGCTGTGTTAGGGGAGATTTGGGAAGGATTATGAATTTCCCCTTCTGCAATGGCCAAAGCAAGATAGGGCACATGTAACACTTAGGATGCCAGGCAATCTTTTTTGATATGACATTGGCAAAACTATTAGAGTCATTTGCTGCTTTTATCCCGTGGAGATCAACGGCATGTTAATACTAGCAATTAGAAGGATGTCCCCATCCCACAATGATTCCCCCAACACCAATTCAATTTCTTGCATCCTCTACACATCCAAGAAATCTATGTTATTCAACTGATACACGGAGACAAAGATGAGTTGGCAATTAAAATGTTTATTAAGGTTAAGACGACACTGGCTCACCTTCCACAGCACAGTTTAAGCGTTGACTTTAACTTTTTTTCATGTCAGGAGCAACTTGAGAAACTGCAAGTCACTTCTGGTGTGAGAGAATTGGCTGTCTGCAAGGACGAGGCCCAGGGGATGCCCGGATGTTTTGATGTTTTTACCATCCTTGTGGGAGGCTTCTCTCTGGAGCTGGAGCTGATAGAGGGAGCTCATCCGCGGTCTCGCCAGATTGGATTTGAACTGGCAACCTTCAGGTCAGCAACCCAACCTACAAGTCAGCAGTTCTGCTGGCACAAGTGTTTAACCCACTGCACCACCCTTTGACTTTAACTGTGAAGTCATGATAGACTCAATTTGTAACTAAAACCATAATTCTGATACCTAGAGGTGACACAAATGGTACTAGGAAAAAATACTCTTCAGATCTGCCACGGTAGCATTAGGTACAGCTCAGATAAGCTATTCACAGTGTGCAGAAATAACATTGAACAAGTTGCTCATTTGTCTTGCCTCATAGCATTTTAAAGAGCTCTTGGGACATTTTACAATACTATCATATAAAAACAAGGCTTGTACTACACTGCCACAATTCAGTCATTAATTAAAAGCCCATTTAAAGCTCAAATGATACAGCAATATGATAAAACTGGCTTGTAACATAATTAAAAACCCATTTATTCATCCCCATGAGGCAGCAAAACACATTTGAGCACCTTTCAGAAATTAAGAGTGTATACTCCTGTCAAGAATCCTTACAGAGGGAATTCCAAACACAGGACCAGGCATCCCCAGGGAATGACTATGAGGTATATCAGGCTTGTGCAAGACATTCCAATTGTTGCATGTAAATGCACTCTGTGGAAGTAAGTCACAATTCAGCACCTAATAAACTCAATAATCATGATGTATCACTGTCCTAAGGCACAGATTGCTTTTCATTGGATCGGGGGATCAAATAACAAACAGGTGAAGGCATGCTACAAACAAAATATATTTGGTCTGTTGATCTCAGCACACCAAGAAGGCAGGAGAAAAACCTAACGGATATTTTAAAACCCGCATGTGACCTCACACAATTGTCTTTGCACTTCATCTTGAGTTGCTGGTGGGTTGTACGGAAGTATTCCCTCTGATCTACTATAACTTTTCACACCGACACTGTCACAAATGCCATCCCATGGGTTCATCAAATGTTTGACATGAACACCTGAGCTTGGTGAGCTTTCTTGCTTTGCACATCATTTAGTGGCACAGGAAACCACAGCAAAGAATCATAATAACTTAAAAATTGGAAGGGATCACAAGTGTCATCTAGTCCATCCCTCTGCATTGCAGAAATATGCAAATAAAGCAATATACATTTTACAACTTTTGTGCAACAAGGGGACTTGTTGAACCTTAAAGACTAACAGGAACATGGAAAGCTACCTTATACCTTATATTGGTTCATGCAAACAAGCTAGAAAAATGTGGGCTAGACAATACAACTGTTAGATGGATTTATAACAGGTTGTGTGATCAAACCCAATGGGTCGTCTTCTTCCTGGAAATAAGTGATTTGGGGAATGCCGCAGGGGTCTGCCCTAGGTCCAGTTCTGTTCAGTATTTGGATGACAGTTTAGAGGGCATGCTTATCAAGTTTGCAGAAGATACAAAATTGGAAGGGATGGCTTTTAAGCAGAGGCTGGATGGCCATCTGTCGGGGGTGCTTTGAATGCGATTTCCTGCTTCTTGGCAGGGGGCTGGACTGGATGGCCCATGAGATCTCTTCCAACTCTACTATTCTATGATTCTATGATTCTAATAATAATATTTAATAATAATAATATTTAATAATAATAAATTTAATAATAATAATATTTAATAATTATAACATATTGTATATACATATAATATTCATAATATTATATTGTAATACGATATAATACTAATAATACAATATAATATTAATTATATATCATATTTTACATGTAATATTACTAATAATATTACAATATATTGATACAGTATAATATAGTAATTCATTACCAGTATTGTACTATACTAATATAATATTGTATGTAAATTTAATTTGTAAGCCGCTCTGAGTCTCCTTCGGGGTGAGAAGGGCGGCATATAAATGTAGCAAATAAATAAATAAATAAATAAATAATACTCCAGAGGACAGGATAAGAATCTAAAAAGACCTTAACAGATAAGAGAGCTGGCCAAAACTAACAAAATGAATGTTAACAAGAACAAATGTAAGATTAGGAGGGGGGAAAAGAACAAATACAGGATGAGTGATGCCTGGCTTGAAAACAAGACATGTGAAAGCGATCTTGGAGTCTTAGTGGACAATAAGTTAAACATGAACCAACAATGTGATACAGCAGCTAAAAAGCCAATGGGATTTTGGGCTGCCTCAAAAGTATAGTATCAAGATCAGGCATGGGCAAACTTCAGCTCTCCAGGTGTTTTGGACTTCAACTCCCACAATTCCTAACAGCCTACCAACTGTTAGAGATCCTGAGAGTTGAACTCCAAAACACCTGGAGGGCCAAAGTTTGCCCATGCCTGGTCTAGATCAAGGGAAGTAAGGGTGCCCCTTATTCTGTTTTGATCAGGCCTCTTCACCTGGAATCACACTGTGTCCAATTCTGGGCACCACAATTTAAGAAGGATATTGACAAGCTGGAAGGTGTCCAGGAGAGGGTAACTAAAATGATCAAAGGTCTGGAGACCATGCCCTATGAGGAGCAGCTCAAAGGGCTGGGCATGTTTAGCCTGCAGAAGAAAAGAGTGAATGACAGCTATGTATAATATTTGAAAGGATGTCATAAGGAAGAGAGACCAGGCTTGTTTTCTACTGCCCTAGAGACTAGGACTTGGAGCAATGGGTTCAAATTACAGGAAAAGAGATTCCACCTGAACATTAGGAAGAACTTTCTGACTGTAAGAGCTGTTCAGCAGTGGAACTCCCTGCCTTGGAGTGTGGTGAAAGCTCCTTCCTTGGAGGCTTTTAAACAGAGGCTGGATGGCCATCTGTCAGGGGTACTTTGATGGTGCCTTTTCTGCATGGCAGGGGATTGGACTGGGTGGCCCTTGTAGTATCTTCCAACTCTAGGATTCTATTTAGCCTGGTTCTGGTAGCAATGACCTTCCAAACAGGACTCTTTCCTAGTTTTACCTGAAGATGTCTGACAGTACTTGGGGCTTATTCATACCATACAATTACATAGTTTAATTCTTATAGAATCTTGGGATTTATAGTTTATTGAGGCACCAAAGGAGATCTCTAGCTAAGAATTCTAAATGCTCTCCCCGCAAAAAGCCAATTTATGGAGTACTTGAGGCTACATGCAAGTACAGTATTCCTCATTTGCAAAAGGGACATATTCAATGCATCCTTCTTCGTCTGGACATCCCAAGTGGTTCTCCAGCTAGGAGGAAAGAAGAGGCACCACAATTGTAGTTCTCTAGTAAATTGGTTTATATAATTTATTTATTTATTTATTAGCGACATTTATATCCCATCCTTCTCACCCCAAAGGGGACTCAGGGTGGCTTACAAGTTATATATACATACAATATATTATATTATTAGTATAGCACAATATAAGCACTATATAAACATATTATTATATTGTACTATACGACTATATTGCAATATTATTAGTAATATTACATGTAATATAAATATACAATTATAATAGTGTATTATTATTATTACATAATACCCCTCATTTCCCTCCCAAATCTCTAGCAAGGTGTTTTCTATCAGTCAGTTTACCGGTCCTTAACAGAGATACCAAATATTCTCATAATCATCCTCTGCAAGGTATAAGGTACCCTGTTTCCCCTAAAATAAGACATCCCCAGAAAATAAGACCTAGTAGAGGTTTTGCTGAATTGCTAAATATAAGGCCTCCCCCTAAAGTAAGACCCTAGCAAAGTTTTTGTTTGGAAGCATGCCCACCGAACAGAACACCAGAGCATATAGGATCTGTAAATGTACGTACCATAGAGTGTTGTACATGGAAATAATGGCAGTAACAAGAAATTCTTGATAGGATTCACAGTTTGTCTGGTTATGCTGGTTTATGATGACAACTGCTGTACAGTATATAATAAATGTTCATTTTTTGTTCAACAATAAATGTGAATTGTTCTTCATGGAAAAATAAGACATCCCCTGAAAATAAGACCTAGAGTATCTTTGGGAGCAAAAATTAATATAAGACACTGTCTTATTTTCGGGGAAACACGGTAGCTCCCAATTTAAGATTTAAACAAATAATGATGGTTAAGAACAATGGTCAGGCTTCAAATTCTCTGTTTGTGGAGTGAAACAAACTCCATGTGGTTTCTATGGTGATCCATTCTAGGCATGCAGCCACTACTTTTGCTTACTATTTATCATATGGATTGGGCTGCTCCAGGAAAAGTGCCAAAGGGCTCTCTCTGCCTGTGTAAACAATTCAGGAAAGAACGAAGGCACTCAAAAATAGAAGGCAAACGCCTGGCTATGACACAGATAACAGAGTGAGAACTCCTCAGAAGAGAGAGAGGGTTCAAGGCATTAACCTCTGAGCCCTGTTATGTAACATAACTATAAAAGCCAAGCAGCTCAGTGCCCTGGAGCCGGAGTTCGTTGTCCTCTGCATCTAAGAGACTGCCTCAGATTTCTGTATTAAGAGAAGGCTGTATATCTTATCATTAAACCCAGGGAATAGGGTAAGCCACATGCTTAACCTTTCCAGCACACTTATAGAATCTTTAAAATCAAACTAAAATCAATTTGGGTGTAAATAATTTTATTTCCAGGCCAAAAAAACCCCCAGTGTGATGAAGTGGTAAAGGTAAAGGTTTCCCCTGACATTTAATCGTGTCCGACTCTGGGGGTTGGTGCTCATCTCCATTTCTAAACTGAAGAGCCAGCGTTGTCCATAGACGCTTCCAAGGTCATGTAGCCGGCATGACTGCATGGAACGCCATTACCTTCCCACTGGAGCGGTACCTATTGATCTACTCACATTTGCATGTTTTCAAACTGCTCGATTGGCAGAAGCTGGATCTAACAGTGGGAGCTCACTCCACTCCCCTGATTTGAACCACCAACCTTTCAGTCCACAGCTCAGCAGTTTAACCCATTGCACCGCCAGGGGCTTCGATGAGGTGGTAGGCTCATATAATGCAGTTTAAATGCACTGAACTGCATTACATGAGTCTACACTGACCCCATAATGCAAGTTCAAACTGCAGTATATGGAAGTGTAGATGGGGCCTCAGTGTGGTAGATTCACATACCCATGGCTGAAGGCAGCTGGGAATGGGTATCACAGGATCAGAGGAAAATGAAATGCAGAAAGTACAGCCAGTGATAATTACTGTATTAATGGTGGACATGCAGAAAATAGTTGCTGTATGACAAGCACAAATGTGCTGATGAAAAAAACCTCAGTTTATTTATTTGTTTACTGTATTTGTATGTTCACCTTTCTCCTAGAGTGAGAGAGTTCCAGGGTGGCCCCCAAAGACAATTAAAATGCTCAAAACACAGTTTTAAACAATTAAAACCACATAAAACAGCATAAAAACATTTTAAAATAAACATACATTTAAAAAGATGAATAAAATCCCTCATAAAAGCTCCCCTGAGCCAGCTTTAGCAAAAATGTTCTCGGGGGGTGATGTAACTGAAAGTGTTGATTTATTTTAATTCAGCAGTTCTGCCTTGCCACCTGCTATTGAAGTTACTTTGTTTTTTAAAAAAGGTACAAGATGTTGAAGATATAAACATTCCTTTCTGTTTAATGTGTTGCAAACCCCTCTTATACATATGAGACTGTAAGTTACATCCAGAGTAGTGGCATCTGTTGTTATTGTCGTTTTGCTTCAGACATTTTCATTTCACAAACCTTTGAGCAAACAAGCTGAGTTAACAACAGAACCTAGCTTTTTTGGGGGAAGGGATATGTTCGACAACAGGAATCTAGAGAACACAAGCTTTCTCTTTTAAGTGCATTGTATTACAGGTTTCTAATTCAGAGCACTAGCAGTTGGGGTTCTCAATGGGGATGGGTCCATTCTGCAGTGCTGGAATGAGCAGCCCTGAGTTCAACCTACACCCAAATGACATAGAAGATACTAAAGTTATAAAGGTATGTGTATTGGTGGGGAGAGGTTGTTGAATATTAAGACAACTATTTCAAAGATGAGAACAATTCCACAGTGAAATCTATTGCCAAGTGTTGCCAGATTATGAGCCCTTCAGATTGAGTCTCTAAGATCATCAGGGATGCTTTAAATCTTGATTTCATGCACAAAGCAGAGAGAATGCCTAGATCAGTGGTTCTCAACCTGTGGATCCCCAGGTGTTTTGGCCTACAACTTCCAGAAATCCCAGCCAGTTTACCATCTGTTAGGATTTCTAGAAGTTGAAGGCCAAAACATCTGCGGACCCACAGGTTGAGAACCACTGGCCTAGATTATAATAAACCACTGATAGCAGTTCTAGGATGTGGAGAAGCTGACTGTTTAGCCCAGTAGACTGGAGTCATACCATAAAGACAGCTCTGTTGATTAGTCTATGAAGGGGGTATCATGTTTAAATGGGCCTTGAATTTGTTATCTTGTCGGCTTATTTCACAGAGACCCACTCGCCTGTTTACACATACGGTCTGCTTTGGGTCTCAATCAGGAGAGAAAGGCAGGGTATAAATAAATATGAGGATGAAGATAAGGATGGTGCAAGAACATCACTTTCTCAGTTTTCATTTTGTTCATATTTTCCTTCTATAGTCCTCCTACCCTTTTCTGTTCCTTTCCCAGATCTAACCATGTCCATTCTGTTATTACTGCTATCACGGGTCCTTTCACACCCACACAGTACAGCACTATATTATTTTAGCTGCCATTGCTATATCCAATGGGACCTTGGATTAACACCAGAGATCTCTGAAGTCCAAATTTGTTGTGTGTCTTCAAGTCATTACTGATTCATAGCAACCCTAAGACAGCCCTATCATTGGGTTTTCTTGGCAAGGTTTGTTCAGAGGGAATTTCCGTTGCCTTCTTAGCAGGGAGTTTCCATGGCTTAGCAGGGATTTGAACCCTGGTTGTCAGAATCATAGTTCAATGCTTAGACCTAAAGTCTAAATGCTATGCCTAAACTGGAAATACCCCATTTCTTTAAGATGATGTCATGGCTGTTAAACTGAATCGCAACACAATCAATGTGAAATGTGAAAAAGTCCCTTGTTTATCATGTGTCATCGGAGACATATCTTGGAATCAGTCACAAACAGAGTTTAGTGAAATTAAGGGCTGGATGTTTGTGGCCAAGTTAATCTATTTCTAGAGCCTTGTCTCTATTTCTGTCCATTTCCATCTCATTATTTCTTGATCTGCCTCTTTCCTTCATCTCTTGCCGTTCCCTCCCACTTGTAGCAAATATGAGGAAATTATCACATCATCGTCTGTACTTTGGTGACATGCAACTTCACGTTCAAAGGCTTCCAGAGAAATCCCAATAAAGGTTCCTAAAGAATGTGTTGCCAAAGGCTTTCATGGCCAGAAACACTGGGTTGTTGTGAGTTTTCTGACAGACCCATCAACCTCTGATGATGCCTGCCATAGATGGGGGCAAAAGGTCAGGAGAGAATACTTCTGGAACATGGCCATAGAGCTGGAAAACTCACAACAACCCAATCCTAAAGAAGTTAAAACTCAGACAATGCCACACATGGGTGTACAACAGGTCTGAGAAACAGAATAAAAGGCAGAGTGAGGTATCTTTTATTTTACTCAGAAGAGACAAAATGCTCATCAATGACAAAACATATACACTCTATACCTCCAACAAACAATGTCAGCAGTGATACATAGAAGCAGGGCCGGCCTTACAGCAAGGTAATAGCGTTGTTGCGGGAGGAGGGCATGGACCTGCTCGAGGCAGGGGAATGATCCTGGCTGGGCTCCACTGGTCAGCACTGTTAGGCATCTTAGGCAGAAAGGACTTAGGGAGAAAGTCTCTTCAACATTTGCCAGCCGGCACACACATCCAGGCTAGAAATCCTTCTTGATGGGATGCTGTTCTTGCTGCTCTTCCTTGCAGACCTTTCCAAGGCCATGGAGCTTCCTGGGAAGACAAGGGGCTCCTGTTGCGGTCTTTGTATCTCCCTTTGCTCCCGTTGCTTTTTCACCTTTGCCCTCAGGATTTCCGCTTGGGCTGCTTTTTGTGGCCCTAGTTCTCACAAGGGGCGCCTTTGCCTGCTCAGCCGCTGATGATGGATGGGTGGCACTGGCCCCTTAATAATAATAATTATAAATAAAACTTATTTATATACCGCCCTATCTCCCGGATGGGACTCAGGGCGGTCTCCAATTATAAAAACAACACAAACATTACATAACTACATAATAATACATTATTAAGCAAAGTAAAATAATACAATTATAGCAATAAATAACACTTACATGACCTGATCAAGGGGACGGGAACCATAAACCCAATATATTAAAATGTATCATTTTAGGCTAGAGAAATCCTGTGCAATATATCGGCAGTATTCCAATGTAATTACTCAAAAACCTGCCAACACCACCAGGTCTTCAGTTCCTTAGGGAAATTGGATAATGTAGGGGATTGCCTGATCTCTTTTGGCAGTGCATTCCAGAGGGGGGGGGGCACTACCAGGGGATTCCTCAGAGTCAGGAGGCCTTAAGGAAATGACCCTGATCTCCGGAAGCAGCCGGCCAGTACTCAGCACGTCGAATGCCTCCGATACGTTTCCAAAAAAACAAAACTCAAAAACAAATAAAAACAAAACAAAACAAACAAAAAACAACCAAGTAATAAGTAATATAAAGAAAATACTGCAAACAAAATAAACAAAATAAAAAGGATACAAACCAATAAATAAAATAAATGTATACTATATTTCAGAAACAAAGCTAACTAATGAAGATTCTAAACTCTAACAAATACTGCAAATAAATTTACTACTAAACACCAACTTAATAATAGGAATAAGAATAAATAACAAACACTACGAAGAAATATATTCAAAAAGCAACACACTCAATAACAAAAAACAATTAACAGTCTAAAAAAGATACAAACCAACCAAATATAAAAACAAATATCAAATACTACTACTACTACTACTACTACTACTACTACAAAAACTGAACACAAATACCAGGATGCACAATAGGAGACAAGGACAGAGGCTAAGGGCAGGCAGGCAGAGCAGCAAGAGGGCAGAAGGAGGCAAGAAGAAGCAAGAAGAGGCTGAGAGGCAGCAACAGTCCAGTCACCTGGGGAGACATTGTGACATCAGAGGGAGGGAGAGAGGGAGGGAGGGAGGGGGGATTGTGACATCAGAGGGGGAGGCGGGTCTGCTGGTGGGGGTCCTGGAGAGATGATTGTGGAGATGAATAAGGGGCATGCTGGGAGGCTTCTGAAAAGTGAGGCTTCCATCTTTGCCTTCCTCTGAATTTGAGAGTGGGATTTGCCCCAGGGGCTTCCGGTGGTAGGATGTCACATCCCGGACCAAAACTGATAGTTTGCAACCATTCACGATCCCACAGCCACATCCCAATCAAAGATACATATAGAAACACAGGACCAGTACGGCTCTATGGCACAAGAGCTTACTTGGGCATGTATAGAGGGTTGTTTTTTAACAAGTATATTACTATTTCTCCAAGTATTTCCATTTTGGAAGGTCCGAGGCTGGATCTACACTACCCTATGTCCCAGGATCTGATCTCTGAGCTACTGGCCAGAAATCATGAATTTGGACAGAAGTCATTGGACAGCAGCAGGGCCATAGCCAGAAAAAAAATGAGTGGGGGAGGTGAAACTGTTTTAGCAAATCATGAAGAGTGGTTCCATAATGCAAAATAATTTAGAAATCAGGCTCCATCAATAAACTTCAGTAGACACTCAAGACAGATAAACTTCAGTGGACACTCATGGGGATTTGGTTAATCAGTTACAATTAATGAGTAAACCAGGGTTTTTTAAACCTGAAAAATTTCGGGGTGGGTGTTGGATCCCTACCCCCCCCCCCCCCCTTGGCTATAGCCCTGGACAGCAGGTATTGTGGGATTTTCTGCCTTAATATTCTGGGCTATATATGGCTGTTTGGAAGGGCTGATAGCTCAAACCACTTCACCATATTGGCTCTCTGGCTGTGGTTTGCAACCCTGTATTGGTGTTGTCTTCTTTTGGCATGTCCATGTCTTGAATTGGCAGGCAGAAATCCAAAGGATTCAGTATTTGCCTGCATTGATCACTAAAGAGTGTGTTATACATCACACTCATTCCATGTGGCAAAGTGAATCCCTCATCCCGCATCTCTGTCCAGGATACATGTAAGGGCCTTGACTTTGTTTCCAGCATCCACTGTTCTTCTCCTCTCTTGCTCTACCATCGTTGAAGAGTTCTTGAAACCTCATGTCCAAGCACATCTGGTCAAGTCCTTTCTTGGGGAGCGTGGCTGGCAGCTGTGAAGAACGCCTGACAGATGACAAAAGGCAGCCTGTCTGGTCAGTTTAAAATTATAAAGAATTATTATAAGGGGTTGAATTAAGCTACATTTTGTTAGTAAAATTGATGTTCATAAAATGCCTGTGCCATTGACATTTAGTTACAGACACCTGCAATAATTGATACCTGGTTGGAGATTTATTTATTTATTTATTTTTCAAACTTATATGCCGCCACTCCCCTAGGGCTCGGAGCGGCTTACAAGAACCGGCTAAAATCAACAATTTAAAAAACATCTTAAAAACATCTTTAAAAACATCTTAAAAACATCCTAAAAGCACCTTTTCCCAATCGTGTGCATGATGGGCATGTTTGATACCTGTGACTGCAGAACATGAGTGAGGCACTACTGCCACATAGCGGTCATGATTTGAATGAATTCAAAACCAAAGGATGGTGCGGAGTGCATGTGGTTTATTTTTTAAAAAATCCAAAATTTATAAATTTCAGAATAAATTTAAAAGAAGGAATGTACATAATGAATGTAGAAGAAAATGAAACCGACAAATGCATCCACTCCCCTGAAAGCCTTTAAATGGATAGAAGAAAAAGTAGTCAAAATGGTCATAAATGCAGGGGGGGGGGGGTGTCCAAAATTCATGCCATAGTCATTTATTTGTTAAGTCAACCAAAAAGGTACAAAACTTTGCATACATTTTATGATCATTTGGCTAACATTGTAAAAGTATTCACACAATGATCTTGGTTCGCAGTTATACTTCTACAAAAGCACTATTACTAAACCTGATCTGAAGGTTCTTGTCAAACTGTAGGAAGAGTCACTCCAAATGGCAAAAGATGTTTGTTCATCATAGAATGTGCTTTTCCTCATATGTGCATCTTGCACATAGCATTGCTTTGGGTTGTTGTGAGTTTTCGGGCTGTATGGCCATGTTCCAGAAGCATTCTCTCCTGATGTTTCGCCCCCATCTATGGCAGGCATCCTCAGAGGTTGTGAGCTATAAACAAAACATTGCTTTGTTTTGTGATGGGCCACTGGGAAAGTAAATGCAGGCTTCTTTTTCAAGTCTGTTTGCTGAGGCAATCATCTATGAAGTAATCCTATTGTGTGAGACAAAGAAAATGTAACACCTTACATAAAACCACCATAGAATCATTGAATCATAGGGTTGGAAGAGACCTCACGGGCCATCCAGTCCAATCCCCTGCAAGAAGCAGGAAAATCTCATTCAAAGCACCCATCCAGCCTCTGCTTAAAGGGCTCTAAAGAAGGAGCCTCCACCACAACCTGGGGCAGAGAGTTCCACTGTTGAACAGCTCTCACAGTGAGGAAGTTCTTCCTAATGTTCAGGTGGAATCTCCTTTCCTGTAGTTTGAGGCCGTTGTTCCGCGTCCTAGTCTGCAGGGCAGCAGAAAACAAGCTTGCTCCCTCCTCCCTATGACTTTCCCTCACATATTTGTATATGGCCATCATGTCTCCTCTCAGTCTTCTCTTCTGCAGGCTAAACATGCCCAACTCTTTAAGCCGCTCCCCATACGGCTTAATTATTTTAGTCGCCCTTCTCTGGACATTTTCCAGCTTGTCAACATCTCCCTTCAACTGTGGTGCCCAGAATTGGACACAGTATTCCAGGTGTGGCCTGACCAAGGCAGAATAGAGGGGTAGCATGACTTCCCTGGATCTAGATGCTATACCCCTATTTATGCAGGCCAGAATCCCATTTGCTTTTTTCACCGCCGCATCACATTGTAGGCTCATGTTTAACTTGTTGTCCACAAGGACTCAAAGATCTTTTTCACACCTACTGCTGTCGAGCCAGGCGTCCCCCATTCTGTATTTTTGCATTTCATTTTTTCTGCCTAAGGGGAGTATCTTGCATTTGTCCCTGTCGAACTTCATTTTGTTAGTTTCAGCCCATCTCTCTAATCTGTCAAGATAGTTTTGAATTCTGCTCCTGTCTTCTGGAGCATTGGCTATCCCTCCCAGTTTGGTGTCATCTGCAAACTTGATGATCGTGCCTTCTAACCCTTCATCTAAGTCGTTAATAAAGATGTTGAACAGAACCGGGCCCAGGACGGAACCTTGCGGCACTCCACTCGTCACTTCTTTCCAAGATGACGACGACGCATTGGTGAGCACCCTTTGGGTTCATTCGCTTAAACAATTACAGATCCACCTAACCATAGTTTTGCCTAGCCCACATTTTACTAACTTGTTTGCCAGAAGGTCATGGGGAACTTTGTCGAAGGCCTTACTGAAATCCAGATAGGCTACATCCACAGCATTCCCCACATCTACCCAGCTTGTAACTCTATCGAAAAAAAGAGATCAGATTAGTCTGGCATGATTTGTTTTTGGTAAATCCGTGTTGACTATTAGCAATGAGCGCATTTGTTTCTAAGTGTTTGCAGACCACTTCCTTAATGATCTTTTCCAGAAACCTGGTATCGACGTGAGGCTGACCGGATGGTAATTGTTTGGGTCATCCTTTTCCCCCTTCTTGAAGATAGGGACCACACTTTCCCTCCTCCAATCTGCTGGGGCTTCTCCCATTCTCCAAGAACTCTCAAAAATGATTGCTAGTGGTTCCGAAATAACTTCCGCTAGTTCCTTCAATACTCTTGGGTGTAATTGATCCAGCCCTGGAGACTTAAATTCATTTAGAGTGGCCAGATATTCCTGGATGACTAGTTTCCCTATTTGGGGTTGGATTTCCCCCAATCCTTCATCCACTCCATGTTGCTGAGGTTGAGGACAAGTCTTACTATTATAATGTTGTATAATAGTACTATTTTAAGAACTAATATTTTTACTAATTATTTAAAAATCATGTTCTGGGTTCAGTTCTCACCTTAAACCAATCAGACTTCAAAAGTTTTTTATGTCTTTGCAAAGTTAATAAAACCCTAGAGATTCAATGAAATAGCAGTTTCAAGATACAAAAAACACATAACAACACAGAACCTGAAGTCTTGTTAGGAATTATAGTGAGAACTAAAGTATTCTCTGGTGGGTATCTAAAAGAAAGAAGTTCTTACCAACACCTGCAGACAACTAAAAAAAAGCCTAGGACAGCAGCTATTTTGGATTTTACCATACAATGCAGGCAAATCATGTGATTTCACTGCTTTTTATGGTATGGTATGAGGTTCTAACTACATCAAATGATCACCTTTTCCCATCACAACTTACTGTTACAGGGCACTGATTGTGTTAATTATGTAAATGCTACAAATACTATTACCATCTGTACACAAGCTAATGAAAAATTCAATAACTAAAAAATGGTGAAAAAGAAATATTCCTGCAGAGGATATTCTGTCATTATTATTCTATACCTTTCAAACTGTTTGTCAAAAAGCATCCTCTGATGAAAAACAAGTATCATTTAAAACAAGGATGAGATCCCCAGTTTCCTCAACCTTGTCATCTAACATCTCCAATTTAGAAACATCAAACAACACAACTCTCTCAAAAAAATAGATTTTATTTGCTACTAGCTTGGGTACCCGGCGATGCCCGGGTTATTTGAAAAGGTATTTCTTGTTTTTGGATGTTAGGTCATATCAGGTTGGTAATTTGCTTTTGTTTTTTATGACTGTTCCCATTTGAAAATGCATAAAGATGTTGGTGAACTACAGTTCCCAGAATCATGGTTCAATCCTCCCCAAACCCTTCCTGTATTCAACATAGGCCATGTTAGGTCTGTGTGCCAAGTTTGGACCAGATCCATAGCTGAGTTGAGTACCAGATAAGGGTGAACTACATATCCCAGAATTCAATGTCAATCATCCACAAACCCTGCCAGTATTCACAGTTGTCCATATTGGGTCTATGTGCCAAATACATTATCGGCTGGATTCAGTGCTCTTTGGATAAGGGTGAACTACACATCCCAGAATTCAAGGTCAATCACCCCCAAACCCCACCTGTATTCACAGTTGGCCATGTTGGGTCTGTGTACTAAGTTTGGTCCAGGTCCGATGTCAGCTGAGTTCAGTGCTTTCTGGATAAGGGTGAACTATAACTTCCAAAATCAAGGTCCATTTCCCCAAGCTCCTTGCAAATTCCCCTTACAACTGTTTTATACTACACTTCCTTCACTCCCATCTCTGCAATATTTCCATATGTCTAGGCAATTGCACTGAGTTATATATGTAACAGCACATGGAATATGAACCTCCATGTTTCTTTTATTGTGTTAATAAGCAACGGCGCTCCATGCAGTCATGCCGGCCACATGACCTTGGAGGTGTCTATGGACAACGCTGGCTCTTCGGCTTAAAAATGGAGATGAGCACCAACCCCCAGAGTCAGACATGACTGGACTTAACGTCAGGGGAAACCTTTACCTTTACCTCTGAAATAGACTGGACTTTGAATAAATAATTTTCTCTTGGGGTCACCACAAACCGGCTTCCAGATTTTCTTTTCTATATATATAAAAGAGTGATGGCATCAGGGCAGCGGAAAAAACAACAAAAGTACAGGCCCCCCAATCTAGAAATTTGACAACACAACCCATCATCCATGCCTCCAGGTTGATACAACAAAAAGAAAAGAAAAATAAAATCCTAATTAGAGGGAGAGCAATAATTTTTTTATCCAATTGCTGCCAGTTTAGAGGGCTAATCTCTGCCCACTTGGTTGCCTAGCAACCAAGGGACAGCCAGGTTTCAGTTCGGGGACAGGCAGATTTAGGCCTCACTTAGGTTTCTTCCACAGATTATCTAATTTGCACTGGATTATATGGCAGTGTAGACTCAAGGCCCTTCCACACAGCTATATAACCCATTTAGAATCTTATATTATCTGCTTGGCACTGGATTATCTTGACTCCACACTGCCATATAATCCACTTCAGTGTGCATTTTATACAGCTGTGAAGAAGGGGCCTCATATAATCCAGTTCTAAGCAGATAATATAAGATTATCAGTATACAGTAGACTCTCACTTATCCAACATAAACAGGCCGGCAGGATAAGTGAATATGTTGGATAATAAGAAGGGATTCAGGAAAAGCTGATTAAACATCAAATTAGGTAATCGTTATACAAATTAAGCACCAAAACATCATGTTATACAACAAATTTGACAGAAGTAGTTCCATGCGAAGTAATGCTATGTAATAATTACTGTACTGTATTTACAAATTTACCACTAAAATATCACAATGAATTTAAAACACTGACTACAAAAACATTGATTATGAAAAGGCAGACTGCGTTGGATAATCCAGAACATTGTATAAGCGAATGTTGGATAAGTGAGATTCTTCTTTAATATGAAATAATTACTGGGATAGAATAATGCAGAACAATATAATTTCTAAAACCAGGACAGTAAATAAACGGGGGAATTCTAGACAGGAAACAATCTCGGACCAGCTAACACCTCCCAACCAAGTATTCCCATCATCAAAGTCTGGCAAATCCTCTGTTTTCTCAGGGCCACAGACAGTAGAAGCACATAAAATATTGCAAACACCACCACTCTGAAAACAAGGGAATTCCAGACAGGAAACAATCAGGGCCAGCTAACACCTCCCAACAAAAAATTCACTCAGGGAGAAAACAGCCAGGCTTTAAAGCTGCAAGGCCATTACATCCTAATCATTTTTCCTAATTGCAGCATTCATACTTGCCTCTAACAGACAAAAAAAAAAACAATCAGAAATATTGTATATTCACAACCTTTAGGAAATAATATCCCCTGATGGTTAAAGCGCTGAGCTGCTGAACTTCTGGACCAAAAGGCCGCAGGTTTGAATTGGGAGAGCGGAGAGAGCCCCCACTGTTAGCCCCAGCTTCTGCCAACCCAGAAGTTCAAAAACATGCAAATGTGAGTGCATCAATAGGTACTGCTCCGGCGGGAAGGTAATGCCGCTCCATGCAGTCATCCCACATGACCTTGGAGGAGTCTACGGACAACGCTGGCTCTTCGGCTTAGAAATGGAGATGAGCACCAACCCCCAGAGTCAGACATTTCTGGACTTAATGTCAGGAGAAAACCTTTACCCTTGACCTTAACTACCACCAATTCCTCAATACTTTATTTCCCATACCACCATACTTCGCCACAGCAACGCGTGGCCGGGCACAGCTAGTATGCCTATAAAATAGCAGTAGTAATCCACCTCAGAAGGACTATTCCAAGGAAGAATGAACAAGAGTTTTGAAGCTGTTTTGCAAACAGATGAGCCACAGAAGTCTAGGCTGTTTGGATTTTTAAGAGAAAAAACAAAGCATTCTTATGCAAGGCCAAAGGGAAGCAAACCAAAGATGAAGCAATGCGAGCTGAGACTTGCATTGGTTAAGTCAGGAAGGTGTTACTCAAGAGGTAAGATATAACTGAGTTGTTTTCCATGCAACATTTTAACATTTTGCATAGATGAGAAGACATACAGGTGACTCCTCTATTATTCATGGAGGTAGGTAAAGGTAAAGGTTTCCCCTGACATTAAGTCCAGTCGTGTCCGACTCTGGGGGTTGGTGCTCATCTCCATTTCTAAGCCGAAGAGTCGGCATTGTCTGTAGACACCTCCAAGGTCATGTGGCAGGCATGACTGCATGAAGTGCCGTTACCTTCCCGCCAGAGCGGTACCTATTGATCTACTCACATTTGCATGTTTTCGAACTGCTAGGTTGGCAGAAGCTGGGGCTAATAACGGGAGCTTACTCCGCTCCCCGGATTCGAACCACCAACCTTTCGTTCAGTCAGCAAGTTCAGCAGCTCAGTGGTTCCATCCGCTGTGCTACCAGGGGCTCCAGTTATTCATGGAACAAATACAAATTTATGTTTATTTATGGGTGGGCACACAGATCTTTAGTCTTCCAAAGGTATTGAATCTCTTGAGCAATTTCAATCTCCCTCAACATAGCAACACTTTAGAACTAGAGCTTGTATCAGCCTTCCCAAGTACCCAAATGGATAGATGAAGACTCAGTGTTGTCCCACCCTTCCATTTCCATTTAAAGGTTTTCAGCTGAGTTACCAAATCTCTTCTATGGATTGTACACTGTAATGGGAGAGAACATTCAAAGTAAGTGGTGCAAGATCCCTTCCCACTCTCTCTCCCTATAAAGTGCTGGATGGGCCCCTAGAGACCTATCAGGAAAGGTGGAACCTGGTAGGTGTTAGTTGCTGTTGTATGCCTTCCATTCATTTCTGATTCATCCTTAACTTATCACAGAGTTTTCTTGCCAAGATTTAATCTGAAACTAAGAGTGCAACTTGCTCAAGCCCTGATCTCCAGAGATGTAGTCCAATGCTCAAACCACTCCACCACACAGGATATTAATATTGGAAACCTTGACTTACGCTCAACTTCTGTTGTTGTGTGCCTTGAATTTGCAATGCGTGTCTTTCCAATGTATTGCAATCCTAAAGTAAACCTACTGAATATAGGTAAATAAGGGGTGAGAATCTTGGCCACATGCAATCCTTTGGGATCCTGTACAACCCACACACCCTGGAACAACACTCCCTAACACCCCATTACTTTTTATTTTGGCCAAAAATGGTTCAGAGTATCATAAAACAGCAAAATATGTGGCCTTCTGGGACTCCAGAACTGGAGAACAGCATGCCAACCACTTGTGTAAATTGCAGTAAGCCCTCAGGGACCTCATTCCTAGGGACCAAAACCTGGTGGCAACTTCTGTCAATGCATTTGGTGGAGCAGTTCTCCGTGTTTTAAAAACGTTTGCCCACAATTCTTTAAGTACATCTGGAGCTTCTGGGAGTTATACTCCTACACATTTCTCTGTTCTAATCATTCAGAAAACTAGAGTTCAAGCACATGATTATATACTATGGACACTCCTTGTGTTTCTTGCACAGCTAAATCTTTATTTGCTAAATAATTGCAGTTTAGACAGTAAGTTGTCCACTCACTGCAAGGATGCCCCATCAGGTTTCTTGGAGGCAGTACTGGATTCCCCAGAAACTGCAGACCCAGATGAGCCAACAGCTGCTGGTGCCATCGGAACAGCACCTGGTTGCCCCAGGGGGGCACGGGCAGCACCCATGTGGTATCCTCTGTGGGAGCGCTTGGAGGAGCAGTAACAGCCCAAGACAGAGACCAGGACAATGACCAAAGAAGCAACAATTATCACCAGGGTGGCAGTGGAAAAAGGGAGATTGATACCTGTTAGGGAAAGAAGACAAAGGATGAAAAGTGAACAGCTATGCATAGGAAAGATCCAGAATGGCGGATTTATGCTTTAAAGCTGGAAGCGCTTTTAGACTGTTGGATGAAGTTTCTGGAGAACGTGGAGGACAATAATGCTCAGAATTCCCCAACTAGCATGGCTACTGGAACTCTGGAAGTTGTCGTCAGCCTCTCATAGTTATCTAGGCCCATCCTGGCAATCTGACCATTGATAGTTGAATTTTACTCGATAGAGTAGTACTGAAACTGCTTTTAATTCTTAACAAGTATGTTTGCTTTAATAGTAATTATGTTTATGTTTTTAGTACGGTTGTGTAGTATGTTTTCTGTGTTGATATTGAATGCTTTACCTATGTTGGAAAATGCCCTGAGTCCCTTCGGGGAGATAGAGCAATATACAAATAAATTTGTGTTGTTGTTGTTGTTGTTGTTGTTGTCTTTTTATTTTTTAGCTCCCCCGAGTTCTAACTTTTGCTGGAAAAGTGTACTTCAAGTAGTTTCATATTATAAGACTAAAATAAAAAAGGTAAAGGTTTCCCCTTTATGTCATGTCTGACTCTGGGGTTGGTGCTCATCTCCATTTCTAAGCCGAAGAGCCGGCGTTGTCCGTAGACACCTCCAAGGTCATGTGGCCGGCATGACTGCATGGAGAGCCGTTACCTTCCCGCCGGAGCGGTACCTATTGATCTACTCACATTGGCATGTTTTCGAACTGCTAGGTTGGCAGAAGCTGGAGCAACAGTGGGTGCTCACTCCGCTCCCGGGATTTGAACCTGGGACCTTTCAGTCTGCAAGTTCAGCAGCTCAGTGCTTTAATACACTGATAAATCATATTAACAATAAATCATATTTATTGTTCTATATATATACCAGTCTCTATTATTGCTGCTCAACAAGCGCAGGTGCTAGAAATTTGGTTTATTGGTACCTTAACAAGAAACAGTTTTGTCTGCACTGAAGACTTTATTTGCTTTTCATAAAGGTAGAAGCTTGCAGCGCCAGTTTCAGTTTGTTTTAATGCATATGTGTACGCTTAGGGCACCCCACATCACCATATTTTCCTATTAGGTTTTAGGAAACCAGCCATAATTTTATGGTCTTTCACAGAGGAAAGAATACAGGGAACTACTGAGTAGTTTATAATTTCAGTGCCAGATATAAAGTCTCATCTGCATCACTTATTCCCAGACACAGAAGTATGGAGGCAACCCAGGACTTTGTCCCTGGAGTTTCAAATTGGTTTAACTGCAAAGCTATAACCTGATTAAGAAAGTCTGTCACCTCGTGACTGAAGATAGCACAGTAGACTTCATGGGCGCATTGGCTAAAATACTGCACCTACTAGCACAGCATAGTAGGTGCAGGCATACATTTTGTTACACTGTTATAGAAGATTATTTGAAACCACCTCGGGAGGAATGTTATTTATCCTTCAAAGGTGGCTTATACATATTTTAGATAAACATAATGGATTCTGGGCCTCTCACCAGATGAGTCTTCCTTCACTCCTTCTCTCATGATAATATTCACTACTTGGTTAGCTGATATCCTGGCATCACGCGGTGTCTTAGATGTCACAGAAGTAGCCACAAAAGGATCATGTTCAGAGGTACTGGAGGCATTCAGCATGGAGGAGTTCACCTGCTCTGTTTTCAGTTCAATTGGACCAAGCTTGATATCTGTTTCTCCAAACAGCCCTACAAAAAGGCAGCAGAGTGTCAAGCTTGAGCTGGCCAAGAACCTATAGCAGTTTGAAGAAAGAACAAAATGATGCAGCATTTCCACCCTTTTCCCATTCCAGGTATGGGTTCAACTAGACTCATAGCTGAATCTTTATCCAAGACTGGTGGAGTGATAGTCATCAGAAATGCCATATCAGCATTTCTGCTCTACACTTTTAAGCCAACCTTCTGAGGTGCAGTGAAGAAGAGGCTAATATACCCAACTAGCTTAAGGGGGTGTAGTGTAGAAATGCATAGCTTATACTCCAAATGGTGCCCCTCCAGCTTATCCTCACTGTTATGTACCTTCTGCCATCTAAAGCAATTGTATCACTTTGCTTTATAGTAGTTAAGACTGCTGAATCTAAATCTGTTTCCTCTTAAATGTAATTTATTTAATGTAGAATTGAAAGACATAGCTGTATTAGTGTGGAATATCTGTATGCCAAGGGATCTTGTAGCACTTTAGAGACTGATAGAATGAAGTAGGAAGTAAATGTTTTCATAGATTAAGTCTGAGTAAATAGAATAAGTTTTCATAGACTAACTCTATCAACTTCAAACTCATCATATGTGCCATTGGAATCACCACAGATTGTGGTGAATCTGGCAGTGCCTGGCGTGGGGAACCCATCACCCCATGCTCTGCGTCGCCCGACTTACCCGAGGCCCCATCCCACGGGGGGGAAACATCTGCTGGCCAGCTTCCTCCCATTGATCCCATACAACATGGGAAACCTAAGGTAAGAGAAGCTAGCACTGCCAAGTAGGCTACAACTTAGTAGTTGCTTCTCTTTAGTTATAAAATGAAGACCATGTTGATGAATTGCATTATGTAACAAAATTTGAAAAATGTTCTGTTCCTGGTTTGAAAGTGTTAGTTAGTTCCTATTTAATTGTGTGGTACTTACTTTGAAAGTAGTTGTTATACTCCAGAAGCTTCGTTTTTGTGGTTGCCACAAACTACTGTATTGAAGTACTTGAGAAGCTATGAGATATTCATTGAAAAGGTAGAGCAAAATGTGTGGCAGAATATTCCTCAAAAACAAAGTTTTTGTAGTTCAATAAACTTTTTCATGTTTTTATGATAGAACTAATTAGGAAATGGCATTTATAATTCAGGAACAAAAATCGTGTTACATAGTGTTATTTTCCTGAATCAGGAATGAAGAAAAGTAGACTCAGTGGAGCGGGGGCAGCTCCATCCAACTGTTGTTTCTCCTTAAGTCCGATAATTTCACTATTGGTATCATGATTAAATGCCAGAAATTCTATTCTTATTAGCCTTCAAGGGAGGGGTGCTTTAGGAGAGGAACCTAGCTGCAGGCACTTGCATGTCAGCAGTTCTATTGCCCTGTATTGACAAGCAGGTACCCAAGCCAAAGGATTATTCTGTCAGGTCCACTGTACAAAGAGCAAGTTCACCTTTCTTCTCGTGGTGCCCCCTCTTTCTCCTCCTCCTCCTCCTGCCATTACAGCCACTACGAGATGCACAACAGGAACAATCTGCTCCTTCATGCGAGCTCCAAGTTGCAGTTGACCGATCATAGGAGCATGCCTTGTTGAGATGGTTTGTAGCACTGGTGGACACGGCCTTCAAGTGACATATGAGGTAAATCTAAAGAATCCAAGTACATGTCACATTAGAGTGGCTGCCCAGAGTTCACCTCTTCAGAGCAAGATGGAAGTGCCAACAATCCACTGGCCAAGCACAGAGACCAACTTCCAACCTAGACCAAGGCCATTTGCTATTGCAGACATATCATTAAAGGCCTTCTAGAGATGGATGTGAGGAAAAGAGATCAATTTTAAGTGAGACCTAAACAAGCAACTTGAAAGCCCTAAACTCTTCAGATGAGATGTCACCACCTATATTGATGCTATTACATTTTCCATCTGTTAACAGTAATTATCTGTAAATCAAGTTTATATAGCATTGGTCCCATTTATTTCTATTAGTTTAGCTTCCATTTCTGTCTTTGCTCACCTGGTTATTGGAGACCCCAGTGAAAGTGAAGGTGTCTAGCTGAAAGCGGAGGATCCCATCTACTCGTGTGGCAAGGAAGCGGGAGCTACTTTGCTGTCCATCCACAAAGCACCTACAGACAGGAAGGACAGGAAGCATGTGGTTTTAAGGCTCCTGTCCACTTATGATGAAGGCATGAATTTCATAGGGTTTTCTTAGGCAAGGAATATTCAAGAGGTGGTTTTGCCAATTCCTTCCTCTGAAATATAACCTAGAGCACCTGGTATTCACTGGTGGTCACTCATCTGTGTACTAACCACAACTGACTCTGCTTAGCTTCTAAAATCAGAAAGAATCTGGTGCCTTTAGGTAAGATGAAGGACATATTTACTAGTCTGGATTATCAGTACCACACCCATAACTCTGCCTGGCATCTGGACAAGGGACAGGAATTGTGTAAAGTTCTAGATGTCATTAAACTACCATTTGCAGTGTTCTTCACCATTGGTAATGCTGGGAATTGCAGCCCAACAATGCCTGGAGGGGCACAAAAATTTCTCTCCAGACTTGGACACTATTTATTTTATCACTTTGTTCCGTTATCAAATAGCTCTTACCATGTGGGACCTCATATGGAAAAAAAGGACTAGCTCCCATCCTCACCTACTCAGCCCCTTTCCGAGAATGAGAGCCCATTGCCTCTTTTCTTCCAGCAGGACCTCTTTTGGTTTGAACACATCTGGTAGGAAAGTAACTCAGAGAAAGAGAGAGGAGTTCACTCCAATCCTGCTCCATAGCATCCTTTATGTATCTACCATATCTCAAAATAAATTCAGCACCTCAGACATCATTTTTAAAATTCAGATTAAAATGAAATGGATACACGACATATTGACATGGATGCCATCAACCGAGCTAGTTGCCATTTACCTCAGAGGAAACTGGTTCATGAGCCCTTCACTCAAGTTTCCATTTTAATGATCTCACGTCTATGTAAACAGCTCTGGCTCTGTTCCTCAAGTTCCAGAGCTAAGCCTGCATTTCTAGGTTCCCTTGCCCATGATACCTATAGTTCTCCACCAGCCCAAGGACCTCACCCATGGTTTGTGATGACTTCATATTTCACAGAGGACTCTGCACTGGGACGGGCCACACATTCATCCACATAGACCTTCAGAGGCACATGGCTCCCCTTTTTAACAGATGCTTGGATGTTGATTTGATCCCCAAGGTAGTAAACAGGGTCAGGCATGGGTAGCGACCAGGAACCTAAGAGACAGAATAGAAAGACATTAGTATCTGCATATATTAATGCGTAGAAACAATACAGCATAGCAGTCACAAAGTTTTATTACTGATTCCCAAGAACACAGACAGTTATCTTGCTAGTTTTTCTCCTTGTTTTTGGCGGGAGAAGGAGAAAGGTTAATAATGTTATATTTAGTGATCTTGACTATGAATAAGGCAATTTCCCCTTGCTGCTGTCTTCATTGCCCTTTTGGTTAAACAGCCCTCTTTGGCTCAATCCACCTGTCTAGAGAGGACTGTAGTTTGCTGGTCCTCAGACAGCTTACTTTCTTATAAGAGACGCACAAAAAGGGCAACAAGGTTCGGGTGCTTCAGGCTTGTCAGTGGAGCCTCAACTAGAATGTGGATCCTGCCAAGCACTCTATGATGCCAGCGCCCATGGCTGCCCTGTTTTTATCTATGATAAAGATTCAAATGAGAAGTTTAAAAATAGATTAGCTAGAACTAGATCAGCAAAGTAATTACAGGATAAATAGCTTCTGACTCACAGACTGTGTTCCCATAAATGTGTGGACGGCATGACGGTATTGATACACTCTGTGGATGGTATTTATACACTCCGATTCCCATTATGGGCTTCTTTTTAAGGCACTAGCCATTTATTTTCTTCATAGCCATTTTGATAGCCTCCTTACTTTTTGAGGTAATAATGGGGAAATAGACAGGTCTGAAAGCAGTTCCAGATCAGCATGTCTTCTTATGCCGTCCACATATTTATGAGAACACAGTCAGTCCCCACTAGTCTAATGCAGTGATTGATTGCCAAGTTTTGCTCTTCCAAACCTTTTGGACCTCAACTTCCGAGAGCCCCAGTCAGCTTGCTCAACAGTCAGGAATTCTGGGAGTTGAAGTCCAAAACATTTGGAACAGCAAAGTTTGGGAAACACTGGTCTTAACAGTTTTTTAAAAACTGACAAAATTGAATACCTAATAATGTGGGTAAAATAATTAAATATTACAAGCAGATTTGTTTTTGTGTCAGGAGCGACTTGAGAAACTGCAAGTCACTTCTGGTGTGAGAGAATTGGCCGTCTGCAAGGATGTCACCCAGGGGACACCCAGATGTTTTGTTGTTTTTACCATCCTTGTGGGAGGCTTCTCTTATGTCCCCACATGGAGCTGGAGCTGACAGAGGGTTGGATTCGAACTGGCAACCTTCAGGTCAGCAACCCAACCTTCAACTTAGCAGTCCTGCCAGCACAAGGGTTTAACCCACTGCACCATCGGGGGCTCCTATTACAAGCAGATAATCATCTTTCAAAGCTTGAACATATACTACCTCCATAGACAAAGTTTTTTCAGGTTGATCATCCCTAAAATGTATTTATTATAGCTTTCTGTAAATGGGTTTCTGCAACTTAATAGACTCACTGTCATAGACTTCCAGGGCAAAGTCCAAGCGCTGTCTGTCCACCACAGTGGAAGTGAAGGGGACCCAAGTGGGCTTAAGTCCAAGTGAAGAGACATTCCACGACCTAGAATAAAGACCACAACACATCTTAGATTTGATTTCCTCCCACACGAGAATCTCATGGGATTGTATTCTTGGTTACCATAGTGAACTCATAGGATTATACTGCATTTTATGCAATTGTTGTGAACTCTAGTGTAATGAAAACCAGCTGTGCCATCTTGTGAATTTCATGCCATATTTTCCAGCAGAAAAATGAAAATTTTAATGGTAGAAATGGCAACAGCAGCAGGCGGTGAAGGAAAATCCATCATCCCCAGCCGTTGCTAATTTACTAGCCTGTTCCAGAAGACAGGCTTTTGGATTCTAGGCCAACACACTTTATCAGAAATTAATATTATTAATCTATTATTAAGTTACATCACAGAGCTGGGAGCACTTCTAGAACAATGGTTCTCAACCTGTGGGTCCCCAGATGTTTTGGCCTTCAATTTCCAGAAATCCTAACAGTTGGTAAACTGGCTGGGATTTCTGGGAGTTGTAGGCCAAAACACCTGGGGATCCACAGGTTGAGAACCACTGGACGGGAAACTGAGATTGTTCTCTCATGATCAGAATTCTCCTCTTTTCAGAGTCAGGACTTACCTGGGGTAGAAACAGTCTATGGGATGAGAGAAGCCACTGGACCGGATCACCCCATTTGCAGCTGAAGGTACATAGTGGAGAATATTTCTATAGTGAATGCTATCTGGCAGAATCTAAAAACCAGATAAAAGTTCATTTGAGGCTGGTTTTAATGACTTTTGCTTTTGCTTCAATTGAAGAGTTATATACATGTGCTTCTAGTCTTTTGGCTATGGGTGCTCAAAGCAAACTTCAGAGAACAGATCAGTGAATCCCGCCTATTTTCATAGCAAACTTCTTTAACTAATAACCTTTCCATAGTCCCATCTTTTACTCTATAGCTAGTTTATTGAGATGCTGATATTTTGAAAAAGATTTTACAACACGTTGAGGTGGGGTAAACAGAAATCAAAGGGGTTGTAGGGTATATCTGCACTGTAGAAATAATGCACTTTGACATACAGTAGAGTCTCACTTATCCAACATAAACAGGCCAGCAGAACATTGGATAAGCAAAAATGTTGGATAATTAGGAGGGATTAAGGAAAAGCCTATTAAATGTCAAAATATATTATGATTTTACAAATTAAGCACCAAAGCATCATGTTTTACAGCAAATCGACAGAAAAAGCAGTTCAATACATGGTAACATTAGGTAGTAATTACTGTATTTACAAATTTAGCACCAAAACATCGCAATATATTGAAAACATTGACTACAAAAACACTGACTACTAAAAGGCAGACTTCATTGGATAATCCAGAACGTTGGATAAGCGAAGGTTGGATAAGTGAGACTCTACTGTAACTTTAACTCTCATGCCTCAATGCTATAGTTTGGCAAGTCACCAGAACTCTTTGGCAGAGGCGGCTAAATGCCTTCTTAAACTATAACTCCCATGACCCCATAGCATTGAGCCATGACAGTTAACGTGGTGTCAAACTGCATTATTTCTACAGTGTACATGCACCCATAGACTTCCCCTCAAATTGCCATGTCCATAACTAGAGAAAAAGGTGTTTCCCCACTCTAGTTTTCAGTATCTTTTGTATCCAAATTCAGATTCTCTTCTCAGCTACTACTCAGATGGTTCACAAAAATTGTTCATTTTCTTACTTTTCTTGTGGCCCCGCATGCAAAGAGAGGGTATTCCAGCAGTAGTACATTTGTGTGCACAGCAGTCACCGCACAGCCAGTTCCGAGGGTCAGTTCATCAGCATCAACCACCACGCCAGAACCAAAGAGAGCCACTGGCACAGCAATTGTTAGGTGTGAACTTCCACATGACACAGACACTGCAGGGTACACAATAATGATTCAGCCAAGAATAGCAGAACGTCAACATTTATAATCATCATTTGTTGTTTAGGGTGTCTTGACGTCATTTCTGATTTATGACAGCCCAAGGGCAAACCTATAATGTGATTGATAGTGTACAGTATTGTGAGGGAATATGAAATAAAGACCCCATATTGCGATGAGTTCACTGGAAAGGGTTGCTATGGTGACAGCTGCTTGGCTATGCCAGCCAATATTCTGGTTGGTTGCTGCCTCTGGCTTGGCAGAGGCAGACCAACGGTTTTTCTAACAGAAATGCTGGACCATTCCAACAACTATCATGTCAGACTACACAGAGAAGCCATTGAAATCCACAAGCATGTGGACAACTTCAACAGAAAGGAAGAAACCATGAAAATGAACAAAATCTGGCCACCAGTATTAAAAAACTCTAATATCAAAACAGTAGATGGGAACCAACACTCTGAGGGCAGAGGACAGCTAATGACTGAACAAAGGATGCCCCCAGGCAAGAGACAAAACCTTTCCAATGCTAATTAGGGTGATCAACTGAAACATTAATGCTGGCTTCCCAGTGACAAAGGACTCTTGCCACACCCTGGACTCTACACAGATATATATTCTTTCCTTTCCTTACTTAGTTTATCCATACCTCACAACCTCTGAGGATGCCTGCCATAGATGTGGGTGAAACGTCAGGAGAGAATACTTCTGAAACATGGCCACACAGCCCGAAATACATACAACATCCCTGTGATCCCGGCCATGAAAGCCTTCGACAACACAACGTTTTTTCTAACTGACATTATAATTTATATTTTTCTCTTCTGAAGAATGGAAGAAAGAAGCTGATAGGAATTTTTGGTCAGGAATGTAATGGCTGTCGTGCTCTCCGAAGTTTGACTATTTAAAGAGGAGATGAGGCATATTTAAAAGGACTGTTACATATTGTTGCCCTATATATGTGTTTGAACTCTTGAACTTGAATAAAGATACTGTTACTGTTTTATTCAAGCCTATGTGACAGCCTTATTACACAGCAGAGTTTATTTGGATTTAAAGACAGTGATAAAGCTTCCATTTACATATTTATTTTTATTTTACATAACCACGCCACAAGTATGACTTAGTCAAGCCTCGCCCCAGTGCGTTTCCATGGCCAAGTGGGGAATTGGACCCTAGACTCCAGAGTCATTGTCCAACACTTAAACTACTACAACATGCTGGCTCTAGCATTAGCATACGTCTCTGCACTGTGTAGAGATAGTTCTTCACCATGTTATTGGAAATGTATAGGGGCTAACAACAGTCCTGTTTCATGAGACTAATGAGTTCCATTTGGTCCAGGATCCTATTTTTCATGCTGTTTTGTGGTTTTTCAATAAACTCTAAAATAATATTATAAATCATAAAAAAATAAAATTTACAGCCTAAGGAAGGGAGGGAGAAGCCAAAGGGAGAGAAAAGGAGCCCAAGCGGCAACAGGAGGAGGAGGAGGCGATTTATCAACACATGATTGGTTGATAAAGACTTAAAATAGTGTATAACTACTAAAATAATGTATAAATATTAAAATATAGTGTCCCTATTTTGTGGATTTTCACTTATTGCGGGTGGTCCTGGAACGTAACCCACGCAATAAGGGCAGGATATTAATATCTTAACAAAAATAAAATCAAATAGAAAATAGTTGACCCTAGTGAGAAATTACTGATTCATAGTGCCGTTCTCCTAATTAATAGCTACCTACCATTTGTGTCTGTTTTGAAAAATACATGCTAGGCAGCAGAATAAAAAGGAAGTGTAGTTTTCTACTAACTGAAGATGGCTAACTAACAGCTGTAAACGATTAGCCCTCCAACTCTTAGGAGTTACTGCCCAATCTTTCTCCAATGGCACCACCTATGGGAGAACCTTTGATAATACAGTTCAGAGAATACAACATTTCTTGATTTCTGCCTCACAGGGGATCCAGGAATTTGCCTTCATATTGGAGCCACAGTCAAATAAAGGGCTGGCATGAACCAGAATTGTCATTTGTTTGTCCTGAGTGCCTTTAGTCCTTGGAGCAATTATCTGTCTGTTTCTCATTTAGTAAAATATAATTTCATCTTCCACAACTTGCCGTGTCCCCACTCCCCAAAGTATTGAATTGCAACCCACATTAACTAAGGGAGTTTTAATCCAAGACATCATGAGTATTCTGCCATATTGCCCGGAGACTGTGGAAGTTGCAGTTCTATACATCTGGAGGTTGTCAGACTGGGGAAAGAAGGATATAATTTAATTAAGCCTATTTCATATCTTTGACATGTTTGTTTGACTTTGAAGTTTAGCTCCATCCCCTGCTGCTTTCAGAGCTGCGGGAAAGGTATCTTTGGATTACATCTTCCAGAATCCCAATGCTGGCTAGAGAGTTCTTGCAGTGAAAAATAACCTTCCCAAACTCTGTCTCTTTTTTCTATTTTTTACAATTGCACCCCCCCAAAAAGGGAGACAATCATGTATTGCAAAAAAAAAAAAAAAAAGCTGTTCCCTGTTTTCACCTTTTACTTATTTCTAATTATTCTATGGCAGGTTCTCTCAATTATCTTTTTCCCAATGGACAAATCCAACTTCCCAAATGAGGAAGATAAATTTCAAGAAGGAACTGACATACAACTCTGGATGGAAGTTAAGAAGTCAGAAGTAATGGTAAAGTTTACCATTAATAAATGCTTTAAATTGTTTTGCAATAACCTTGTGCTCTGAACGGTTTCTTAACAAAGAGCATTTCCTTCCAAAACAGGAAAGAACTGACAAAATATTTAAAAGTCAAAGTACATTATTAGGTTAGTACACAAACAAATCCCCAGAATAATTTAATAACTGCCAGTTAATCTTTCCACAACAGGGACGTTTTACTGTGCTTCTTCCTGCATTTACTTACCTGAGGTGTTTTGAGTAGAAACACCAGTAATGAGAAGGAATAAAGCCCATATCCTTAGATCTATCTTCATCACTTTCAGCTCCTATTCAATTATTTAATCAGGTGGGAACTGGATTCCTCAGGCGCTCATGGGCTTTATTTATAGCTCATTCATGCAACGGCCAGGTGGCTCTGCCTTCTTCGATGAAACAACCTCATTTGTGGATCCATTTCCATTCCCCAAGTGGGTAGGCATTTCCTTAGCTATTTGTGGAGATACTTTTAAGCAGCATTTCTCAACCTGAGGGTTGTGGGGTGTCAGAGGGGTAACCAAAGACCAGTATTTTCTGCTGGTCATGTGGGTTCTATATGGGAAGTTTGGCCCAATTCTATCATTGGTAGGGTTCAAGGAACTCTTTGATTGTAGGTGAACTATAAATCCCACAACTACAACTCCCACATGTCAAGGTCTATTTTCCCCAAACTCCACCAGTGTTCAAATTTGGGCATAATTAAGTATTTGTGCTAAGTTTGGTCCAAATCCATCATTGTTTGGAATCCACAGTACTCATTGGATGTTGGTGAACTACAACTCCAAAACTCAAGGTCAATGCCCACCAAACCCTTCCAGTATTTTCTGTTGTCATGTGAGTTCTGTGTGCCAAGTTTGGTTCAGTTCCATCGTTGGTGGAGTTCAGAATGCTCTTTGATTGTAGGTGAACTATAAATCCCAGCAACTACAACTCCAAAATGACAAAATCAACCCCCCCAACCCCACCAGTATTCAAATTTATCAGGTATTTGTGTCAAATTTGGTCCAGTGAATGAAAATTCATCCTGTATATCAGATATTTACATTGTGATTCACAACAGTAGCAAAATTACAGTTATGAAGTATCAAGAAAAATAATTTTACGGTTGGGGGTTACAACAACTTGAGGAACGGTATTAAGGGGTCATGGCATTAGGAAGGTTGAGAACCACAGGGTGGAATACAAACAGTTGGTTATTGCAGTGCAGTCACTGTATTCTTAGGTGTTTTCCATTGGATTTACTCTTCTGGTAATAGCACAGCATAATATGTCTATTCAGAAATAAAGCCCTACTAAGTCGGCCAGGTAAATATGGGGTTGCCAGCTTAAATATATCTCTACTTAGAAGTAAGCTTCACTTATGTTCAGGGTAGCTTAGTCCAGGTGAGCATGGAATGACAAGATTTGATCTGGAACACCTGTTGAGAACTCAAAACTATTGGCAAAATAACTGAGTTGCTTCTGATCTCTCAAATATTTAATCACCTTTGCTTTTTAGTTTTCAAAATGTAGAATGTAGGCAAACCACATGTTGTTTTCTGATTATATTCCAGCTGCTTTGCTGAAACTACCTTATGTTCAAGGCTTTCCTTTCACTTTAGCAATATGTGAAAATACAATCTCTCCAGTGTCTTATTTGTCCTAAATATTGTATGAAAGAGGTCTTGATTCTAATGGTTTTGTGGAGTTGTAGTCCAACACTCAACCACTACATTACACTGGCTCTCATTGAAACCAAAGAGACCCAATTAGTTCTCAGTAACAAAGGAATACAGAACATTCTTTTGAGGACTACAGTTCCCGTAATTTCCTATACATCATAGCTAGTGACCATGTATGTGGAATTCTGTCAGTTACGGGTAGTTTTTGTAAAGGAGCTTTTCTATGTTCTGCATTTTTTCCTTTTCTATAAGCCATATTTTGTTGGCAACAGAAAGGGTGATTATTTAACCCAGCCAGTACTATATTGATGCTCTGCTTATTTTAAGAACAGGATTTGAAAATTCTTTCAAACTAAACATGCAGCGAAAAATCAACATATGATTTGCACATGTCTTTCAGTGGCTTTGCACACCTGTCTTCAAGCCTCTCTTACAGACTGAAGGCTGGCCTCATGAGGTTCAAAGAGGCTCTCCTCCCCATTCCTCAAATCCCCATGCTTTACTCACAGTCACTAGTTGTGTCAGTCTGTACTTTCCTGTAGGGTGGAGATGCAAACCCATGCTGTGGCATTGCTCAACTGCTTGTAGCAACTATGAGGAAGAAACAGAGCAAGGGAGGTGTCCCTACCCTTTCTAAATTTGCCAAGTGCTTGGTTGGGCTGCTCACATCGTCTTTGGACAACCCCAGAGTGACCAGGAGGCAAGAACAGCATCTGAGCAAAAATGAGATCTCCCTTGGAATTCATATTCCTGCTTCTCATCAAAGGCTGTCTTCCGTGTGGTGAGTAGAAAAATGTGGGACACATCCATTTCAGCCCCACAATTTTCATAATAAAAATACATCTTTCCAAATGTCCTTTATTTAAGGGGTACTCATAGCTGTGCATTCCTCGCTGGCTGGGAGTTGGACTACATCAATCGTTCTCAACCTGTGGGTCCCCAGATGTTTTGGACTTCAACTCCCATAAATCCTAACAGCTGGTAAACTAGCTGGCATTTCTGGGAGTTGTAGGCCAAAACACCTGGGGACCCACAGGTTGAGAACCACTGGACTAGATGGTTCTTGGGGTCTCTTCTCAATCTAATTGTCTCAGAATATCAGAAATCTGCTGTGTGATGACTTCACTGCCATTTGTCTCCTTTATGAGCGCCGTATCATGATTCAAACATGCTCCATAGCTCTTCAAATGCCTTCTTTTCAATGTCCTCCTCTCTTCCTTGCACAGTTTCATTTCCTGTTTGATCTGGTTGCCAGCCTATCCTTTCATTGTATCTTTTAATACCTGCAGTAACTGACAGGGAAAAACATTTATCTCCATGCCCTAAAAAGCTCTAGTTGTCAATATTGGCTGGAGATGAAGCACGTATGAATGGCATCAGCTTCTCTCTAGCCTGCTTGTCAATCCCAGCTCTAACCTTTTACTATCTTCATGTTTCCATCTTCCTAATCCTCGGAGTTCCTCTTGCCTTTCCTTAAACTGTCTAATAATGAAGACAGGAACATCTCTATGCATTCACAAATACTGAGAGTTTTTTTAAAAAAACTACGACTACAATCTTGCAGGACCACTAGGGATCTTGTGAACTATAGTCCAAAATAGTAACATAACGAAGTTTTGATGAGTCCCAGTGCAGGGCTCTTTCATGCCTATTTTATGTCTGTATGAGACGATAGGTGCCCCTGGTGGCACAGTGTGTTAAAGCGCTGAGCTGCTGAACTTGCGGGCCAAAAGGTCCCAGGTTCAAATCCTAGGAGCAGAATTAGCACCCGCTGTTAGCCCCAGCTCCTGCCAACCCAGTAGTTCGAAAAACATGCAAATGTGAGTAGATCAATAGGTAATGGCGGGAAGGTAATGGCTCTCCATGCAGTCATGCCGGCCACATGACCTTGGAGGTGTCTATGGACAACGCCAGCTTCAGCTTAGAAATGGAGATGAGCACCAACCCCCAGAGTCAGTTACGACTGGACTGAACGTCAGGGGAAACCTTTACCCTTACTTATGGGACGATAGTTACTCTCTTCTGTTTCTTCCAGAGGAAAAGGCAAGTGAGCAGGCTTGCCAGAGGAAGAGAGGGGAGAGTAAATGAAGCAGCAGCACTCCTCTGGTGAAAGTGTGACGATAAGTGGACACTCAGCCTCTATTGTTATTAATTGCCCACAGTGAAATACAGAAAAATACAGTAACATTGCTCTGGGTAGGTGCCGCTGTTGTCCACTGGAATACAGTATGTTCCCCATATAAGTGGATGATATGTTCCCAGATTGTTCCCAGAAATGGGGAATAATAGTAAAATTATTTACAATGGGACAAATATGGGGGCATCAAGAAGAGGGCGTAGCTTGTACAGGAGGTCCTGCACGAATAAGTGAAACTAAATACGGTAGAGTCTCACTTATCCAAGCTAAACAGGCCGGAGGAACCTTGGATAAGCAAATACCTTGGATAATAAGGAGAGATTAAGGAAAAGCCTATTAAACATCAAATTAGGTTATGATTTTACAAATTAAGCACCAAAACATCATGTTATACAACAAATTTGACAGAAAAATTAGTTCAATACACAGTAATGTTATGTTGTAATTACTGTATTTACGAATTTAGCACCAAAATACCACGATATATTGAAAACATTGACTAGAAAAATGCCTTGGATAATCCAGAAGCTTGGATAAGCGAGTCTTGGATAAGTGAGACTCTACTGTAAATGAAACTGCATATATCGGTTCCCTGGATACTGGAATCATACTGTGGTAGTTGGTCTAATGGCCATTAGTGTGCCAAAACATGAAGACTTAGGGCAGTGATATTGTTGCATTACAGTCCAGATGAGCCGCAGTGGTGCAATAGCTTAACCCTTGTGCTGGCTGAAATGCTGAACTGAAGACCTGAAAGTCGGTGGTTCGGATCCGCAAGATGGGGTGAGCTCCCATCTATCAGCTGCAGCTTCCCATGCGGGGACATGAGAGAAGCCTCCCACAGGATGATAAAATATCCGGGCATCTCCTGGGCAACTTCTTTGAAGATGGTCGATTATCTCATACCAGAGAATCAGTATATTCTCAATTCGCTTCTGACATGATTAAAAAAAAATAGCCCAGAAATGTTGAAATAAAATTAATGTGAATTTAATTTAATAAATCAACATTATCTAATTTATCATGAAAAAATTGGATTAGAAAAAAACAATGTTTTTCTCCCGCAAGATGAAATGCTAAGTAGTTGGGATGCTGTCCAAATCACAGGATGTTTCCATTTTGCCAGGACAAAATCTCAGCTTTTGGGATGAAAACATGTCATTCAACTTTACATTTCTTTTTTAGTGTAGTATTTTTGTCAACATTTACAGTGGGCCCTTGGTATTCCCTAAAGGTGGTTTCAAGACCACTCATAGATACCAAATTCCTAGGTGCTCAAGTTCCATTATATACAGTTGGAGAGTAAAATTGTGTCCTTTATATAAAAAGACAAAATTGAGGTTTTCTTTTTGGTATACTTTTTGGTAGGATAACTTTATATTTACAAAGTAATCAAATTATAGAATCATAGAGTTGGAAGAGATCACAATCCAAACTCCAGTCCAACCTCCTGCCTGTGTATGTATGTATGTATGTATATATATATATATACACACACACACACATACATACACATACACACATACAAACATACAGTTAGCAAAAAAAATTGAAAAGGCTTGTATACCTAAAGTATAATTGACTAAGAGCAAATGGAAATATGCATGTTTGGCTAATCTAATTGATAGGTGATGATGAATCAGAGGTTTTCTCTTCAAGTTGCGAATATTCAAAAATCTCAGGGTGAAAACTAGATGTGAATGTTGTTTCCTCTCCTTTAGCTGTAAATGAGGACCAGCAGCCACTGGAGACCTACCTCCTGAATAAAATGGCCCAATCTGCCATGGCTTCAGAAGCTCTTCCCAACCCCAATGTTTTGCTGGCTCTCCGTCTTGCTCAAGATCACAGTCTGAACATTGAGCGCAGGTTACTGAAGAAGTTGTCCAAGGACGCAATAGATAGGATGAAGAATGGTAAGTGTTAGTGCAAAATTGGATACTTAATGTGGTGAAAATGCATAGGGAGAAGGACATAAAATATCTGTGTAAATCTGTAGTCCCTATTTATATAATCATTATTAGAGTCATGAAACATGATGGGGATTATCATGGGGGCTACTGGGGGCTGTGTGTGAAATGTAATCAGTTTTCAAGTAAGATTTTAATTCTGTTGATATTTAATACTGGTTTAGTCTTGGTTCTTAACAAGTTTTAAATAATTTTGTTTTATTGTATTCTATTCTTTTGTCTGGAATCCCAGCCTGGGAGAAAAGAAATATATCAATAAAAGGATAGGCGGATAGATGGATGATTGCTATCATGCCAGCACACCATATTTTGTTACTGACAATATCCATCAACATATGATACAATTTCAACAGAAAGGAAGAAACCATGAAAATGAACAAAATCTGGTAACAGTATTAAAAAACTCTAAAATCAGGACAGTAAATAAAGAACAACATTCAGAAAGCAGAGGAATTCCAAACATGAATCAGTCAGGGCCAGCTAACATCTCCCAACAAAGGATTCCCCCAGGCAGGAAGCAGCCAGGCTTTAAAGCTATAAGGCCTTTCAATGCTAATCAAGCTGGCCAGTTGCAACATTCACACTTGCCTCCAACAGACAAGAGTTCTTTCTCCCACCCTGGATCTTCTACAGATATACAGGGTGTTTGAAAAAGAACTCCCTAATTTTAATGTATATATACTTAAAACAAGGGAGTTCTTTGTATAAACCCCACTTGCCTAGTTTCCAACAGACCTCACAACCTCTGAGGAGATGTGGGCAAAATGTCAGGAGAGAATGCTTCTGGAACATGGCCATAAAGCCCAGAAAACTCACAGCAACCGAGAACACTTGTTATATGTCCCCAAGTCGCTTGCAATTTACTGCAGCCCCAATGTGAATTTATCACAAGGTTTTCTTGCCAAGACTTTTTCTGCCTTTCTCAGACTTAGTATGATTTTCTCAAGGTCACCCAATGAGTTTTAATGGCTGAGTGGAAATCTGAACCCTGGTCCCTAAAGTCATAGTTTAATGCGCAAACCACAACACAATGCTGGCGCATTCCTTTAAAAACAAAGACATTCTCCTGTAAGCTTCATGACATCTAGAACCAATAGTGAACAAAAAGGCCGGGCTGTGGCGCAGCTGGTTAGTAGCCAGCTGCAATAAATCACTACTAGTCATGAGACCGAAGCTCAGGTCAGATTGAGCTCCCGACCATTTAATAGCTTGCTGTTGACTTAAACACTTTGAAAGACAGTTGCATCTGTCGAGTAGAAAATTTAGGTACCGCTTTATGCAAGGAGGCTAATTTAACTAATTTACAACACCATAAAAACTTCCAGCAGCGTGTTGAAAGGAATGAGGAAGTACTCCATCAAGTACCCGATGTCACAAGTGGATGATGAAGCAGCAGCTCCCCCTTTGGCCAGAATCGAGTATACCCTCATGGAAGCTGGAAACTGTTAAATTGCCTCTATATGTCATATGTCTAATGGCATTAAATGTTTGCCATGTATATGTGCATTGTGATCCGCCCTGACTCCCCTTTGGGGTGAGAAGAGTGGAATATAAATACTGTAAATAATAATAATAAAGCTCTCAGCCGGCATTTGGAAACAATAGACATTGACAAAATCACGATCTGCCAACTGCAAAAGGCCACCCTACTGGGATCTGCATGCATCATCCGAAAATACATCACACAGTCCTAGACACTTGGGAAGTGTTCGACTTGTGATTTTGTGATACGAAATCCAGCATATCTATCTTGTTTGCTGTGTCATAATAATAATAATAATAATAATAATAATAATAATAATAATAATAATAATAATAATAACTGAGGATATCTGAATCATGACTTGCTAGAATTCCCTTCACCTAGTGTGATTTGTCCAAGGTCAGCCTACTGGTGTCATGTAGCTTCCTCCATCCTTCTATGGAGACTGGAGTACCCCAAGTGGATGCAAAAACAAGATTGAGATTCTCTGTTGTGAAAGCTCTCACTAGTTTGCAATAGTTTGGAAGAGCCCATAGATAATAAAGCCATGAGATCTTCCCTGGATTCAAATGAACAGATTCTTGCATAACTGATTTTTATTCCTTGTTCCTTACCTTTACAGTGAAAACCTTCTCCTCGGGCCAAGTGGCCCTCTATGCCTTGGCTCACCAGGCTGCCTGCTCAAATCCCCGAAGAGTCTCGGATGAAAATGTCCTGCTTGATCTAGTGTCACTCTTGGAACAGAAATTTGACATGGAGATGAAGAACATCAGTGAGGATCATGACTTCAACAGTATTGGGGAGAGGGCTCGTTCTCCTTTCCCATAGCCATCTTTTTACACATCCCTGTTTGCTTCCCCTTCCTTCCTCTTAGGGCCTTGTCTTATATTTTATAGCACTATTATTCCACTTTAATTGCCATGGCAACAGCATATGGAATGCAGGGACTGCAATTTAGAAAGAGGCATGTGGAGTTCTCTGCCAGAGAACTCTTAGGCCTAAGTGAACTACAGTTTCAAGAATTCAAAAAAAAAAACTTAGCTGATAATAGCAAAGTAATAGGGCCCCTAGAAAAAGAGTCCCTAATCCCCATTCACTCTCCTAGAAGGTGAAGAAGGTGAGAAATCTATGTATTCTCTCTATTCTGTGACGGGAGATACAATGAGGATTCTTTACCAACCTTATCCTCCCTCCCTAATATTGGGTGTTGATGGTGATGGCGGGAGAACATAATTTCCTATTCCCGTTGAAGTATGGAAGGTTCCTTATCTCTATTCTATTTCTCTCTCTCTCTTTTATGTTTCTATTTTTTCTTATGTTTCCTCTCTTGTTTAACATTTCCCAGATCTGCCCCTTTATCTTCCATGTATCGTTATCCCTCGATTGTATTCAGTATTTCCTCATAACATCCTTGTTCTATTTCCTTCCACACAGGTGTTTTCTTTTTCACTTTCCTGTGCCTCATTCTGTCCATTTTAATGATTTTTCCACCTGTTTGTTTCTTCTCAGACAACAGCAATAACCCTCTGACCAACTATTACCAGCTGGGCCTAAGCATCCTTGCCCTCTGCCAGCTTCAAGGCACTTTTTCACCTTCACAGATAGCAGATCTGTTCAGCCCAGATGAGAAGAAATATTACCTTTCTGGCCAGTTTTCTGTAGGTGAGTAATGATAAGTTTGGAGCTTCCATTTTTATAAACAATATCATTTTGTTTTTCTGGAATTTATAGCAGGACAGAATAATGTTATCCTTTCTTGCTTGTGATACTGTGTGAAGTATTATCAGTCATAAACCAGATGCCACCCAAATGAATAGTAGTTTGACCCAGAGTGGTAATCCGAATTTTTATTTTGATACGCACATGTTAGATGATGGAGACAGTGTGGGACCCATGTCAGTGGGCAGGGTATCAGCAATACACACACACACACACACACACACACATATACATACATACATACATACATTTATGGATTTCTCATCTTTCCAGTGTATGAATGCTTTAAAATGTTGTTCAGTTCACATTTTTAAGAGAAGTGACTTAATACATAGTAGGCATGTGTGTGAAATTCGTTCCTACTGTTCCTACCGTTTCTTTTGTATCTTTCGTTTATTCGGAAGCATGAAACGGGAAGCCCCCTCCCCACATGAAAATCTGCTTGACACAAAAGCCTGCTTTCATGTGCATCCGAACATGCCTCCTTGCCTTGGAAAGAGAGTGCGTGTGTGGCAGAGCATGCAGGCAGGCAGGCCCAGAGCTTGGCTGCAGGTTTGCTTCGGTCCTACCTGCACGCCCCGCCACACACACACACTTGGGAGTGTGTGACAGGGCATGTGTGGCAGGGCATGTGTGGCAGGGCATGCAGGCAGGCAGGCCTGGAGCATGCCTGCAGCTGAGCGCCTCTTACTCTAAGGAGTGTGTGTGTACGGCAGGGCGTGCAGGCAGACCCGGAAAGCACGTGCGCCTGCCAATGCCTGCAGCCAAGCTGCCTTTTACTCTAGAGTAGAAATAGCAGGTGCCAGGTAAGAAGAATGCACACTGGGAAGGGGAGCCTGTGTGTGTCTGATTTTCATGCCCCAAAACAAAAGAACCAAAAACAACCTTCACAATTTTGGGAGGCTTACGAAAAATGGATTGGGGCCCCCAACAAAAGCCAGGTCACAAAACGGGACAAATTCTCCCCCACATCCACATTCCTAATATATAGATAGGAATGGAGCAGATTTTGGAAAGTTGCTTTTTTAAAAAAGATTACAATTCTGTAGACCAGGCATGGACAAGCTTTGGCCCTTCATGTGTTTTGGACTTCAACTCCCAAAATTCCTAACAGCTGGTAAGCTGGCTGGGATTTCTGGGAGTTGAAGTCCAAAACACCCAGAGGGCTGAAGTTTGCCCATGCCTGGTATAGACAAAGTGGCATAAGTCACATGCACACACATAAATGCAGTATGACCCCTGTACCTGCAACAACAATAATGCAGTCTCATTTATCCACATTTGACCAAATATGTCATCTCTAGTCCTTTTCTACGTTCTCCAACATAGTTCTATGGCATTTTATGACTGTAAACTGCCCTGAGTCCCATCCGGGAGATAGGCGGTATATAAATAAAGTTCTTTTTAATTATTATTATTATTATTATTATTATTATTATTATTATTATTATTATTATTATTATTCCTGTCCCAGAAACCCTTTATTTCAGCATTGTTAGCTATTAACTGCAGTTTTGCTTCTCCATGCAAAATCTGGAAATATATTTCTTGCATATCATATATGGAATTTGGATGGTATATTTGTTGTTATGTCTTGCATTTGAGAAAGCTGAGAACTTCTGTTTTCTGGCTTCCTACATAGACACTGCAGCATTAGCAATTTTGGCTCAGATCTGTGTACAGAACACCATGAATGATGCTGCACTGGTAAAAGAGAACAGGACAATTTCAGCAAATGTACAGTGGCTGCTGAAGAAAATGTTGGAACACAAAAGTAACCGTGGCATAATTGGGAACATGTACAGCACTGGGGAGGCCATGCAGGTGAGTGCAAGGATCAGTTTGGAATATATCATTTAGGCACATAAAGTCTTAGAGCTAAAAGAAGCCTCATAGGTCATCACATCAACTCATTGCAGGAACTTCACATCAGGATAGCTGTCCTGTCAGGACAGACACATCAGGAAAGTATAGCTGTCCCGTCTTGTTCTGAAAACATACAGAGAAAGAGATCCCACCATCTTTCTAGCTAATTGGTTTGATAGCTAAGCACCTAGAAGTTCCTTATAATTTTTAGTTGAAATCTACCCTCCTGTAACTTTTAAACCATGAGATCTGATCCTATCCTTTGAAGTACCAGAGAACAAACCTGCAATCCCATATTTTTGTCATATCTTTAGATGTATAAAGAGGGCAATCATGTTACCTCCATATCTTCTTCTTCACAAGGCTGAACAACACGCCCTGCTCCTTCAACCTTTCCAGATACGTTTTGCTCTCCATACCTCTTACCATCCTTTTGTTGCCCTTTTCTGAACCTGCTTCAATTGGTTTACATACTTACTTAAAATGAGATAACTGAAATGAATGCAGTGCTCACATTGAGGTTCTGTGGACCCATCTTCTTGTTTTATTTTATCAGAATAACAAAAATATATTTATGCTTTCAGTGAAATAGCTGATCCCCCATGAGCACACCTTTCATAATTGGGGATGATGGGAATTTTAGTCCAATATATGAAGGGCAACTGGGGAAAGGGAGCCTATTTGAGTGCTGAATCTTCTTAATTGACACCATTCAGCTTTCTTGAAAAAGCACAGTAAGGAATCTATTTTACTGTTACATATTTTCCAGTAAAAGCTGTCTAATTTTGAGAGTTGTGGTCCAAAAAAAAAGTAACATCTCTGTATTCTGAGTAAGAATATACTTTCCAAGAATACAAATGGATTTTTCTGTATCTTGGTATATAATTACTGAAAGAACCCAAGTGGTCTATAGCCTTCACCTATTGGATTCCCAAATGTCCTTGACATTAACATTGAGCAGTTAATTTAATGACTCTACAGTGTGGCCCTTGTGTTTGCAGGGGATACTGTAGGTCCTGGCATTAATAATGAACACTATTGTAATGAAGGATTTCTGACCCAAGAATATGATAGAGTTATGCTGGAGGATCTAGAAATTGCCTAGAGATAATATATTTTATTGGATGTGGATTAATGAAACCATGGATACTGGTCCTGTAGATACAGGGATCTGTACTATAGTTATAGCTGTACTTAAAAACCCATTTTAAATAAATCTTAAGTGGTCCAGCAATTTTTTTTAGCCAACCTGGTTTGCATTTCTTTCTGGTTCCAGGCTTTATTTGTAGCTGACAAATATCTTGTTCCTGGATCCTGGAATTGCACCCAGACTTTGGCAACAGTCCTTAGCGAGATTCCTAAAGGCACTTTTGACAATCCTATGGCTGCTGCCCAGCTTCTCCCATCTCTGTGGGGCCGGACCTATCTTGATGTGAATCGTTTTAACTGCTCCAAAGACAAAGGTAAGCACTTCATGGCATTCCAAGGGAAGCGTCAAGAAACTGATAGATTCAAAGACCCAAACCTTCACTGGGAGCATCAGGTCCAGAGGACTACCATCAGGGATTATTCATCCTGAAACCCAAATTTGATATGTCTACACCACATATTCTTATCTGAACATAGGAAATGCAACCACTTTGGATGTAAGAGAACGTTTTATGATTAAAGCTTTTCACATACCAATCCCAGGGCCATCCAATTGTATCTGATGTCTTCCATTCCAGTGGAGCACTGAAACTGCTCTGTAGTGTTACTCTGGTTTTTAAAGGAGCTACTCAAAGTGTTGAACCCATTTTAGGGTTCGGCACTGTGGATAGCCCCTTTGAAAATTCAGGTTAAAACAGTGGTATAGATCCACTGGTATAGATCCACCAGCTGTCACTGGTAGCAGAACTGCAGCTTCTGTTAGGCACATGGATAGGAAAACTTTCAAGCTACCTTGAAAAAGGCTTATGTAATCCTAAACATGTCAGTAACATTGCTCAAGCTCCACTCAGCTATAAATATATATATATTTAAATGCCCTTTGTACCGCCAATAATTCTATGCCCTCTAGCTGTTTATGCATGTCAGATTACTGTTTGGGCATCTGAACTGGTCCTTGTTTTTTCTCAAAGTGCTTCCTTGAGAAAAGATTATCATATACAGTACACCTTCCAGTCAAGGAACAGAACCATTTATCTCTAGTGTTCTGTCATTTCCTATATGATCTTGCTTTCAGTCTTTACTATACAACTGGACACAAAATTAATCCAAAAGAACACAAGTATTTCTGGTGTTGTGAAAATGAGGAATATACCCAGAGAGAAAAACAATTATGGATCTGGACTAAACTTGGCATGAATACTCAATATGCCCAAATGTGAACACTGATGAGTTTGGGGAAAATAGACCTTGACATTTGGGAGTTGTAGTTGCTGGGATTTATAGTTCGCTTACAATCAAAGAGACCCTTGAACCCCACCAATGATAGAATTGGGCCAAATGTCCCACACAGAACCCCCATGACCAACAGAAAACACTGGAGGGATTTAGGAGGAACTGACAGAGATTTAGGGGAGATGTAGTTCACTTACCTCTAGAGAGCACTGTGAACCCAAACGACTATGGATCTGGGCCAAATTTGGCACAAATACCTGATATGCCCAAATTGGAATACTTGTGGGGTTTGGGGGGGGGAGAGATTTTGTCATTTGTAAGAGGGGTCTGATACCCCCTCTGATACCCCCTCGCGCGCCCCCCCCAGGGGTCCCGATTCCCAAGTTGAGAAACGCTGGTCTAAGGGGTATATGAAACATAAATGAATTTCATGTTTAGTCTTCAGTCTCATCTGATAGAAATATGGTTATTTCAACATCTGAAAAAAAAACTCTAAAATCTAAATCTAAAACACTTTTGGTCCCAAGCATTTCAGATAAGGAAGACTTAGCATGTGATGTAAAGGGGGACTGTTGGATACTTTGCAAATGGGTAAAAAAAAAATCACAACTGTTATTAAACACTGCATATAAAATGTACACATTGGGGAAACATGTATATGATAAAAATACATTTCAGTGCATTTCAAAATGCTGATGTGCAAATTGGATGGAAAGGACATGTGATTGAATACACATGCACCTTATAGACCAGAAATAGACAGATGTATCCAACCTTAACTGCTTCTGTTCTGTCTTATTTTCAAGGTGATCACTTCACCTACTTTGCTCTCCAACAAATCATGCCATTTGCCTCTCAGCGTTCAATTACGGTTATGTACACGGTTACCGACAGTTACAGCAACAGGTTCTCTGAATCTACCACAGTCACTGTCCCAGAGAGTTCAGTTTTCTTCAGAGTCATGGAGGCTGCCCAGGAAAAGGACCCTAAGAAGTTCAGGTAACCAACTTGTGCACTCACTTATGACCTCATCATACAGAGCTAGATTTGGTGGCAAATGCTGATTTAGCCCTGATCACCCATGAAGCCAGCCTGCTGGCTCTGTGTGTGAAGGAGGACGGAACCGGCATGCTGCTGTCCTAGCAACACAGGAGGCTTCCCGTGTTGCCATTCCTTTAATGTGTGAAGCCATGCACTCCATTATTCCCCCTGTGTGAAGAGCTGCCAGAGAAGCCCGGCAAAGTAGGGCATGTGGTGGCAACTTCATGACTCCTGGAAGTGAATCAGTGCTACCGAAGGTATGATGTGGTTAGTCATCCATTTAGGGAAGTACTACAATTGACCGGAATAACAAATCTGCAATGGATTTGATCTTAGGGTCAAAGGGGGAGGCTGTTGATCATTAGTGAAATCTACTTTACTCAGTGTCTGCCCTGAGTAGGGTAACCTGGTCCTCCAGAGCTCCACTTTTGCTCATTCAGCTTAATAGTGTCTTCTCAATATCTTGAAGAGTGATATGTATCCAGTGTTGGCATTCAGTTCTATGAGAGAGATGAGAACTGGATGCCGCTCTAGCTCTACCTGGGCTGAATCCCCAGTTATCCCTTACCATTGCCTCCCTTCGTTGTCTGTTCATCCTCAGTAATAACATTTGCCATCTTGACCACATTCTAATGTTATTTCAACACATCCCAATTTTCATCACCAGTTTGTTGGAGGACATGGGTAATGGGAGTTGTCCTTATATTTCAGGAATAATAAATGATGTTTCTCTGGAAAATCTCTTCTGCATCAGGTTCACCTATGAGCAGAGTCAATGGGGCCCTTATATCACCTCTGTGCAAGACCTAAGAGCGGACAACGAAAATTGTATCTACTGGAAGCTCCTCAGTGGGAAAACTCCCTTGAGCAAAGGTGAGGACAAATCAGAGCCTGGAAAAGAGCAAATGAGGAGAAAAATGAGAAGAGCTGTGGGTAGTGCTAGAGAACAGAGGAAGGAAAATTGAAAAACATGGGGCATTAATACCCCATACTGTTATACTATTGTAATGATTCATGAGTCCTGCTTTTGCCTCAGCTTTATCATACAATATCTCCAGGTATTGCCTTTCAGGATCAGGTTTTTCCCCACACTGGAAATAATCTGTTAATGACTCCCTTTGTCTGAAACATTTCTGATGCAAATTTCTCAAAGCAATTTCTTCTATTATCAATCTATTAGTGGACTTGATTTGAGTGTGGTTGGCTAATTCCCCCCTCAAGGATTCCCAAGGAAATTTCTGGCAAGAGCCCCAGGCCACTTCTGGTGCTCAGATTGGTTAGATGACTTTTCTATTATGTTGCAACCCTCTCTTCTGATTTCTGATATTTATTTCTGATGCTTGTTTGTTTGTTTACTTTTAAATCATCATATAGCACATCATGCTGTCATAGCACTATTTTGGCTACAATTTCTAAAACGTAAATGAGACTATCATGAAGCTAGGAGCAGGATACAGGAGTTGCCTTTGATGTAGACAAAAATATGCAGAGGACAATCAGCTATCCTCACAAGACTGACTGGAATTAGTGTGGCATAAAGGAGTGGTGTGATAAGGTGCTTGATAGAATATAGCAATGGGAATCTGCCCACCAGGCTCTAGAGTACAGACTGGCCAGCGTGAAAGATAAGCTTAGAATACATAAAAGGATTAAATTCAAATTGTCACTTTTCAAGTCTGAAATCATTGTTTCTCTTTCCTCCTAGGTGCCGGAGAATATGTTGTGTCTGATGGAGAGAGTTTGCTGGTTAAATTCACAACTTAAGCAAGCCTCATTCTTGTTGAACCACAATGATCCCATCCCAGAAAATCTATAGTTCACCAAGGGCTCCATAATAAATATATTATTTTCATTATTTTTAAAATCTTTTTCGAACTTTTGCGAGTTTGAAGCATTGAAGATCGGGACCAGACTGTTGGCAGCTTCACCCCCTACAAAGACTTTATTGTTTCTAACCCTTTAATAAATCGTATCTGCTTTCTTTGACTTTATGTGTAACTTGTATCTTTTTGTGTACTGTATCTATTTCTTATATATGAAATATATAAACGTCTTTATAAAATGTAATAAGATGTAGCCTAGAGACAGTCACATTTCCAAAACCCTGCTGAGGCAATTCTGTGAGAACAAGAAGATTGGGCAAATCCCTCAGGCTGTTTACCAAACCTGGTAATCATTAAAATCTATGGATCATATATAGCAGAGGTAGGTAGTTTGTGTCATGCCAGATGAGCCCAGAATTGTTTGTCTAGTTTAATGGTCCACTTGAGGCTGAGAGATTGTTGACTGTGGAAAGAAGCTCAGAGTATGTACATTTGTTAAACCTCTTGATTGACAGCCCAGCACATGATTGCCCGGGATCATCACCTTTCATTTTAGAAGCCACATACTTTTGTCTTTGGAAGCTCTTATCTTTGTTAAACATGGAACTGGATAGTTGAGCAAATCAGAAGCTCATTATCATTCCTTTAACATTGTCTCCTCCCAGGAGGATGTCCCATCAGTTGATTGGTTCCTCAGTTGACCAATCCCTAGCTGTCATTTCCCTGCAAGAAGGAATCCCAGCCCAGAAGCAGCAACATCAGCAGAATTTCCAGCCAATCATAGTGCAGATCCAGACCGGCCCTTCTTTTAGCCAATCAGAAGGAGCAGGACTTTTGAATAACTTTCAAACTGTATAAGACGTGTTTTCTCTATATGTGTATGATTGTACATGTTGAAGCAAATTGCTCTACTTATTTTGTTTTTGGCCAAATCATAACAAACCTATGTGGCTTGTTTTCAACCTGATGAGTTGGTTTCTCTGTCCTGGCATACTCTCACCAGGCATAGATTCTGTTATCCGTGGTTCTAACTAACCACTACACCATGAGCCATACTACTTTCCAGAATGGAAACCCTGTCCTGCATGAACCCTGGATTCAGAGCCTGATTCTATACCCTCCAAATTGGCAGAGGCAATCCTATGTAATTTTCTGTTGTTCCACTTTTTCAGCTGATTTTATAATGTTTTATTTCTATTTTCCCACTTCTCCTCTTACTTCAATTTCTGCAAACTGAATTTAAAGTACAAATCTAATTTTCATTCATATAAGTCAGCATTGGGGAGAGGTGGAGGTAGAATCTGTCCCTTTAGGCTCAGGCAAAAGCAAATTGCTGCAGCCTCTCCTAGTTTCTCTGTTTCCTTATTTAATAGCATGACCACAGTCTGATGCTGCTCAACTACATGTGTCTGGTTTTCATCTGTAAAATACTGGAGGGCATGTCATTCTTAGAAACATCACTGCAGTTTGTTTGCTGTTTGAGTTAATTGCCTTCCTACTTTCAATAAAGTCTGGTTTATGAACACAGACTTTAAAAAAGTTTGTTATATTTATTTATTATGTATCACACCATTTGGCATTTATAAACTAATTTAATCAATATAACAATACAGGCAAACCTCAGTTAACAAGGCTATGACAAAGAAGCTCTTTTAAACAAAGTCTTTTATGATCACTCAGCCACAATCTCTTCTTCCTTCTCTTTTGTCTAGCTGAACAGGTTTTTAGCAGCATTATCCCTAAGAGGATGGTGAGGGAAAGCTGGAGAAATACAGACTTTTGGTGTCAGGTTGTATGTAGTAGCATGTTGTATGTAGTAGCCCCAGAGGGTTTTTAATAATCTATCCCGTTTTTATTACGTTTTTACCATTTATGTGTTTTAAATGCAATTTTTTATCCTGTATTTTTGTTTTAATTGATATATTTTATTACTGTTTTATCTTTTTATAGTGTGATTTGTATTATGTTGCCTATGTTTTGTTCTTTGTTGTTTGGGCCTCTGCCCCATGTAAGCCGCCCCGAGTCCCCACGGGGAGATGGTGGCGGGGTATAAATAAAGTTTTATTATTATTTTTATTATATCTGCAATACAGATGCTGTCTGGTGTTTCCATATTAAGTGTTTGGGGGTGAAACTGCTATGCATGATACAATCTTTTCATGGGCATCTGGTACTACCTTCATGACATTATCCAATTGTAGTCCCACTATGTGGACCCCAACGGTGCTCAATTTTTATTTCCATGAGCAGACAATTCATTTCCCCACAAAAGTATTTGACAGTGGCATCATCTCTGCAAATATGATTCTTTGTACCGTAACCTATTCTCTATTTTAAAAGCATGATTTTGCTATGTTCACCTGTGTACTTAATTCAAGTCACCTCCAAGATGTTTGCTTCCACTGAACGCCTGCTGCTAAAGCATGTCATGTTTACACAGCAAATACATTATTAGCAATGGGCTATTTTCCCACAGACTGTGCATAACTCATACTTGAACCTCACAGTGTTCCCTTCCTCCTTTTCAGTAAAGTTCACCCATCACCCTTACTGGAAGTGTTTGTTCCCTGGCATCACCTTGAGGGCTAGTGTTATGGAAACTAAGATAAATAAGTTAAAGTCAATACTATCAATTGGCAACCTTGGTTTTAAAAGTTGGTGGGGAGGAAACCTATTATATAACTAATAGGTTGTATAAAAGGAAGTCCAAGCAGCCATTCTGTCCTCTGTAGACTGATATTATCTGAGGTATCAAGGAAAGGTTTTCCCAACAAGAGAAAAAGCCACTGGAATTCAAAATGTTTCTCTCAGCTCTTACTATTCTGTGCCTGTTCTGCACATGGACCAGAGCTGCTTCCATCTCCTCTGGGACTTGCGGTGAGTGTTACAAAATCTTCCCTTGTAGTTATCTAGATATGTGCTGAAACTGCCAGAAACCTATTAAACATAGATGGGATTTAGGAGCTAGTCCCACAACATTTACAACAAAGGGTAGGTAAAAACTGACAAAGGCATCACTCCTATGTCCCCTGCTATCACCTACCTCCTATCACCTACCTTTTCCGATAACGTGGTGATCATAGTGGGATTGGGAAGGGACCATTTTTGTTTCTTGCTCCTGAGCAATAATGGTAGGGAACATTCATATTACAAGGTGTTGATGAACTATTACTCCCATTATGCTTAACCACTGGCCAGACTAATTAGGGCTAATGGGCTTCAACGATATTTGGAGGGCCACAAATTTCCTAGCTCTGTCTTATAGTGATGTATAGCCATGTTCTGCTGAGCCAGGCAAAAATAATGAAATAGCAACTGCTCTGTTCTCACATTGTGTAAGAAAATAAATGTTTTTAAATGTTTAATTTAATTTATTTTGAGCTCAGTGTTTTGTATACGTTTAAGGCATTGAATAATTGCTATATGTAAGCCACCTTGAATCCCCTTTGGGATAGAGAAAGTCGGGATATAAATAGGGTAAATAAGTAAATAAATAAAACAAAGAAATCTGGTGGTTGTTATTAACAGTAGTGTGATGGTGGCATTTTAACCTTGTATATATGTGCTGTGTATGTGCTTCAACTACACCCTGTTGAAATGTCTGAGCACCAGAAAATAAAACAAACCGTGTGTGTGCAGTGTTGCAGGATGTGGTGAACTCTCCTGTATGAAGAAACATTTCTACAGAAGATCAGCAGCTCAGTTTGTGCCTTCCAACAACTCTGTTCACCAACATTTGAGCCGCAGTGGCGCAATTGATTAAACCCTTGTGTCAGCTGAACAGCTGACCTGAAGGTCAGAGGTTCGAATCTGTGAAATGGGGTGAGCTCCCATCTATCAGCCCCAGCTTCTCATGTGAGGACATGAGAGAAACCTCCCACAGGATGATAACACATCCGGGCATCCCCTGGACAATGTTTTTGTAGGTGGCCAATTTTCTCACTTCAGAAGCAGCTTGCAATATGTTCTCAATTCACCTCTGACACGATAAAAAAATCCAACATTTGACACCATGATTTCTTTGTGTTTCTAAGGTGTATGCTGTCCCCATCTTAAAATACATTTTAAAAAGACAATCACTCTAAGGCAAGCATGGGAAAACTTCGGCCCTCCAGGTGTTAGGAATTGTGGGAGTTGAAGCTCAAAACACCTGGAGGGCCAAAGTTTGCCAATGCCTGCTCTAAGGACTAGTTCATGCATGGTGTGCTTTTTTATAGACCTGAATATTATTTTTTAAAATATAGATCATTAACAGATGTAAAATTTACATTATGAATGGCCACAAGGACAATGGAATATCTTTGCCCCATTACGTTTGATATATAATCTATATATATAAAAGGATAAAGTTGCGGGCGCAGTGACTATAACAACAAAACTAAACATCCCAGAAATACGAAACTTGGCAACACACTGCAAAAGCCTTGTCTCCCGGTTACAACAACACAACCACACCACAAAACCACAATCCAGACCCACAACACTCACAACAACACATTATGACTATAACAACACAAATAAACGCCCTAGAAATACAAAACTTGGCAACACAACACAAAAGCCTTGCCTCCCACTTGTAACAACACAACCACACCACAAAACCACAATCCGGACCCACAAAACTCACAACAACGCATCGTGACTATAACAACACAACTAAACACCCCAGAAATACGAAACTTGGCGACACAACGCAAAAGCCTTCCCTCCCAGTTGTAACAACACAACCACACCACAAAACCACAATCCGGACCCATAAAACTCACAACAATGCATCGTGACTATAACAACACAACTAAATGCCCCAGAAATATGAAACTTGCCACACAACTAAATGTCCCAGAAATACAAAACTTGACAATACAACGCAAAAGCCTTGCCTCCTGGTTGTAACAACACAACCACACCACAAAACCACAATCCGGATGCACAAAACTCACAACAAAGCATCGTGACTATAACAACACAACTAAACGCCCCAGAAATACGAAACTTGGCACACAACTAAATGCCCCAGAAATACAAAACTTGGCAACACAATGAAAAAGCCTTTCCTCCCGGTTGTAACAACACAACAACACCACAAAACCACAATCCGGATGCACAAAACTCACAAGAACGCATCGTGACTATAACAACACAACTAAACGCCCCAGAAATACAAAATTTGACAACACAACGCAAAAGCCTTGCCTCCCGGTTATAAGAACACAACTACACCACAAAATCACAGTCTGGACCCAGAAAACTCACAACAATGCATCGTGACTATAACAACACAACTAAACGCCCCAGAAATACGAAACTTGGTGACACAACGCAAAAGCCTTCCTTCCCGGTTGTAACAACACAACCACACCACAAAACCACAATCCACACCCATAAAACTCACAACAACGCATTGTGACTATAACAACACAACTAAACCGGATGGCCATCTGTCTGAGAGGTTTGGGTGGGTTCTTCCTCCATGACAAAAAGAAAGAAAGGTGTTGGACTGGATGCAAACTACAAATTCCAGCACCCCATGGCATGGAGTCCATGCATTTCAATTAGAGGCCTCTTCCTTCTCCCTTTCCCCACCATCCAACCCATTGATCCAGTTCCATGGCTCCGCAGGCAGGAAAGGCTGGGACGGATAGAACGAAGGAAGGAGGGAGGGAAGGGAAGCGAAGGAACGCCAAGTACAAGAGCCCTCCCTCTCTGCCCGGAAGGCCAAGAGCAAAAGGGAGAGAAAGACCATTGATCCGGTTATATTTACCCTCCTTTCTGACCAGTGTGTTCTTATCAGCGAGCTCAGGATCGGAGCAGAGAAAGGGAACAGCATAGGAATAAAGGAAACAAGGAGAGCACCCACTCTATCTGTCCATCCATTCATCTGTCCATCCACTCACCCACTAATAATAAACACCTACACCGGCAAGAATCAGCCATGCACTGAGTCTACAAGGCCATTCAGTGCTCATCCACCTCCCCAATCTCTACATTCACACTTGGCCTCCAAAAAAATAATTACAATAATAACAATGACAACAACAACAACAAGAATCTACACCATCATAGGCAAGAAGCAGCCAGGCACTGAGGCTGAGAGGCCAGTCAGTGCTACACTGGTTCTCCAAAAAACAATACAGTAGCATCTAACTTATCCAGCCTTCATGACCACTACAACAACAACAATAATAATAAACACCTACACAGGCAAAAAAAGAAAAAAGACTATTGTACCACAATAAGATGTAACTCAGCAGAATCAGACATCACGATTAACAACAAACCAAAGACAACAGGGATCTCAAGCAACTATCAATCAACACAAAAATTGAAGAAGGTAACAGACTTCAAATACTACTACTAATGTGAGTATAAAGAAGGGTGGAGGTCACAGCATAAATACAACCTAATGTAGACTGACCAGCACCACCAGACTAAGCCACAGCAACGTGTGGCCGGGCACAGCTAGTAACATTATAAGATATTCATGTGTAATATTATGTTGTAAATCATATGTTAAAAGAAACAGGGCTTTTTCCCTGATTGGCTTGATTTTTAAGTGAAGGAATGTTTTCCCCTATACAGAAGCATTCAACCAAGCAACCTCTTATTTACTAAACTTGAACTAGCATAGTCCAGAAACTGAGCTATCATTTTATCCGCTGTTGATGTGAACTAGATTGTCATTGATAGCATTTTCACAGCACACATATTCTCGAAGAGCTGGGATGCACAACATATGGCCCGTGGGCTGCATGTTGCATGATTTTGGGTGGCCCACTTTTGCTTTTTGTCTCCTCTCGCCCCTGAAGGAAGTTGGTGGGCAGCATAAGGCTTGTAAGGCTTCAGTGCTGGGTTTGAGGTCTGTATGCTCCTGGCATCACCAGCAGAGGAGGGGCTGAAATGAGGGGCACGGACTGGCCCTTCCCAATGCCTTCCACGGGGTTCTTTGCTGCCTTCTCCTTTGGCACTTCTCTCCCTCCCTCACCTGAAGCCCAGTGAGTGAGACAGGAAGGGAAGTGCTAAAGGAAGTAGCTGCAGCAGCTGCAAAAGCCCTGCAAAATGAAAATACACCAGTTCCATGCTAGCTCCATCTTGTCGTTGTACTCTCCGCCCTCTCCTTCTCTTATTGAAAATTAGACCCCAAAATTATTTATTATGGTCCACTGCACTATAGAAACATACAGCAAGCCCATGTTGACTTTTCCTTTTGCCCTATAGTAATGATTATCATGAATTTGCCCTGAAATGTCGCCTCACCCGTACCCTGGACCTCAGGAAGCAGCCTCATGATTATCATAATCCTCTCACAATACTCCAGGAAGACAATGGGATACACCAGAGCTTCTGGGTCTTTTCTTCTATTTCCTGATATGATCTGATTCATTCCTGGGAATGTTTCCTTCTCTCTGTCACCAAATTGGATTGCCACCTTGAGCTCCCAATGAATTCGCCAACGCCTTGTGCACCCTTTTAGTTTGGAGGTACTGTGTGTTCAGTTTAGTTTTGGTAATATAGTGGTCTGAGTGTTGGGCTATGACTCTGGAGATGAGGGTTCGATTTCCTACTCAGCTATTGAATCCCATTGGGTGATGCTAGGTAAGTCATATAATGGGGGTTTCTGGGTCATCAACTTTTAAATCAGAAACAACTTGAAGGCACACAACAACATTTATTATTTTGGTACTAGGAACAACTTCTTGGCTGCTGGATTCTTGAACTCAAAAGTGTTCTTCATTTACATCAAGCTCTGCAGATGCTGGTAATAAAACAGATTGTGCATCCCTAAAGGCTACTAACCCCTATCTGAGCTGAACTACAGTCTGGCAAAAATTCCAGGGAAGAGTTCCAGATATAATGTGGTGCTTGACAAACTTCTGCTTTTCTTCATTTCAGTTGTTCCTGAGAGCAAGCAATCGTTGGTCACAGGACTTGAAAAGCAATTGGTGGCCTATGCCAACCTGTTATATTCCCCTGAGCCCAGTGTCCTGATTGCTCTGAACCTGGCAGAAAACCAGGACATCTCTGCAAGAATGTTATTCCTACAGCAACTCAAAGACACAGCTGCAAAAGGTAGAACATCTGAGATATGTCTTTCTTGGTATGCAAAGTTGTTACAAATGACAAGTGCATTGAAATATATGGGCATTCAAGAGCCAGGCCAGGGGGAGGGGGAGAGATCTTTGTAGAAATTAAAACCTTCCTAAAGCCTGTTCTTAAAGCTAAGCTAACCATGAGAAGTTTCTGGTTTTTTTCTCTCTCCCCCTCCTTTCCCTCTCAATATTCCCTCTCCCACTCTCACAACAACAACAACAACAACAACAACAACAACAAAAACCAGCAATTTGTTTTATATAGGCAGTCCCTGAGTTACAAGCATCTGCCTTACGCATGACCCCTAGTTAAGAACAGGATGAGACAGCAGGAAGTGAAAAAAACTACCCCTATGAAGGGAAATTCACTCCTGGAAGAGTTATCAAGGGGAAAAAGTGTCTTCACTGAAGCTTTCTCACCAATCCTGGTTTCTACAACAAGTCAATTTCTTTCAAAATCCAATTATCACAAGGACAGAAAATGAAATGAAATCTGAACAGGGGCACAGACAGCAAAACACACACACTTTGTGCTATCCAAAGATTATACATTTACATATACATATATAGCAGTGGTTCCCAATCTTTGGGCCTCCAGGTGTTTTGGACTTCAGCTCCTACACTTCCTAACAGCTGGTAAACTGGCTGGGATTTCTGGGAGTTGAAGTCCAAAACACCTGGAGGCCCAAAGGTTGGGGACCACTGATATATAGGATGGAGTTACACTTAGAAAATGTACCTGTTCTGACTGACATTCACATTCAACTCAAGAACAAACCCATAGAACCTATCTTGTTCATAACTTGGGATTCCCTGTATGCAACTATTCCATAATTTCTAGTGATCCAAAATATGCTCACTTCGGCTTTTTTAATGTCTGTCCCCTCCCTTTCATCTATTCCTGAAGAGATGACATCTGGTAAAGTAGCCCTTTATGTCCTGGCCCTCCGATCATCCTGTGAAAACCCTACTGATGTCACCACACCAGAAAAGAAAGTTAACTTGGTTCAAGTCCTTGAGGAGAAAACAAAAGAAGAGATTGACTACTATTGTAAGTAGACATACAGGCACTGTATTCCTTCTTATAATTCAGTTACAAGATGACTCTTGGCAGCTAACCACAAGTGGCTTGGTGACTCCATCCCAATGGATGAGGAGGTGAATCTGATCTTAGTTTAAATTGAACTTTACAGGAGCTATCCAAAGTGCTGAAGATATTGAAGGCAGCCTAGTTCAGAACCTTAGAGATTCTTTACAGATTGAAATTTTACAGTTTAGATTGAAACTCAAAGAAGAATCACTGAATCACAGAAATGCAAGTCACTGGAGCAACTAACACTTCAACCAAGTGCTCTGTCTTCTCTTCCCATTCCTTGCGTTGATGACTTTCATCTGCCTGGCTGTGAAATGTCTACATCCTTCAGGAATGCCTTCTACAGGATACACTAAATGTTTTCCGAACAATCTTGTTATCCACAGAATGAGACTGGCATCCATGTTGCCAGTTCAAAAGATTTTAGGTGCAATATACCAACTGCTTTCAGTTTCCTGTTAACTCTTAGCCATAAGAGTATGTAATTTTATACTATTTTACCTGTTTTACATTGGTTTAATTAATTTTTTTTGGCATCCCTGCTATGCAAGTCTATTGCCCGCCATGTATTGAAGAAGGAAGGACTGAAGCAGTACCTGCTCTACATGTTTCCTCCCCATGTGATCAACCTGGGAGTCTACACAGTCCCAGCCCCAGATTCCTGGCACTCATCTCCAAATGTCTGAATGGAACTCATTCAGTGTTTTTCTTTGTGTTCTATTTCGGAATTATCCTTTGGTCCTCCAGGTATTTTTGGGCTTCAGCTTCCAGAATTTTTTACTATTGAGTAAGCTGGCTGGGGCTTTCAGGAGCTGAAGCTCCAAATACCTGGAGCACCAGAGCTTGAGAACCACTCCTCCAGGATGTAGCATTGGAATGGGAATAGAAGCTCTGTGTGGACTGTAAGAAGGAGCAAGGATCCAATAACACCTGGTTGTTTTGCAGATAGCCATGACGCCCCCAAGACAACCTACTACCAGTTGGCACTGGATTGTCTGGCCCTGTGTGTAGAAAACAGCCCAGATGTCGAAATGGCTGCTATCATCCTTGCCAAGGCAGCGCTGTCTAATGGCTTCCAGAGTTCAGGCCGTTTCTCTGTTGGTAAGATAATGGCACTTAGATTATATACCTTATTTTAAATTACAATTTAATTTCACCCTTCCTCCAAAGCACTAAAGACTGCATGCATAGTTCGTAAACACCTCCACACTTCTAAATCCTTGGTATCATTTTGGGAGTGAAGAAGGACTGAAAGTTAATGACTGGAGCTCTAGTCAGCTCTGTAGGTGCCTGGAGAATGTGATGGCCCAGGATGTTCACAATCACTTTTTTCATCTGCTTTTCAAATAACCCAATTTTGTTCTCCTCCTATTTTCCCTCCATAGTTTACTTCAATTGCTGTAAAGTGAGCTCGAAATATAAAAATAGTTGCACGCAATTAATACAGTGAAATTATGAGAAGGGGACAGATTTTTGCCCTTCCTAGTAAACTCAGGCACATGCAAATTGCTGTAGCCTTTCCTAGCTTGTGTGTACTTCCTCATTAATAAATTTAGCCATCTTGACTACACTCTCGTATAGCATAGCAACTCGTATTCCAGTTCACACCTGTGAAATTTGGGATACTATGGTGTGATTTCCCACATGCAGCACTAAATAGTGACACTCTTCTTGCACTCCCTACCTGTCTGGTGATGGTTAAGTATTCAGCAAAAGGGAACAATTGTGACTCTTCCAAAGTTTTTTGGCATACAAATCCCATCAGATTGTGGAAGCTGTTGTCCAAAAACTCTCTGAAGAGTATAGTTGCCTATAGTTGAACTGTGGGATGGTGTTGCAATTTGCAGATACTGCAGCCGTAGCAAGTTTGGCATTGGCCTGTGTGTATGATGGAATGATCGCAACTCAGCAGAACAAGCTTGTGGGAACTATTCAGGATGCCTTGGGCCACCTCACAAAGCAAATCCTTGGTGAACAAAAGAGCAGTGGCATCATTGGTAACATCTATAGCACTGGCCTAGCAATGCAGGTATGTGCCTCCTTACACTAATCACTGAAGGGGACAACCCAAAGAGTCTTCTCCACCCTCTGCATCTTGTTCTCAACCTCTCTCATGCAAGTTTACTTCTATTACTGCTTTTTAGGCCCTCAGTGTTACTTCAGAGTTCTATCTCAGTGGAGACTGGAGCTGTACTAAGACTCTAGACAAAATGTTGGATGAGGTCGACCTGGGAGCCTTTAATACCCCTGCTGCTGCTTCTCAGATCCTACCTTCTCTAGTAGGCAAAACGTACTTGGATGTAAAGGGCTTTGTTTGCTCCCCAGAAGATGGTAAGTCTTTATCCTCATGAGGTTCTCTCTTTCAAGGTGTATGGAATCAGGCAATTTCTCTGTTCTTTCAAGCAATGCTGGAACAAGAAGTGGGGTTTGTTTTTGTTTTTTTGCTAAAGGTTCATCTTATGGGAAATAAAAAGACAAAAAACCATGTCTTCTGTCTTTCAACTGAGCTGCTGAAGCTGTCTTTAAAAGTTAAGCTGGGTTGTAATCTTTTTAACTTCCACCTGACAGATTTCCTACACTAAGAGTGGGAATTTTGCAGCCCACCAGATATTGTTTGACTGCAACTCTCATCAGCTCTAGTTAATTTAGCCAATGATTAAGAATGCTTGGAGTTGCAGCTCAACAATATCTGGAAGGCCATATAAGAGCCACCTTTGTTCTACATCTTAGCTGATGACTGACACATTTATCTTTTCCCACCAATGACTCAGTTCCATGCCATGAAGAAAAACTGAAGCTTCCCATAAACCTCATGAATTTATATTAGTCAACCATCTGTAAAAGGCAACACTTTCTTCCTGGGGTTGAGCATGTGATAAACTATCCCAAATAATATTTCTTCCACATGAATGTTTTTGGAATGATTTCCAAGGAGATCCATAAGATTTAAAACAACACCAAGAACTGAACAGAAACAAGTGCTGTGCTGTATTTAAATCCATGGCACTGACTTGGGAATGCAATGGGATGACAACAATTCAGCAGTGTTTGTAAACGTTACTGTTTTGAACTACAGTACACAAAATCCCCCCAGCCAGAATAGCCACTGTCCCCTATTCATGGCATCATTCCCTGTGGAGGAAAGGGAGGTTGCAACATACATGAAATGCCGTTAGAGGCCATCTCTGGATATTCCTTGTATAAGAAATGCCCATGAAATTAATAGGGCCAGTATAAATTGAGAGGCAACTTGAAAGTGCATACACAGATGACCACGTTAGTCTGCCTCAACATAGAGAGATGGGGCAAATACTGGATAGCTCTTAAAGTACGAAGTGGAGGCATAATATGTCACATTACCTGAATGTTTTTTTTTTTGCACAGTTCCCACCATTGCAGTTAGATACACCATCAGTAATGACCGGGTAGGAACCTACTTCACATTTTCCACAACGGTGAAGGTGCCAAAGGGCTCTGTGCTACTTGCTGTCCTGGAAGCGGCTCAAAGTGCGGAACCAAGTAAATTCAGGTAAATGAGGGACATTCTGAAAGCTTGGAATACAAATTGTGATTATTTCTTTATAGTTTTTTTCCACAAAAAGTAAATAAAGAAAGCACTGAAATGTCGATTTCCAATACATATTAAACTCTTATAGTAGTTTAGAGCAGTGGTTCTCAACCTGTGGGTCCCCAGGTGTTTGGCTTACAACCCCCAGAAATCTAGCCAGTTTACAAGATGTTAGGATTTCTGGGAGTTGAAGGCCAAAACATCTGGTGACCCACAGGTTGAAAACCACTGGTTTAGAGGAACCTGGATATTCTATTTCAATTCTGTTAAGTTATTTTCACCTTTATCTGTTGCTGTTCCAATGTTGCATTTTTCTTTCTCTTTTTAGATTTTAGTGGATCTCACTGTATCTGTGTTTGCATATCTTTCTCCTTCTTGATCTTTCTATGTTTTTTTCACTATCATTCTTATAAATTTTGTATTAATTGAATCTCACAGCTTTCAAACTGAACAGACTTCCTGGGGTCCCATGGTTGTCTCTATCAATGGTGTCCAAGCCAACAACAATGAGAAGACCTACTGGGAGTTTTTCAGTGGCAAAACACCTCTTGATCAAGGTATAAAACCTTCAGATAAGGAGTATTTATGAACTATGGAAGATGAAGGCCAGGCTGTGGTGCAGGCTCGTTAACAGCCAGCTGCAACAAATCACTCTGACTAAGAGGTCACGAGTTTGAGGCCAGCCCATGCCTGTGTCTTGTCTCTGTCTCTGTTCTATGTTATGGCATTGAATGTTTGCCTTATATGTGTGCAATCTGAACCACCCTGAGTCCCCTTGGGGTGAGAAGGGCGGAATATAAATACTCTAAAATAAATAAATGAACAATGGCTACTGGGAATTACAGGGGACTACATTCACCAGAAAATATAGTTTCTTCTCTATTTAATGTATTTGATTTGTTAAAGAAGGTACATCACAAGAGAATAAGAAGAGCAAAACAACAGGGCTGTGCCTGCGCATTTAGATACATCATTCCAAAACTACAACTAAAGACGTTGTATAGATTTTATCTATTAATCTGAGAGGTGACTGAGGGATAAGATAAGAAGTTCCAAAGAACTGCTTTGACTGGTGGGCTTAGGCCACAGCAGACGGTTGAGATTTGCCTTGCTAAGAGTTTCCAAAGCATTAGGTCAGATAGGAAATTGAAAAAGAAGTTATGGGTAAAACAGCAAGGCAAGAAGAAATGAACATCACATGCTATTTAGCAGAAGTGGGATAATAAAATGTTCATCTAAGTGTAAGGTAGTGGTAAGCTTTCTATTTCAGATGTCCGTGAAATAAACCTGACACATGACACATGACTAGAGTATTTATCCATTTAAAATCCTGTTGCTCCCTCTTGCAGAATTCTGGGATTTGTAATTTAGTGAGGTGCAAGACAGAGCAGTTTAAAGGTCCCTCCTTAAACTACAAATCCCAGAATTAGCAGCCAAATTTAAAGTGGATACTCTAGTGTGATAAGGTCGTAAGATAATTAAGCAGTGGCACTTATTTAATGTAAAATTGCTCTTCTCATCTGTATTCACCCAGGTTGAGTGAACATAAAATAATCATTCTGTGGACTATCATTCAATTTCCAACATACATATCATTTTTTTTCCAGGTGTTGGCAGCTACAAGCCTACAGATAATGAGCATATTCTGGCCATATTCAATACATATTGATAAACCAGTTCTCTGGAAGACAAAGGACAAATGTTCAAAGATGTACCTCCCAAATATACCAAAGTATGCCTCCACTGTGTGATACCTTGAAGGTCCAGAAAGTTAATAGTAAATGATTAATTGGAATGATGTGTCAATTAGTGCATATTTATTCTTGTAAAACTTGAGTACTACTGTCAACAAAGTACTGCTTTTCTTTATATTTCTTTATATTCACACAATGGGGATGCTCCCTGCCAGATAATAAAAGGGGTTAGTACTGTTTCTTTCCTTTGCTTCTTTCTAAATTAAGACACTACTTTCAAGGCAATAAGCTTTGGTAAAGTATTTTGTCTTAAAATAGATTACAAAATTGTGTACTAATCACTGCCAAAGACGTACCAATATAAAGGAAGAAAAGTCAGCGAGAATTATTATCAGAATGTTTGTAAACTTTTTAATGCAAAATACACAAAATGAAGAGATGGTTACACCACCAAGAAATACATACCAATTACTCAGCCCTGTGACAGCCCTCAAACATCAATTTTATACATGAGACAAGTAGAAATCATGATGTGTTGTCGAAATCATGATGCCTTCCAGATGTTGTTACACTACAACTTTCATCAGCTGCAGCCAGTATTGCCAAGAATAAAAAATTATGTAAGATTCATTCTGACAATGTCTGAAGGGCTACATGATCTCCACCCCAATATATAACAAAACAGTATAAAGGAGCATTCCACATACTTCTGCCTCCATCTCTCATTTACACTAGTTCCTAGGTGAGAGTAATTCCAAGATCTCTAGGTTAATCTTTCACCTGGATTAGTGGGAAACTGGCATCTAAATCAGTGGTTCCCAACTTTTTTTTTTATCAGAGCCCACTTTGACCAGGGACCACTCTCTGGTGCTATAAGGGAAAGCAGATAAGTAGCATTAATTTTTTTTACAGAGTGCAATCTGATACCATATTCCTTACCTGTCCAAATTTGACAGGATAGCTCCATTTAATACTAATCTATCTTTTTGTCTATTTTTTGCCTGCCTAGTGTGGCATATATCTGCCCACACGAAGCAGGTGAATATAGCACTGAATGAGACATGTAGAATAATCACAAGATGTTGATAGACTCTATAAGCTAGCTGGCATTGCCCCCCCCCCCCCATGTGCGATGGGAAGTTGCTGCCAATTGTGAGAGAAATAAAGTTGAACACTGAATGCCACCCACTATATGGCTATCAGTCTCCTCCCAGTAGACTTAAATCAAGGAAAAGCTTCGTGAGAACAACCACTTCTCTTAATGTTCCTCCAGCAAGAGCAAGAGTATCCCTCTGGGCAGCAAAATCAGGCAACCCCAGCTGTATGGCCCCTCACGAGGGTCTTTCTCCAGGGGCAAACCAAGAATGGACAACTTGGAAGTCCCTGAACAGACTCAGAAGCAGAGTTGGCAGATCAAAAATAGCACTACCTTGAAGAATCCTCCACCTTGTGTGACTGTGAAGCAAAACAGACAACTCCGCATCTGTATGTTTGCCCACAGTGCCCTGCCTTGTGCACAGAGGAAGAACGGTTCAAAGCTACAAGGTGGTCACTGTTGCCCATTTTTGGTTCAAAATTATTTAACTGCTTGTGATTCCTTTATTTTATCAGTTTTAAACTTATTTTATGCAATGCTTTTGACACGAAATAAAAAAAATTCTTTTTGAAATCCTTTTAAAATGTCCGTTTCACTCACCTTGTACCACTTTCCCTTCCCTGTAGGTTCAAGCAAAAGCAAACTGCTGCAACATTTTCCAGTTTATCTGTATTTCCTTATTACTAACTTTCCCTGTCTTAACCACTCTGATGCTCCTTTTTAATAAACAGCATTTAACCAATTTTTAGAGGATCTGATTTTTCTATCAGTCTATGGACCCTTCCACACAGCCATATAACCCAAAATATCAAGGCAGATCATCCACAATATCTGCTTTGAATTGGGTTATCTTAAGTCCACACTGCCATATAGTCCAGTTCAATATGGATTTATACAGCTGTGTGGAAGGGGCCTGAATATCAGTTAGCAGCACACCCACTGGGAGACAGGAATAATATAAGATTATGAAATAAAAACTAAAATTTTGGAATATTTGGAAATAAAACAGGCATGGGCCCTCCAGGTATTTTGGACTTCAACTCCTATGATTCCTCACAGTCTCAGGCCCCTTCTCAGGAAAGGGCCTGAGACTGTGAGGGGGAAAGGGAAAAGGAAAGGGCCTGAGACTGTGAGGAATCATGGGAGTTGAAGTCCAAAACACCAGGAGGGAGGCCCCAAGTTGGCCCATGTCTAGGATAAAGGCACTCCATGCACCGAGAAACATTGAGCCATGGCAGTTAAAGAGGAGCCAGGTTGTTTGAAATCTACAGCGTAGATGCACCCGAGGAAGAGGCCTTTACGTTCCTATACTTTGAAATGGGGGTGGAGCGGGAGTCTTTATTCGCCGGAACCAATCGTCCTGCCTCTTGTTTCCTCGCACACTCCCTCCTTTCCCGGAAGTGCCGCCACAAGCGCGGGGAAAGGCGGCGCACCCGGCTGGGAAGGGCGCTGGAGGGCCTTTCCGTGGCCTGCTCCACGACTGGTGGGGCCTGCTGATCCCGGGTGCCGCCTGGCTCAGCTTCGCCATGTGGAAGCAGCTCGGTCGCTCTCGACTCGCCTTCTCTGGGGCTCCAGCAGGTCAGTGAAATGGGAGGGGGGCATTTAAAGGGCCAGCGTACCCTTTATATGACACCCCTCCCCTTTGCTTTCAAGTATTTGTCTTTCTTGTCGTACAGGTTGGATGTCCCTTATCCGAAATATCTGTGGACGATTGTGGAATTCCGGATAAGAGACGTCCAGCCTGCACCACTTTGCTTCATACTTCCCTCTCTGAAGCCCTCTTGGCTTCGGGTTTCAGGGAATGCAAGCCACAGCGGGTTAAACCGCTGAGCTGCTGAACTTGCTGACCGAAAGTTCTGGCGGTTTGAATCCGAGGAGTGAGCTCCTGCTGTTAGCCCCAGCTTCTGCCAACCTAGCAATTCGAAAACATGCAAATGTAAATTACAGAAGAAGATGGCATCCCCTTCTTTCCAATAAGATGACTAGATCAGCAGCTGAATCTTACTTGGACATTGGCAACTGGGTAGGTCTTCCATTATGTCTAAAGACTACACTTTGGTCTTATGAGTATAGAACAGAGGTTCTCATACTGTGCTCCATGAAGCCCAGGGGCTCCACAAGTGATAGTCAGAGGCTCCATATCAATAAGTGAGTAGATCAGTAAGTACCACTCCAGTGGGAAGGTAACAGCGCACCATGCAGTCATGTCGGCCAAATGACCTTGGAGGTGTCTATAGACAACGCCGGCTCTTGGGCTTAGACATGGAGATGAGCACCAACCCCCAGAGTCAGACACTAGATTTAACGTCAGGGGAAACCTTTACCTTTAGAAGTCCCTGAGTTCCATACACTCGACTTACAAATGACTCACAGTTTAGAACCCGGATGAAGCAACAGGAAGTGAGAGAAATCTACCCCTTGGAAGGGAAATCCACTCCTGGAAGAGTCATCATGGGGAAAAAGTGTCCCCACAGAAGCTTTCTCACCAATCCTTGTTTGAATGTGTTTTCTAACATTTTCACGGTCGGAATGACTGGGTTGCTGTGAGTTTTCTGGGCTGTATGGCCATGTTCCAGAAGCATTATCTCCCGATTTTTCACCCACATCTATAGCAGGCATCCTCAGAGGTTGTGAAGTCTGTTGGAAAACTATGAAAGGGGGGTTTATATATCTCTGGAATGTCCAGGGTGGGAGAAAGAACTCTTGTTTGTTTGAGGCAAGTGTGTTTCAATTTTTCTTAGTGGGTCTGTAGAAAATCCAACAAATGCTACGCTCAGCAGAGGACAAGAGGGATCCTCTAACCTCTGCAGGAGTCTACCATATATCATACAGCTGTGGACAAGTGTACATAGAGACCACCAAATGCAGCATTGCCCAAACACGAATCAAGGAACATGAAAGGCACTGCAGACTAACTCAACCAGAGAAGTCGGGCAGAGCAGAGCACTTGATGGACCAACCTGGACACAGTATATTATTTGAAAATACTGAAATGCTGGACCACTCTTAACCACCATGTCAGACTACACAGAGAAGCTATTGAAATCCATAAGCATGTGGACAATTTCCACAGAAAGGAGGAAACCATGAAAATGAACAAAATCTGGCTACCGGTATTGAAAAACTTAAAAATCAAGACAGTAAATAAAGAACAACACTCTGAAAACAGGGGAATTCCAGACACGAAACAATCAGGGCCAGCTAACACCCCCCAACAGAGGATTCCCTCAGGCAGGAAACAGCTAGGCATTGAATTTGCAAGGCCATTCAATGCTAATCAAGGTGATCAATTGCAACATTCACACTTGCCTCAAAACATAAGAGTTATTTCTCCCAACCAGGACTTTCCACAGATATATAAACCCAATTTTCCTAGTTTCCAACAGATCTCACAACCTCTGAGGATGCCTGCCATAGATGTGAGTGAAACGTCAGGAGAGAATGCTTCTGAAACATGGCACTACAGCCCGGAAAACTCAGCAAACCAATCCTTGTTTTTCAAAATCCAATTATTCCAGAGTGCGGTGAAATCTTCTGAACAGGTGCACAGACAGAAAAACAAACACAACAGGGGTGTTAACCCCTATGCTATCCAAAACACACACACATATATAATAACTAGCTGTGCCCGGCCACGCGTTGCTGTGGCGAAGAATGGTGGTATGGGAAATAAAGTATTGAGGAATTGGTGGTAGTTAAGGTCAAGGGTAAACGTTTTCCCCTGACGTTAAGTCCAGTCATGTCTGATTCTGGGGGTTGGTGCTCATCTCCATTTCTAAGCCGAAGAGCCGTCGTTGTCTGTAGACTCCTCCAAGGTCATGTGGGATGACTGCATGGAGCGGCGTTACCTTCCTACCGGAGCAGTACCTATTGATGCACTCACATTTACATGTTTTTGAACTTCTGGGTTGGCAGAAGCTGGGGCTAACAGTGGGGGCTCTGTCAGTTCCCCCAATTCAAACCTGCGGCCTTTCGGTCCAGAAGTTCAGCAGCTCAGCGCTTTTAACATGCTGTGCCATCAGGGGACATTATTTCCTAAAGGTTGTGAAAATACAATATTTCTGATTGTTTTTTTTTGTCTGTTGGAGGCAAGTATGAATGCTGCAATTAGGAAAAATGATTAGGATGTAATGGCCTTGCAGATTTAAAGCCTAGCTGTTTCCTCCCTGAGTGATTTTTTTGTTGGGAGGTGTTAGCTGGCCCTGATTGTTTCCTGTCTGGAATTACCTTGTTTTCAGAGTGGTGTTGTTTGCGATATTTTATATGCTTCTACTGTCTGTGGCCCTGAGAAAACAGAGGATTGGCCAGACTTTGATTATGGGAATCCTTTGTTGGGAGGTGTTAGCTGGCCCTGATTGTTTTCTGTGTGGAATTCCCCTATTTTCAGAGTGTTGTTCTTTATTTAGTGTTCTGATTTTAGAGATTGTATTGTTCTGTTTTATTATACCACATTAATTTTTATATATTCTGATTTTAGTGTTTTTGAATACTTGGAGCCAGATTGTATTCATTTTCACGGTTGACCGCAACACAATAATAATAATAATAATAATAATAATAATAATAATAATAATAATAGTAAGGATAGTAATGATAGTAATAATAATGGCTTTGGTAATACATAGTGCTTCACTGCCTTCTCAGCTTCCTTTCTGGAAGAATCCTTTCTTGGGAGGTGTTAGCTGGCCCTGATTGTTTCCTTTGTGGAATTTCTAATTTCCTTGCTTTATTTACTTTCTTTATTTCTTTATTTCTTTATTACTGTCCTGGTTTTAGAGATTATATTGTTCTGCATTATTCTATCCTAGAAATTATTTCATATCAAAGTAGAATCTCACTTATCCAACATTCGCTTATACAATGTTCTGGATTATCCAACACAGTCTGCCTTTTCATAATCAATGTTTTTGTAGTCAGTGTTTCAAATTCATTGTGATATTTTACTGGTAAATTTGTAAATACAGTACAGTAGAGTCTCACTTATCCAACATAAGTGGGCTGGCAAAATGTTGGATAACCGAATATGTTGGATAATAAGGAGGCGTTAGGGAAAAGCCTATTAAATATCAAATTAGGTTATGATTTTACAAATGAAACACCAAAACATCATGTTAGACAACAAATTTGGCAGAAAAAGTAGTTCAATACGCAGTAATGCTATGTAGTAATTACTGTATTTATGAATTTAGCACCAAAATATCACGATATATTGAAAACATTGACTACAAAAATGCGTTGGATAATCCAGAACGTTGGATAAGCGAGTGTTGGATAAGTGAGACTCTACTGTAATTACTACATAGCATTACTGCGCATGGAACTACCTTTTCTGTCAAATTTGTTGTATAATATGATGTTTTGGTGCTTAATTTGTATAACGATTACCTAATTTGATGTTTAATCAGCTTTTCCTGAATCCCTTCTTATTATCCAATATATTTACTTATCCTGCCGGCCTGTTTATGTTGGATAAGTGAGAGTCTACTGTATATTGATCATCTTATATTATCTGCTTAGAACTGGATTATATGAGGCCCCTTCTTCACAGTTGTATAAAATGCACACTGAAGTGGATTATATGGCAGTGTGGAGTCAAGATAATCCAGTGCAAAGCAGATAATATAAGATTATAAATGGGTTATATAGCTGTGTGGAAGAACCTTGAGTCTACACTGCCATATAATCCAGTGCAAATTAGATAATCTGTGGAAGAAGCCTAAGTGAGGCCTAAATCTGCCTGTCCCCTAACTGAAACCTGGCTGTCCCTTGGTTGCTAGGCAACGAAGTGGGCAGAGATTAGCCCTCTAAACTGGCAGCAATTGGATAAAAACAATTATTGCTCTCCCTCTAATTAGGACTTTATTTTTCTTTTCTTTTTGTTGTATCAACCTAGAGGCGTGGATGATGGGTTGTGTTGTCAAATTTCGAGGTTGGGGGGCCTGTAGTTTTGTTGTTTTGTCCACTGCCCTGATGCCATCACTCTTTTATATATATAGATGTACCTGTTTCAACTTAAGAACAAACCTACAAAACCTATCTTGTCTGTAACCTGGGGGCTGCTTGTAGTCATGCGGTAAAGAGTGAGAAGCAGTGTCTATAGCAGGCATGTGCAAACTCAATGCTTGATGTAAAGCATGCTTACATTTCTATGTATTAACAGCGGTGATTCAGAAATCCTTTATTCTTCTGCAAGTTCCCATGTAATTGGGCAACAACAGTCATCATCGTATCTATCCTTAATTTCCGTTAGTTGCTGAAGGTAGACTTCAGTTGTTTGTGGAAAGAAAAGTTATTTTTTGTCCTGTGAGTGTCAAGGACAGAACGCCACCAGATAAGATTCGACACAGTTTATTAAAGTTACAGAACCAAAAATGCCCGTAAAAGACAAAGGGCAAGGCAAACACTGGCCTTCGAAGTAAAAAGGAACTAAAAAACGTTCAAAAGATAAACCGGATTAAACTGGAGTTTAATCCGGGTTAAACCAAAAATGCTTACTTCAGCCTGGGACTATAAACAAACAGAAGCTGGTAAACAAAGGTTCAAAGAAACACAAATAACTGGCAGCAGATACTTCTCTGCAACCAAAAGCTGTGATTGAGTAACTAAGAAGTTACTCCTCCGAGCAGCAAACAATCTCCGAGTTCAAACACATCAATCAGGGGCAGCAACGGTCAGCGAGGTCCCAATCCGGTCCGAAGGTCGTAAGCCAGGTACAGATGTTTGTAGTTCACCAGTTCCAACGATAGCCACAGGAAGGATAGTCCGAGGTCGTAGTCAGTCAGCCAGTCAATCAGTCAGTCAGTCCAGAGTAGGCAATTAGCGTCTGTCAAAAAGACGACGGAGGTCCAAGCTATTAAGGTTAAACACAGGTTGCACAACAAAAGCCCACACAGTTCCTCCCGCCGTCCATGCCCAGTGTCCTTGGCAACTTACGTATTCAGCAAACGAATCACACCCGTCTTCAGGAAATTCCCAACCAGAGCCCAAGCGTTCGTCCAGATTACCTTGCCCAACGCAATTAGCCCTGGATTCTAAACCCCATTTTATGCCAGTTTACAACTCCTCATCGCTATCAGCTGTTACCCTAATTCCAGGTGTCTCATCATCATCCTCATCAGAGCTGAAACACCTTTGACTACGCCCCACAGCATCCCCAGCTGTGGATCCCGTTCCATCCCTCCAGCTTGTCCACGGGTCTAATCCTGAAGGTCCCCAATCGCCTTCCATACTAGTATTGCCGGTGGCACCCAAATCCTCCCTCACACGAGTCCATTCCATGTCATCCTCCTCTGAGCTAATCATCTCTTCCTCCATTCTCTCGGTAAAACCCTCAAAGGAGTCCTCGTCAGATGGTTCTGCAAATAAGTCCCGCAGCCGCTTCCTTTCTCGCTCTTACGACCACGTCTCCCAGTATCGGAGCCATAAGGCTCAACCATAACACTATCCCCTCTCACAAAGGCCTCCTCCTCCAAAGGTGGAGACACAGCAGTGATTTCTTCAGCTACAGCACCACGGCGCCCAGAAGTATCTAACTTCAACAAAGAACGGTGAAAGACAGGATGAACCTTGAAAGAAGAAGGCAAACGCAAACGAAATGCCACAGAAGAAATTTTTTTTACAATAGGGAAAGGCCCCAAATACCGTGGCGCAAACTTTCCCCCAGCCTGTTTTATATACTTAGAGGATAACCAAACCAAATCCCCTTCCTCCAACTCTTCCCCTGCTTGTCTATGACGGTCGGCTTGAGTCTTTTGCGCTGCCTTAGCTTCTAATAGCAACCGACGAGCAACATCATGCAAAGCAGCCATTTCAGAGGAACGGTACACCGGGTCAGAGGAAACCACATTGGTTGACGGCGCCACCCCTCCCCGCGGATGAAAGCCATAAGTTAGCTCAAATGGTGTGTGTTGACTAGACGTATGTACAGTGTTGTTATAGGCGAACTCAGCCACCGACAGCCATTTTACCCAAGCAGTTGGTTGTTCAAGACAGAAACAACGTAAATACTGCTCCAACAACCCATTAACTCTTTCAGATTGACCATCCGTTTGTGGATGAAAAGCTGAGGAGACGTTCAATTTGGTTCCCAAACACTCATGGAAATGTCTCCAAAAGCGTGACACAAATTGCGGAGCTCTGTCAGAAATAATAACCTCAGGAGCTCCATGTAAACGGAAAATATGTTTGGTAAATAGTAAAGCCAATGTAGGAGCTGCTGGAATTGTCGAACATGGTATAAAATGAGCCATTTTAGAAAATAAATCCACCACCACCCAAATACATGTATAACCCCCAGACCTAGGCAAATCAGAAATGAAATCCATGGAAATAATCTGCCATGGTCTCTCAGGAACAGGCAAGGACGATAACAAACCCCTAGGGCGCCCGACAGGCGTCTTACTCTGCTGACAAACGGCGCAGCTATCACAAAAGCGGATAATGTCCTGTCGCATTTTTGGCCACCAATAGTTTCTGGTAATGAGTTGTACGGTCTTAAACCTGCCAAAATGCCCAGCCATGGGTTCGTCATGATGTGCCCTAATAACCTCCAACCTGAGTGCACCCACCGGTACATAAACCTGTCCATTGCGTACCAATACCCCCTCCTGGTCTTGTAAATGAGGCAACATAGTACGATTCCCTACTGACAGTAGCATGAGTTGCTCTTGAGTCCAGTTATCATCTTTCTGAGCCTCTAGGACAGGGGTCCCCAAACTAAGGCCCGCCGGAGCCATTTATCCGGCCCGCGGCAGCTTTCCTCCCTTTCCTGCATTGTCCCGCTCCCTGCACAAGCCTTGGAGACTTGCCTTTCCGCCTTCCCGGCCACTTTTCTGCTCTATGAGCCTTTGAGCCTCACCTGGCTCCCCACTCTCCCTGCATAAGCTGTGGAGGAGCCTTGCCTTTTACTGCTGATCAAAAGGTATTTTAATTATTATTTAATTAATTATTAATTACTAAGGTGTGTTTCCTCCAGGTTTAGCAATACCTTGATCAGCAATATACTCCGGATTTCTCCCTGGGCTAGAGACCTGAGTGAGGGAGAGTTTCTTTCCCCACTCAGACTTCCAGTCCTGGGAGAAATCTGGAGTATATTGCTATTCTTGATTAGCAATATACTCCGGATTTCTCCCTGGGTTGGAGGCCTGAGTGAGGGAGAGTTTCTTTCCCCACTCAGACTTCCAGTCCTGGGAGAAATCTGGAGTATATTGCTATTCTTGATTAGCAATATACTCCGGATTTCTCCCTGGGTTGGAGGCCTGAGTGAGGGAGAGTTTCTTTCCCCACTCAGGCTTCCAGTCCTGGGAGAAATCTGGAGTATATTGCTATTCTTGATTAGCAATATACTCCGGATTTCTCCCTGGGTTGGAGGCCTGAGTGAGGGAGAGTTTCTTTCCCCACTCAGGCTTCCAGTCCTGGGAGAAATCTGGAGTATATTGCTATTCTTGATTAGCAATATACTCCGAATTTCTCCCTGGGTTGGAGGCCTGAGTGAGGGAGAGTTTCTTTCCCCACTCAGACTTCCAGTCCTGGGAGAAATCTGGAGTATATTGCTATTCTTGATTAGCAATATACTCCGGATTTCTCCCTGGGTTGCAGGCCTGAGTGAGGGAGAGTTTCTTTCCCCACTCAGACTTCCAGTCCTGGGAGAAATCTGGAGTATATTGCTATTCTTGATTAGCAATATACTCCGGATTTCTCCCTGGGTTGGAGGCCTGAGTGAGGGAGAGTTTCTTTCCCCACTCAGATGTCCAGTCCAGGAGGAAATCTGGAGTATATTGCTATTCTTGATTAGCAATATACTCCGGATTTCTCCCTGGGCTGGAGGCCTGAGTGAGGGAGAGTTTCTTTCCCCACTCAGATGTCCAGTCCAGGAGGAAATCTGGAGTATATTGCTATTCTTGATTAGCAATATACTCCGGATTTCTCCCTGGGCTGGAGGCCTGAGTGAGGGAGAGTTTCTTTCCCCACTCAGGCTTCCAGTCCTGGGAGAAATCTGGAGTATATTGCTATTTCTGATTAGCAATATACTCCGGATTTCTCCCTGGGTTGGAGGCCTGAGTGAGGGAGAGTTTCTTTCCCCACTCAGACTTCCAGTCCAGGGAGAAATCTGGAGTATATTGCTATTCTTGATTAGCAATATACTCCGGATTTTTCCCTGGGCTGGAGGCCTGAGTGAGGGAGAGTTTCTTTCCCCACTCAGACTTCCAGTCCTGGGAGAAATCTGGAGTATATTGCTATTCTTGATTAGCAGTATACTCCGGATTTCTCCCTGGGTTGGAGGCCTGAGTGAGGGAGAGTTTCTTTCCCCACTCAGACTTCCAGTCCTGGGAGAAATCTGGAGTATATTGCTATTTCTGATTAGCAAAATACTCCGGATTTTTCCCTAGGCTGGAGGCCTGAGTGAGGGAGAGTTTCTTTCCCCACTCAGGCTTCCAGTCCAGGGAGAAATCTGGAGTATATTGCTATTTCTGATTAGCAATATACTCCGGATTTTTCCCTAGGCTGGAGGCCTGAGTGAGGGAGAGTTTCTTTCCCCACTCAGGCTTCCAGTCCAGGGAGAAATCTGGAGTATATTGCTATTTCTGATTAGCAATATACTCCGGATTTTTCCCTGGGCTGGAGGCCTGAGTGAGGGAGAGTTTCTTTCCCCACTCAGACTTCCAGTCCTGGGAGAAATCTGGAGTATATTGCTATTTCTGATTAGCAATATACTCCGGATTTCTCCCTGGGTTGGAGGCCTGAGTGAGGGAGAGTTTCTTTCCCCACTCAGACTTCCAGTCCAGGAAGAAATCTGGAGTATATTGCTATTCTTGATTAGCAATATACTCCGGATTTTTCCCTGGGCTGGAGGCCTGAGTGAGGGAGAGATTCTTTCCCCACTCAGAATTCCAGTCCTGGGAGAAATCTGGAGTACATTGCTATTCTTGATTAGCAATATACTCCGGATTTCTCCCTGGGCTGGAGGCCTTAGTGAGGGAGAGTTTCTTTCCCCACTCAGGCTTCCAGTCCTGGGAGAAATCTGGAGTATATTGCTATTTCGGATTTCTCCCTGGGCTGGAGGCCTTAGTGGGGCCTCTCCATTATTATTATTATTATTATTATTATTATTATTATTATTATTATTATTATTATTATTATTATTATTATTATTAACATTGAGGATGGGTGGCCATCTGTCAGGTGTGCTTTGCTGTACTTTTGGTGCACAAAGGCAGAAGGGGGTTGGACTAAATGGCCCAAGGGTCTCTTCCAACCCTCTCCATTATTTTATTATTATTAGTAACATTGAGGATGGGTGGCCATCTGTCAGGGGTGCTTTGCTGTGCTTTTGGTGCACAAAGGCAGAAGGGGGTTGGACTAAATGGCCCAAGGGTCTCTTCCAACCCTCTCCATTATTTTATTATTATTAGTAACATTGAGTCTGGGTGGCCATCTGTCAGGGGTGCTTTGCTGTGCTTTTGGTGCACAAAGGCAGAAGGGGGTTGGACGAAATGGCCCAAGGGTCTCTTCCAACCGTCTCCATTGTTTTATTATTATTATTAACATTGAGTCTGGGTGGCCATCTGTCAGGGGTGCTTTGCTGTGCTTTTGGTGCACAAAGGCAGAAGGGGGTTGGACTAAATGGCCCAAGGGTCTCTTCCAACCCTCTCCATTATTTTATTATTATTAGTAACATTGAGTCTGGGTGGCCATCTGTCAGGGGTGCTTTGCTGTGCTTTTGGTGCACAAAGGCAGAAGGGGGTTGGACTAAATGGCCCAAGGGTCTCTTCCAACCCTCTCCATTGTTTTATTATTATTATTAACATTGAGTCTGGGTGGCCATCTGTCAGGGGTGCTTTGCTGTGCTTTTGGTGCACAAAGGCAGAAGGGGGTTGGACTAAATGGCCCAAGGGTCTCTTCCAACCCTCTCCATTATTTTATTATTAGTAGTAACATTGAGTCTGGGTGGCCATCTGTCAGGGGTGCTTTGCTGTGCTTTTGGTGCACAAAGGCAGAAGGGGGTTGGACTAAATGGCCCAAGGGTCTCTTCCAACCCTCTCCATTGTTTTATTATTATTATTAACATTGAGTCTGGGTGGCCATCTGTCAGGGGTTCCTTGCTGTGCTTTTGGTGCACAAAGGCAGAAGGGGGTTGGACTAAATGGCCCAAGGGTCTCTTCCAACCCTCTCCATTATTTTATTATTATTAGTAACATTGAGTCTGGGTGGCCATCTGTCAGGGGTGCTTTGCTGTGCTTTTGGTGCACAAAGGCAGAAGGGGGTTGGACTAAATGGCCCAAGGGTCTCTTCCAACCCTCTCCATTGTTTTATTATTATTATTAACATTGAGTCTGGGTGGCCATCTGTCAGGGGTTCCTTGCTGTGCTTTTGGTGCAGAAAGGCAGAAAGGGGTTGGACTAAATGGCCCAAGGGTTTCTTCCAACCCTCTTTTTATTATTATTATTATTATTATTATTATTATTATTATTATTATTATTATTATTAACATTGAGGCTGTATTTGTTTCTTTTTTTAACCTCAAAATAAAATATGTGCCATGTGCATAGGCATTTGTTCATAGTTTTTTTTAAAAAAACTATAGTCCGGCCCTCCAACGGTCTGAGGGACTGTTAACTGGCCCCCCGTTTAAAAAGTTTGGGGACCCCTGCTCTAGGATTTGAGCATGTAACCCAGCCCCATTTTCCACCACACATAAAGAGGCAGTAGGCAAAATTGTCTGGCACACTGTCTGCTCACTGGTTTTAAACTCAGGCTTGCGAGATAATGCATCTGCCCGCAAGTTTACCTTCCCTTCCACAAACTGAACTTTAAAATTAAACCTAGAGAAAAACAAAGCCCATCGAATCTGACGTTGATTCAATTTCTTAGCCGTTTGTAAATGTTCCAAATTCTTGTGGTCAGATCTGACCACAATTTGATGCCGTGCGCCCTCTAACCAGTGCCGCCACACCTCAAAAGCCACCTTGATAGCCAACAATTCCTTTTCCCATATGGTATAATTTTGTTCAAAAGGTGTTAGTTGCCGAGAATAAAATCTACAGGGACGCAAAGTCCCTGATGAATCCCTTTGAGATAATACAGCCCCCAATGCATAACTAGAAGCGTCTGCTTCTACTATGAACGGCTTGTCCACATCTGGATGGATTAGTATATTGTCTGCCTGAAAGCTAGACTTCAACTGCAAAAACGCATCGTGAGCCTCCCGTCCCCACACAAACGGTTGTTTCTTACGCAAGAGTTGCGTTAAAGGTACCGTGAGTTTGGCAAAGTTTGGGATAAACTCTCGGTAATAGTTAGCAAATCCCAAGAATCGCTGTACATCTTTCTTAGTCTTAAGTTCTTGCCACGAGTTGACTGCGTCAACTTTATGCGGATCCATTTTGAGTTCCTTTCCCGAAACTACATGTCCCAGGAACTCAACTTCAGGCACATGGAAAACACATTTGGAAGCCTTAGCAAAAAGCCCATTACCCCGTAGACGGTGTAGTACCTGCTTAACATGCTGCTGGTGTTCCCTTTCATCCTTAGAGAAAATTAATATATCGTCCAAATAAACCACTACAAATTGATCAATTAAGTCTCTAAATACATCGTTTATGAATCTTTGGAAGACCGCAGCCGCATTACAAAGTCCGAAAGGCATTACACGGAACTCGTGGCATCCGAAACACGTGTTAAATGCCGTCTTCCATTCATCACCTTCCCTTATTCTAATCAGGTTATACGCCCCCCGCAGGTCAAGCTTGGTAAAGATCTTAGCCCCTTGCACTCTCGATAGCAATTCCGAAATCAAAGGTAGCGGATACCTATCACGAATGGTGTGCTTGTTAAGAACCCGGTAATCACAGACTAACCTGAGCTCTCCTGTCTTTTTAGCTACAAAGAACACAGGTGCAGCAGTTGGAGAGCTAGACGGGCGAATAAATCCTTTAGCTAGGTTCTCGTCAAGGAATTCCCTCAAAGCCTGTCTTTCTGGTACTGTTAAAGCGTACAATCTTCCTGCTGGCAACTTTGCGCCTTCTACTAGTCTAATGGCACAATCGTATGGTCTATGAGGCGGCAACTTATCCGCTTCCTTCTTACAAAACACGTCTTGAAATTCCCTATATTCAGCAGGCACTCCCTCCATATCAAGCTGAGAAGGATTTAGAGCAAAACATTCCTGCCTCTTAAAAGCTATAGTACGCTTCACCCAATCCACTTGAGGATTTACTAAAGTTAACCAGTCCATTCCCAAGATTACATTGTATCTTGGTAACCGTGTAATGTCCCACACAAACTTTCCCGTTACTCCTTGTACCTCCCACGTTATTTCTGAGGTCTCACGATTTACCACCCCAGACTCCAGTAGTTTCCCATCCGCTCCTTCCACCCATATATCGCATGCTTTACGTACTATAGGAAGTCCATGCTTCCTTGCAAATCCAATATCCACATATGAGACCGTAGCCCCTGAGTCCAGCAGTGCCAGAGTAGAAGCAAGTTCTTTTCCCCCAACAGATAAAGAAATGGGTACAAAGACATGTTTCTTCCCCTCAAGTGACTGCTTTAGAAGCCCTAATGCGTTGGACTCACGTCGCACTAGGGCTGGCCTTTTCCCGAAAGCTGAGAAGGTTTAACATTACAATTCCTGGCAAAATGCCCAGCATTCCCGCAATACAAACACAATCCCAATTGTCTCCTACGATCTTTTTCTGCCATAGACAGCTTTCTAAACACCCCGAGTTCCATAGGTTCCTCCCCCTTTGTCACAGGTGCCCTAGGCGCAGACACAGATGGCACATACATTGCTCTAGACTGTTTGCGGGACTCGAACCGGGCGTCCAAACGCAACACTTTAGCTACCAAAGCGTCCCAGTTTTCTGCCGGCTCTAAGCATGCCAATTCATCCTGGAGGTAGTCATTTAAGCCAGCAATAAACAAAAGCATAAATGCGTTCTCCCCCCAGTCTAATTGATGACGATAAGAGTTAAACTTATTTAAATAATCCAAAACAGACCCCTTTCCCTGTTTTAACCGATAAAGAGCCCAGCTAGCATTTTCCATACGGAGGGGATCCCCAAAAGTGTCAGTTAGTAATTTTTTGAAATCATTTAAATTGTCCTTGACTGGGTCATTTCCCAAAATCAAATTAGTGGCCCATTGTCCCGCAGGACCGGTCAATAAACTCAAAATAAATGCCACCTTGCTGGTGTCCGTAGGAAAAGCTTGTGCACTAATCTGGGAAAAATAGAGTTCAATTTGTGCCAAAAAAGTAGGCAGTTTGTTTCGAGACCCATCGAAACGTTCGGGAGTCATAACATGTCCTTTAGCTGGCTGTGCTGCTTGTGCAGCGTAAAATGCAGCCTGCAGCTGGTCAAAACGAGCCTTGAGCTCCTCCATCGTCTTCTTGACGTAATTACCTAACTAGAAAACTTTCTTTTCTGGCGTTGGGCAATCTGTCAAGGACAGAACGCCACCAGATAAGATTCAACACAGTTTATTAAAGTTACAGAACCAAAAATGCCCGTAAAAGACAAAGGGCAAGGCAAACACTGGCCTTCAAAGTAAAAAGGAACTAAAAAACGTTCAAAAGATAAACCGGATTAAACTGGAGTTTAATCCGGGTTAAACCAAAAATGCTTACTTCAGCCTGGGACTATAAACAAACAGAAGCTGGTAAACAAAGGTTCAAAGAAACACAAATAACTGGCAGCAGATACTTCTCTGCAACCAAAAGCTGTGATTGAGTAACTAAGAAGTTACTCCTCCGAGCAGCAAACAATCTCCGAGTTCAAACACATCAATCAGGGGCAGCAGCGGTCAGCGAGGTCCCAATCCGGTCCGAAGGTCATAAGCCAGGTACAGATGTTTGTAGTTCACCAGTTCCAACGATAGCCACAGGAAGGATAGTCCGAGGTCGTAGTCAGTCAGTCAGCCAGTCAATCAGTCAGTCAGTCCAGAGTAGGCAATTAGCGTCCGTCAAAAAGACGACGGAGGTCCAAGCTATTAAGATTAAACACAGGTTGCACAACAAAAGCCCACACAGTTCCTCCCGCCGTCCATGCCCAGTGTCCTTGGCAACTTACGTATTCAGCAAACGAATCACACCCGTCTTCAGGAAATTCCCAACCAGAGCCCAAGCGTTCGTCCAGATTACCTTGCCCAACGCAATTAGCCCTGGATTCTAAACCCCATTTTATGCCAGTTTACAACTCCTCATCGCTATCAGCTGTTACCCTAATTCCAGGTGTCTCATCATCATCATCCTCATCAGAGCTGAAACACCTTTGACTACGCCCCACAGCATCCCCAGCTGTGGATCCCGTTCCATCCCTCCAGCTTGTCCACGGGTCTAATCCTGAAGGTCCCCAATCGCCTTCCATACTAGTATTGCCGGTGGCACCCAAATCCTCCCTCACACGAGTCCATTCCATGTCATCCTCCTCTGAGCTAACCATCTCTTCCTCCATTCTCTCGGTAAAACCCTCAAAGGAGTCCTCGTCAGATGGTTCTGCAAATAAGTCCCGCAGCCGCTTCCTTTCTCGCTCTTACGACCACGTCTCCCAGTATCGGAGCCATAAGGCTCAACCATAACAGTGAGCATCCTGTTCCTTATCTTTTAGATATTCCTTGGCAGTCTGCATTTCTCAGCATGTTTTTAGAACAAAAGCTTCCAAAGATATAAAAGCAGTATTCCCTCTTGCAGGCAGCTCCTCTTCCAAATGTAGAAAGCTATGACTTTATCATAAATTGGTACATTAGAGAGACTGTGTCCTTGTCAGTGATTTTGTGCTGGTTCACTTTTTTGCTTGGCATTAACTTCACACATTTTATCTTCCTTATATTTCTTTTTAGATTCTAGTGGAAGCAAAATTCTCACTGCTGGTTTGAAGAAATTTGTCCTTCCTCCAGATTACAGTGGTATGTTGAGAAACAATGCTTATGTGGGCATAAAAATGAGTTTTCTTTATTAAAAATGAGGATGGGATGAATTATACTAATTTTAATGGTATTCAGCTATAAGTTCTATACCCAGTTACTGGGAGTGAAACTCTTATTAAATTAAGTGATACTTAACAGGCATGGGCAAATGTGTGCCCTCTGGGTGTTTTGGACTTCAACTCCCACAATTCCCACAATCCCAGGAATTGTGGGAGTTGAAGTCCAAAACACCCGAAGGGCATACGTTTGCCCATGCCTGATACTTATTTCTAAGTAGATGTAAATATGTTTGTCCTGTGAATTAAAATTAGCCATAATCAAATTCTAGAGAAAACATGGTTTATTCTAAAAGTAAGATTGTTTTCAATAGAAAGATGTTCTCAGGTCAGTTTCCTTTATCCAAATAACTCTTCTTCAGCACCAAATTTTAAACCAGTTCATGCTCTTCCTATCAGCTTTTTTCAGTGGACAGTAAAATACACATAAAATCAGAAATACAATGGCATACTTATACATGTTATTCACATGTGTAAGGTAGGGTATAGGTAATTATTCTGCAGGGCTCCATTTGTTATTGGACTGCAACTCCCAGCAGCCCTAGTCAGCAAGCCATTGGAAAAAGTTCTAAATGTTTCAGTTCAATAAGATCTGAAGGGCTTCAGAATCCTTACTGCTAAGTTAGGAAGTGATGATTCATTGAAGTCTGTGAGAAATCGGCTTTCAAATTAGGGCCAGTTCATATTGCCTTCATCAGATGTGTAGACATGTGCATAAATGCACAAACCCTTAGTCTCTGATTGCCCTAAGAATGAAGCAAGGTCAAATAGACATTTCTTAAGAATACTTCAAAGTACTCTCTTTTCTCTGTGACATACTGGAGGAAGCTGCTTTTACCACTTGCTCTTAGATTCTAGTATCCTTTGCCACCAGCCTCTAGATCAGTGGTTCTCGACCTGTTGGTCCCCAGGTGTTTTGGCCCACAACTCTCAGAAATCCCAGCCAGTTTACCAGCTGTTAGGATTTCTGGGAGTTGAAGGCCAAAACATCTGGGGACCCACAGGTTGGGAACCACTGCTCTAGATCATAAATGGTCAAGTTTGGCCTTGTAGATATTTTTGTACTGCAACTCCTATGATCCTTCACTATTGGCTACGTTAGCCAAGGTCATGGCTGCAGCCTGCAACCTCTGGAGAGCCACTTACCATTTTTATTTAATTAACATATTGATGGTATCTGCTCCCCTCTCTAAAAGCTTTCTTCAGAGAATAAATCTCTACACAGAAACTGAAAGGATAGACGAGCAGTATTCAGGCAGGAACCAATAAGTGAAGTATTCTGTAGCTGGAGATGTGATATTTTACGTAATCCAGAGTTTTCCTTAATTATTAGCCCAAATGTAAGTATTGAGTTATCATCACCTAACAAAACCATATGAAATTTATGGGGTCACCAAAAGTCAACAGACTTTAAGTGGTTTCAGAACCATCCAGTAATACTTCTATATGTTTGATATTAGACCTGCTGTTCTGGGAAGGAGACTGTTTTTAAATAGCATTAAATAATTCCATTCCTCCTAGGTATCACCATTCCTGAGAAACCCAAACTGAAATTTGTTGAGAAAGTTCCAACTGTGCCCAAAGTTAGGCGAGAGTTCAAGAATTTACATGATATCCGTGGTCCATCAACAGAAGCCACAGAATTCACCGAAGGACAATATGGTATCCTGGTGAGTGTAAAGATCCATCTTTCTTGTGGCTTTTCAGTGATGTTGAATAAAATTATACTGTGGTGTTAGAAAAGGGCGGGGCAGATTAAAAGATGTTTCCTTGTGGCTTCAGCAGGTTTGTTCAAGTGTAACATCTTTCCTTACATTGACTACAAATAATATATTTTCCTCTCCTTTCTGCAGGCTATGGGTGGTGGATACCTCCGTTGGGGCCACTTTGAAATGATGCGCCTAACTATCAACAGGCACCTAAATCCCAAGACAATGTTTGCTGTTTGGAGAGTCCCACCTCCTTACAAGCCCATCACCCGGAAAGGGCTAGGACAGCGGATGGGTGGCGGCAAAGGTGCAATAGATCACTATGTGACAGCAGTGAGAGCGGGTCGTTTCATAGTGGAAGTCGGAGGGCACTGCGAATATGAGGAGGTGAAGCGCTTTCTAATTCAGGTGGCGAAGAAATTGCCCTTTCCAGCCCAAGTTGTCAGCAAGCAATCCCTACAAGAGATGCACGAGAAAGAGGAGGAGAGGCGACGCAACAACCAGAATCCATGGACGTTTGAACGCATTGCCATGGCCAACATGCTGGGGATAAGGAAATACCTGAGTCCCTATGACTTGCAACAGAAGGGCCGTTACTGGGGGAAATTCTTTCTTCCTGATAGAGTATAAGTGGGGTTGTATGAATCCAACATACTGTATCAGAACAGAATTTTACTCTTTGATTGGAAACATTCTACAACATGTTCTGTATCCTTCCCTCCCTGGTTTCTGTTAATAATGGGTGGCCTATAACACTGAGCTTGCCAATTATGCTAATAAGAAGGGTAAAGTTGAAATTACCTGTATCTGGGTTAAATAAACCTGGCCCACTTTTTATAAGTACACTTGTGCATTCTAGTGATTGCCATTTAGATCGCAGTGCCTTAGATCAGAGCTGTAATTTTGTAGTTCATCTAGAATCTTGGAAACAGAATTTTAGTTTAGAAGTTGAATGCCTAGATCCTGTGATGTTGGCCTTTTTGGTTTTCTTTTTTCTGCAGCTTATTTTAAAGTATCAGTTTTTAAAGTGATTATTGCACAAGGTATATATATGCAGCCTTGATTTGTCTGCAGTGCTTAACTTCAGTGCATTAATATTAAAATTCAATATGTACCTAAGTCTCACTTGATACCCAATGGGCTAGCACAGCAGCAGTATGTAGAAAGAGTGGATCATTTGGGAGTAGTATAGGTTTACATCGGTTCTTGTAAAACTGCCTTGAATACCATCTTTTGGAGGAAGGCAGCAGAAAAGGAGTAAGAAGGTTATAACTTGAAAGGAGCTTAATTCATTCTTTTGTGCAGCACTGGGAACAAACCCTGAGCTTCATGTCAATTCCTGCTACAAATAATGATTCATGTACTACAGTATTGGAACAGTTTCTTACTTTACTTAATCTAGTACTACTGACACCAATTCAGTCAAGTGTACTCTTTATTCAGGAAAATTCCTTTAACACCCATGCCTTCTCAATACTAGCGAAGTAGCTTACATGAGCCACAATTTAAAGCTTCCAATAAGCTTTTCTTCAACAAAAATACCTTATTCCCATTTCACACACTAGTGGCTGGGACTTTTGAATTTTTACAAGGAATGACAGGTCATCATGCAGTTGCAGAGATCCCCCTTCCTCTGCCAGGTGATAATTATTTTTACAGGGAAAACAGTATCAGGGTTTTCCCTAGCTGGAGAAGGAGCTAATGGAAATGCCACAGGGCAGGAAACACATACACTTGAATAAATACAGCTTAGGTTGTTAAAGTACGTGACAAGTTCTCTTGCCCAGGACACTGGTTATACAGTATACATAAAAATATAATGCGGGACCTATATAATAAGTTATACATATCAATACAACTGTGACAAATTAGACAAAGAATCTTGGTAGAATAGGCCCATGGATCCACTAGAGGTGCCTGCAGACACAGCCTGAAGAATTCTTTGTCATACATTGGAAAAATAGAGTTGGCATACATGCATTTATGTGTGTGTGTTTATGTATATGTATACAAACACACACAGACCAGAAGAATGACGGGGGCTTATGTAGCAACATTAGTCAACAGCTGAGGAGACTCTGGGATGATCAATCTCTCCATACACAACTCCATAAATAAACCTTTGGAGATATTAAGAAGAGCTTCTATTAAAAATAATTTTTCCTTTGACATATTTTAAGCAAGAAGAGAAAGCATGGCTAGGGAAAACACCCTAAAATCGTGGGCGAACAAGTGATTGTGATCTTCTAACTATCTTTAGAGGAGTTACACAATAAACCATTAAGAGCTCTCCCCAAATGTTTCCATTTCACTGCAGGGGTTACTACTGGGCAGAAGGAGTCCGCACAACTGAAGGCCAAGGTCAATTTGAGATTTCTAAGGAACGAATAAAAACAATTTGGCCAAAGAAAGAAGCTAGGAACAAGGCCCCGGTGCTCCAGTAATCTTCACATTTGCTCTTGTATACTCCATTCCAGTATTCTAAGCTTGGGCCTTGTTCTGGCTTTTCCTCTTTTTACCCCAGGTGCCTGGTATTTAGCTAAAATGTTCCAAAAGGTGATGATATGTCCATAAAATGAGGAAGCACTGCAGACGGTAGGACCTGGGGAGGCATGAAAGAAAAAAGCCATCTTGCAGATCCGTTCTGAAAGGAAAGACAAAGTAAAGTAGTGAGACGGTAACAAATGGAAAGCGATAAACAATAGCAGACAACATAGATGAAACTACACAGACATTGTCTTTAAACAACTGTTAACCTCTCAACTTATTCTCATTCTGATTTTCTGTAAATTTCAACTTGTGGATCTTCTGTTCTCACCCTACTGGATTGCAAAGGCTTATTTATTCCTAGGTTGACATCTTTTTTTCCACTTAATCCTTTTCAACTCTGATGGCAGCATGATTTGTTCTTGTGTAGTCTGTCTGGTGAGACATTCTGCAGCAGCACTGTTAGATCTATACTAGTCCAATTGGAAAATTGTACAACAGAAGGCAATGTACTGATATGGGTGATTGCAATTACTCCAATTAACAATGAGATCCTCTTTCTATTGGCAACTCACCTGAGGCAAGTGGCGAGGGACAGGGATGGGTGCTCAGGTAAAGAAGCTCCCAATAGTAGAGGCCAGGATGATGGCAAGAATGATGCAGCATATCATGATCATGATCTTCTTCTGCTCAGTGAAAGTAAAAATTAAAAGCAAATATACCCAGACTTACTTAAGCAAAACGGGGCTGGTGAGAGGGAAAAAGGGATGGGGCTTTTGCAGGTAATGGGAACACGTTGTAGACTAGAAGCTTGGGATCTAATCTACAAGAATGAGGGAATTATGGGTTCTTCTTTCACAGGTATAGATGATACCAAAATATTCTAGAAAGAACCTGTCTCCTCCATTTTTTAGTTTTACATAATAGCAAAGCACTATTTTGGTTCCTGAAGAGTTCTTGACAATTTATGAAGAAAGCATGCCAGAGATACTAGCATCAGAACAATGACATATGTGGAGTTTGTTTCCAAAAAATGTTTAGGTGGCAATACATTGTTGGCTAGGAGTAGAATATGATGGACGATCAAAATTATCAGAATGTAGCAAATCACTTCAATTGCATTTTCAAGCAAAAGAATACATATCCTCAGCTTTTTTCCCCCCGATTCCTGTAAAATTTGTCCAGATGGATTTGGTAAAGTTTCAAAACAATCTCCACATATGCAAGCCCCCATTAAAATATAACCGTATCCAAAGAGATATGGGAGAAAGGATTCCAGTGCTGTTTTGTGCTCTAAATGTGCTTACACAGAACTCAATCCATTTATGTTTGTACCAGTAATGTTCTCCCCTCCACCACATAGGCTGCAGGGATGTCACAAAGTATACACAGAAGCATTATGTTTGGACTACAATGCTCTCAGTTCTAAGTGTTAGACATCACCCAGAACTTGGGTATTGTAGTCCAAAAATAATGTTTCTCACACCAAGACTAATAGCACAATGAAATACAGAAGCCCAAACAATACAGGCACAGTTGCTTGTACTGCCAACGTCCAGTCCAGAGGTTCACCATGCATGCCACATATTTATGTTTAAATAAATTCATTTATTTTTACATTTTAAAAACAAAAAGCATTGCTGGAACCTAATATGCTGTTGTCCAGATAAAGCAGATGGCCCTTAAGGCTGGTCATTCCAAACAAAGCCTCAACCACCACCCTGCAAGTTTCAGACATCAAAGCCTAGAGGAAAGGACATCTGGAGAGACATCCTCCTAGCTCCGTCTGTGCGCTCACTGTTGAGGGCAATACAAACGCTTCTTACAAAGGAAAACAGGAATATTTACAGCATCAAAATGGCACAATGTGGGTGTGAATGGTGTATTGTGTGAAATAGGTGCATCAAGAAGGATGTGCTAGTGACCAAGAAGGCGGGGGGTCATCTTTCCCAGAAAATAAATCCTTAAATTCCAATCAAAGTGTTGTTACCTCACATAGGTGAGATCAGCTAAGGTTATCTTTCCAGCCAATAATCTGGGTAAATCTAAAATAATTTTGGGTGCATCTGCCCTTAAAAATATCAATATAAATATTACTACCATGACTAAACCCTGAGATAAGACTTCCATGCAGTGAATTTACTGGGCCCTCTTAACACTATACAATTATAGAGCTGTACTTCCACTTTAATTACCATGTCTGCATGCCGTGGAATCATAGAATTTATAGCTTGAGGTATAACCTCTCAATCTGATAATTCTAAATAATCCTCCCTAAACCAAATCTCAGCATGGAACCATGGCAGTTGAAGTGGAATCATCATGTTGTAATTGTATATATGACAAGACTGAAGAGAAAAATCTGGCACTTGCTCTTAAACTACAGCTAAGCTTGGTCAAACCTGTTTCTTCACACAAGGACCTCACATGATATTCTAGCCAATTTTACATATCACAAAAATACACAAACGAGCCCTCTTGCTACCATGAATGATAGCTGTGTAGGACAAGGTCCAGCTGAAAGCAAAGCAGCAACAGGACCAAAGAGTTTACAAGTAGTAGTAATAATAACAACCAAGTTACTCATAGAAAGAAATTTAAGACTCATTATTTGGAAACAAAGCTCAAAGGGATTTTTATCATTAGAATATAAAAATTGCAACACTTAACAGAAGATAAAATTATGTTTCAACCAGATTTTTATCCAACAAGGTTTTATCTGCTTGGAATTGAGATGTCAGGAGGGCATATTTCTCAGTTGTCCTTCCTTATTGCTTGATAACCAGCTTTTCCCTGTTCTGTAACCAAGTTGCCGGATTGCAAACAGCTATTATGGGCAGGGTGCGTGCAACACGTCTTTTCAAAGGAGGTAGAAACCCACAGTAAAAAAAAAACCAAACAAAAACATCTCAAAACAAACAACGCCTTTGATTAATCATAATCCTTATGTCATCGACAAATGCAAACAATGTAATTACATAACTAAGGAGTGAAAACACACAATCATGTTTTTACTCACTCCAGTAAAATTAAATGTTCAATTAGGAAATAATCGCATCCACACAGAAATTGAATTGCATTCAAAACAAGTGAAGTGAGCTATCAAATTTCCAGGCAACACAACACATAACTCTAAAGAGTGTCTTCAGCTATGGGCATCTTATGACAGCTTTCCCTTTCCTCAAAGACCAGTTCTAAGTGCCCAAAGTATGGAATCTCTATTGTGAGGCACAAAGCTGAAACAAAAAAAAGGAATATAAAGAGTTCAGATCTGGAGGATTTCGATACTAATGCAACTGTGACCATGATCTTGGCATTTTCATGTTGGGAGTGTATTGGATCCTCAAATGATCACTCTCCTTGAGATGGCTGGATTCAAACTTTGTGTAAATATCTTGCTGTATTAGGTATTCAGCATAGTTCCTTACCCTAACTTCTTTTTAGGCTCTTTGTGAGCAAGATGTGCTGAAGGAGTACCAGTGTGAGAAGAGAAGCAACTTGCAAGCAACGTAGGGTTTGAAAAATCTGCTCCATCCTTCAAAGGCCAGCCAGCATATAAAACAGGATGGCGGCTTGGAATTATGTGGCAGGTTCCACTTTGGCTCCTACCCAATAATATTAAACATTTTTGTAAGTAACAATGTCTGGCATTTCCTTGACATCATGGTTCAAAATGAAAAAGGCACCACTGAAAACAAGGCAGTGAGGTAGGTTTGTAACTCCACAGTTCCCTTTAAGGTTCATTCAACTGTACAGTAGAACGTTTCAGAAGGCTGTAGACTTCAACACAGGAAATGCTTCATTTGGAGGCACCAAGTGTAGTGGGAAAGGAAGGGATGGATAGGGAACAGATTTGATAGAAGATTCCTCTCTGGAGTGCTATGTAGTCCCTAGACTTGGGGGATTCATCCAGGTAGATGGGATATTCCAGCTACAGAGCTTTATCCAAGGAATGAACCAGAACAACATGTGGCTTTCATAGGAAGCACTGGTGAAAATAAACTCATTCTGCAGGGAACCATTCACACTTAATCCAAGAGGCTGGGCTGGAGGGGAGGCAAGGAAAGGTCACACCACGGTGGAGAGGATCAAGAGGGGAAGTCTTGCTATCAACGCAGGAGAAGCTTGGGAACATCTGGAGGAAAAGGAAAGCAACAAAGTGGGAAAGGTTATTTTTCACACAGAAATGAGGAACCAATTTATTCTAGTTACAAGGATGTACTAAATTGCTATAGAATGGTGGGGGGCAAAGGGGATGTGTTTGGAGGGAAAGACAATAAACTCACATTCTACTTTCCCTATTAAACTGAGTATAGGCATATGGTCTGTGCAGAGGCCAGCAGTGGACAACCTGATGACATTCAGATGTTCTGAATCATTCTTAAAGACTAATGTGAAACTGATGGTCCAAAACATCTTGGTGGTCCCCAGATTTTCTACTTCAACATAAGACAATAAGAGAGATTAAAGGTAGGTGTTTGATGAGCAGCAATGATCCACAATCTGAGGATGGTGCTTAGGGCCAGTCGCCAAGAATACAAAATTTTTACAGAGGGATGTTTAAAATCAACTGCCATTAACCTGTTCCAAGAGTGAGATTAAAGCGGTGGTTCTCAACCTGTAAGTCCCCAGATGTTTTGGCCTTCAACTCCCAGAAATCCTAACAGCAGGTAAACTGGCTAGGACTTCTGGGAGTTGTAAGCCAAAACACCTAGAGACCCACAGGTTGAGAACCACTGAATTAAAATAAAGGTTGGCACAGTGCTTACTCTCAGTTCAATGCATTGCTCCATTCTCATCTTCACATATGGCCTTTTAGCACCACTAGGGAGCCTCCGGTGGCCAAGGGGATAAAAGCCTTGTGACTTGAAGGTTGGGTTGCTGACCTGAAGGCTGCCAGGTTCGAATCCCACCCGGGGAGAGTGTGGATGAGCTCCCTCTTATCAGCTCCAGCTCCATGCGGGGACATGAGAGAAGCCTCCCACAAGGATGGTAAAAACATCAAAACATCCGGGCGTCCCCTGGGCAACGTCCTTGCAGATGGCCAATTCTCTCACTCCAGAAGCAACTCAGGTTGCTTCTGACACGAAAAAAAAAAAGCACCACTAGAACTCAGATGGGGTGTTAAGGTAATAAGCTGTGCTGTTAACATTACTCTACAAACACTGGGCAGACTTGTTTGTGCACTACAGATGAGGTTGGAATGATGTGGTCATACAGAGGTTTTTGGACCAGCATCCAACATTGGCTCTGCTGGCTAGGGCTGCTGGACTTGCCATCCAAAATCTGGAGAGCAACATCATTCTCATCCTTGTTGTAGACACAGAATGGCAAGTGTGTGGAGAGCTGACAAACAAGTTGTGTACATGTGTGTTTAAGGAAGACGTGCTGCACAAACACCAGTGGATACTGCCAGCATTAGAGTTGTCTCTCTACTTTGAAGGCACTGCCAGCAAAGTTGTTCTTGAAACTTCATAAATCATGCCCCCAAGCCCTTGGCAAAACATGGCCTCTTTCTAATTGGTCAAAAATGTTTTCCCAACTTAACCCAAATGCTAGAAAATATTTGAAAGCAAAAATGAAAGAGGAAAAAAAATCCAGAAGTAATAGATCAGAAACCAAAAGAAAAATTTAAGCTTTCATAGAATCATAGAATCATAGAATAGTAGAGTTGGAAGAGACCTCAAGGGCCATCTAGTCCAACCCCCCGCTAAGAAGCAGGAAATCGCATTCAAAGCACCCCCGACAGATGGCCATCCAGCCTCTGCTTAAAAGCTTCCAAAGAAGGTGCCTCCACCACATTCCGGGGGAGAGAGTTCCACTGCCGAACAGCCCTCACAGTGAGGAAGTTCTTCCTGATGTTCAGGTGGAATCTCCTTTCCTGTAGTTTGAAGCCATTGTTCCGTGTCCTAGTCTGCAGGGCAGCAGAAAATAAGCTTGCTCCCTCCTCCCTATGACTTCCCCTCACATATTTGTACATGGCTATCATGTCTCCTCTCAGCCTTCTCTTCTGCAGGCTAAACATGCCCAGCTCTTTAAGCCTCTCCTCATAGGGCTTGTTCTCCAGACCCTTAATCATTTTAGTTGCCCTCCTCTGGACGCTTTCCAGCTTGTCAGCATCTCCCTTCATCTGCGGTGCCCAAAACTGGACACAGTATTCCAGGTGTGGTCTGACCAAGGCAGAATAGAGGGGGAGCATGACTTCCCTGGATCTAGACGTTATTCCCCTATTGATGCAGGCCAAAATCCCATTGGCTTTTTTAGCTGCCGCATCACATTGTAGGCTCATGTTTAACTTGTTGTCCACGAGGACTCCAAGATCTTTTTCGCACACACTGCTGTCAAGCCAGGCGTCCCCCATTCTGTATCTTTGATTTCCATTTTTTCTGCCGAAGTGAAGTATTTTGCATTTGTCCCTGTTGAACTTCATTTTGTTAGTTTCGGCCCATCTCTCTAGTCTGTCAAGATCGTTTTGAATTCTGCTCCTGTCTTCTGGAGTGTTAGCTATCCCTCCGAGTTTGGTGTCATCTGCAAACTTGATGATCGTGCCTTCTAACCCTTCGTCTAAGTCGTTAATAAAGATGTTGAACAGAACCGGGCCCAGGACGGAGCCCTGCGGCACTCCACTTGTCACTTCTTTCCATGATGAAGACGACGCATTGGTGAGCACCCTTTGGGTTCGTTCGCTTAGCCAATTACAGATCCACCTAACCGTAGTTTTGTCTAGCCCACATTTTACTAGTTTGTTTGCCAGAAGGTCGTGGGGGACTTTGTCGAAGGCCTTACTGAAATCTAGATATGCTACATCCACGGCATTCCCTGTATCGACCCAACTCGTAACTCTATCGAAAAAAGAGATCAGATTAGTCTGGCATGACTTGTTTTTGGTAAATCCGTGTTGACTATTAGCAATGACCGCATTTGTTTCTAAGTGTTTGCAGACCACTTCCTTAATGATCTTTTCCAGAATCTTGCCTGGTATTGACTCCCAAGTACAGACTGACTTATTCTTATTGCTGTTACTTTAAAAAAACAAACAAAACAGAATCTGGTTACATCTTTCGAGTCACAGGAATCCTGGTTACTTATACAGGGTGTTTGAAAAAGAACTCCCTAGTTTTAAGTATAATTACATTAAAACTAGGGATTCTTTTTCAAACACTATGTATAATGTTATTAACCTCCACATTAGCTAATTTTTCAGAGATATCTGAAGAAGAGAGAACAGAAAGTTAAGGAGTGACATGAAAGCCATGGTTAAATATTTTAAATGATGTTATATTGAAAATGGAGCAAGCTTGTTTCTTCCTGCTCCAGAGACTAGGACATGGAACAATAGATTCGGGCTGTGGTGCAGGCTGGTTAGCAGCCAGCTGCAACAAATCACTCTGACCAAGAGGTTATGAGTTCGAGGCCAGCCCGTGTCTGCGTCTTGTCTCTGTCTCTGTTCTATGTTATGGCACTGAATGTTTGCCTTTATGTGTGCAATGTGATCTGCCCTGAGTCCCTTTCAGGGTGAGAAGGGCGGAATATAAATGTTGTAATAAATAAATGAATAAATAGATTCAAACTACAGGAAAAAAGATTCCACCTAAGCATTAGAAAGAATGTCCTGATAGTAAGAGCTGTTTGGCAGTGGAATATGCTGCTGCCTGAGAATGTGGTGGAGTCTCCTTCTCTGGAGGTTTTAAAGCAGAGGCTGGATGGCCATCTGTTGGGAGTGCTTTGATTGTGTATTCCTGCATGGCAGAATGCGGTTTGGACTGGGTGGCCCTTGCAGTTTCTTCAAACTCTATAATTAGATGTCCCCTTCTTCACTTCCATCATTTGGCTCCCAACCAAGAAAAAGAAAAGTGGGGAGAGAATAAAAATAAATTTTAATAATAAAAAACCTACTAAAATCCATTACATGGGTCTAAGATGGATATGAAGTAGGCTACCATAGAGTTCCTTTCTCTGAGTTATACTCTTTAAGAGGTTTAATAAAGATCTCTATCTGCCCCTACCATATCCTCTTCCTTTATCTGTGGATACCATACAGTTTGGGTTAAAGAAAAAAATATTTTGTTAAGTTTTAGACAGATCCAGACTTTGAAAACAGTCAACCCTGTTCCTGAAGCAGTATTGGTTACCAGACAAAGACTGAAATATGCAGAAACCCTTCTGACAGATAAGTAGCAAAGGAGGCAGTGAGAGTGGTAAAGAGGCAGCAAAGAACCAGAAGAGCCCTCCTGCTCCCTCACATGACACCTCAGGCTACTTACGGTTCACTGTTTCAGCCCTACTGAAAGTCCAATAATGAGAGCTACAATTCCCAGCAAGACAACCACTATCACAATGATAATTATTGTTTTCTAGAAGGGTAAAAGAAAAGGGAAGGTTTAGCATTATGTCATGGAGTAACAACAACTGATAGAAATCCAGGAGGGGGGCAGAAACAGGTGGCCCCTAGTTATACATAAAACACCCCGAATTATGCTGTCTAAAGGAAAATCAACATCTGCAAGTTCACCACTCAGTGGGTCTGCTATGCTAAGTGATGAACTGTATATGTGAGCTACCAGAAAATGAACACCAGGCAACATAGCCACTTGTCCTACATTTAGCTATGGCACAAAGATCCTAGATGGGATTTCCAGTCCAATTCTATGGGCATGTACTGAGAAGTGGGTCTCATAGGATTTAGTAAGGCTTACTTGAGGATCACATGAGGTGGGAATTCTATGGCCATCCAAATACTGTTTGATTGCAGCTTCCAGCATTCCTTCAGATGTTGCTGGGCTGCAGCACAGGTTATACTGCTTAGAACTGTTGGGAGATTCAGTTCAACAACATCTGGAGGGCTGCATCTTCCTTCATCTTGCCCAAGCTAAATATTACTGTTATCTCAGATTTTTTAAGTAAAACAACCCTTTTTCAACATGCAAGTTGAAAAGATGTGACATCCAGTTTAAACATTTTGTTCTAATTTGCCATAAAAGGCAGCAGTCAGTAGAATGATTTAATTTCAGCCTTATTCAGGAATAACAATTTCTTTATCAAAAACACCTTGTTCCCTAATCGTATTGCCCTGTATTGCTGAACAGAAATTTCCACCCTTTTCCAGCATTGGCTTTTCCAGCTGGTTAGGACAGAGAAAAATTGCAGTCCCATAATATCTGGATGAATACAAGTCGCCTCCCATCATGTCTCCTGCAATATAAAAACAAGGAATGCAAATGTACTGGGGACTTGGCCACTCTTGGTATGAGGTGAACACAGGGAGTACGGGAAAATAGCCTCTTCCACCACTGAGTTACCTTTTTCTAAGAAGCTAAAGGAAATTCAACAGTGTCAACTTTCCTGCTTCCAGATCACTGTGCTGTTTACATTTTTCTCCGCCAAACAGCGATAAAAGCAGGGGCAAGAAATCCCATCAGTGGATCAGAGGCAGCATGAAAGTTCCCGTGTCAAGGTCCCCACGCCCAACCAGAAGACACTCCCCTTCCCCAAATCCCCGACTGAAACAGATGAGAATACACAGTAATAAAATAAGGCAAGGGCAGCTCAAAGCAGAAGTAGCAGAGTTGCAATCTAATACATTTAAAAAAGACCTGTCCTCAAGGTTCTATTATGAGAACAAAACTGCTGTGAAAGAAGAGAACTTCCTCATGCAAGAGAAAAGGGAAATAGTGTGCCTGAATGCTACAGGGAAAGAACAGGTAGGCGTATCTTTATTTGATAAGTGGGCTGGGTTTTGCACAGGTCACAGGGATAGCTCAAAATACTGCAAGTGGGTAGGACAGAAAAACATCTAAAAATAATCCACAGGGATGGAGGTGGTAGGAGTAGTGAGGGGCAAGAGGTGTTGGTTTGCAGAATACAATTTGAGGGCTGCAATTTAGAAGACACGGGGACAAGGGGTGTGGAAGAAAGTGGGAGAAGGGTAGGCTCCAATGAGTTCTCACCCTTCGGGCTTCACTCTGAAACTTTACAGCCTTTTTGGTGTCAGCAACGGCTCTTTCCACAAAGCCTACAGATTGGTCCATGTTGTTCTCTATGCGGTCAATCATGGCTCCCTTGCAGAGGGAAGAGGAGGAAAGCCAGGAGCAAAACAGAGAGGCAGAAGCAGAAAGTGTAAGCCAGATGACGAAGAGCTGGTAGTCAGTAGAAGAGGCTCACCTTGCGTGCACTACTCTTATATTTCAAGGCTTTTTTGGTCTCTTCACGAGCTTTCTCTACATGCTCTACAGTGTGGATCACATTGAGTTCTATGTTATCTATAATTTCTCCCTGTGAAAGTTTGAAGAAAGGAGAAGAGACACACAAGGGAAAAAAGCATGTTAGAAAATAGTTACTGGATATGGAGAAAGGACATTGAGAAAATATCTCCAGCTTTCCTAATTCTGTAAAGCTTTTTCGTTCTACTCAAGACATCATATATCTGATCTCTTTTATTATCTTGCCTCTCTTCAAGTGAGATAGAAGTTTGTCAGCTAACCACCATCTGTAGCAATCCCACTTTGAATCCCCACTTTAGGCATTTCCTCGTCCCACACCATGGCCACCAGGATCCTTACAGATCCACTTCCAGTCTGCGCTCTGTATAATAAGGACACAAACCATTTGCATTGTTTATATAAGATCAAAGTATTTATCCTTGCTGCCCTTGCTCTTCTTCTGAATGAGGACTCCTTTCCAAAAATAGTTATTTCATCTCCACAGCCTTCCCCAACTCAATGCTCTCTGAATGTATTGGACTGCAGCTTCTACCATCCTCCAACCAAAATTCATATTCCCGCCCTTCTTTAAATTCTGAAAAGAAACACTCACCGTAATTTGACCTGTATGTCACCTCCTCGGCATTGCATTGTGAGCAGAAAACAAGAAATGGGGCCTTAGAGACCAGTTTCAAAGCCTAAACACTATTAGACAGTTTGTTTCTGCCTCATAACTAAACAAATCAAGTCGGGAAGATAATAGGGTTATCTTTTTTTAAAAAGCTGAATAGTATAATAGCAATAATTTGAGAACATGGGAAATGACACAGCCCCTGAAATTTAAGATACAGGACTCTATCCGGAGACAAAAACAGGCTATAAGCTAGCCTCAGACTCATCAGCCATGAAAAAACATAGTAAGATCTCCACTTTGGGATGCAAGTTGGCTTAGTAATGGCCTATTTCTGTCAATTCTAGTTTACCGTTATATTAAGTTGCTTGATGATGGGCCATTTCTGTCTACATTAGTCTTAATTAAATAGCTTCAGTCAGCTACACTCTTCTACTATGCAACCAATCCCTTAGTTCAGGGCAGTAAAATCAAAATTAGGCTGGATCTATGTTAACATAAGTTTAAAAAAAAGGGAGTCATTTATATCTTCAAATGTATTTGTTAACTCCTTTTCTCTGCACTCAGCACCCTCTCAGTCAAACCCCACCTCTTCTCCCTTTGTTTCTGCACCCCACAGCTTTCTCTGCACTATATCTAAACCCATAAACAAAAGAACTGCCTTGTTTGGTCAGACAAAGAAGTCCATCCCCAAGCACTTTTTAGCAATGGTCCATCAGTCCTTTGAGCCCCTGGCAACCACAGCTATTTCAGGGCCTGTCAGTGCCAACATGCAGTGATGATTATTTTGTTCCAAAGGCATCAACATTGCAGTTACTTCCACTGAAGCTGCTCTGATATGTTGTCACCAGAAAGATCTTTTTGGGGTTTTAACTGCCTGCTCTGGAGATCACTGTGCTAAAAGTGAGGGCACTTTTCTAAAGTCTCCCTCCCACAGTGCAGAGGTAATGCAAGGAAGCATTAGCCACATAGGAGGCTCTGCTGTTGCTCTGTGTTATTTCATTTGGAATCCACTCTTTGAAAAAGTCACCTTTTTGAATACAATTTCTAGAATCCCACCCAAAAGTAGTATTTCCAAGATCCAGTAGAAACACAGGTAAGGCATATGCAGAGTGCAGTTAATGGATGGGCACAGAATGAACAGCAGAACAGAATGAAGTGAGCTGTTTTTTTCCACCAGTATACTATGGAAAAGAGGCTCATGTGAGGGCACAGTGGTGACACAATAGAAAAGGAACTTAAATAAATAAATCAGTAAACATAGATTCCGCCCTCTTAATCTTGGGAAATTTAGGTTGAACTCCTTACTTAGTGATGAAAGTTGAGTGCATAATGTTTGGCCAATGGCTCTCTCTCTCTCAGCTTGACCACCTCACAGGATTTGTGCAAGGACAAAGCAGGGAGGAAGAGAGCTTGAATGTTTCCTTGAGCTTATGGGAGAAAAGGCAGGATATAGATGTAATATATAAGTAGGTTTTATAGGCTGGGATAGTATTCATCAGTGCAGCTGTACTTCCGGATTATCAAATCTCTCTATGCAGTTTCAACAAAAAGAGAGATCTTGTGTGTGTGTGTTAAAAAACCCTGTTCATCTCAGCCAGCTACTCCTCCCTCTATATCCCATCCCCACTTCACGCAGCTCTGTTACCTGGTTTTCTACCAGCATGGCAATGTCCACAAACATATCGTGAAGCTCCTTGATGCTACTTTCAAGCCGTACAATATCCTTATGCCGTCCCTCAATCTCGCTCAGTGCTTGCTTTGAAATCTGGGAATCCATGATCTAGAAGAAGCACGGGGGTTATTACTTATAAGCAAACTACAGTGATCACATCCTCACCTAAGAAAACCAAGGGAGATGTCCTGAAACTGCTCTCTCAGTATGCGCCATCTCCTCCTTTTCCACCACCAACACTTTGCCACAATCCTGCTTCCTTTCCCCTATACATACCTTTTCATTTATCTTCCTATACAAACTCTGCTGCCATTTTATTATTATTATTATTGACATAGTATGACACAGCAAACGAGATATATATGCTGGATTTCGTATCACAAAATCACAAGTCAAACACTTCTCAAATGTTTAGGACTATGTGATGTATTTTTGGATGAAGCGTGCGGATCCCAGTAAGGTGGTCTTTTGCAACCGACAGATCATAATTTTGTCAATGTTTATTGTTTCTAAATGCTGGCTGAGATCTTTTGGCACGGCACCCAGTGTGTCAATTACCACTGGGACCACCTGTACTGGTTTATGCCAGAGCCTTTGCAGTTTGATTTTGAGGTCCTGATAACGGCTGAGTTTTTCCTGTTGTTTGTCGGTAATTCGACTGTCACCTAATATGGCGACATCAATAATCCAAACTTTTTTCTTTTCCACAACCGTGAGATCTGGTGTGTTGTGTTCCAAAACTTTGTCAGTCTGGATTCGAAAGTCCCACAATATCTTTGCGTGCTCATTTTCCACTACCTTCGAAGGTTTGTGATCCCACCAGTTCTTTACTGCTGGGAGGTGGTACTTGCGACATAAATTCCAATGAATCATTTGGACCACATAGTTGTGCCTCTGTTTGTAATTCTGCAATTTTCTTACAGCAGCTGAGGATATGATCAATAGTTTCATCAGCTTCCTTGCACAGTCTGCATTTTGGGTCATTGGCTGGTTTTTCGATCTTGGCCTTAATTACATTTGTTCTGATTGCTTGCTCCTGGGTTGCAAGAATCAGGCCTTCGGTCTCCTTCTTCAGTGTTCCATTAGTGAGCCACAGCCAGGTCTTCTCCTTATCAGCTTTTCCTTCCATTTTGTTATTTTATATTATTATTATTATTATTATTATTATTATTATTATTATTATTATTATTTCATTCCTATCCCGCTTTTCTCCCATGGGTGGGGCTCAAAGCAGCGTATTTTATTGATAATGATACCTGACATGCCAAAGAATAACTCCTTGCAATCCATAGATATAGCCTCATCTACTGGGAACATGCAGCCCTCGGGGCTTTCTTTTGAAAGCCCCCAATCTCCAAAAATGAACCAGGTTTGTCCCCACAACTTCCCAATCCCCCTGATATACCATCAACCAAAAAATCATATGAAAATGAAATGTGTTCACATCAGGCGCAAGCTACCAAGGTGGATGTTGGGTCAGAATAGGACCCCAGACTCCTTCTGTCATTATTTCCTTATGATAATAATCCACTAGTTCTCCTCTCCCCTTCCTCTTCTTTGAGGATTTTAATCAGTTGCTTGAGATACTTACCCCAGATGTGAATATTGAAGGATTCCCACTCTCTAACATTTCTTCAAGTTCCTCATCTGTTGTATTCTTCCCAGCTATAGATTGGTTGAAAAAAGAGGAGAGAGCATCAACGCTACAACAAGCAACTCCATCTCAGCTGCACTAGGATATGACTAGGGACAGTTGCTTCCATGCCCCAATAATGTTCACTTTGGCACCTCCCTATTCTCCACAAGGCTTCATAAACTTTCTTGTAGCAACATTCAAAAGCAGACATTTTACTCTTCATTTTTTTTATACAATTCATATTTAGGCATTTCTGTAAAAACGTGTCCAAGGCAGCTGATAACAAATAGTTACAAAAAGGCAACAATATAAAACTGTGTGAGATCTTAGAAGATGGTTGGAACAGTGACAGGTTTTGGAGAAAACTCAATGTCACCATTTTGGTCATGACTGGTACATGCAATGAAGGTGCCTCTTCTAAGAGTGACACATGCCTGAGCCACTCAAAGTGATTTTCAGTTTAGCACAGCATGTCACAAAATCTATCTCCCAGATGAATTGTATTCTAGAATGCTCAGAAAAACAATTATCTCTTGTTTTCTCCATCTTGCCTGGAAAGTCAAGATTACTCAGCAAATTGTATACATACTGATTTCAAGCTGCCGCTGAATTCTTCCTTTGCTCCGTTCCCGGAAGTCCACTTGTGCCTCATTGTATTTCGTCATCACATCAACAAATTTTCGGGAAAGGACTGAATGCTGACCACAAGAAAAGAAAAAGGTATCTCAGGAATGACTCCTTTGTTTGAACAGCGTGTTCTACTAGCTAGTTCTACTAGGCTTTAGATCAGTGGTTCCCAACCATTCTTTTGACCAGGGGCCACTTGACCAGGGACCACTTTGACCAGGGACCACTCTCCAACATTAGTACCAAAAGGGTTATGAATCAGTTTTTGATCAACTTTAGATTCGGGTTTTTTTACTTGGGATACTGATTCAGAAAACTGCATTGGATAAACCACATCAGCTCTAATTTCTGATACAGAACACATGCCATCCAGTAGTCACCATCTGCTCACACACATAAAACCATATTTAATCATCTAGAGCTGATGTGGTCTATCCAATGCAATTTTCTGAATCAGCATCCCAAATAACCCCAGTAACAAGCCTAAAAATGAAGACAAATGAAGATGGTTTGGCTGTGTTATTATCCATAGTTAGTAACAGTGAGGCTAAGGACCATATTTTAGTTCTTGTAGACGACTGGTGGTCCATAGATCCCAGATTGGGAACCACTGCTTTAGATGAAACCCATTTGCATTTGGTTCACTTGGAAAAAAGGATGTTTTAAAAGATCAAAATCAAGCTTATGAGAAACAAGATGCAATACGTTCAGTGGGATCTTGGGTGGAGCCAAATCTCTTTCCAAGCTGAATAGCTACCCATCCCTGCCTCGACCTGCTCCACCTATCTTAAGTGTCTTTCAGGACTTAATCGAGGCAAAGAATTCAACCTGACTGAAATCCAATTTAAGTGCTGAAGCTCAAAAGCATGTCAAAGAATTAAGTGCTTTTGAACATGTGCTTAAAGTTTCAGCATTAAGAATCCCTGCTAATTCTCACATATTTGGGACTGAGATGCAAACTTGAAGATATGGCTTCAAAGAGAACAAGAATAACAGCATCTCGTCCCTTCTTCTCAAGATAAGGCACACATTTATTGAGGCTCCCATAAACATACTTGTGGGTTATCCAATTCTTTTTATTGTGTCACTCATTCATCGCTGGCTAGAGGGGGATAAAGGCACCGTGCAATATGCTAGTGCTACAGAGTTCTGCTTACCTGGGACTTCCGTATTCGCAGATCAGCTGATGATCGGACCTCATCCTGCTCAATATTGCGCTCCATGCCTGTGAAAGCAAGGAAAGGAATTGCACATCAGAGACGAAAGGCTACCCTGCCTCTCTATCTTGCACCATTAAGAGACCTTAGCCCCTTATTTGCAAGCTATGTAAGTCACACATTTCCTAACTCTGTTCATCTGTGCTGTTTGTGTTCCCCACTATGTATGCAAATACAATTTGGAAATAGAAGGTTCCTGTGTTACCTTAACAGTGAATTTTCATTTATGTGACACATCTTCTTGGGGAAAGGGGAAAGCAAAGACAGGTTTTGCTTTAAACTACCAGCCATACCTATAGCTTGAGTTTAGAGGAACTGAACTGATGGTATTTCAGAACAAGGGAAAGGATGAAAATGGCAAAATTGCATTCAAAATGCCAATTAGAAAATTCCTAAAAGGAGTGCTGCTATCATATGTCTTTAAGACAGCTCTGACTTATCGAAATACTATCTTAGGGGTTTTTTTTGGCAAGAATGATTCAAATGAGATTTGCCTTCCTCTACAGCTGAAAGTCCAAAGTCACCCAGTGGATTTCCACAGATGAGCAGGGAGGGATTCAAATTCTTGCCAACTATTGAATCCTAGTCTAATCCTAGTCTAACATTTAACTACTGAAGCATGTTGTCTCTCCTTTAAAAATGGGGGGGGGGGGGGATAAAAACATGCACTGAATTGCACAGTTTTTCACAAGATTTTCTAATTAAACTGTACTCTACTCCTAAAAATATTATGGTGATCTCTTTAGTAGCTGAAGCTAAGTCTTTTAAAGGAGATAGCAAAAAGGCAATTGGGATAGTTATCTTTCCCCATGTGCCAGCACACATACACAGGCATTTAAAGTCCACACAGTATGACATATAGTTCATGTATGTGTTACTGGTTCCACCACAGGTGTCACAGAATTGTATCAGCTGTTCAAAATGCAGGCCTGCCCTAATTAAAAGACAAGTTACACAAATGTGAACTCCCAAGACAAGTTAACCCAAGGGACACTTTCTTACTCTTAAGTTTGTTTCGGACACTGTTAGCCATTTTTTTGATATCTGCTGTGAGCTGTTCCAGATCGTCTTTTGTCTCTGTAATACACAAGCAAAGATATTAGCACTGGATGTCATGAAAACAACAATACATTTACCACTTTGTGTCTCAAACAGCCATGTCTTGATTAAGAGATAAAAGTGGAATAATAATACCCTGTTTCCCCTAAAATAAGACATCCCCAGAAAATAAGACCTAGTAGAGGTTTTGCTGAATTGCTAAATATAAGGCCTCCCCCGAAAGTAAGACCTAGCAAAGTTTTTGTTTGGAAACATGCCTGCCAAACAGAACACTAAAGCATGCAGGATTGGTAAATGTACGTACCATAGAGTGTTGTACATGGAAATGTTGGTAGTAACAAGAAATTCTTGGTAGGATTCACAGTTTGTCTGGTTATGCTGGTTTGTGATGACAACTACTCAGGGCCGGTTGATCCTAAGAGGCCGCTGACGCGGCCGCCTCGGGCGCTGGCCGCTAGGGGCGCTGTTGAGGCGTCGACAGCGGCCCGTAGCGCCACCGACGCCTCCGGTGTTGGCGCGGGGCTTCAATCCCCGCGCCAACGCCAAACCGCTAAAAACAGATAGGCCATTTTGCCCTTAGTCTACAAACTAAGGGCAAAATGGCCTATCTGTGCTGTGCGCATGCGCACAGCCAGATAAGCCATTTTGCCCTTAGTTTGTTGACTAAGGGCAAAATGGCCTATCTGTGCTGTGCGCATGCGCACAGCCAGATAAGCCATTTTGCCCTTAGTTTGTTGACTAAGGGCAAAATGGCCTATCTGTGCTGTGCGCATGCGCACAGCCAGATAAGCCATTTTGCCCTTAGTTTGTTAACTAAGGGCAAAATGGCCTATCTGTGCTGTGCGCACGCGCACAGCACAGATAGGCCATTTCGGCCTTACTTCCTGGTCGCGGCCGCCGATCGCCCGGGCGATCGGCGGCCGCGACCAGGAAGTAAGGGCAAAATGGGCTATCTGCGCTGTGCGCACGGGCACAGCACAGATAGGCCATTTTGCCCTTAGTCAACAAACTAAGGGCAAAATGGCCTATCTGTGCTATGCGCACGCGCACAGCGCAGCTAGGCCATTTCGGCCCTTACTTCCTGGTCGCGGCCGCCGATCGCCCGGGCGATCGGCGGCCGCGACCAGGAAGTAAGGCCGAAATGGCCTATCTGTGCTGTGCGCGTGCGCACAGCACAGATAGGCCATTTCGCCCTTAGTCAACAAACTAAGGGCAAAATGGCCTATCTGGCAGTGCGCATGCGCACAGCCAGATAAGCCATTTTGCCCTTAGTTTGTTGACTAAGGGCAAAATGGCCTAGCTGTGCTGTGCGCATGCGCACAGCCAGATAGGCCTTTTTGCCCTTAGTTTGTAGACTAAGGGCCAAATGGCCTATCTGTGCTGTGCGCATACGCACAGCACAGATAGGCCATTTGGGCCTTACTTCCTGGTCGCGGCCGCCGATCGCCCGGGCGATCGGCGGCCGCGACCAGGAAGTAAGGGCAAAAAGGCCTATCTGGCTGTGCGCATGCGCACAGCACAGATAGGCCATTTTGCCCTTACTTCCTGGTCGCGGCCAGGGCACGCTGGACGGGGGGCGGGGCCAACTCTGGCCCCGCCCCCAGCACTATTCGCCCTGGCCCCGCCTCCCACGCAGCGTGGGAGGCGGGGCCAGGGCATGCTGGGCGGGGCCAGGGCGTGGGAGGCGGGGCCGGTGGCGGGGGCGCTTTTTAGCACCCCCGCTTAACGTTTAAAAATATCTCCGGCCGGCCCTGCAACTACTGTACAGTATATAATAAATGTTCATTTTTTGTTCAACAATAAATGTGAATTCTTCGTCATGGAAAAATAAGACATCCCCTGAAAATAAGACCTAGAGCATCTTTGGGAGCAAAAATTAATATAAGACACTGTCTTATTTTCGGGGAAACACAGTAATACAGGCAGTCTCCAGGCTATGAACAAGATAGTTTCTGTAGGTTTGTTAACTTGAATTCATATGTAATTGGAACACATACGTTTTTAAGTGTTAAAAAAACGTTTTGGCTAGCATAGGGAAGTGTGGACACCCTGTAATGTGTGTTTTGCAGTCTGTGCCCCTGTTCTGTAGATTTCACCTCACTTTCTATCCCTGTGACAACTGGATTTTGAAAATTTTGACTTGTGGTGGAAACAAGGATTGGTCAGGAAGCTTCAGCAGAGACTGATATGATAACCCTATGATAACTCTTCCAGGAGTGAATTTCCCTTCCTAGGGATAGATTTCCTTTCACTTCCAGTTGACTCATACTTCCCATTCTTAAGTATGAGTTGGATGTCTGAAATTTGGGGACTTCCTGTAATAATAATAATTTCAATGTGTTGTCGAAGGCTTCCATGGCCAGGATGCCTGCCATAGATGTGGGCGAAATGTTAGGAGAGAATACTTCTGGAACATGGCCATACTGCCCAGAAAACACAAAACAACCCAATAATAATTTCCTTCCTTCTCATTCCACTATTCCCTTGATAGTAAGAAAGACACCACTCAGGCACAAGAAGGCAAGATATGAAAAAAAAGATCTCATTTTGAGGTTGTAAGCGGGCAGAGGCTACTTCTTGGGATCTAACCTCTTCAGGAAACTTACTCCATCCCTCCCTGAACCTCTAAAGAGATACAAAGATATTGTATTTCCTTAACTTTCTGTATGTGTGGCAATGATACCTCAAACACAGCATGTTCAATTTTTATGTATTACCATCATTGTTCCTTTGTCTTGGTAAAGCAAAGTCAGATCTAGTATCTCACAGAAAGAAGAGTCCATAGGGATTGTTGCCAGAATTTCTCACCAAGGGTTGTATCCTACTCACTTTGTTCAGGGATGGGGGCAGACAGGATAATGCTGTATATCTTTTTTGCCTCTTCTACATTCTCTGAGATTTTGTCGATATTCTGTCGGGTCTCCTCAATCTGCAAAGGAGAGAAAGTTAAGAAGAAATCCAACACAGGAGAACAAAGAATTATTTCCCTGACATTGGTGCCAAGCTTGTTTGCTCATGACCCACTCTATGTGACAGGTAGAATATTCCTTGCCTAGACCCCCGAACATGGGCTGAAAGGGATTTCAATGTTTGCACAAAAACTGTGCAAGAGGCTAGCAATCTAGGGGGAGCTTTTGCAGGTGCCCTTCAAAACAACAACTTTAGTAATCCCACCTCCCACCAAACTTCATGAAAATCCAGTATATTTCTGTTGTTTGGCCCCACTTTTTGAATTTAGGGCTACTGTTTCCACTATCCCCCTCACCTTCCTAACATTTCTCACCTCTGCAAAGAATTCATCCATAAAAGCGGTGTTATCGATGGCAATTTCCAAGTCATCATCAGCATCATCTTGATCCTGTTTCTGTAAAGTGTCAAGAAAACACCAATTAAAGAACCACACGGGGAGAGTCTTCTCCCAAGTGAGCCAAATGCTATAGGCAACAATGGAGTGGCATTACAGAGAGAAGTGGCTATCTGAAACCTCAGACCTTGCACTAAACTGTTGGTTTGCCACATCAGATAGCCTGAGAAGAACCAATCTATTTGATTACAGAGGGGGAGAGAAAGAAAAAAAGTGAAAGGGATTGAAGCGGGGGGGGGGGGGGGGGAGACACAATTTGGAAAGAAGCTCTGCTGGTATACTTCCACCTGAAGCCCCTTCTACACTACCATATAATCCAGATTATCAAATCAGATAATCCACATTATCTGATTTGACCTTGATTATATGAGACTACTGCCATATAATCCAGTTCAAAGCAGGTAATCTGGATTTTATATGGCAGTGTAGAAGAGCATGATACTGTCTTTTTCTTCATATCCATTGCCCAAAGGGACAGTCAGACTCAGCATGCTTCCCAAATGTACTTCCCCCTTCCTCTACCATCCTGTATTCTTCATATTTTGCATTCCAGATACCCTTTTGGACTACGCATCATGCTTCCACTGTAACTGTCATGGCAGCATCCATGGGATCCTGGGATCTGTAGTTTGGTCAGTGACACCAGAGGACCTCTCTAGTAAAGAACTCAAAATGGCCCTCCCCAGACTGCCAATCCCATAGGATGTCACCATGGCAGTTAAAGTGGAATCACAGTACTATAACTATGCAGTGTGAAAGGGTCCCAAAAAGGGTGCGGATGGAGAGAACAAAAATGTCTGGCAAGGATGAAAGCTGGAGTGAGCATGTATGATAGCCTTTCCATTACTGGAAAATGTTAGTACAAACTGATCATTCCTTCTCTGGAATTTTGAAATCCAAAATACTCCAGAATTGAAAATAGTCCACAGGCATGGCTGAGATAGTGATACCTTTGCTTTCTAATGTTTCAGTAGTTTAAAAAATACCCCACATTTGTTTTTACAAATATTGTGGATAAAGTTGCCTTTGGGCTATATGTATAAGGTGTGCATGAAACTTCAATGAATTTCATGTTCAGACTTGGGTACCATCTCTATGATATCTCATTGTGTGTGTGTGTGTGTGTGTGTGTGTGTGTGTATCCATACATACATATGCAAATACAGGTATTCAACAGCAACAACAAAAAATCAAATATCTCAAACACCCCTGGCCCCAAGCATTTCAGATAAACATGTATTTCAATCTCACAATAAATTGTATCTTCGGCTACTTTCCCAGTAATATAACTACTAATGTAAGTTGTTCATCAGGAATGACTGGGGGGGGGGGGGAGGATATGGAGGCTTTGCGGTATGTAAGGTGAAATTAACCAGAAAGGGAATAAAGTAAGCTATTGTAGATAGAAGAGGACAGTGATATAATACCAGGCTTAATACCAAGAAAAGAACTGGTAACACTTTGTGAAGCCCATAAAATTGCAGATGGGAAAAGAGACAAAAAGCTTTTTGTCTCCTTCCCAAAAAGTTTTTTTTTTTCCTTCAGTTTGCAGTCTGCTTCATTTTTCTCGCAATATACCTGATGATATGTGATTTTGCAGCTCTGGAGCACTGACTCCAGGTTTCAATGCCTGGTTTTGCATAGTGTGTCATTTGCAGAGCAACGTAAACAAAATAAACTGCAACCATAGAGGAATTCCTCCTGCCTCTGGTGGACAAGTGACAAAGGACAACAAGGCCCCAAGGTTAACAAACAAAACACTAGAAAGTTAAGTGGTAAATTGCACTGTTTAGTCAGAGCTATGGCTTCTAAGGCCAGGACATATATTTTCCACTGATGCAGAATGTCTCAAATCTCAGAGTTGGTTACTAAAAGAACAAAAGAAGGACAGAGAATAAAAGGGCCATAAGAAAGGTGAGGAATCCTCTAGATCATGTGTCAAATTCAAGGTCCGTCATGTCATTTTATGTGGCTTTCCAGATGTTGGACTATAACTTCGGTATTCATAATCATTAGACATGATTGCAGCTGATGGGAGTTGTGATACAGTAACATCTGGAAGGCACCAGTTTGTTCTGTTCAGACAGGAGAGTGGGATTTGGGTTTCGATACAAGGCTTTTGAGTATGATGTCTGACTTTAAAATGTTGTTTAACTTTTCTCCAACATCAGAGCCACCAGTGCTTTTGGGTTGCAATTCCCATCATCCCTAGTCTGCATGGTGAATTATCAAAAGTTATGAGAGTTGTAGTTCAAAAACATCTGAGGATCCAAATAGGGCAAAGACTAAATAGCACTGAGAACTATGTAAAAAAATGATAGTTGGCCCTTCGTATCCACAAATTCTCCAGCCCTTTGAAGGTTGATGTGGCCCTTGATAAAAGTGAATTTGACATCCCTACTCTAGATGGTGCTGGAAGGACTGCACATCCTATCAGCCCTAGCCAGCATAGGTAATGAATGGAATTTCAGACCAACATTTTGATAGCAGCACTTTCCTAACTCCTGGACAACAAAAAGGAAAGAGGAAAAATGAACTTCCAATAGATTTCTTCATTGTGAATACATAGGTCATCACAGAGGCAGCCTCAGCTGACACAACCCTTCCTTGAAGATGTCAGAAAGATATGCATCTTCTTAGTATGGCATTACACTGGGATTTATTTATTCTTCAATCTCAGGCGGAAAAGACAACATGCCCTTTACAGATTTCTGAGAGCGAGGTGAACGTTTCCTTTGTCATAACTTTTTGGCTGCTTCCCAAAATCATGGGGTGAGACGGAAAATAAATCATTCAAAGAAACAGAAGGTGAAGAAGCTGATACTGTAAAAAGAAAAATCAGCATTGCACTGTAGAACTCAGGGTCAAAAGTACATCAAGACAAAACTGTTATGGAAGTTGGCAATCAGAAAGGACTCTACAGCATTTAAGAGTCTGACAACTGATTACTGGTTCCTAACTAGTTAACCAGTCCTGTTGTTAGCACTGGCAGCAGTCTGTTTGGAGCTATAATGTGATATTATCAAGGCCAACTCTTCCAGGAAGACCTGGAAAATGACTGAAATCCATTAGACATCACAAAAAGAGGAGACCGTTTATTTAGAATTGGAAGGAAACGCACAATAAAGCCTCAGAATGATTTATTAAAGAAGCTGTAGGATATCCTTCCTCTTAAGCAACAGGACACACGGGTCAATTCTTATTTATTTATTTATTTATTTACAAAATTTCTACCCCGCCTTTCTCACCCGAGGGGACTCAAGGCGGCTTACAGAATTGGCAAAATTCAATGCCGATAATACAAACAACAGTAATAAAATAAAACAAATATTTTAACACCTAAATATAAAACAAATAAAAACAGTATACAAAATTTAAAACATAATATTGCTTAAGTCCATCCAATATTCTACATAAATCTGTTAGTAACAACATGCTGTGTTCTCAATGGACTTTGTACAAGATGCTTCAGTTGTATTCCACAGAAAGGAAAATCAGCCTGTTTAGCTAGCCTTGCAAATGCTGATTTATTATCAGTAAATGCTTGATTTGTGTGCCTATTTGTATTCCTATTTTATATAGCTACATACCTGGGGTCATATGGAGAAAGCTTAAGAAGCCTTGCACTAAACCAGTGGTTCCCAACCTTTTTTTGGCCAGGGACCCCTTGACCAGGGATTCGTTCTTAGACAAAGCCCTTCATACTGTGAGTAATCAAGTTCCATAATAATTGTGCTGTGGAGATCAAGACAGAGTTAGCTTATACATCTTTCGGTCCTGGCTAGAAATCAGAGTTGGGGCAGCAAGGAAGAGGATCTCTGAACTAACCAAGAAATCCACATCTGCTTTAAAAGATTACCCAGAAGATACATCAGTCTAATTTGGGGCAATGCCTGCCCTTGTACTGCTGCCCCAAGACACAGTGTTCCATAGTTGAGAAGGGCTCCTTTGAACAGAGGACCATTTCAGGGATTCAGGAGGCTGCAGCAGGGAGGCAGCGATAAAGATAAGCAGACCAAGCTACTTTCTACTGTCTTCATTTGGATATGACTCATAGAAAAAAAAACATGTGCAAAGGCTGTTAAGTGGAGTATTCCAAGTAGCAAGTAGGGGAAACAATATTAATGTGAGAGATTAAAATTTCTTCCTATCTCCTAAAAAACACAGAAGATCAATACTATTATCAATAACTACCCTCATTTGCATAGTTTTCCAATCAGTGGAAAATAGACTGCACGTGGCCATGCTTTCTAACCAAACCTTCCACAGAGCCCAGGGCAATCTTTGTGCAATATTGCTCTTTGGAGGGGAGGGATTTTTCTGCATATCACTTTTCCAACAAACAATGCAGCTTCCTAAATACATTTGCAAAAAAAGAGACACCAAGGTATGTATTTTTAATATATGATGATGGTGCAGATAGTTTCACGCCTCTAATAGGAAAGCGTATTACGCAGGAAGCAGCTTGAGCTCAGAGGTGTACAGAAGGTCCAAGCCCTGCAGAAAGAGACTGCTGTGAGTTAAGGATGAGAGGAAGCATTTCCCAGCTGTAATTTCATTTGATGCAAGCAATTTCTATTTGGAATCTGACACTGGATGGGAGCCAGTGACCTAGAATTAAAATATTTCATCTTCTGTCTCGCCCCCCTCCCTGTATCACCCACTGCACCTGCTAGAACAAGATTTAAAGTAATAGTCTGCCTGGAGTTGCCAGCAAATGGCACTTCATTGCTAAAGCTTTATTTCTAGGAAAGGTCTAGATCAGGTAAATCATCAGTAAGATTTCAGGGATGTTAGAAGTGTTTTGGTTTGAGCATAAAATCTCTCATGGGGTTTTTTATCTGCAGCCAAAAACACCCATTATTACCACAGAAGAATCACTAGTTGGGTGGCCAGAGTGAAAATTGGAGAGGGCTCCTATAGATGAGGGAATGGTCACAGATGTTGTTTGTTTGTTGTGTGACAAGCTGCTCCTGCTGAAATTCCCTCTTCTACACAGTCCTTAGATGTACAAACAATCCCCAACAGTTCCCTCTGCCAACCATTATCAGTGCTGCAGTATTTAACAGAAAATAGAAATGGGCACTGAGAAAAAGGGAAAGCAGCAATGACCTAAACTATTAGGGTTGTTCTTATTATTAGCTACATCACAGAGGTAAATGATCTAGGGCAGGGATCCTTAAACTTTTTAAGTGGAGGGCCAGTTCACGGTCCCTCAGATTGTTGGGGGCGGGGCGGACTATGATGAAATAGTCCAAAATTAGGATTGTTGTTGTGTGCCTTCAAGTCGTTTCAGACTTAGGTCAACCCTAAGTCTAAAGTTTAGGACAGGGGCCAGGTAAATGACCTTGGAGGACCGCATCCGGCGCACGGGCCATAGTTTGGGGACCCCTGATCTAGGGGATTCACAAAAGTGCAGGACTTCCATTAGCTAGTTGTTTTTGTAATATGTTTCATCACCCAGAAATGGAGTGAGGTATTTGTGGGATCTTTAGACTCATGAGTCCAAATAACATGTCTAGCTTTGGGATCTGTGTATACGCACATGAATATGAATGAGGAGGCAGGGCCGTAGCCAGAAAAAAATTTCGGGAGGGGTTTTGAAAATTTCGGGGGGGGGGGGGGTTTGAACCCCTAGCATATACCCCTCCCCGCTGCAAACCTGTCAATATCTGCTTGAGATAGTGCCTGGAGGGACTCTTAATGTTTTGCATCTCATAGACTTAGCATGGGGATTTGGTTAACCAGTTAAAATTCATGAGTAAACGAGATTTTTTTTATAACTTGAAAAATTTCAGGGGGGGGGGTTGAACCTCTAACCCCCCCCCCCTTGCTACAGGCCTGTAATGACATGTTGTCACTCTTCATCAGCAAAACATCTTGGTCTCACTCTGGTGAAGTGCAAATAAGGGAAGATAAGCAAGCATTCCCTTTCTATAGCTTCTCTGATAAAGAAAAAGAAGAAAAGAGAAAGTGCAAGAGCTCAGAGACAATAAGCAAAAAACATTTCAAGTTCCAAGCGGTAGAAAAGCTCCTTGCAGGTGGAATTTGTTGGCTTGGTAGTCAAGGCTCCTGCTGCAGGAAAGCATTCTGAAGTTGATCAAAATGGAGGTCAGAGGTTATGTCAGTTGAAAGGTCACTGAGCCATCTGCATTCATAAGGAGCACAGCTAATCTCACATCTAGTCCTACACACACACACACACACATACACAGAGCAAGGAGTATTAAGGGATTGCTAGGAACAAGAGGGAGGGGGTAGCCTACTCTCACACAAGGAGACAGAGGCCATGCACATATACACGTCCTACTGCCACAGACATTCCCTGCTGAGAAGTCTTTATTACAATAACTCGATAGCTCCCTCAACGATGCAAAATGGTGGACACTTTCTCTGTTCCCTCCAGCTCTTTCATCTCAATATGTGGCTACAGAGGAGCACTTGGTATCTGCTGTGGTTTGGGTTCCAGGATCTCCTGTAGACACCAAAATCCATGGACCGACCGGCTGTACTATGCTAGGCTTCCTGAGCAGAAAGATTTTCTGATTTCCTCGACATTTTCTCCTGCCATGCTTCCCTCCCGTTCACCCCAATTCACCTTCTCATAAATGAGATGCTAGCATGCTCTTTTTCTGTTTCTATATGTTGGCATTTTGTCTTGCCAAAGTACAGAGGGGAAGGGATGACTGCCTTCACTGGAGCACACAATTCCTTCCTCCGCCTGATGAAAACTAGGACAGATGGCATGGCTAGTATCCTTGTTTAATTGCATTACACCCTCACAGTATGTTCTGCAAAAAGTCCTCTGTCCTTTTGTCCACTGCAATATGTTCTGAGGAGGCGTGGAAAGATGCAACCCGGGGAGCACATTTGGAAGCAGGGGCAGCAAGAAGGGTAACTCTTAGGATGGGTGTCTGTTGGGATTTCCAAAAGGGTAGCTGTCTTAAGTCTATTGCAGCAAAACCCTGAAAAGTCGCCAGGCATCTTCAAGACAAATCTATGATAGTCTGAACTATTAGGAACTATAATCCATTTCATCATATTGTGACATGCGATCCAGATTTTCAGATATAAATACTGTATAATTGATCCTTTGTATCCACAGATTCCATTATCTCTAGTTTGAAAACATTTTTTAATAAAATCAAAATGGAAACCATGATTTTGCCATTTTATACACCATATTTTACTATGTTATTGTATATAATGGGACTCAAGCTTTCCCGCATTTGAGTATCCGTGTGGAGTCCTGGAATCAAACCACAGCAGATACCAAGGAGCCACTCTACTTGCTGTTGGAGGTACAGAATTATTGACTGTGAAGGCAGAAAGCACTGACACTGACAAACACTGGGGTGAATTTTAGAATTCAATGCCCCCTTAAAAGTAAAGAGTTTCACAAGCAGAACAAATGATTTTACAGTCCTGCGAAAACATCCAACAAATATAAACATGAACTAGACAAATAATTCAGAACACACTGTGTACACATATTTTCATAATGTCACCATTTGCATCTGCTGATTATTTACACCTTATTGTTAAAATGTATCTCAAGTCAAATTGAATTTGTTTAAATTTATAATGTTTACAGTATTTGCAGTACAGTAGAGTCTCACTTATCCAAGCCTCGCTTATCCAACGTTCTGGATTATCCAACGCATTTTTGTAGTCAATGTTTTCAATACATCGTGATATTTTGGTGCTAAATTCATAAATACAGTAATTACTACGTAGCATTACTGCATATCGAACTACTTTTTCTGTCAAATTTGTTGTATAACATGTTTTGGTGCTTACTTTGTAAAATCATAACCTAATTTGATGTTTAATAGGCTTCTCCTTAATCTCTCCTTATTAACCAACATATTCGCTTATCCAACGTTCTGCCGGCCCGTTTATGTTGGATAAGTGAGACTCTACTGTATTTGCAAAAACTTGCAGCACAAGCTGAAATCTACTAACTAATTCTCAGAACAAACATCTTTCTTTTGTAGTGATTTGGGGGGGGGGGAGTTACTATTGTATATTTGGGGGGGGAAAGGTTGCATTGAGACTTGTTCAGTGTTATGTTAGCCCTAATATTGAAAACAGGGCCTTGGGTTACACCCTTATCCCATAACTGAAGCCCCCACTCAAGATTACTAATTTCCCTGTTCATGTTGAAATGAGGTCAACTGAGCTCCCTCCCTTCCTACTACAGTTAGCCCTCCACATTCAGTAAGGTTAGGGGCACAGGACCCCCGTGAAAATGAAAAATCACAAATAAAGTACATGCTCTTTTTTACCTGAGAGAACACATCTCTAGGAATTTCTAGGCTTCCAGCATGACACTATGATCAACTGGAAGTTGCCCACAGAATTGCATTGGAGGACCTAAGGATTCCTAGAGAGGTGTTATCTCCAGAAATCTTTTGCTTTTCCAGCATGGCTAGAGGAAATAAATCTAGATTTTTCTAGAGAGAATTTTTTAAATCAAAGCTGTGTATAATCAAATTCACAAAAGCCAAAATTGCAAATATGGAGAGATGACTGTACTTTGTTCTTTTACTTGTTTACCGTTTCAGTAACACCCAATGAAGTCAGTGGAACTTACTTTGAATAAATATTTACTTCTTTAGATCAAGATCAATTATTCCTAAACTGTGACTTATGAGGCCATATCAAAATTAGTATGAAAGCCAATTTATTTACTCTGATGTGGCTATATTGGTTATATAGTTTGAATACAAACCATTACAGAATTCTCTTCTGCAAACATCTTTACGGACAAAGATTATGCACAAACCCAGCAACACATGCCTACTACAAAGAACTTTTTAGTACAGTACCGTACAGTTGTGGGGAAATTGCTGATTTTATCTTGAATGTTTTAAGCAATCATCCACACAGTGGTCATAACCAAGAAAGGTCTATTTGTTGTCTAAGGCTTTCATGGCCGGGATCACAGGGTTGTTGTATGTTTTCCAGGCTATATGGCCATGTTCCAGAAGTATTCTCTCCTGACCACCTTGCATATACAATTCTCATGGCCGTTGTTAAATAACTAAGGATGTCTTTGTTTTTCTCCAATTTCATAACTGTAATTCGTTCTTGTAAGATTTTCTGGATAGCATCGTGGACTTTTTTCCAGTATTTTCTTGCTTTAGGACAATTCTACAACATGTGGAGGAAGGTGCCTTTTTCAGTTTTACACTTCCAGCACATTGTGTCTAGATTTTTATAGCATTTCGCCAGTTTTTCCAGAGTGATGTACCATTGATATTGCATTTTATACCAATTCTCCTGTAATTCATATGAGTAAATATATTTTAGTTTAGAGTTCCAAATTTTTCCCATTCACTTAATTCTATAGTATGTCCTACATATTGGACCCATTTCACCATAAATTATTTGTTTCTTTTTCCTTTGACCACTCTAGTAGTTTTTTTAATAGATTTTGGAAATAATTTTATTTTGTGTTTGTATTAATTTGTCCCATAGAGTTTTCCCCCTCATAAATCCTCTTTTCTTGTTCATATTATGTTTTCTAATTTGTCTATATTGAAACCAGGATATGTATTCATATAATTCTTTTAGTTTTCTTGTGTTTTTATTGTGTGGTTCTCGTTCTGTTTTCTGATTATTTCCTTGTAAGAGGGCCATTTTTCCCCTCTGGTCTCTCTTCTTTTACATGCTTCTAATGGGAAAACCCATAATGGGGTTTTATTGTAAAAAATAATCTTTGTATCTTTCCCAGACCTTAATTAAGGCCTCTCTAAAGAAGTGGTTTGTAATTTTTTTCCTTTTTCCTTTTGTCGTACCAGACATAGGCATGCCACCCTTGTCTAAGACTGGATCCTTCCAGGGTAAGAAGTTTTTGTTTCCTGAGAGTTGTCCAGTCTCTTACCCAGTCCAGAGTGCATGCTTCAAAATATAATTTTAAGTTTGGAAGACCTGGGCCTCCTCTGCTCTTGTCCTCTGTTAGGTTCGAAAATTTAATCCTCGCTTTCTTCTCTGCCCAGATGAATCTTGACAAATCTGTGTTCCAGGTTTTGAAGGTTTGGTTATTTCTTAAAATTGGTAGCGTTTGAAAAAGATACAACATTTTTGGTAATATGGTCATTTTAATTGCTGCCTAGTAATGATAATCCTAATTTCTTCCAATTTTCTAAATCTTTCTTTATTTCTCTCCATTTTGTTTCGTAATTATTTTTAGTAGTTGCGAATTTGTTGCTGTTATATTAATTCCTAGGTATTTTAATTTGTTGGTGATTTGTATTCCGGATGTCTTTTAAAGTTTCTTGGTTTGGTTTGGATATACTTTTTGTTAATATCATTATTTTCTTCTTATGCATTTTAAAACCCAACACTCTAGCAAATTATTTGATTTTGTATAACCAGCGATTGATGTTTTCTATTGGGTTTTCAATTATACAAATAAAGTCATCTGTGAAGGCCTGAACTTTGAAGTGTGTTTTCTTTATCCTCGTTCCTTTCAAGTTATTATCTTCTCTGATATCTTTGAGTAAGGTTTCCAACGCTAATATAACTAATAGGGGGGATAGGGGGCAGCCCTGCCTTGTTCCCCTATTTATTTTTATACTTTTGGTAGAGTGGACATTGATTGTTGTCCTTGCTCCCCCTCGATGGATTGTCAACCTTGACGTGGTGAGGGGGCTTGTGTGTTCCAATGAACCTGAGGGCACAACCACTGGGGTCATGCACTCCCAAGAGTGGCCACAGGGGAGGATCCAGACCAAGAACAATCCGATGACCCTAAGACCTCAATGGTGGAGCAGGCGGAGGATAACATGGTACATGTTACAACGGCTGTGAAGACGGAAGAAGGCTGCAACAGACTGAGAAGCCACTCTCGTTGTGTTAATCACACCACTGATGGGACCTCAATCTGTGAAGACTGTGTTGACCAGCCATGCACCGACCTCCGCACATTAAAAAAAATCACGCACAGGTGTCTTCCAAGAAATGGAGGACCATCATCCTCGAACTACGAGGGATCGCCTAAGTAAAGTAAGTATTATCCTTGCTTCTTGTTTGTTATATATTGATTTTTTGGCGCTAGTAAACTGATAACCCATATCTAGTTCTTCAATGAGTGATATGAAAAAGTCCCAATTTAATCTATCAAACGCTTTTTCTGCGTCGATTGCCAGTAATGCCATTTCTTTTTTGGTTATTTTTGTCATAGTACTCAATTAGATTAATTATAGTTCTAATGGGGTTGTTGTATGTTTTCTGGGCTGTATGGCCATGTCCTAGAAGTATTCTCTCCTGACATTTCACCCACATCTATGGCAGGCATCCTCAGAGGTTGTGAGGTTCTAATATATAGTTCTAATGTTTTCTTTAATATGTCATTGGGGCAAAAAGCCTGTTTGGTCCTCATGAATCCATTCTTTCAAGAAAATCTTTAGCCATTCCGCTATGATATTTGTAAAAAGTTTATAATCCATGCTTAGTAGGGATATGGGCCTGTAGTTTTTCACATCAGCAGGGTTTGAATACTCTTTATGTATCATACTGATGTTTGCTGATTTCCAGGAGTCCAGGATCTTTTTCCAAATTAGAGCCTCGTTCATTACTCTTTTTAGATAGGGAGTTAATTCTTTTGCCATAGTTTTATAGTATTGAGTAGTAGAGCCATCTGGGCCAGGGGCCTTGCTGTTATCCATTTTTAATTGCTTTATTAATCTCCTCCTTGGTGATTTCTTTGTTGAGGGCTTCTCTGTGTTGATCCGATATTTTTCTGTATTTTTTGTCTACCTAAATACGTCAATATATCCTCTTTTCTTATTTGTTCTTTTGTGTATAATTTCTTATAATATTTGTTGAATTGGTCGAGGATATCCTTATCAGTGGTATATATACTCTCTTCATCGTGGATCTCTGTGATATGTTGGTGTTGCCTTTTCTTTCGAAGTTTCCTAGCAAGCCATTTTCCAGATTTGTTTGCATTACGAAAGTTGTATTGCTGTATGTATTTTAGTTGTTTGGCTAGTTGATCTGTTTCTAGGATATCTCTTTGTTTTTTCAGAAGCTATAGATCTTGTTTGGCTTCTACATTGTTCGGGTCCTTTTTTAATTCCCCTTCCAATTTTTCTATGACAGTCTCTATTTTATTTATGTCTTCCTTTGCTAATTTATTTTTGAATTAGATGTCCCCTCATCACTACCTTGCTGGCATCCCATATGGTTCTTATTGATGTTTCTGGTATATCGTTCAAAATAAAAAAAGTCTTTAAATAGTTCCTTATATTTTAGTATGTCTTTCTCAGATTTTAACAAATTCTCATTTAATCTCCATCGAAAAGATCTTTGTACCTTATTTAATGTTAATTCAACTGGGCAATGATCTGAGTGCCAGCGCGGAAGTATTTTATTTTTTTAACTTTTATTGCCAAGGTACTGGATATCCAAACCATATCAATTCTGAAAACCTTCTTACTCCCTTCCCCATGCCACCCCCAACCCCCCCCCCATACCCACACCACTTCCCTATACCCTATCAGTCTCTTCCCCATGCTTTTAGCATTTTCTTTTTAACTCAATAAAAATATTTTTTAAAAATGAATATGGTTGAATGATAACTCTCTAATGCCAAGGTCAATCACCCGCAAAACCTGTCAGTATTCAGTTGGCCATGTTGGGTCTGTGTGCCAAGTTTGGTTCAGATCCGTCATCTGCTGGGTTCAGTATTCTCTGGATAAGGGTGAACTACAACTCCCAGATTCCCAGGGCAATCACCCCGAAACCGTGCCAGTATTCACAGTTGGCCTTGTTGGGTCTGTGTGCCAAGTTTGGCTCATATCCATCACTTGCTGGGTTCAGTGTTCTCTGAATATAGTTGAACTGTAACTCTTTGATGCCAAGGTCAACACCTGCAAAGCCTGCCAGTTGGCCATGTTGGGTCTGTATGCCAAGTTTGGTCCAAGTCCATCACTTGCTGGGTTCAGTGTTCTCTGAATATGGGTGAACTATAAATATCTGATCTCCCCTAGTTGGCAGCGTTGGGTCTGTGTGCCAATTTGGTCCAGATCTGTCATTGGTGAGGTTCAGAGGGCTCATGGAATACAGGTGAACTGTAACTCCCTGAGATAAAGGGCAATCAACCAGTATTCACAGCTGACCATGTTGAAAATGTGTGCCAAGTTTGGTTCAGATCCTTCATCACATGAGTTCAGTGTTCTGTGAATACAGGTGAATTATAATTCCTGGATGTCAAGGTCAATCACCCCCAAACCCTGCCAATATGCAAATTTAGCCATGTTGGGTCTGTGTGTCAAGTTAGTTCGAGGTCCATCGTTGGTGTGGTTCGGAGTGCTCTTAGATTGCAAATGAACTATACATCCCAGTCCCTACAACTCTTATAAATCATGGTGAATTCTTCCCAAACCTCTCCAGTATGTTCAGTTAGTGATCAATTCTTCTGTTTGCTGTGTGCCATAGGAAAGGGTAGGAAAGGGTTAAGGGTGAGGCAGTAGGCGGTGTCATGCAAATAGCGAGAGAAAGGAACACTGAGATGTACACTGAGATGTACTCGCTGTAACGTCCTGGGAGGGAGTGACTTGGTGGTTCCGCAGCACTGAGAACTATAGCCTGTTTGTGGAGGTCGGAGGCTGTCTGTGTGAGCGGACACCCATGCCACATACACACATACAGATTTTCACTTTTATTATGTGTATAGATATAGATTTACTGTATTTCTTTCATTTAAACACCACTTTTCTCACAAAAGGGAATAAATTAAAACCTAATTCATTATTTCTTTGATTCTAAGATGCCATCAATTTTTAAGATACACACCAAAACAAAAAGAGGCTTGATTTTAAGAAAAAATAAATTTCTTAGAATATATTTTAGAATTTTTTAGAAATGTATTAAACATTTAACTCATGTCAAAATGCAGCTGCAATCAATCACTGCAATGAATCACTCTGACCAGGAGGTCATGAGTTCGAGCCCGCTCGGAGCCTATGTTTGTTTGTCTTTGTTCTATGTTAAAAAGGCATTGAATGTTTGCCTATATGTGTAATGTGATCCGCCCTGAGTCCCCTTCGGGGTGAGAAGGGCGGAATATAAATGCTGTAAATAAATAAATAATAATAAATACACAATAATTTTCCGTTTCAATGCGGCTTCGTAGTGCGATCTATTGAACATTTTGATGAGCCATTAGGGATCAAAATGAATGAAATACAGTAACTCAACTTTTTACGTAAGTGGTTTCAAAGATACAACTGAAACTTCATAGCTGTCCCTGAGTAAGCTATACTTGCAAAGTGTGCCACTTTATTTGATAATGGAATCACCAGAGCCAGGCGGAGCGACAACAGTCAAAATTGGAAATTGGGTTTCTCTGTTAAAAAAAAAAAGTGTGGTGCCATCTGCAAGGCTTAGAAAAATCTGGGAACAAACCCCTGCAATTCTAAGATGCACCTATTATTCTAAGATGCCCCCTATTTTGAGAGATGTTTGCATGGGGAAAAGTGCTTCTTAGAATCAAAGAAATATGTAATTAAAATTTTAAAACTTTAAAAAACTATTAAGACAGTATATAATCACCCAAAAGGCATGAAAAATAAGAATATAATGCACCATTGCAGTAAGAAACTTTCCTAAGGTAAATTACACATTAAAAGCCCATTTAAGCCAAAGGTCTGCCTGCTGGGCAAAGGAAATCAGGGAAGGTGTCAGCCTAGCCTCTCAAGGAAGGGAATTCCAGAGTGGGAGCAGCCACCTAGACCAAATTATAAAATATAAACAGCAAAGGAGTCTGCATGAATATAACATGAACTTTTCCCCACTTCATCCTCACAACAACCCAAGAAGGCAGGGTACGGTTGAAAAAGATGGACTCACCCTAGTTCACTGAATGAGTTCAATGGCCCAGCAGACACTAGAACTCAAATCTCCCAAATCCTAGTCCATTACTCAAATCAGTTTTGTTTTACTTCTGAAATGTTATTTTTTTCAAAACATGTGGAGGTTATCTCACAAGACTACCATGTTGCAAACAAACTATGAATAGGAACAGAATATTCTCATAACATTCATTCCCAACACAGGAAAATATATTCTGCTGCATTGTTTCTTGATACTAGAGTGCAGAGGCTCTTTGGCATCTCACATCCCTACTCTTGGATTAGAAAGTGATAAATTCTCTCCAAAAATATCTGCCTAAAATAAAATCTGTACTGCTTTGTTACAGTGTATTATTATCAATACAGTCAATGTACATAACAACACAGCACACATGTATATTAGGTCAATTTGTAAGTCTTTGTATTTTGCAATCTTTTCCAGCTCTTTGTCCTCTACTCTACTGTTTCCTGGTGCTGCAATGTCTATACTAAAAACATGTTTCTTCTCCACAACCATTTTATCTGGTAAGTTATGTGGCAGGTGTTATTATATTATTATCAATCATCATCACCACCACTACATTACCTTTCAAAATGTACAAAATCAATAGGCACTGTGCAAAACCTGAAGAGAAGAAAAAAGGATGGAAATAATGTCAACAGTGTGTTCTACCAGATTGAGACCTGTCACTCAAGAATGCTCTTGAAGAAAAATATATATATGGGCCCTAGTGCCTTTTTTATTTTGTTCTAGGAGATTTCTCTCCCTTCTTTTACAAAGCACAAGGAAAAATTGAAGCAGACGTTGCCTCCAGGCTTGCAATCACAGGGATTTTGTGGCCTCGTCAGATGTTCCTCAATTGCCTAGCCAGAAAAACCAGAGGAGAGATTATGGAAATTGCAGTCCAGAAACATCTGGGTCACCTGCTCACCCATGGCTTGGTTCAATCCGTTGCAGGAAAACATCAAGGGTAACTTTAACAGTCTTTAAAAGAAACAGAGAAGGATGTGGGGAAACAATAACAATGCCATGTGCGACTCACGACTCATGGGGAGAGTAGGTCCTGGGCTTTTTCTTGAAATTAGTACATATGGCTGCTGTGGTGTTTACTTTCCTATGTTTCCTATGAATAATCTAGTCACTATCATTGCCTGCTGAGGACTCTGAGAACTGTAGTCTAAAAGGGTAATATTGATAGGCTCCACAAGCACGGCCCAAGGAATGTCTGTTCTTGTTAAGAGTGATGTCAACAGGAAGCAAAAATGCCCTAGAAAGGCAAAAGGTCAAAAATGACCAGCAACAAATACACTGCTTCTCCTAGTGAATTTATTTAAACCTTGACAACGTAAATGGTTTCCCCCCACACCCTGCCTACAAGCACAGGATCTAAGTGCTCTGGCCACATTTTTACAATGGTATTCTGTCCTCAGAAGCAGTCAGCTGACCTTTGCTCTCCCTGCACTCTGCCAAACCTTACTGCAAAAGCAGCTGCCTTCCTTCCTTCTCCTCCCTTGAAGAACAAGTGTGGTGTGATCGTGTATGCGTCACTCCCTTCCTCCATTTTATACACATATAGAGAGAATGAGCAATAGATTTCATTCAAATACAGAACCTCATGTGCTTAGAAATCCAATTCAGCCTTTTATCTTTTTAGGGAAGTGCATTTTCAGTTTTTACTCAGGAAACCACTGAGAACAGGATGCCTGTTGGTCATCTGGTAGGAGCAGATGAGCCAAGCAAATATGCCTATCTCCCACTCTTTCAACTGAAATATACACTCAAACTTATACATTAGCAAAAGCAGCACATGAATTTGCCTTTTATGTGGCTATATTACAGTCTGTGTAGAATACAGTAGGTATTCTATGTTCAGATTTCTGGCTAGGATACTGCAACTCATCAGATGACCAGGACAAAAGTTTTTGAATAGGAAAAAAAAAACTACAGTGAGAGCTTGGGGAAAGTTTCAACTCCAATTATCTTACAACCCTCAGTAGATCAAGCAGGCTGGGAATTACAAATGGGAAAAAACCTTTTCCAAATTACAATTATAATCTGATTACACCCAAACCATTCTAAATATAAACCACCACCCTAATTTATAATACACAAAACACCCATTCACACAGAAAGAAGCAGCAGCATGTTCAGGAAATACAGAACTGAGAGATAGGGGAAGTTTTCACACTGCACAATTATAAATCTTTAATTGTCATGGCAACATCCTATAGAATCCAAGGGTTTGTAGTTCGGCCAGAGGCATCACAGAAGCTATCTGGAGGAGAACACTGAAAGATCTTCTCTAAACTGCAGATTCCTGGATTCCATAGGGTAGAACTATAGCAATTAAAGTAAAATCATAGTACTATAATTGGGCAGTATGAAGGGCCCAGGAACATACTGCAGAATCACAGAACTATGAAGTTGGAAGAGGCCACATGGGCTATCTAGTCCAACCCCCTGCCATGCAGGAAAAGCACAAAGTACATCTGACAGATGGCTATCCAACCTCTGTTTAAAAGCTTTCAAAGGAGGAGCCTCCACAATAGCCAAGGCAGAGAGTTCCATGGTTGAACAGTTCTTATGGTCGGAAAGTTCTTCCTAATGTTTAGGTGGAATCTCCTTTCCTGTAATTTGAACCCATTGCTCCGAGTCCTAGTCTCCAGGGCAGCAGAAAACAAGCCTGTTTCCACTTCCTTATGACAGCTTTTCAAATATTTATACATGGCTATCATATCTTCTCTTCTGTAGGCTAAACAGACCCAGTTCTTTAAGCTACTCATCAAAGGGCAGGCATGGGCAAACTTTGGCCCTCCAGGTGTTTTAGACAAGCACAATTCTTAACAGCAGGTCCGGAATTGTGGGAGTTGTAGTCCAAAACACTTGGAGGGCCAAAGTTTGCCCATGCATGTCATAGGGCATGGTATTCAGACCTTTGATCATTTTAGTCACCTTCCTCTGGATACCTTCCAGCTTGTCAATATATCTCTAAATTGAACACAGTACTCCAGGTGAGGTCTGACCAAAGCAGAAAAGAAAGGTACCATTACTTCCCTTAATCAAGACATTATACTTCTTTTGGTGCAATGCAAAATCCCATTGACTTTTTAGCTGCTGCATCTCACTGTTGGTTCATGTTCAAGTTGTTGTCCATGAAGACTCCCAAGATCTTTTTCACATGGACTGTTGTCAAGCCAGGCGTCACCTAACCTGTATCTTTGCATTTCATTTCGTTTTTTTCTTTTTTACTTAAGTGTAGTATCTTACATTTCTCCTTCTTGAAATTCATTTTGTTAACTTTAGCCCAACTCTCTCTTAAGGCGGTTTTGAATTCTGATCCTATTTTCTGGAGTATTATCTATCCTTCCCAATTTGGTGTCATCTGCAACTTGATAAGCATGCCCTCTAAACCTTCATCCCAGTCATGAATAAAGAACAGCACTGGGCCCAAGACTGAACCCTGCAGCACCCCTTTCCTCTTTCCAGGATGAAGAGGAACTTTTGATAAGCACCCTTTGGGTTCAGTCGCTTAACCAATTACAAATCCACGTAACAGTAGTAGTGTCTAGCCCACATTTTATTAGTTTGTTTGAAAGAAGATCATGGGAGACCTTGTCAAAGGCCTAACTGAAATCAAGATATGCTACATCCACAGCATTCCTTGCATCTACCAACAGATAAAAGACATAATACAAAAGGAAAAGTAGATAGGTCTGGAAGAGAGGAAGGGTGGGAAAACCAAAGCTAGTTACAAATTAGTAAAGTTAAATATTTTACTAATATATAACTATGTCACAGCAAACTCTGTGAACAACACTGGGCTTAGGTGTTGGGAATCATAAATTTTGACAGTTCATTTTGTGTGTGTGGCTATCTATTTTTAGGAATTGTGACATGATTAAATTAAATGACCTAATGAAAGGACACTCAGGAAAAACAGCAAGTACAGTTATTTGACAGTGGAATACGCTGCTGCCTCGGAGCGTGAAAGAGTCTCCTACTGTGTGGGATATTAAGCAGAGGCTGGATGTCCCTATGTTAGGTGTGCTTTGACTGGGTATTCCTGCTTGCAGAATGGGATTGGACTGGATGACCCGTATAGTTTCTTCCAACTCAATGATTCTATTATTATTCTATGGGTGAACCCTATTCAGTCTTTGCAACTGCAGTAGATCCCATGCCTTTTTACTTTGTTCTGCTGATAATAACAAAAACATCAGGATATTCAGGAAGCAGCTGGAAAAGAAGATAGATCAAGGTACACTTTTTTTCAGCACTGAGCAACTAGGTAGTGAAAAGCCTGGAGTCATTCTACTGTATTAAGTAAACCATTGATAAACTAGCCCTTCCAATACAAAGCATGAGTTGTTGTGAACTATGACCAGCTCCGAGCAGCACATCTTGAAAGATCAGACGCAACATCTCTGGCTGACAGCCCATTCGGAAACACAAGTCAAAGCGCTGGTGCTTATGTTTAAATCTCCAAATAGCTTGATAGACTGGCTGCTTCCTTGTTTTTATTCAATTGTGAGCTGTTCTGAATTTTCTTATAGAAGGATGGGGTAAATCGTTATATACCACAAAATTTTGCTCTTATACATACATACACAGACACACAGTTCCTCAAAAGTGACACCTTGTCTTTTTGAAACATTACAGTTGGCCCTCCGTATCCACATATTCTATATCCATGGATTCTACCACCTATGGCTTGATTTTTTTTTAATTCTCAAAAGCAAACCTTGATTTTACCATTTTATATAAGGGCCACAATTTTACTACACCATTGTATACAATGGAATTTAAGCCACCACATATTTTGGTATCAATGGGGGGAAGGGGTGTCTTGGAATCAAGCCCCAGATGATATTAAGGGGCCATTGTACTTCCCTCTAGTATAGGTGCCATGTTAAAATGACTAATTAATCCAATAAAAGTATAACACCCATTATTCTTCATTTCATTCAGTTTTTAAAGAAAACACACATCACATTATAGTATGATCAATAAATTAATGGGCCAATCAAATTCAGAATTCCGGAACAAGAAGGAAGAGAATTGAGATAAGTGCTTTCCTTTAAAATTGCACCTTCCATTTTTAAAATCCCAAACAATTAAGTACAAGATATTTCATCATTTTCCTTTATACTAAAGGTCAACCATGAAAAAGACATCTAGACATAGAGTATTATCTATTATTGTCGCCTTCAACATCTCCAATTCAATGTTTATGAATCACACATTACACTTAATTGAGAATAAGTCTCACTGAATACGTAGATGCATTCATTCAAATAAAACATGCCTAAGATTATGCTCTAAATGGCCTGTTTAAATCTTCTTTAATCAGTCCTATGCCATTCTGTGGAAATAGTATGCTGATTTAACAATGGGAATCTAAGAGACTGTGGGTCTTTTGGGTGCAAATGTGGCTGCCAGGTTGCTGAAAGGCCAGAAAGTGGATCAGAAGTCACCAGTGATAAGAGAATGCATGGTGTTTCGAATGAGATAAAATACAACAACATTATGCCTTTAAAAAAGGAGGAAGAGGCAGGAACTCCTAAGCAACATAGAAGAGAGCAAAGGAAATCTTTGAATCTCTCAGAAGGAAGTGTAATTAAGATAGGTGGGGCAGATGAGAATTGTTTACCAGAGGGCTTGTGTTCAGTGTTTGTTTTTAATTCCTGAATTGACTGTTTTAAAGATTTTTTTTTAACCTTTTTAATTGCATTTTATCCTTTAATTCAGAAAGGAATTGTTTTAATTTTGCAATGAGATCCATTCTATTTTATTATTTACTTCTTGCTTGTTTTCAACTGCATTGTTCCTTTAAGTAAGTGGTTCTCAACCTGTGGATCCCCATGTGTTTTGGCCTACAACTCCCAGAAATCCCAGCCAGTTTACCAGCTGTTAGGATTTCTGGGAGTTGAAGGCCAAAATATCTGGGGACCCACAGGTCGAGACCACTGTTTTAAGTTATGAGCCACTTTGAATCCCAATCAATGGGGGAAGCATGAAATAAATATTTTAATTAATTAATCCTCTTGATAAAGTTGATAAACCTATACAGCAGAGGAAAAAGAGAGGGAGAATAGATCGGTGACTAATAAGACTTGGGGTGCATCTACACTGTACAATTAATGCAGTGTGTCACCACTTTAACTTTCATGCTATGGAATTAAGGGGAATGTAGTTTTACAAGGTCTTTAACTTTTCTGCCAAAGAGGGGTGGTACTTCACCAAAATATAGCTCTCATGACCCCATAGGACTGATGCAATTGAGAATCTCATGAATTTCAAGATGCAAGACTTCCGCAAAATCACAAAAAATAACAAGAATATGGTGTTGAGAAGAATTCTCAGCTCTTACATGGGATACAAAAGAGAAGAGATGTCAGCTATTACAAGAGCCCAGTCTCAATATTAAGAGATTTTTTTTAGGGCTGATTCTTCACTTATGCAGTAAATATAAGTGCTGTATTATAGACTAGTGTTTTCCTCAGAAAGCACTTGAAACATGAATGGTTTGTTTAGCAGGAACAGAGCACTCTGGTTTCAGAGTGAGAAAAATGCTGTGAAAACAGTACTTGTGTTTTCACGGTTTCCAGAAGTCAGCAGACACATGAAATATATCACATGTTAATATACACTGTCATATGGCATCACAATTCAGGAAGGATATTGACAAGCTAGAATGTGTCCAGAGAAGGGCAACCAAAATTACCAAGGATGTGGAAACCAAGCCCTATTCAGACTGGCTGAGGGAGCTGGAGATGTTTAGCTTGGAGAAAAGAAGGCTGAGAGGGGAACAAGATAATCATGTTCAAATATTTCAAAGGATGTCACATTGAGGAGGGGGCAAACTTGTTTTCTGCTGCTCTGGAAACTAGAACACAATGAAGCAGTGGGTTGAAATGGCAGGAAAAAGAGATTCCACCTAAACCTTAGGAAGAACGTCCTGACAGACCTGTTCAGCAACGGAATAAGCTGTATTGGAGTGTGGTGGAGTCCCCTTTCTCTGGAGGTTTTTAAGCAGAGGGTAGATGGCCATCTTTGAAGAGTGATTTGATTGTGTTTACCTGAATGTCAGGGAGTTGGACTGGATGGCCCTTGTGATCTCTTCTGAATCTATGATTCTATGTTAGATGGACTACACTATTGTAAAGCCAGGGATTTCTATCAGATTTAGAGAACTCTAAAATAAGTAAGATTAAGGGAAATGGCAGGACTCTTTTAGTTGGATGCATTTAAGTAAAGGATGGTTGGCTCACTCCAAGGGAGGATGGTTGTGTCACCCATCATAGAGCCTACATTATGTAGGTGTTGCCTTTCCAAGGTTCTTGAACTTTATACTTTATTCAAGAAAGCACTGCCTAAAGGAAAACCTCATCTTAGTGTACAATCTGTCCTGTCCAATTATATCTCCAAATGCAGTTTGAATTGGTACCACCCAAAAATACTGTTGTAATATAATCTGGGGTGTGTATTGATGTGGTCACAGCCAAAAGCTGACTCTAGAGTTCACAACCAAGCAGGAAATGGGCATCTGTTTCCTACCACAGCATCTGAAACCAGCCATGTCAGAATGAAATACAACTATGCCCAAGAGAGCAGGAATAAGCTACATGCTAGAGTCGTTTATCCTTTACCATTTCCTAGCACGAGCCCTTTCTTCAGGAAAAACATTCACAAGCTATTGTCCAAAAACATAGCACCCCCAACAAGACCTCCTCCTGTGGCTTGCATGTCCTCTCACTGTCCATTTGGGACTTGAGTCTGCGAAGGAATAAAAATAAAATTAATCTCCTTCTCTCTCCCAAGCGTTTTATCTTCTCTTCCCCCAGCTGATGGCTTTATAATCCTGACTAAATCCCTGTCACTCTTTCCCTCCCCTTTGCCCTACCCCCAGCTCTTCTGAATCATGAGCAGAGAAAACAAACCGCAATCCCATACATTGCTATGGTGGACATTCCCCTAAAATCGGCAAACGGGGGAAATGGCTGCCTGGCTGACAGCACAAGTTTTCCCACAGTCAAGGGGCCTTGCTTGTGTCACTCCTGTGCTTTAGCAAAACAAAACAACATCTCAGAGTATTCAATTACGTGCCGGGGAATGCAACAAAACAATCTAGACTCAAGACTATATGTGGTCTTCCAAGGATTATGTAGGCCCAAACAAAGGCCTTCCCTTTAAAACGAACCATAACAGGATGAATTTTTTAAAAGACAGACAATACCTCAGGCTTAGAAACCTGCACTGGCCTACACTGGAATTTCAAAGGCAGGCCATGGTGACAGCTTGAGGAAATTACATAGTTTAACTACAACTTCCAGTATCCTCACAGAACCCTGGCCAGTAGTCAGGTTGTCTGGGCTGCCTCTGGGCAGTGCAATCCCAAAAATACAGCCTAAAGCCCTGGCCTATGACTGCCCATTATACTCTAGGCCACATCCAGGCTTCCAGATGGAGGCCTCCTAACACTGCAGTTAAAAGCTGTTACACAACTATCCAATCTTTACCTTATTAATGGATTTTCAGAAGTAATAAAAAGAATTAAATGTTGAGAAAACAGACAAGGTTTGCAAGTGACATCTAAGTAAAATTTTCCCAATAAAATTACATGAAATAAGCAATGAAAAAAACACCAAAAAGTCACCTGGAACACCTCTCAACCAAACAAATAAGAAAATATCTAGATGAGGAAAGATCCCATAATTCACTTCTGCCTCCACAAAGAGAGCATTTCATTATTTCAGAAACTAGCTTTAGAACAGGTGGAAGAAATGAAGTATCATTCTCTTGGGTCCTATTTGGTTCAAAGCGAGAGTTTAAACAAGGCCTTTATTAGAAACAGACGTACTATACTGTTCTAAGGAAAACTACGAAAGGGTTACAGTGGAGTCCTTCATTTGCTTAGAGTGAAGGCAAATACCAGGGCAGAACAAGGCAGGATTAGGAAAGACAATCCTTGAAGCAGCACCTGAAACTCTTCAGCTTTCAGGTGCCTGTTATGCCACTTCTGAATCTGGTTACACATCCCTGCAAGGAACACCGCTCCAGCCCTGCTACTAGTTCTTACACTATATTGACAAACGTCAAAATGATCTAAGAGTAAATAATTGCCTGATTCACTAAGCAGCCAAGACAAAGTTCCAGTGCTAGCCATTGAAACTGACACGACAGATAAGCGAAAATGAGCCTAAGGTGCTTCCAAGTGAAAACATTCACCTTGCAATCACCCTGCTCCAAACTCAGAATTTCAAAAGCCTGATAAAAATGATTTCCATTTGTAACCCACCTTTGTTACCCCTCTGACTGATTCATTCAGGAAGAAAAGACACAGCACCTGTATAATGCCTTTTGACTTATTTATGGTACTAGGAGCTGGTCCTTGAATACATCCTTGGCTCTACGCATTTAATAAATACACTTCTTTCTCCATCTCCCAAAAGCTTAGGACATTTTCTAATGATAGTGTGTGTGTGTGTGTGTGTGTGTGTGTACACAGGACCATAGCAGGGGCGGGGGGGATGATTTAAGAGTTCAAACCCCCCACAAAATGTGTCAGGTTAAAAATAATCTAGTTTACTCATGAATTTTAACTGGTTAACCAATTCATGAGTAAGCCAGGTGTTTTTTAACTTGACATTTGGAAGGGGTGAGCACTTAACCCCGCCTCCTCTAGCTACTGCTCTGTATGTATATGTGTGTGTATGTGTGTGGAGATATATATACACACACACACACACACACACTGTATATACTCTGTGTGTGTGTGTGTGTGTGTGTATATATCTGCAATATCCACAACATAGTGAGGTAGCTTTTATCCCAAAGCCCCAGCATACAGAAAATGAGATTTTATAGGTCTTCTTCATGCAGAGAATTCTAAGAAAAATTGAAAGATACTAGATTGAGAAATCTGATTTAACAGAACATCCTGATGGAGAAAGGTATTTCATGTGTGTATATGTTTCGGAGAGAAAAGCATGCACGTGTCCCGAATAGTTTTACAACTCATCATGCAACCATAATGGGATCAGTTGATAACCTGCCCCTGAATATCTCTTCAGAATCTTATCAAGCATATTTCATCAGAGCAATCGGTCTTCTTTAATAGACAAAGTACTTGATAACTAAATGCATCTTTAAAAATCAAGTTGTCTTCTCTATTTGCTTTTGTAGCAACCAGTTTATTTTCCTTTTGATGGAATGAGAAAAATCCATAAGGTTTAACAGTATTTCTCTTTTGAGTGGCTCCAAGGTCCATCTATGAAATGTCATACAGTGAGTGGGCCCTTGATATAACTACTAAGGGCTCTTCTACACAGTTATATAACTTAGAACATCAAGGCAGAAAATACCACAATATCTGCTTCGAAATGGGTTACCTGAATCCACACTGCCATGTATTTCAGTTCAAAGCAGAAAATGTGGGATTTGATTCAGCTGTGTAGAAGGGGTCTAAGATTTTCTTCCAAGACTCTCTTTAAACACCATAAGCTGTGGATGCTGAAGTCCCATTCCACACAATGGAATAGTAAAATGTTGTCCTGGAGTCCTGGACATAAATTGTCCAAAAGGTTTGCCTTTCAAAATTTTGGAAGTGATGAAAATTTTCAACTCATACATGGTTGAATCCGTGGACACGTAAGGTCAACTATTTATCAGCTTTGCTCTTATTTAGAACTTTACCCTCCCACAGTTCACAATACTGCTGCTTTCCAACCTAACTCAATGAGTCATTTTATGAGAAAATGCAAAGTATAAATTAAACAAATAACAACAATAACAATATTTTCACTCTCCTTTCAGATTGAGAATATCAATATTCTGTCTGGTTTTATAGTCTCCAAAAATCTATTCAAGATTCAACATCCTGAAAATCTCAAGTTTTTTCTTTTTAAAGTTTCTAATCCTCAGGTGTGTATGTCAACTAACTGGGAAGTTTTGCAAAGCCAGGAAAGGATTTAGTTGCAATTTCCAGTAGCCTGGAGGTACAGCTTTTTTGCAATACATGGCTCATTACACTTTCCCATGACATGAAGAAGCAGAAAAAGTATGCATATTGTAATAAGTAGATGGAAGTTTACAAAACCTATAGCAATGACATAATCCAGTTAGCCAAGTGAAGATTTCTTGAAAATTATCAGAAAGCCAGGACAATCTAGATGATATCCTATTCAATGAATGTTTAATCTTACAGCCAGGAAAATATCACAGGAACAAAGTGTGGCACTTCCTAATGCCACAACCCCTTAATACAGTTCCCCATGTTGTGGTGATCCCCACGAATTCATAACTGTAATTTATTACTGTTACTTGGCTACTGTTGTGAACCGTAATGTAAATATCTAATATGCAGGATGTATTTTCATTTACTGGACCAAATTTGGCACAAATACTCGATACGCCCAAATTTGAATACTGGTGGGGTTGGGGGATTGATTTTGTCATTTGGAAGTTATAGTTGCTGGGATTTATAGTTCACCTCCAATCAAAGAGCATTCTGAATTCCATCAACGATGGAACTTAACCAACCTTGACACACAGAACTCCCATGACAACAGAAAATACTGGAAGGATTTGGCGGGCATTGACCTTGGGTTTTGGAGTTGTAGTTCACCTACATCCAGCATTCTCTGCCAGAGGGATTCCTAATACCATCAGAAATATATGTTTTCTGATGGTCTTTGGTGATCCCTCTGATACCCCATTCATGACCCCTCCCGTTGAAAAACACTGTTCTAACACAAGGTTTCATGGAGAACAGAAGGGCATTATTGGTAGGTTATCGCATATTATGATCTAAATCCAATTGCTAATCCAATTCTGGAATTTATAACAGAAAAGGATAGGCTACAGAACCTCCCATTCTTCTAGAATACAGATTAGTTACAGGTCCTAGTTTTATACACCAATAGTTGCCAATTCAGTTTCAGCCTGACTCAAGAAAGCAATTTCAACAGAAGGTTGAAAGTGAGAAGGGGAGCCAAGACCTACCCATAAAATCTGCACTTTGACTTCATATATTTGACATAATCATTTGATCTGTACAAAGCAAACTGGGAAAATAAGGCAGGTAAGTGCTTTGGAGACAGCCAGTTTGGTATAGCAGTTAGGTGTGTTAGACTATGACTCTGGAGAACATGTTGGAATCCCCGCTTAGCCATGGAAACCCACTGGATCATGGGCAACTCACACTCCCTCATCTCAAAGGAATACAAAGACAAATCCCTTCTGAGCGAATCTTACAAAAAAAATCCTGTGACATGGCCACTATAATTTGGAAATTACTTGAAGGCACACAACAATAACAAGTGCTTTGTATTCTTTCTTGTTAGAGGTTTAACAGATGTTCTATACTAGGCCAGGAAACTGAAGTTTCACCCCATGATCCTATGTCACTGTGCTGTCAGCTTTTTCTCTTCTCCGGTCTCGTTCATGAAATGTTATTTGGTAGAGGAATAAATAATGCCATTGTCTATGTATAACCACAACTCCATTTTGCTACTCTTCCCCCCTTCCTTCCTTTCTGTAAAACAATAAGAAGGAAAAAGGCAGTATAGCAGCACAATGTCTTTTGGACCTGCTTCCTGGAAGCACTCTTCAGCTGAACCTGTCACTAGCTGATTCACATTATATATTAATTTTAACTGAATTTGAAAAATGCTTTAGATTATGCAAAAAAACAAAACAAAACACTTCCCTCATCACCAAATTGCTATATAATTAAGATTTAAGAGCAATGGTTCTCAACTTGTGGGTCCCCAGATGTTTTGGCCTTCAACTCCCAGAAATCCTAACAGCTAGTAAACTGGCTGGGATTTCGGAGAGTTGTAGGCCAAAATACCTGGGGATACACAGGTTAAGAACCACTGTTTAAGAGCCATAGTTTAAAATATAACTCTCCCAAGCTTTCTCTTTCCATCTTCATTTCTTGCTAAACTTTACCACACCCTCCTTTGATCAGAAAGAACAAGAAGTGAGTTTTATGGCCACAATTTCCACACCATTCTTCCTTGGCATTAGGCAACTATTTTGTCCCAACCAACAAGGGGTCTTCCTTGTGCTCTAAAACAAGAACCCATATAACAGATTCAAACAACAACTAATCATAACACAAGTTATCTACACTGAGGAAACAAAAAGAGCTAGCCTTAGGAGTGTGAAGTCAGCAAATATGAAAGAAGCAGCATGCCTAGGCCTTTGCCAAGTCTGGCACATGTTGAACTATTAACACTATCTGGCAATAAAACCTGTGAGAAACTGTGTTTGTGCCATCTACATGGAGTGACTCCATAACACGTCACACCATGATGCGTTCAATAAAAATGTACTTCAGAAGAATCACAAGCAAACTTGTCTTACAGGCCAGACACTTGTGTTTTTTCTTCTTATAAAAGATGGCAGATTTCAGCTGAAAAATAAGAAGCACTAAAGAGTTGATCTCAAGGTACAAATACACTGTAGAATTAATGCAGTTTGACACCACTTTAAATGCCAAGGCTCAATACTATAGAATCCTGGGAGTTGTACTTGGGTGAGGAACTTTGACAGACAAAGTTAAAAGACTACACAGAGAAGCCACCGAAATCCACAAGCTTGTGGACAATTTCAGCATAAAGGAGGAAACAATGAAAATGAACAAAATCTGGCTACCAGTACTTTAAAAAACTCTACAATCAGGATAGTAAATAAAGAACAACACTCAAAATGCAGGGGAATTCCAGACAAGAATCAATCAGGGCCAGCTAACACCTCCCAATAAAGGATTCCCCCGAGCAGGAAGCAGCCAGGCTTTGAAGCTGCAATGCCATTAATCAAGGTGGCCAATTGGAATATTCACATGTGCCTCCAACAGACAAGAGTTCTTTCTCCCACCCTGGACATTCCACAGATATATAAACCTCACAAATGTGCAAATGTGAGTAGATCAATAGGCGGGAATCTGGCGGGAAGGTAACGGCGCTCCATGCAGTCATGCTGGCCACATGACCTTGGAGGTGTCTACGGACAATGCTGGCTCTTCGGCTTAGAAATGGAGATGAGCACCAACGCCCAGAGTCGGGCATGACTGAACTTAATGTCAGGGGAAACCTTTATCTTTTTATAAACCTCACTGTCTTAGTTCCCAACAGAGCCCTCAACCTCTAAGGATGCCTGCCATAGATGCGGGCAAAACATCAGGAGAGAATGCTTCTGGAACATGGCCAGACAGCTCGGAAAACTCACAGCAAACCAAAAGCTAAAAGTCTTGCAAAGCTCCAACTCTCATGATTCCCATGAATCATGTCACTCAAAGTGGTGTGAAAAACTGCATTAATTCTACAGTGTAGCTGCACAGTCAGAAGTGACCACATGCTGAACATTATGTTCTGCACTGTAGATTGAGGAACACTCCTTTCAAACAAGGGGAGGGGCAGCTCCAAGTCAACCGAGCCATGAATGTTAAACGAGAGATGATATGAAACCAGCACTTCAGCCCTGGTTGGGCCTAATGCTCTTGTGACATCTTACACAGATATTGTCCGCAGGCCCATATTTTTAGTGCGAGTTTTATATCCACCAGGGTGAGGGAAGGAAAAAAGAAAAACCAAGTGTCAGGAGGCGGGAAACCAAAAGAAGGAAGCTGCCAAAACCACTGACCTTTGTGAAAAAAGTGGCGGGAAATGGGTGGTTTATATGGAAAAAGCGACCCCCTCACTTCATGGGAAGTGAGTTTTCTCGATTTCTCCATGTGTCATTCCCATTTATCATTGGCATACTGGGCTCAGCCTCCTAGCCATCTTGACATGGTTTTCTTATTTTGGTCACAGTGACACACTGCAAGGTATAGAGGTGGTTCCCCAATGGGAATATTCTGATAAGACATGCTCAAGTGTCCGTCTTGATCCATTATGGCAGGCATGGGAGAACTTGGGCCCTGCAGGGGTTTTGGACTCCAACTCCCAGCATTCCTCACAGCCTCAGGCCCCTTCCTTTTCCCCCTCAGCCGCTTAAGCGGCTGAGGGGGAAAAGGAAGGGGCCTGAGGCTGTGAGGAATGCTGGGAGTTGGAGTCCAAAACACTTGGATTGCCCAACCTTGCCCATGCCTGCATTGTGGCATTACTAAACAGTCCCACCCTCACCTTGCCAACCACTATGGGCAGGTTTACAAACTACTGAACTATGAAAGCCTATTCCACCACACACACCCCATATTCTGTATTATTTCCCCAAATTTTGGGGTGACTTTTACCTTAGGGGACCCTGCCTTTCTTCCCCCACAAAAGTAAACACCAAAGTGGGCCCTTTCACTGAGTTTGACCCCAACGCTATGGGGATCCTGGGAGTTGTAGTTTGGTGAGACCTTTGGCAGAGAAGGTGAAAGGCCTTGTTTAAAAACCCGAACTCTTAGGATCCCAGAGCACTGGGCCGTGGCAGTTAAAGCGGTGCCAAAGCGCGCTAAATCCCCAGTGTAGAGAGAGCGCGGGAAGGCAAGGGGGGAAGTGGATGCGGGGCGCTAACTCACCGCCTTCAGCTGCTCCAGCCGGTCCTTCATTGTGGTCAGGTGTGTGTGTGCTTCCTCCTCTTCCTCCTGTTTTCTGCAGGTAAAGCCGGGCGAAACTCGGGCGAAACTCCCCGCAGGGAGGGCTTCTCCAGGAAGTCGGCGGAAGGACGGCTTCCTCCTCCGCTTTCGCCCTCTTTGCCTTGGCCGGGGGGAAACCTCGCCTCTCCTCGCCGCGGCGGAGGGGAGAGACGCCCCCTCCCCACTTGCTCTCTTTCCTCTTCTTCCTCCTCCTTCCCCGTCTGGGTCTGATCCTCCGGCGCTGAGCTCCCCGCCGCCGCCGCTAATCCATCATGACATACGCAGGGTGGGCGGGGCCAAAGCGGGAGGCCCCGCCCACTTACCTGAGCGCAAGTCGCTCTTAAAGGGGCAGGCCCCTCCCAGACCGTCTGGAGGGCCAACCTGTTGCTGGAGGAGGAGAGAACCACCCGGAGGAAAAATGTTCTTTTCCCATACATCAAGGGAAGGAACCACTGACCGCATAGGGAAGTTGATGAAGGAACACAACCTACAAACTTATCTACCGACCCACTAAGAAAATTCAGCAAAAAACAAGAGGGAGCCTCTCACCTCTGCAGGAGTCTCTACCGTATACCATGCAGCTGTGGACATGTCTACATAGAAGTGGTTCCCAACCTTTTTTTGACCAGGGGGCCCACTTTGACCGGGGACCACTTGACCAGGCCCCACTTGACCAGGGACCAATTTGAACGGGGACTACTTGACCAGGGACCACTTTGAACAGGGATTACTTGACCAGGGACCACTTTGACCAAGGACCACTTGTCCAGGGACTGCTTTGACCGGGGACCACTTTGACCAAGGACCCGCTTTGACCGGGACCCGTTTGACCGGGAACAACTTTGAGCAGGGACCCACTTTGACCAAGGACCCGCTTTGACCGGGAATCACTTTGACTAGGGACCGCTTTGACCAAGGACTCACTTTGACCAAGGACCCACTTTGAGCAGGGACCCACTTTGACCAAAGACCTGCTTTGACTGGGGCCTGCTTTGACTGGGAACCACTTTGACCAAGGACCACTTGACCAGGGACCGCTTTGACCAAGGACCCACTTTGACCGGGACCCACTTTGAACAGGTACCACTTTGAACAGGGACCACTTCACCAGGGACCACTTCACCAGGGACCACTTTGACTTGGGACCACTCTCTGACATTAGTTCCAAAAGGGTTACGAATCAGTTTTTGGTCAACTTTAGATTCGGTTTGGTTATTTGGGGTCCTGATTCAGAAAACTGCATTGGATAGACCACATCAGCTCTAGTTTCTGATACAGAACATATGCCATCCAGTAGTCACCATCTGCTCGCTCACAAAAAACTATATTTAATAAGCTAGAGGTGATGTGTTCTATCCAATGCAATTTTCTGAATCAGCACTCCAAATAACCCTAGAAACGGGCCTAAAAACGAAGACATCAAGATGCCCCCGCTTCCAGACGCCACATGGAATGATTCTGTTCAGGGGGTGGGAGGAGGAGGAGAAGCAGCAGCCAGGAGGCTTGTTGTGCCTTTCATGGGTAGTCAGCCTCTCCACTCCCAACATCCCCATTGCCTCGGCACTATAAGAGGGTTTTGTGAGAACAGTCGCTCTCATTACAATGGTGTAGTAACAGTGAGGCCGCAGACCATATTTTAGTTCTTGGGGACTCCTGGTGGTCCATGGAGCACAGGTTGGGAACCACTGCTGAAGAGGGTGAAAGAGGAAGTGACACACCCTTGGGCCGGGGGGGGGGGGGGTGATGGGTGGCACTCTCAGGGACTTATCACATTGGGATATAATCCGTTTATATCAGTATGCATCCCATATTTTTTTAGGACTGGATGCATACTATATTGAGACGAGATGCATACAAATAATAATGATTATTATTATTTGAAAATACTGCGCTTTGACTCATCACACCAGAAGGCTGGCTCTTCCCAATCCATTCAAAATACCCCTTACATCACTTTATGACCTTTTAAAAAGTTTTTTTCTCTAAGATTGCGCAATGATGTAGCCTTGAATTCCTGAATAATTACTAATTAAAGTTCTTTTGAATATTAACATTCTGTTACACATACAGAGGCAATGGAGGGAAGAACTTGCACAATTTTGGTAAAAACATTTTTTTAAATGAGGTAAAACGGCAATTCGCAATTTCAGTAATCCTGGAGATCTTTTCCTTTCGACATCCAAAACATAAATTGCATCCACTTCCATCATGAAAAGTCTGTGGTCATGAGACTCTGCCCACAGATGACAAATCATATTGTTGCTGATGGGATGCATACAGATTTTCCTATCACACTCAAAAACAGCGCTTCAGCAATGGAAGAATATGCAGTATTTTTTTTAAAAAAAAAAACAGGATTAGAATTCCATCTGCAAATAATCTGTTTCTGCGATGCTTTCCAGATATATTCCAACGGAATACTGATGGGATGGGGCAAACGTCATGTGATGGGACCCATTCCAAATAATTCTCAAACAGTCTCAGAAACGGAGTATTACCTAATGTGATAAGGTCCTCAGGTGACACACTATCCAGGGTGATAGAGGGTTTGACACTCTCAGAAGAAGTGGCACTCTCTGGGGAGTGAAAAAGGGAATGATGATGGGAGTGACACTCTCAGAGGAGGTGACACCAAAATGACTTGTCCATACCAATATTTTTGTGCGTAGCAGAATATTTTCATTTTAGAAAACATATCCCTGTGGTTAGATATAGGCACAAAACCATTTTCTGTCAATTTGTAGTAGGAGCTCTGTCAGGGCCCTCCTACACATGTCCTAAAATACGGAAGAATCTGGGATAAAAGGGGGGGGCTGCATTACATTTGCTGAAAATGTGTGCTGAATCACATCAACGGCTGAAAAACACATGTTAAAAGGGTACGCTTAAAATCCAGTTTCAGCCAAAAAATGCACATATTTGCATGACTATATTCCTGCACTCAAGAAAAACACATGACTTCATTCCTATGTGTTGGTGTGGAGTGCTCCAGTGCGTGTCCGCATTTTAAAATCCCGAAACACCTGATGAGGGCTGTAAACAAATAAAGCCACAGACACATAGGTAGCTATATGAAAGCACAATTAGAAAGCGATTCCCATGAGAACTCTCTGCGAGCATACCTTTGTTCTTATATTTATGAAATCAAACAGTTTGAATTTACACAGTGGGCACCAGCATGACAGGCAAGTGACTTTAAAGGGAAGGAGGGAAAAATAAAGGCAGCAGGAGAGTGAGGAGAGATAATGAGAAGAAATCTGCTTGTGTGCACATTCTTATATCCGCATCAGTGCTTTTAGGGTCCAGCACATCTCAGAGAGTCAATTTTAAAAATAAAATAAAAGTAAACTACCAGCTGATTTCCCCCTGTCCATCTTGCAGATTTCTAAAATCCTCTACAAACGAACATGTCAGGACACGGGGGAGCATTTAATGGTCAGCGTGGAGGGGCTCTTGTTGTTCATATCTTTTAATGATTGCCTCTCTATATTTTTAAATTAACCAAATCTTTCAAATAAATTATATAACATCAGTCAACTGATATTTCCTCCATAGGAACTAGGGATAATGAAAAGGTGTCAGTAAGACCATACAGACATTTTAACCTGCATGATGTTGTTTGAGAGGGGGGGGGGGATGTGATCAGGGAATGAACAGTACATGCAAAGAAGGGGGGTCTTTGTATACTTCATTTTGTTTGCATCACCTCCACTGATGTTTCTGTACCAATGAAAACTATGTAGTGCCTTGGAATGCTTTGAATATATGCCAAAGGTATGAATGTTTTTTGTGAATGGACCATGTGGTCTTTGTGTTGGGAATTTGTGTTGGAGTAATCCATTCAGAGGCCCGGCTGGCTGAAATAAACCTACATTTTTCTTTTCCCACTTCAAGTAAGGTTTGTCGTGTTTTCTAAGAACCTACCATAACAACACCACTATCCTCAAGACAACAAGTACTAAAAACAAGAAATCTTTGATTAACTTTTTAAAAAATGGCATTTCCTTTTCACAGCAAAGCTGGAGCATCTGTCAACTGTAGGGTTCATGAATTAATAGAATTCTGACAAAAAGTACAAGTGTGACTATATAATATCATTTACAGGGAGTAGACTAGTAAGAGATAATAACCACCAGACAGAAAGTGAGATGTTTTTAGATCCTTTTTTGGTTTGTTTATTTCTTGTTTTTGTGTGTGTGTGTGTTTTGTTTTCTCCATTTTGTTATTCTCAGTACTTACTTAGTTGTAGCCTTATAGTAGTATGCATGTATTTGTTTCGTTTTAGTTTTACATATCTAAAAATACATTCATGTTTTATTATTTTCCTTTAATAAAAATACCTTTAAAACACAACAATATACTGTCTTATATTTGTGTGACATTTAAATATAATGAAATGTTTAAATCTTTTGTTCAGCACAGCATAGGCCCTTTTTGCTAAGGATCTTTCTCCCAAGCTGAATTATAATCCATTCTTTTTTTAAAAAAAATGACGTTTTTGAAAATAGCATCTTCCTTTTATGCTATTCAAATTACGTTAAGCTTCTCAAGATATTATGCTCACTTTTCTTTGCATTTAAGCTCCTGTTTTCCATTATTGTCGCATCTATGACATATAAATCCTCGTGGAAGTACAGTTTATACTTTTTCCTTAGGGAATGTTTAAAAGATTAAAAGAAAGATCTGTTCTGATTGATGAATGTGGTGATATAACTAGATGGAAGCCATTTTCTTTTCTGTTTATTTAATGTGTCTAATACTGGTGATAAAATAATATTTTTGTGTTTATCTTTTGGATGTTTTTTTAAATAAAAAGTTTCAACAAAGCCCAGTCAAATAGACAAATTCCTATCTAATCCAGCCTTCTCATAGCGATCCACTACTGCCTTTAAGAAAACCACAAGGAGGACATAGGGACATTTATATTTTCAGACAACTTGTATTTAGAGACACGCTGCTTCTGATTGTGAAAGCAATAAATTTCCGTAATGACAACAACCTTTGAATTTGTTAGTTGTCATTTAAACTCCAAGCCACTACCCCTCATTACATTATAGTAGTGAGTTCCTCACTTTTAACTTTGGACTTTCCTCAATTTCCCACCATCCACTTCAATGGGTGATCTCTGGAAGTCCCTTCCCAAGGAAATAAATATGGCCCTTACCCTCCTCTCCTTTAAAAAGTTCTAAAAATGCACTTATGCACATTTGCATTTGGAGAGGAAGAGAACTAGCACACTAATCCCATTGGCAGACTGGCTAATTTTATTGGTTTATTTTAAATGACAACTGATATTATATACTTTTTATACATGTTAATCATGTTTAGGGGCACATGTTTTTTAGTGTAAATTTAGGGTAATGTATGTGTTATTAATGTAATCATGTTTTGTCTAAATAATTTATTTATTTTTATTATCCTATTTCTATTTTTTATTATTTATTTTATTTACTGTTCAACCTGGCCAACCAAGATTTCCCCTAGGTGAAAAACCCCCAGGCTTTGAAGACACGAGGCTACTCTGTCCCATTCAACCTGGCCTAACAAGGATGCCCTATGTAGAAAGTGGCCAGGCTTTTAAGCTACAAGACTATTCAGTGCAATTCAAGCTGGCCAAACAATGATTCCCCTACAAAGGAAGTATCCAGGCTTCCCAGCGGCTCTTTGATTGAGGGTGCTACTCCAGCTACTCCAGAAAACGACCAGGCTTTGAGGCTGCAAGGCTATTCACTGCTACTCCACCTGGCCAACAAATGATTCCCATAAGCCACAGCAACACGTAGCCAGGCAAAGCTAGTTAGATCGCCCTAAATACCCTCAGGGAGATAGTGAGGTCTATAAATAAAGTTGTTGTTGTTGCTATTATTATTATTAGTAGTAGTATTAGTATTAGTATCCCAAATTCTGAACTGAGAAATAAAAACTTATCTTTGTTTACACCTTTTATCAGAATTCCTTCCCACTCCATTTCCCCCCCCCCCCAAAACCCAGACATTCCATATAGGGGAATTGTTCCAGCTCCTTGATCATTTTGGTTAGGTAGTAAAGGTTTCCCCCTGACATTAAGTCTAGTTGTGTCCAACTCTGGGGGTTGGTGCTCATCTCTATTTCTAAGCCAAAGAGCTGGCATTCTCCGTAGACGTCTCCAAGGTCATGAGGCCGGCATGCCTGCATGGAGAATTGTTACCTTCCTGCTGGAGCAGTACCTATTGATCTATTCACATTTGCACATTTTCAAACTGCTAGGTTGACAGAAGCTGGGGCTAACAGCAGGAGCTTACCCCACTCCCCAGATTCGAACTGCCGACCTTTCGGTCAGCAGGTTCAGCACTGCGCCACCTGGGGATCCATCATTTTGGTTACCCTTTTCATATTAAACCATGTAATATTTATGAGCTATATTTTGTTCTTCCCGGAACATCGGGATCCACTTAGAGATCTCTGGGTGATTTCAGCAGAATTGGCAAGGGCTTCTGATTCCCAGCTGTCAGAGAAAAGAAGACATGGGAACTGACTAGTTAATTAACTCCCTAAAGTAATCAGTAACTTATTGTTCACTCTATACATCATCAAACTTTATATAAACTAGCAAAACGAGTTAACTCCAAATCTGTTTTCAGCAGGCTGGACAAACATGTTGTAAAATGCTGAAATCAGCTTTCCTAGGCTGTTAGTGGTGCATGTTAGCATTACCCCAGATTATGCAAGTGCACATTTTTTTCTTTTTGATAATTGTAGTTAAAAGGGGGTATTAATTATCCTCTCCTGCAACACCCCACCCTAAGTACAGAACAACAATGCGGGTTGTGGGTGCAGTTTTGGCTCTTGGAGCAGAAATGAACCTGAGTGTTTTCAGCTGCTCTGCAAATATATTCCATACCCTTTTACTACCTTTTCAGCAATACAACACAACCTCCATATCTACAAAGAATACATTCCCAAACTTTGTGTACACAAAACCATGGATAATACTGAACCCTATTGAAACAGAAGGACGTCTGGCGCAATAATGCCACAGAGGCGCACTGAAGGATATGAAAAATGCCTATAGAGGCCACACTTTGCTGGATGTAGATAAACAAACGGCTGATTCCAGTCCTGTGAGCACAGGGGACAATAAAATAAACCCATGACAAGAGATTTTGAACCATGTGCACTGCTCATTGAGGAAGAATGAGATAAAGCTTCAGTAAAATAAACATTTTTTTTCTCCGCTGGATCGATCTTGGACAGTGATGCCATACTTCCTTGAAAGGTGATAGATAGTGTGAGGAGAAAGGGAGCAGCCCCCCGCCCCAAAAAAAAAAACAGGATATTTGTACAGTGTTGCCTCACTTATCGCTGGGGTTACGTTCCAGGACCACCCGCAATAAGTGAAAATCCGTGAAGGAGGGACACTATATTTATTTTAATATTTATACATTATTTTAATAGTTATACACTATTTTAAGTCTTTATCAACCAATCGTGTGTTGATAAATCACCTCCTTCTCCTCCCGTTGCCACTTGGGCTCCTTTTCTCTCCTTTTGGCTTCTCCTTCCTCCCTCCCTGTGATGACTCATGGGCCTTGTAGTCCTGCTCATGACATTGTAATGCCTGATGAAGAAGAAAACTTGGGTTTTTTACCTTCCCAGTCAGAACTGGAATCTTCTCAGCCAGATCTTTCCCAGGCAGATCTGGGAACCTTGCACCTGCAAGAAAGTTGTGTCCCAGAAGTATGTCAAACAAACCCTGAGCCTACATCTCCCGTGTTCTCTCGCCATGAGTTTTGTAAACAACAGAGGGGTTTGGAAGCAGCTTCGCGCAGGAGTACGAGAATAGCAGCTAAGAATGTACCCAATTAAGTCTGCTTTTCGTGAGAATCTTTAAGGAGTCAAACATCTGGTCTCAGAGTTTAGCTTTCGTTTCTGGTTCCCAGAGATCTGCTTCGGCGGGAAAGTTAGACTCTATATAGGTGTTTTACCCGCGTAGTAACTTCGCGGAGTCAATTCGTCAGCCTCCGGAGCGAGTTGTGTTTGGACAGCGCGCTCCGATTCAAGCCTCGTTCCTGCTCAAGCCTTGCCTTGTTTCCAGCCTTCGCTCCTGTTTCCCAGCCTTTGTTTACCTACGGACCTTGCCTTGTTTCCCAGGACTAAACCTTGCCTTGTTTCACGGATTTTACCAAGTTATTCCACGGACCTTGTTCTTGTTCCTCGTTACCTTGTTCCACGTTTCAAGCCTTGTTTCAAGTATCAAGTTATTTCCTAGCCTTGCTCAAGTTCATGGACTAAAGGACCTTGTCATCTCCCCTCACTTTGCCTGGCAAAGTGAGTGTTTCGGTTATTGGATTACAACTTTGGACCTTAATATTTCATATTGGACATTGTTTCTTTGGACTAATTTTGACCTTTCCTGAAAGGTCTACTTCTGGACTAACTTTTACATTTGCTTTTACTAACTTTATATATTTCTTTAATAAAGATATTAGATAGAATCTGGCCTCTGCGTATGGTTATTGGTGCTCTGTAGCCTGGGTCGTGACACTCCCTTAGGCTGTAAATTTACTCTGAAGTTATATAATGCCAGTTGAGCGTCCATGGATTTTGCTTTTTCATGGTGGTCTTTGCCCCGATGTAATTAGAATAATTTACATGGTATGCACACAATATGCCCTGATTTGTGGGAGTGGGATATCGGTACTGACATTTGAATATGTTTCTTTAAAGCACCAGATACTGTCTTCTACAGTGTTACTCAGGGGTCCCCAAACTACGGCCCGCGGGCCACATCCGGCCCGTCGGAGCCATTTATCCGGCCCGCGCGTGCACGCTTCTCTCCTCCCTTGCCCCGCACGCACCTTTTCCACCGCCACCCGCCGAGGAAGGCGCACATGGGGTGAGAAAAAGGCGTGCGCCTTTCTTCCCTCGCCCCGTGGGCAGCTTTCCCACTACCGCCACCAAGGAAGGTGGTGCGAAAGGTGCGCGCCAGGCGAGGGAGGAGAGAAAGGCGCAGGCCTTTTCCTCGCCCCACACGCAGCTTTTCCACTGCTGCCACCGAGGAAGGTGCGCATGGTGCGAGGAAAAGGCCTGCGCATTTCCTCCCTCGCCCGGCATGCACCCTTCCCGCTGCCTTCCTCGGTAGTGGCGGCGGGAAAGCTGCCTGTGGGGCGAGGGAGGAAAGGCACAGGCCTTTTCCTTGTCCCATGTGCATCTTCCTTGGTGGCGGTGGCAGCGGGAAAGGTGCGTGTGGGGCGAGGAAAAGGCCTGTGCCTTTCTCTCCCTCGCCTCAAAGGCAGCTTTCCCGCTGCCTTCCTCGATGGTGGCGGTGGGAAACCTGCCCACAGGGTGAGGGAGGAAAGGCACAGGCCTTTTCCTCGCCCCACACGCAGCTTTTCCACTGCTGCCACCGAAGAAAGTGCGCATGGTGCGAGGAAAAGGCCTGGGCCTTTCTCTCCTCCCTCGCCCCGCAGACAGCTTTCCCGCTGCCTTCCTCAGTGGTGGGAGTAGGAAAACTGCCCACAGGGCGAGGGAGGAAATGCGCAGGCCTTTTCCTTGCACCATGCGCACCTTCCTTGCACCATGTGAACCCTGCACGCACCTTTCTCACCGCCGCCGCTGCCACCAAGGAAGATGCACATGGGGCGAGGAAAAGGCCTGTGCCTTTCCTCCCTCGCCCCACAGGCAGCTTTCCCGCCAGTGCCACCGAGGAAGGCAGCAGGAAAGGTGCGTACCAGCCGAGGGAGGAGAGAAAGGCGCAGGCCTTTTCCTCGCTACGCACACACCTTTCTCGCTGTCGCGGAGGACACAGGCAGGGAGTCCGCATGTGCCTCTCTCCCTCCTCAGTCATTCCAGTGTGAATGACTGAAAGAATACTCTGCAGCCCTGTTGTGGAATCTTTTTTCTTGAAAGCTAGCAATCTCTTCCAACCGTGATTATTACAATGTTGTTGTTTGTTGTTGTTGTTAATGTTGTTGTTGTTGGTCAGGGGTGCTTTATGTTTTGGTGCACAAAGGCAGAAGGGGGTTGGGCAAGATAGCCGAAGGAGTCTCTTCCAACCATGTTTATTATGGTGATATTATTATTATTATTATTATTATTATTATTATTATTATTATTATTATTGGATGGCTATCTGTCAGAGGTGCTTTGATTATAGTGTGCACAAAAGCAGAAGGGGGTTGGAGTAGATGGCCCAAGGGGTTTTTTCAACCCTCTTTATTATTTTTATGATGATAATGATTATTATTATTATTAACATTGAGGCTGTATTTGTTCCCTTTTTGTTTGTTTTTTACTTCAAAATAAGATATGTGCAGTGTGCATAGGAATTTGTTCATATGTATTTTTTTAAAAACTATAATCCGGCCCTCCAATGGCCTGAGGGACTGTGAACTGGCCCCCTGTTTTAAAAGTTTGGGGACCCCTGGTGTTACTCATAAATTAGCCTCCCTACAATGTGTCAGTGCACTATTCTAAATTTCCTTCCAAAAACACTTTCTAGGATCAGTGGTTCACCAAAAACTATTTGGAGGATTTGAGACTTCCTAGATTTCAGAAGGTGCCATCAATTTAAAGTTAGTATTACTGTATAGCGGTGAATAACAGCCATAGAGAAAGAAAACAGTATAAATCATTATTTTTCCCAAAGATGATAACATGGAACCCTACCATAACTAAATGGTGGCTAGACCTACCACATACATTTGAATCCACATACATGATACTCTACTGAGCTACACATAAATACAGAGCTAAGTTGAAATAGGTTGTGTAAATGTCTAGTGATACCAGAACAATTCTGTGTGCATTTAAACTTTAGAAACAAACACGACAATTCTCCAGGGCTCTTAGGCATTGTTGTTATTGTTTATTCATTCAATCGCTTCCAACTCGTGAGCCTCTTGGACCAGCCCATGCCAGAGTCCTCTGTTGGCCATCACCACCACAGCTCCTTCAACGTCAAGTCAGTCACTTCAAGAATAACATCCATCCATCGTGCCCTTGGTCGGCCTCTCTTCCTTTTCCATTTTCCCCAACATTATTCTCTTCTCCGAGCTTTCCTGTTTTCTCATTATGTGGCTATGCATAGCACTGAGAATTAGAAACTGAATGTGTGGTGCCCTTGACTTAGGACAGTGGCCCTCAACCTGTGGATCCCTAGGTGTTTTGGCCTACAACTCCCAGAAATCCCAGCCAGTTTACCAAGGCCAAAACATCTGGGGGCCCATAGGCTTAGGGAAACAATTGTCTTGGCATGTGGGCAAATTTTTCACTTTACAGAAGCTAGTATCTTGCTCTGATCCAAAGTCTTAAAAGAACTTTTATGGTCATAAGAGAATTCTGTTGATTTGTGTGTATCTCATAAGAGGTGTATTATTTTAACAAGCCTCTAAGGTACTGCTTCTTGTAATCAGCTGTCTAAACAAGACAAATGAGAGAGAACTTTATCCTTCTTAACACTTTTTCTCAGTCTCATCTGTAAAATCCAAGAGAATGTTAATCATTTATATTTAAGGAAATCATAAAACACAAAAAAGAGAGGAAGTATATTTCAGCTTACTATCTGAGATGTTTCTGGAGAAGTGAGGACTTTTAACATAAGCATAGTCAAGTTTGGTCCAATATCAAGGTTAACTTTGATTTTTACAAAAAAATAGTACTGTAGATTGATGGAGTGGAGTTTTCTACTAGCATTTTCCCTAGGGATGTAGTGTCCAAAAGTTGGAGAAAACTTGCTTCTTTCTGGTTACTTAGGAAGAAGGGTAGCCAATGTCTTATAATCTGAAAGAAAAGAATCTATATGCCCACAAATAAGAAGCCCCCCCCCAAACATAGCTTTATGGTCAGCACAGAGTTAGCAGTGTCTTTCTGTCTGTGTTCACAAACCTGTATTTACCTCTAGAGAAAAACAAATGACATCAAGCCACAAACACTTTTGCCTTGTTTTGCTTTTTTTGTCTTTAATGCTCTCTTATGAAAGCAAGGGTGGATAAAGTGTGGTTTATGGTCTGAATGTGGACCTCAAGTCTGTTTTTGTGGCCCTCAGAGGGCCCCCAGGAGTCAAAACACTGTTTTGCTCTTAAATGCTCCCAGGAGGGCATTTTTGCCACATTTTTGGACCTCACACATTATTTTGGCCTTAGAAAAGGGCTGTTTTAAACCCAGAAGTAACCTGGAAGCGATTTCTGGTCACTTCCAATTTTGAAATCTAGGTGCATCTACTCTGTAGAACTAATACAGTTTAACTGTCTTGGGTCAATGCTATGAAATTCTGGAATTTATTGTTTGATGGCACACCAGCCCTCTTTGGCAGAGAAACCTTGTAAAACTGCAACTCCCATGATTCCATAATATTTAACCATGACAGGAAGGTCATGTCAAACTGCATTAATTCTACAGTGTATATATACCCCTAGGAACATGATCAAAAGTGGTGTTCAGGGACATTTGTTGGTGATCTTTCAGGATTTCCCCCCCCCCCCTTTGCAGTGGGGTATGTTGTGATAAGATGCAGCCCCCCAAATTCATCCCAAGAGCTACTAGGGTCTAATAAGACCCTGTATGCTTCCACAGTTGCCAACACCTACCCTGAAGCAAGACCCTGGTGCCATTATGTGCTATACCTATATCTTTATTGAATTTGCCATTGTGTGCTATACCTGTATATATATATATTTTAAAATTCGCTATTATGTACTATAGAACATTACAGTGAATTCTAAAAAGATATAGGTATAGCACATAATGTCACTGGGATCTTGCTTCAGAGCAGGTGTTGGCAACTGTGGAGGCATACAGGGTCTTATTAGACCCCAGTAGATCTTTTCAGAATTCATTTACAGTAGAGTCTCACTTATCCAACATAAACGGGCCGGCAGAATGTTGGATAAGCAAATACCTTGGATAAGAAGGAGAGTTTAAGAAAAAGCCTATTAAACATCAAAATAGGTTATGATTTTACAAATTAAGCACCAAAACATCATGTTATACAACAAATTTGACAGAAAAAGTAGTTCAATACGCAGTAATGTTATGTTGTAATTACTGTATTTACAAAATTAGCAGCAAAATATCACGCTATATTGAAAACATTGACTACAAAAATGCGTTGGATAATCCAGAACGTTGGATAAGTGAGACTCTACTGTATATCCATTCTTAGTGCCTTCATAACCTCCCTGCTCACTAATCACTTTACATAAGTGTTTGTGCCTCTTTTTCTTCCAGCTGAAACTTCTCCAAATAATCCTCATACAGTGCTCTCCAGGAATTAACCAGTCAATACCTTCCATGTTGTCTTGGAATGGTTCCAGATGAGACTTGTTGCATGAGAAAACCAGCCCCAGGTCCTTGGGATATCTAGTTTACCTGGGCCAGGTCACCGCTCACTGAAGTCTCCTCCCCCCCCCCCTCTTTTTCTCTCTCTCTGGCGCCTGCTGGAGCACTAACCCAATGAAAGGCAAAGAGCACTCCTTAGATGCCTTGCCATCGTCTTCCTCTGAAGGTCTATATGATGTGCCATGACAACCAGGGGTAGATTACCCCTGGCCATGACTTACTGGGGAGCCTGGCATGTTAAAGGTACTTTGGAAAACTATGTCTCTCATGTATATAATTTGCCCTAAACACTCCATGTTTTTCCTTTGTATTCCTATTTTGCCTATATGTTGTGTTAACCTAATGTTCTATGCTCCTGAGATCCCCATTCCTTCCCTTTGGGGGAAACCGTGTTCCTGAACCCAAAGATGTCTTGCATCCCACACAATTGTATAGCCTGGGAGAAAGAAACTAAGCTGAGAGCTTCCTCATCAAATTCCCAGTTTCACCTATTTTTTTGGACTTTACCTGGACATTGCAACACAATACTTCTATTCAGGTGGGGGAAATCATCTCCCTTGCCCCTTGGGGAAAGAGCAATTCACCACCTTGCGCCTTTGATGAATGGGACTGCTCACATTGGAAGGAATCTGAATGTCCTCAGCCAAACCCCAACCTCTGTCATTTTGCATGATTATGTCAGAATATGATGTTTTGTTTCTCTAGGATCTGGGACCGCCAGATCAGCCCTCAATGGGCCAGATCATGTCCATCCCATAGAGCAATAGCCTTCTTGGGTAGGGCCAAAGACGCCCTCAATTACTTTCTTATTTTTCCTGTTCAATAAAAGGAACTTCATTTATCGACGCTTAACCATTCTTTGTCCCAGCCCACGCCGGCCAGTGAGCCAAGCCCCTCTCTGTAATTGTCAGAATTAGAGGCTTGGCTGCAGCCTATGCCAGCTTGTGTATTAAAAGGGCTGTGAAACTGTATTCTGTATCTACTTTGTGAATGAATCACTAGCTAGCATCTTATCTGCACATAATAAAATCTTCCTTGGCTGAAAATCACCTTCTCTCCTTGCTTGCTGGCTGATTTCAATTGGGGCTAATCTGTATGCTCGCCACAGCAGGGACTCACAATGGGTAGCTCAGGCTGATCATTTGCCTGGGTTTCTGCCAACAGGCTTCTCCCTGGTCTCACAGCTAGGGGTTGCCTCCTAAAATGGGGCCAAAAAACTTGCATCATGTCACTGCTTTGCTGCCTTCTCTGAATGTTGCGGGGCTTCACAAAGTGTTCACTTGTAACCCTATATTATTTTTCTACTACAGTAGAGTCTCACTTATCCAACATAAACGGGCCGGCAGAATGTTGGATAAGCAAATATGTTGGATAATAAGGAGGCATTAAGGAAAAGCCTATTAAACATCAAATTAGGTTATGATTTTACAAATGAAGCACCAAAACATCATGTTAGACAACAAATTTGGCAGAAAAAGTAGTTCAATATGCAGTAATGCTATGTAGTAATTACTGTATTTATGAATTTAGCACCAAAATATCATGATATATTGAAAACATTGACTACAAAAATGCGTTGGATAATCCAGAATGTTGGATATGCGAGTGTTGGATAAGTGAGACTCTACTGTATCTCTTCCATCTCTATCTTCAGTGGGGAAAATCTGAGATGGGAGCAGAAAAAAGACAGAGTGTCTTTTATTTGTGAGTGGCAGGAGATCTCAGTTTGGAAATACCCTTGAGCAGATAGAAGATGTGAAGGGAAGATGCCTCAATTATGCTTTAATTGGTTTTTAACCTCTGTATTCAAACATTTTAAAAACTGCATCCTATTTTTAAAATGCCTGGGAGCCATCTTGGATCCTGCTTAGGGAGTAAGGCAGGATATAAATTAAACCAACAAACCTGGGACCTCATGAAAGATGGCTGCACATCCAGCTCTGCAAGATGAGGAAAGCTCAGTAGCACTCATTCCACACAATCAGGAATGCGTTAGGAGACGTCAGAGAGCTGAAATGTTTGGGAAAATTGCTCATGAATGGCAAGCATGAGTGAGTAGCTGCAAACAGGATGGCCTTTTTATTTATGTGTTTGCTGAATGGGCTGCAACAGCACATTTTAGTGCATCCAGTGATGCGATGTCAATTCCAGCCACTATTTTGTCCAATTTCCAGTCATTTTTTTCTTTTTTGCCTTTTTGGAGACATTTGAATGACAGGGAGGTAGTTCTGGGAGATTTGGAGTGGTTTAGGGCAAAAAAACAAAAACAAAACCCAACTATCTGTTGGTGATGTTGTATCCAAGTAGTAACCAGGGCTGACTCTACTTAGCTTGCAAAATCCATCAAGATCCATCATTATGGTACTTTACACAATTTTTTTCAACAAGATAACATCTGTTTTGGATTTTAAAGACCAAACTAAGCTTTTGAGACCTGTGCCAGGAAACTTTCCCCCGAAAAAGAGAATATTTCATATACATTACTCCACTGAACAACTACAATATGCAAGAATAAGATAGAAATGGGGCTTCCCTGTTAAAGATTGCTCTGGCACATTACAGGCTGTATTCCAGCTCTCATAACCATTTGTGAAGATACAAAACTATTCCTTGCTAAGTGGAATATAAATCCAGCAGCAGACCAAAAATAAAGAGTAAGAAACCACCAGCAACAGCACATCATAATGTAAAGACATAGCAGGAGATTGTGAAGACACAAAGACAGGAATTTCAAAGTAGTTTATGGAAATCCAGACAATAACACTGGAGCTTTACTGGAGGATCCCATTTCAATATATAATATTTTATGTTGCCACATACATTCTGTTAAGTTTAAAATGATAGGAAGAGAGCTAGGGAAAGATTAACTATATTTTCCTGTAGAGAGTTATTAGACTTGCTATATAAAATGTACCTTCCAAAATGCTGTATTATTAATATTTTTTTCAAAATACAAAGTGAGGGAATGATGGCAGTAATTTATTTATTTTATTTACCTATTTACTTTGTTTTATACCCCACCCTCTCTCCCTCATTGAGGGACACAGAGCGATTAACACTCGGCAACAATTCGATGCCGTTTGAACCTAGGACAATACAAACTCAAAATACATACAAATCAAATATACAGAAATGTTAACACCTCATATAAAACAACAGTACATGATACAAACAGTATTAAAAACCAGCTATATTAAGAACCAGCTCCATCTCGTAATACAGAGGGTTAGATACCATTGCTAAATCTGCCAGCGATAAAACAGTTTGCATCACAGGCAGTGAAAATGTCATCGTTCCTCAAAAGGTATACAAAGTACGGTATTTGACAGCCACTAATGGAATGTTGAGGTTCAAGATTCTTAGGATCTTTTTTGGTTCTCAGAGGGGAGTATCGTCTGTAAACAATGGCTCTCTTCTTTGTACAACCTCTTCAGCCTTCTGTGATTGTTCTAATGGTTAGGTAGGTTGAAAATAGAGGATGAAGTTGTACAAGACACACTGGAAATTATTTGCTCAGAGAACATGGAACACAATTTACCTGTCTTCAAGGAGAATGGTGTTCTAATGCAGGAAACCTTTAAAGAAGAAATTGTTTTTGTTTGCAAGGGGCCTGGGACTGGATGGAATCTGATCTTTTTCCAGGAGAATTACACTAAATACAGCTCAGGCAACACTGTGGTTGTTTAAAAATATTAATGTAAACAACCCCATCAAAGCCCGGACCTCAGTCCAATTTCTAATTAGCAACAGTCCCCATCCAATGTGACAGAGACTAAGCAATTTTGCAAGGAATAAGGAGCAAAAATGGAAGGACCCACATGTGCAAAACTCATAGTGTCCTTTTCTTAGGAGGGTGAATATTTATGCAGCCATTGTTTTTGTTTACTTAATTTATGTGCCACAATAAAATATTTTGGCACTTTTGTAATGTTGAGTTGTATGCACCTAGTTGGAACAGTGTCAATTATATGCAATTCAGTTCCAGGTTAAAACACAAAAAAATATGCTGAAGTCAAAGAGAGGATGTATAATTCCTCAGGGCTCCGCAAATTAATTTACAAGTATATTGTCTGAGCATAAATCGAGGTAGGAAGCTTAAACCATTTAGTAAAGGCTAGGAATGTTTCTTTTTTACTTTAATTTCCACAATTAACTATCCAGCCAGACTATGACAATGCTGACTGAGGGAGTTTGGATGCTGTAGTTCACAATATAATCTCCCTGCTTAATTATCTCAAAAGACCCATGGACGAGTTGAGAGTTATTCTGCAAAGAGAGGAAAGCCCCATGCCACTTCGGGGGGGGGGGGGGGAGCAGACCTGGCTGTCAACACCCTTTTCCCAACCAGGCTTTCAAAAAGACCACAGCAGAGAAGGTAGAGGGCGTTTGTTCTTCTTTTCTCTGGGATGAACTAAGATTTTGCTTTTTGCCACTCAGAGAAGATAATGGTGCCTTTTTAAAAATAAGAGTCAAGGTGTAGTTCTATACTGATCCATGAATAAATCGATCCATGCTTTTTGGATTGATTTTTGGACTAACCATTTCTGGATTTATACATAAAAATATAGAGTAGGTTGCAGCAGTGCTCTGCACTGTTCAGTTGTTTTTTATTCTGTAGGTGTTTCAATCTGTTTCAAATTATACATTGAGGTACGAGTGGATGGCGAAAGGGAGAAACATGCCAAGACGAAGGCATATCAAGCCAACCCTGACTGGGACCACCTTCCATCTGGAAACCGATGCCTTCACTGTAGAAGAACATGCAGGTCAAGAATAGGACTCCACAGTCACCTACGTACCCACCGCCAAGACACTACGCTTGGAGAGCCATCATGCTTGGACAACGAGGGATCGCCTGAGTAATACATTGGGAATATATTTATGTTTTCTTGTAGTGTATAATTTTTTGAACTGCCCAGAGAGCATCAGTTCTTGCAGAGAAATGCAGGTAGGCTGCAGGCAGGACAAGAGGAAGAGAGGTAGATTTTACTATAAGTCATTTTCTCTTGCAAAACATGGCCAATCTGCGTTTTAGGTTTTATAAAAACCTAAACAGGATTGTGGGTGGGGCTCACCTAAAGAGGGCAAGGTGAGACTGTCTTCCTTCAGTCTATAAGTTATCCGTTCTTATAAGACACTATAGTTTAAAATGGCCAGTGTGGTGTAGTGGTTTAAGTGTTGGAGTCCAAGACTCTGGGACACCAGGGTTCAAATCCGCACTCAGCCATGGAAACCCACTGGATAGCTTTGGGCAGGTTATACTTTATCTCAGCATCGGAGAAAGGAAATGGCAAGCCTCCTCTTTCAACAACAAAAAGCCCTAGGAGAGAGTTGCCATAAGTGAAAGTCAATTTGAATCCACATTACAACAAAAGGTTAAAAACTATGCCCTGCACAAAGAAAGCAAAGCAGGAAACATACATCATACTTTGGCAGGATTTAGTAGAACCTGTACTTTCCAAAAGTAGCCTCAAAGCTCCAACTAAAACATAGGTTTAGGGTTGCTCTGGGCATAAAGCAGAAACTGTTCATTCATCTCCATGTCATTCTGGGAAATGTAAGACAATTATCTCTGGAGGAAAGGGCTCGTCGTTCTGTAGAAAATTACAGTTAAGTCCTCACTGGCCAGAAGAAGAATGTCTGACTGCAACGTAAGGTAAAGGTTTTCCCCTGACATTAAGTCCAGTTGTGTCCAATTCTAGGGGTTAGTGTTCATCTCAATTTCTAAGCTGAAGAGCCGGTGTTGTCCGTAGACACCTCCAAGGTCATGTGGCCGGCGTGACCGCATGGAGTGCTGTTACCTTCTCGTGATCTACTCACGTTTGCATGTTTTTGACTGCTAAATTGTCAAAAGCTGGGGCTGACAATGGGAGCTTCCCATGCTCCCTATATTTGAACTGCTGACCTTTCAGTCAGCAAGTTCAGCAGCTCAGCGGGGCATGGGACAGAGACTGTATTGGTTTCCATCACGGATCATCTCCGATGCCAGCTTGACCAGGGCGGGTCGGTGCTGCTTGTGTTATTGGATCTCACAGCAGCATTTGACACAGTCGATCACAATCTTCTGACCCACCGCCTTGCCGTTGCTGGAGTTAGGGGGACAGCTTTAAATTGGCTGGCCTCCTTTCTTCACAACCGTGGACAGCGAGTAGAGAGGGGAGGCCTGGTCTCTGAGAGGTCCCCTCTACATTGTGGGGTTCCTCAGGGGGCCATTCTCTCCCCTCTGTTGTTTAACATCTATATACGACCACTTGCTCAGCTGGTCCGAGATTTCGGGCTCGAGTGTTATCAATACGCTGACGACACTCAGCTTGTGTTAAAGATGGAGGGCCGACCGGAGTCTGTACCTGACAGTTTTCATCGGTGCCTTGAGGCCATTATTGGATGGTTGCGTTCCAGTAGGTTGAGGGTGAATCCAGCAAAGACGGAGATCCTATGGCTGGGCCGACCGGGCAGTGGGGATATCCAGTTGCCAACCCTGGATGGCGAAGTGCTACGCCCGTCTTTACTGGTAAAGAGTCTGGGAGTCCTCTTGGACCCTTCATTGACGATGGAGGCCTTTTTTCATCTTCGGCAGGCTAGACGGCTAGCCCCCTATCTGTCTAGGGACAACCTGGCTACGGTGATCCAGGCTACAGTCATCTCGAGACTGGATTACTGTAACGCCCTTTACATTGGCCTTCCTATGTCGGTGATCCGGAAACTCAAATTGGTGCAAAATGCAGCTGCCCGGCTCCTTGCAGGAGTCCCGATAAGATGCCACATAACACCAATTTTACGGCAGCTGCACTGGTTACCAATTGAGCACCGGATCACTTTCAAAGTGATGGTGCTTACCTTCAAGGCCTTACATGGTCTAGGGCCGATGTACCTGAGGGACCGCCTCACTCCCTACAAACCCCAGAGATCCCTCCGTTCTGAGGACCAAGACCTGTTGGAAGTCCCCAGTTTTAAGACTTTGCATCTAACTGCAACCAGACGCAGAGCCTTTTCAGTAGTGGTGCCATCTCTCTGGAACACCTTGCCACCTGAAGTTAGTGCCTTGCGGGACTTGTTGGCCTTCCGCAGGGCATGTAAGACACACCTGTTTCGACAGGCTTTTGAGTTCTGTTGTTGATGTTTTAAAAGGTGCTTTTAGGATGTTTTTAAAGATGTTTTTAAGATGTTTTTTAAAGATGTTTTTAAGATGTTTTTAAATTGTTGATTTTAGCCGGTTCTTGTAAGCCGCTCCGAGCCCTAGGGGAGTGGCGGCATATAAGTTCGAAAAATAAAATAAATAAATAAATAAATAAACCCGCTGTGCTATTGGGGCCCCCGATTTCAACTTAGAGATGTATTTTTTCATCCTTATGAAAGCAGTGATTCTGAATAATCAGCAATATTAATAAAAACACACACAATGGGGTCACCTAGTATGTTAGGAACAATTCTATAAATCCCTGTATTAAGTGAGAAAAGACAGTGCTCCACATCTGGATACAGTGTCCCCTCACTACTTCGCGGTTCACTTTTCGCGGATTCGCTGTTTTGCGGTTTTTCAATAAACTCTAAAAGACTATTATAAATAATTAAAATTACAATTTACCTGACATTGTGTGTAGTTTGTAGGGGTTTTTTAAGCAATTTCCCCAGTTTGATAGTTTTGTAAACTCTTGTATGTTATTCACTTAACAGCTGTGGGTCCATGGACCGTAATAAAGTTGTTGTTGTAAATTTGGCAACCTCATATAAAATGATAAAAAAAATGAGTGCCAGAGAATGTATGAAATATCTGGAGGCTACAGCAGCATATAATTACACATCAGCCTTTGGTTTGCCACCACTCCCCTCTTCCCAAGAAACAAATATCAGACATATCTCATTCAATTCCAGAACTGGAAATGACATAATTTCAATTCTAGTATAAAATAAAATAAAATAAAATAAAATAAAATAAAATAAAATAACAACATAGAACAGCCCGGATAATGGAATACTACCGAAATAATTTCAAAATGTGCAAAAGGTTTTTTAAACATATATAAAATATCACAACAACAAAAAACTCCCACTTACACATTAACATACTGCTTAAACAAAATGTTATTTGCCTGTTGGTGAAGAAAAGCAGGGAGGGAATCAGCCTAGCTGTTCCTCAGAAAATAACTTTTCCTCACTTCCTCTTTGTTTAAAGGAAGGGCAGCTCCACCCTCTTAAATCCAGGGCAGAAAATCCTCATCCCAAATTGTTCTATGCTAGGTACTTTTTGTTTGTTTGTTGTTTATATAGTGCGTGCTTCACACCCTTCTCTGGCAGTTCTCTTCCCATTCTAAAAATGATTGCTTATTGAAATCTAGACATTTTTCATCGTACCCAAGCTTCTTGTGCTTTATTAAACTCATTACGCTTTATCCTTCTCCTGGGGGTCTGAATAAAGTTTATCACCTTTTGTCTTACATAAATGCAAAAAAATGTGACAGCATTAGACTGCAACATTTATCATGACCAGGCAGAGTGTCTGGTGGCTGTTTTGTCCGAAGATAATAGGAATTGTAGTCCAACGTACCCAGGAAGCACCAGATTGGAGGTAGACTGGACTATCTGATAAGTACAGTAGAGTCTCACTTATCCAACATAAACGGGCTGGCAGAACATTGGATAAGCGAAAATGTTGAATAATTAGGAGGGATTAAGGAAAAGCCTATTAAACATCAAATTATGTTATGATTTTACAAATTATGCACCCAAACATCATGCTTTACAACAAATGGATAGAAAAAGCAGTTTAGTACACGATAACGTTATGTAATAATTATTGTATTTATGAATTTAGCACCAAAATTTAGCAATTTATTGAAAAAATTGACTACAAAAACATTGACTACTAAAAGGCAAACTGCGTTGGATAATACAGAACCTTTGATAAGCGGAGCTTGGATAAGCGAGACTCTACTGTATTGGCAAACTGTGAAGCAAGAATGTACACCCTCTGCTAAGTACTTTGTTAAAATCATAGTTCAAGACAAAAAGGAATCAGGAAACTTCTGACAACCCAGGCTGGAGATAATCAAATTACGTTTTGCCTTTTATTTTAAAAGAATGCATCATTCATTATTGGAACAACAACAGTGATGATGTAAAGTGGTGGGTGGTGAGTAGTAAATCAGCAAGGGTTTCTGACTTATAAATTTTTAACAATAGAAGCAACAAAATAATTCCCACTCTGTCCAGTCATACAGCTATAACAGTGATAACAAGTTATAGCTGCCCTCATCTACATAGCCAATATGATGCAGATTTAACTGCATTATATGGTCATATAATCCAGTTCAATGCAATTAAACTGCATTATATGAGTTTACACTGGTGATATAATGCAGTTCAATCTGAGTCATAATTGCAGTGTTGATGGGGCCAGAGTAAGCTCATTTCAGTCTCCCTTATCTGAAATGCTTGGGACCAGAAGTGTTTTGGATTTCAGATTTTTTTCAAATTCTGGAACACTTATATTTGCATATATGCACATAATGTGATATCCTGGAGTTGGGACTCAAGTCTAAACACAAAAATAATTTTCTGCTTCATATACACTTTATTCATGTAGCCTGAAAGTAACATTATACAATATTTTTAAATAATGATGTGCACAAAATAAAGTTTATGTACATTTAAACACCAGAAAACAAATGTGTGACTGTATCAACCACCCATGTGGACAATTTGGGACATATTTCAGAATTCCGAAAAGGGATGCTCAACCTGTATTGAAAAGAAATTACTTAGAATTCTTTCATCCTAGATATAGGCAGTCACCAAGTTCTGAACAAAATAGGTTCTTTGGGTTTGTTTCTATGTTGAATTTGTTTATAAGTCAGAACAGGTACATTTTAAGTGCAACTCCAGCCATATATAGAGAGGGGTGGGGGGAGAGCACTTTGGGTAGCATAGGGAAGGAGTAACGCTTCTGTCTGTGCCCCTGTTCAGAAGATTTCACCTCACTTTCTATCCCTGTGATAATTGGATATTGAAAATTTTGACTTGTTGTGGAAACAAGGATTGCTGCTAAAGCTTCAGTTGAGACACCTTTCCCCCCTGTATCTATGCTCCTTCCTAGATTTGGAGAACCTAAAGATGGTAATGCTCACACTGACAACCTCAAGGGTGGACTTCTGCAATGTGCTTTACACTGGTCTACCTTTGTACCAAGTTCGGAAACTTCTATTGGTTCAAAATACAGCAGATTAGTTACAGGAACATCTAGGAGTGAGCATATTGCGCCTATATTAAAGTCACTCCACTAGTTGCCAGTTAGTTTCTGGGTAAAGTACAAAGTGTTGTTTTTAATCTTTAAAGCTGTACATGGTTTGGGTCCAGGTTACCTACAGAATCGCCTTCTCCTGTACAATCTGCCCAAAACACTTAGGTTCTCTGGGAAGCGGTTACTCCAACCAGACAGAACCCAGTTGTCAACTGTCACCCAGAGGACCTTTTCATTGGCCGCCCCAAGACTCTGGAACAACCTGCCAGAAGAGCTCTGACAGCTAAACAAACTGTTGAAATTTAAAACACACCTGAAAACCTATCTCTTCTGGCAGACCTACCCAGCTAGTTTTAGTCATGAATGTTAAACTCACTTTAATCTTTGTTATGTGTATTTTAATATGTATGTGTATTTTATAGTATATTTAAGATTATGATGCATTTTTAACTATTTTGTAACCTGCCTTGTGTCACGAGCATAGGTGGGTAAGAAATAATAATAATAATAATAATTTACTTGATAATAAAAATAAATTTTACAAATAGCAAGAAATTCTAAGGACAATATGACACTTGAGTTTAATTTTCTTTTGAAAGTGACCACAGAAGTGTATGGTGGCTTTCTAATACTGGGTATATATTTAAAACACACAGGTTGAGTATAGAAGAGGACTAGACCTTGAATTAACTAGTTATAGGTAACACCTTTACTTGTAACAATCTGAGGCCCCATCTACACTGCTATTTGATGCAGTTTCAGAAGGCAGTTTGCAGCATAAAAGGTGGAAGGAAGGAAGGGGGAAAGAAAAGGAAAGCTTCATATCACTTTTAAGATTGTTGCTTATTTTCATATATGATTTTATGGATATTAACCCAATTCTTCAGATGAAGAATGAACTGATAATGAATGTTCCTATATAAAGCAATTTATGTATTATATATTAATATCTATTATATATTATATATTATTAAAGTAATAATATTTTTGTTTGCTTGGAAACTAAAAATTACAAGCTGCTGGTCTGCAGGGAGAACACATTTTTCTCCTATTGGTCTTTGCTTCACCACCCATAAAATAATATGAGACATGGCATTTATTGTTCCACCCTTCCCCACTCGTAACTAAACAAGGAACTAAATGTCACTGTTATATCACAAAAGAGGTGAGGTTATTTCTTGTTATTATTGCAACATCATGCAATTTATTTTTGAGAGGTCATTTAGAGTAGCTTGTTATTAGTACAGTAGAATCTCACTTATCCAACATTCGCTTATCCAACGTTCTGGATTATCCAATGCATTTTTGTAGTCAATGTTTTCAATACATCATAATATTTTGTTGCTAAATTCGTAAATACAGTAATTACTACATAGCATTACTGAGTATTGAACTACTTTTTCTGTCAAATTTATTGTATAACATGATGTTTTGGTGTTTAATTTGTAAAATCATAACCTAATTTGACGTTTAATAGACATTTCCTTAATCCCTCCTTATTATCCAACATATTCGCTTATCCAACATTCTGCCGCCCGTTTATGTTGGATAAGTGAGACTCTACTGTAATTGTTTCTAACTATAAGCAGGGAATCTCATGAGTGTTTATGAAACAAAAAGGGTTATTAACTGAAAAGGGGGAAAGCATCAACTGAATTATCCTTCTGTGTTCTTTGCTGCCCTCTACTGGCGATTTTAGTATTGCGTGGCTGTGAGATTTGTTTTGGGTTGCTGTGAATCAATTTTAGTACTGATTCTGCAATTACATTAAAACATACAAAATGATCTGCTTGGTGGTTTAAAATATCAATTATTTGCCACATCCTATTGCTTGAAGTGGCTTAAAAAGGTAAAGGTTTCCCCTGATGTTAAGTCCAGTCGTGACCGACTCTGGGCGGTTGGTGCTCATCTCCATTTCTAAGCCGAAGAGCCGGCGTTGTCCATAGACACCTCCAAGGTCATGTGGCCAGCATGACTGCATGGAGCGCCGTTACCTTCCTGACGGAGCAGTACCTATTGATCTATTCACATCTGCATGTTTTCGAACTGCTAGTTTGGCTGGGGCTAACAGTGGGCGCTCATTCCCGGGATTTGAACCTGGTACCTTTTGGTCCACAAGTTCAGCAGCTCAGCGCTTTAACACACTGTGCCATCAGGGCCCCCTGAGGTGGCTTACAACTACATTTAAAACTGCAACATTTTATCTTATTAAAAAAACACACATACACACAAAACTAAAAAAAAACAAAGGATGCTGCCTTGTCCCATTTGTTGCTATGTTCCTTCAAGTCATCTCTTTCTTAAAGTGTTCCTATCCCATACACTTCGATTGCTCCAATTTGGCAGGGACAGTCCTGATTAATCATCTGTCAATTCACGCTATCAGTTGTTTCACTTTCCCTTTCCTTCTCCCACTTTCCCACTTTGTCTCTGGTTTATTTCAATGGCTTCAAACTGAATTCAAAGTGCAAAACTAGCTTGCACTGGGTTAATTAGGAGGAAGGAGGGGAGAGAGGGTAACAGCCTTCTCCACGTAAATTCTGAGAGAGACTGCCTCTAACAGGTCTGATATAGCAGGACTTTGTAAACGTGAAATGTGATTTTTTTCATATAAGGGAACATCTTTCTAGGAATCTCTAGGTCCTCCTATGGTGAACCATCGGGGGATTGGAAGGTGTTACACTGAAGGACCGAAAGCAGTGGTCCTCAACCTGTGCGTCCCCAGGTATTTTGGCCTACAACTCCAAGAAATTCCAGCCAGTTTACCAGCTGTTAGGATTTCTGGGAGTTGAAGGTCAAAACATCTTGGGACCCACAGGTTGAGAACTACTGACCTAAAGAGAATATTTTAATCACATTCATGGATAATCAGATCCACAGAATTCAAACCTGCTAATACAGAGGTCTGACTGTAATGTGTTCCTTCATCCAGTAAGAAAGGTATAATATTGTAGCCATAAATAGACAAAAAAAAATTAGAATTTTCTAAAATGCATCTTGAGATGACTTACTTATCAAAAAACTGACCCCCTCCCTCCCCAAAGTATGAATTAAAACATGATTTTTGGATTTATATAACTTCCACAATTGTACAATTATAGCCAATAGGCAAACATATGATGCTGGTTAGAAGTGGGACAATGCTTTGAACTGAAGAGCCAAGGATGTCTCAAAGTGGGCTGTAACAGTAGGGTTAGAGTGGCCCAAAGTGTCCTCGCTTCAGGCCTGTTTATCCCAACCCTTCTGTGATGTAAACATCTTATGGATGCTGTTTCTCCCTTTTCTCTTCTGAGAGTCCTCTCTCAGCTCTTCCTTAAAATGAAATTAGATTTAATCAGCACCTTGATTATCTTTCTTATTCTAGAATGGAGTTCCGATAATAAGCCTTTTACTTTGTTTCCCCAAGCCATTAGTGTCTCTTATTCTTCAGTCAGTATCTCTAGCTGTGGTATGCACTCTCTATTAGCATAGGGATGGGAGTGAGATGCCAATCCCCAACATCAGATAACCTGCAAAGCATTCAGTCCTTTATTGGCTCATACTGTCTGGTAGGGATGAAGCTCCGAGGAGGGGAAGGAAGTTGTCATTGTCTCCCCATGGAATTGGCCTTCTATTCCTAAATTTCTAGCATTGCAGTCATTTAACCCTCCAGTTGGGCATTTAGAAATACAATTCGGTATCGAAAGAAAATGGACATGCACAATTTCCAAGAAATGTGAAAAGTTCTAGGTGTAAACTGTTTTCAATATCACACTTCCAGCATTGCTTGAAATTTGGGTATTAAGTCGGATTTTTTTTACTAGAGAGAGCAATTTCATTTATCCAAGTCATAGCTACATCCTTGGGGATTTAATCAGGCAGGACAAGGGCTTTTTTTGTCTTCTTGGGGTGGTTTCCTGATAGGAAACAAGCCTTAAGGGTGTGCTAAGCAACACCTGGAGTTTGTTAATTAAGAGGAGAGAATGATGGGAGAGTTGCTCCAGATCTTCTTGATAAGGAAACTTCAGAGGTCAGTGACCAACATGATCCAGAAAATGAGTCTTTATGAGCAGAGTAACCATTAAGTTGTTATAAGGTGAGTAGCAGAAAAAAAGTATTGATTTTCTGTATTTTATTGAGTCCCAATGTCTGGAGGATTCATAGCCACGCTGCTAAATGGAGGTCATAAGCTATAGGGGTTCCCCGGAGTTGCTGAAGGCTGTATGCAGCCTATAGGTCCCAGTTGACTTTGCCACCCCTTCCCTTCAATATGGCACCTAATGAACCAGGTAGAAGCCCTATACTTTGACCATATGTGTTTAAATACATTGAGCATGAATGATTATGCATTAATGTGAGGATTACTATTAAAGAGTAGGCAATGGATGCTTTCATGACCTTTGGTATCTCTGCAACATGCTACAATGTTTTTCTGACCAAAAAAAGAGGGTGATTTTTTGTGCTCTGGAAGCCTCTAGCAGCAACAATATACCTTTCAAATAGGCTGCAAAGCTTCCTTGAACTGTTTAGCACTGAAAATACCCAGAAGTGGAATTTCAGCCCCCCCCCCAATAATCCCTGCAGCATTAGAGCATTAAAGTGGCCCTTCACATTGCCAAAGTTACTCACCACTTAGGACCCTTCTATACGGCCATATAATCTAGAATATCAAGGCAGCTAATCCATATTATCTGCTTTGAACTGGATTATCTGAGTCTACACTGCTATATAATCCACTTCAACACAGATGTGGCTTTTATACAGCTGTGTAGAAGGGACCTTAATCTCTGCCCTCTAGCTATCACGGTTTTGCACAATCCTCTGTCCTACTACTTCTACTTTCAAAATACAGTAGAGTCTCACTTCTCCAACACTTGCTTATCCAACTTTCTGGATTATCCAACGCATTTTTGTAGTCAATGTTTTTAATACATCGTCATATTTTGGTGCTAAATTCGTAAATAAAGTAATTACTACATAGCATTATTGCATATTGAACTACTTTTTCTGTCAAATTTGTTGTATAACATGATGTTTTGGTGCTTAATTTGTAAAACCATAACCTAATTTGATGTTTAATAGGCTTTTCCTTAATCCCTCCTTATTATCCAACATATTCGCTTATCCAACATTCTGCCAGCCCGTTTATGTTGGATAAGTGAAACTCTACTGTACTCCAGTTCTTCTCTCCTCCTCCCACTGTTCCTTTTTGTACTCAATTGCTAACTTACTACAAACCGTGTAATACCTTCCACTTAATTTAGTAGGGAGAGGCAAAGGCATGGTTTTGTTTTTCTTAATAGGCAAAAGCAAACTGCTACATCCTCTCCTTGCTTGCATGGTCTTCCTCATTAATAACTTTTGCTCTCGTGCACCACTCTTGATGACATTTGGCCGCACATTTCCCAGTTTTCATCTGTTTGTAAGAGCAGCATTACATGCAAACATAATGTTGTAAGTTGACGCACTTAGTTATGGTGGGTTCTAGGCTAACTGTGAGTTTCACAGGGTTCCAAACCTGTGTAATGGATCTCCCATGGAGCTGTATATAATAGAAATTTTGCTATACAAAAGTCAGCATTCTTTAAATCCCAAATAAAAATAAATACCGAGAGATTTGAATTACAGGCAGTCGCAGAGTTACAAACATCTGACTTGCAAACTACTCATAATTACAAACAGAAGCAATTCAACAGGAAGTGAGAGAAATCTACCCCTCAGAAGGGGAATTCACTCCTGAAAGAGTTACCCTGGGGAAAAGGTGCCTCAACTGAAGCTTTCTCACCAATCCTTGTTTCCAGAACAAGCCACATTTCTCAAAATCCAATTATCACAGCAACAGAAAGTGAAGTGAAATTTCCTGAAAAGGGCAGAGATAGCAAAACAAACACCAGAGGGGTATTAGCCCTTCCCTATGCTATCTAAAGCTAAATAAATATTTTGGCTGGAGTTACATTTTAAAAATGTATCTATTCCAACTTACAAATTCAGTTTAAGAACAAAACTACAGAATCTATCTTGTTTGTAACTTGTGGACTGCCTGATATTACTTTGAGGCATTTTTGGTAAGTTGCTTTTTCTGGAATTAACTGGGATGTATTTTCCAATGCTGTAATTTCTGTGCTTGTATTTCATCATTATACCTATTTTACCTTGCTTCATTCATATAATAAAATATCCTATTTCAATGTTTTATATTGTACTGTTTTTAGCACTGTTTGCCACCTTGAATCTCAGTTTCAATTGCTTCTCTGTGTTGTCTGACATGGTGGTTGTTAGAGTGGTCCAGCATTTCTGTGTTCTCAAATAATATGCTGTGTCCAGGTTAGTTCATCAAGTGCTTATCTATGGCTGACTTCTCTGGCTGAGTTAGTCTGCAGTGCCTCTCCTGTTCCTTGATTTGTGTTTGGGCAATGCTGTGTTTGGTGGTTCCTATGTAGACTGCTGAACATAGCATAGATAGATTGTAGGTTTTGTTTCCTCATCAGCTTCTCTATGCGGTCAGTGGATCCCATGATATATGGTAAGAACACTTTTCTTCTGGGTGGATCTGTCTTGACTCTCATGGCTTGTTCTTGTCCTTGCAGCTCTTCTGATGTCTGCGGAGGAGTATCCATTGGCCTGTAGAGCCCAGTTTATCAAAGGTCGTTGGCCCATGTCACAGTGACAAATACTCAACTTTCATAAGATGAAAAATGAGGCCAAAGAGGAAAGCTGAGATACAATGCTGAGGTTTAGTTCTTTGTTCCTTATCTGTATGGTGAATTGGATGTTTGAGCGGGTTAAACCACTGAGCTGCTGAACTTGCTGATCAAAAGGTCAGCGTTTTGAATCAGGGGAGCTCCCTCTGTTAGCCCCAGCTTCTGCCAACCTAGCACTTCAACAACATGCAAATGTGAGTAGATCAATAGGTACTGCTCCAACGGAAAGGTAATGACGGTCCATGCAGTCATGCCAGCCACTTGACCTTGGAGGCATCTATGGACAACGCCGGCTCTTCGGCTTAGAAATGGAGATGAGCACCAAACCCCAGAGTCGGAAATGACTGAACTTGATGTCGGGGGAACCTTTTCCTTTTACTAGGACATCTAGAAATTGCAGTTTTCCTTCATTTTCTTTTTCCATGGTGAATTGGATGTTTGAGTGAATGCTGTTGAGGTGGTCCAGGAACTTGTTTATCAACAATTAAGTATACGATCTGAATAAAAACCAGAGTTCAGCTTGTTCATTTTAACTTTTTTTGTACCGCGGGCTGTATGTTGTATGTATGTCTATGTGTTAAATGTTTTGATACGGCCAATGGGCTAATCAATAAAACGTGATTAAGTACATGGTGCACAAATGCAGCAGCAAGCCTTGTCGATGAAATCAAACTACTAAAGCATAGTAGATCGCCCCACCCTATAAGACAGGCATGGGCAAATATGGGCCCTGCAGGGTTTTTGGACTCCAACTCCCACCATTCCTAACAGCCTCAGGCCCCTTCCTTTTCCCCCTCAGTCGCTTAAGCAGCCCTGGAGGGCCCAATTTTCCCCGTGGCTGCTATAGCAAGAAAAACTAAGTTCGATCTCTTTAAGACAGGACTCCTCCCTAACCGGGAAACAAGAAGCTCTTGCCCTTTAAATAGCGGGACTTGGGCGCCGGATGCGGGTGCTGGTGCGCATGCGCGCCGAAAGTAGCTACGCAAGAGGAATCCTTGCGTCCGCGCGGAGACGTCAGGACGTGGGGGGCACGCAGCGCGGCGCAGGGCAGGGGGCGGGGGCCCGGGACTGAAGCGAGGGTCCGCGCGGAGCCTCCGCGCCCGGCCAGCCATGTTCCGCTATCAGGTGAGGAGAAGAAGCCCCGGGGATCTCGGGGGCTGCCGGCCTTGAGGGGCGTTTGGAGGTGGGGGCGGCTCCGCGGCTGCTTCTCCCTCCGCCTTAGGCCGAGGGAGGAGGAAGCGGCAGCCGCACCAGCAGCCCAAATAGGTGACTTTTGATCCTCCTGGGGGGTTCCTGCCTAAGGAGGGCCATATCGGACAAAAGAGTTATTTTCGCGCCCGCTGGTGAGGTGATTTGAGCGCGAGCCCGTCTAGACTTGGCAAAGGCGCGGAAAAGAGGGAGTCTGGGGTTTCTGTGTTGTCGAAGGCTTCCATGGCCGGAATCACTGGGTTGCTGTGAGTATTCCGGGCTGTATGGCCATGTTTCAGGAGCATTCTCCCCAGACGTTTCGCCCATATCTATGCCAGGCATCTTCAGAGGTTGAGAGAGCTGTTGGAAATTAGGCAAGAGGGGTTTATATATTTGTGGAAAGTCCAGGGTGGAAGAAAAAACTGGATGAACACTTGATGAACCAACCTGGACACAGCATATTATTTGAGAACACAGAAATGCTGGACCACTCTTAACAACCACCATGTCAGGCTACACAGAGAAGCCACTGAAATCCACAAGCATGTGGACAATTTCGACAGAAAGGAGGAAACCATGAAAATGAACAAAATCTGGCTCCCACTGTTTAAAAACTCTAAAATCAGTAAATAGGACAGTAAATAAAGAACAAGGAAACAATCAGGGCCAGCTAACACCTAACAAATGATTACCCTAGGCAGTAAGCAGCCAGATCTCGAAGCTGCAAGGCTATTCAATGTTAATTTATTTATTTCCGGTATTTCTACCCCGCCCTTCTCCCCTGGGGGACTCAGGGCGGCTTACAAATTGGCAACACAGTGCCATCACATCAACAATACAATACAAAAGGCATTAAAAACTAAAAACATTTAAACATCATAAAATCATGGTGGCCAGTTGCACCATTCACAACTACCTCAAACAGATACGCTGTCTTTCTCCCACCCTGAACATTCCACAGGTATATAAACCCCAACTGCCTAACTTCCAGCAGACCTCTCTGCTAAAGAGCGCCGGGGCCTTAGCAAACTACAACTCCCAGGATCCCATGGCATTGACTGAAGATATTTGTGCCAACAGAATACTTTTTGCAAAACTGAAAATGGTCCAAAATGTAGGATTTTTAAAATATAGAAATAGGAAGTAAAATATCATAGTAATCAATCCCATTCATATTTTTAGCCTGTTTTGTATTGGGACTGTATCTTATTCATAGGTCAGGCATTGGTTTATGCTATGCTTGATCTGTGCTGATAAGTCTTGCTAGCCTTTGGTTTTGAGAAGTGAAACCTCAAGCTCTAGGGAACATAGAAGGGAGAGAACTTTCTACAGTGGAGTAGATTGGATTCTGTTGAGGCAGCAACTTGTGATGTTTGTGTTGTGGGCTTTTATGTATTGTAATCTGGGCATGCTAATACAAGATGCCTGTTCACTGCACTAATTTGACCTGGGAACCTGGTCTCCCCAACCCCCAAATACATGGGATTACCCACTGCAATTTGATCATATATTTGGGGAGGAGAGAGACCAGGTTCCCTAGGACCAATTAAAACCTATGGGAATTACAGTCTAGAATATCTGGAGGATGCCAGGCATCTTACTCCTGTGTTTGCCTGCCTGCCTTCCTTCCTTCCTTCCAGCAACATATAAGGCGATTGTAGGACTCAGATCTGAATCCTTTATTCTTCATCTTGCCTTTCAGGTTTAGTCTTCTCAATGACAAAAGTCTATATCTGAACAGTTAAAACTGTGCATTAATTCACATAGCACTTAGAAATCATAGAGTTAGAAGAAACACCAAGGGCCATTCAGTCTAACCCCATTCTGTCATGCAGGAACACATAATCAAAACATTCCCGACAGATAGCCATGCAGTCTCTGCTTAAAAACTTCCAAAGAAGGAGACTCCACCACACTCCAAGGCAGCAAATTCTACTGCCAGAAAGCTATTACCATCAGGAAGTTCTTCCTAATGTTGAATCTTTTTTCCTGCAATTTGAATCTGTTGCTCTGTGGCCTAGTCTCCAAAGCAGCAGAAAACAAGCTTGCCCCCTCCTCAATGTATTAGCCTTTCAGATACTTAAACATAGTTATCACTGTCCCTTTCAGCCTTCTTTTCTCCAAGCTTAACATACCCATCTCTCTTAGTCACTCCTCATAGGGCTTGGTTTCCAAACCTTTGCCCATTTTGGGTATCCTCTGGACAACAGCTAAGGGTGGTTCAAATACTATCCCTCTTGGATTACCTTTTGGCCTGTAGCAAGAGTGACAAAACATTATTTGTAATAGCATTGGCATATTGTGTAGCATAGATTCTGATCTATGTATATGGTGGAGCGCTTCAGTGTGTATGTGTGTGTGGGGGGGGGTGTGTGTGTACATTTTCTTTATTTCTTTCCCTCCTTTCTCCCCATAAGGACTGATGGCAACTAACAATAATGAAGCCCAATACAATTTAAAAACAAAGCAAATACAGCAGAACACAAATATTTGTATTATGGCTACAAAGCTAAAATAAAATTAAAATTTCATTTCATTAGTCTTTTAGCTAAATGGTATGCCTACCAGCAATGCAGGAATCTATAAGGCTGTTTCTTTATTTCATTATTGTGATGGAAAAGCTTTTCTTACATATAATCTATCTTGTTTATGCAGTAAATTCTCACTTGAGAAGCTTTTGTGTCAATTCATCTTTCTCCCTGAGATAACAGGACTGTGCCTATGGCATGAATGGCATAAAGGCACCCCACCAAGGCCCATCCTCCAGGCTGTAAGGTTATGGCTGGTCTCCTGACTACAAAAGGGATAACTAACAAAACTAATCTTTGCCCTAAGGCTTTAGATGAGATGGAGAAGAGACTGAATTGATTAAATGCCTTTTGAATTCCCTTATTTCTTCCTATTAAATGGCAATCCCATTTATATTAGTTTTCCTCCTCTGCCAGAACCCTCTGCCACCAAGACTCTCTTCTACAATAGAACTCAGGGTAAATGTTCAAAGACATAGACACAGTCTGGATTATCAGTATGCAAAGGGATCTTTAGAAATGGAAAGAATTAAGGTAGTATAAGCTTTTGTAGACTAGGTGTAGACCAGTGGTTCTCAATCTGGGGTCTCCAGATGTTTTTGGACTTCAGCTCCCAGAAATCCTAACAGTTGATAAACTGGCTGGAATTTCTGGGAGTTGTAGGCCAAAAACATCTGGGGGACCTAGGTTGAGAACCACTGATGTACACTGTAGAGATAATGCAGTTTGAAACAATTTCACCTGGCATGTCTGTGAAATCATGGGAGTCATCATTTGGTGAGGCACCAGCACAACATTGGCAGAGAAGGTTAAAGACCTTGTAAAACTGTAATTCCCATGATTCTATTTTACTGAGCAGTGGCAATTAAACTAGTGTCAAACTGCATTCCCTTTGCAGTGTAGCTATATTAGTCTACATCCTCAGATGTGAAGATGTATCTGAGGAATTAGACATACGGTAGTGTATGAAAGCCTATACTACCAACTTCATTCTCTCGGTTATTTCTAAGCTGTTACAAGATCCATTTGAATACAGGGAAAACGTTGTTATACTACATTAAGTCCAAAGATGTTCTGGTATATGGTCAGCTGCTCAATGAAATATTTTCACGGTGTTGTTTTTCAACAACAACAACATTTTATTATGGTCCAAAGACCCTTATTGCACTGTAAGTGTACGAGGTATGTTGGTGAATGAGATTAACAACATCGGATTGATTAAACACACAAATGGGTAAAATTTACAACAGTTGTGTTGTTTTTAAATGTAATTTTTATTCAACAAAAAGCAACCATATATAAAACACTAGATAAAGTACATAGTCACAGAACCGCCCCTCCCCACAAAAACAAAACCATACAAATACCTCTGAGGATGCCTGCCATAGATGTGGGCGAAACGTCAGGAGAGAATACTTCTGGAACATGGCCATACAGCCCGAAAAACATACAACCCCATACAAATACTTTTTATTAATAAAATAACCCAACTACAATTAACAACATAGTCTACAACAATCATCCTCACTGCAGCGATCACAGCCCCTACCATTAAACATAACAGAGCCTACTTTATGAGCCTCACACTCTCTCCCTGTTGGTTTTAATTTCTTTGCTTTTCTACACCCATAAGATATCACTAATGCCACAATTCAACTATTAATAACACTCTTCTACTTTTTAAAAAAACATGTTTGTCTCCATCTCTGGTATAAAAAGACAATAAAGAAGTCCCAAACCTTACAGCTGGTCAAGGATTTCTCCTCGATCTTCAAATTGTTAATTTCAGCTAGTTCACACATCTTAATAAGCCAATCTTCTTGCATTGTGGTCTTTGGGTTGTTGTTTTAAAAATGATTTGAACCCAAGAAAGTCAATGCGTAGATGACATCTTTATGTAAGCTTCTAAAAATTACTTTTTATTTTAAACTAGTTTGAGTACCTGGCATTGCTCAGGTTATTTGAAAAAATCAGTTTTTTTAATTGTACAAAATGCATAAGGTTGTGGGTAACTACAACTCACATCATACCAGGTTAACCCCGAAAAACTCAATCAGTTTGTTATGTTGGGCAAGTTTGTTCTAGATGCACCATCGGTGGGGTTCAGTGTGCTCTCTGGCTGTAGGATAAACTACAACTCCCACTATGGTGAGTCATACCCCTCAAAACCCTTCAGTAGGTTGAGTTAGTCATGAAGGTTCTGTGTGCTAAGTTTCATCCAGGTCCATCATCAGAGGAGGTCACAGTATCTCTTGTGGGTGAACTACAACTCCCAGAAAGGAAGGTCAGTTTCCCCCAAGCCCCTCCAGGAATCAAACACAGATGTCTGTAGTGGAGGAAAAACAGAAAATCTAGGATGAAATTGTCCCCTTATGAAAACCTTCACTTGGGTGATGGGCAGTATGGTGTTTGTGGGGGACATTGTCAGGGCTCCTGGACATGTTCATGGCACTCACTATAACCTGCAATGTCATTGGAGGGCCTTTGGTGTCTCCTGAGTAGTGGGAGTTATATCTGTTTGTGGAGGCAGGAGCTTGTCTGTGTAAGTGGACACCTCAGCCTCATACACACATACATATTTTCATTTTTATTATGTGTATAGATTACTGATGTTATTTTAATTTGTTTTTAAAATATTATTTAAAGAATACTTAATCAGCTGATCATGTGTTTAGAATAAAAGCAAAAAGAAAAATACTCGGTGAAGTACAGTACTTATTTTTGTAAAAAATTAATTTATTCAGTTCTGCTTTAAACCATTTTCTATATTTTACAGTAACAGTTAACTATTTTGTTTTATCAAGTAGTCAGTCCTAAGTGAAGTATCTCCTTTGTTTTTAATGAAGTCAGTTCTTTCAAAATGTTTAATCATTATTTGACCATTTTTATGAGTCAGTTGACCAAATTGGTCAATTGACTAAATAGCTTCTGATCAGCTAAAAGCTCCACCTGAGAGTACACGGAAAACACTATTAGGATTTTGGACGAATGGATTTTAACTTGGATATGTTTTAAATTTTGTACAATGTATTTTTATTCTGTAATGTTACGTTGTTTTTATATTGGTTATATTGGTATTGGTTTCAGACATTGAATTTTTGCTATTTATTGTAAGCCGCCTTGAGTCCCCTCGGATGAGAAAGGCGGGGTAAAAGTGCTGTAAATAAAATATTCTGTGATTGATGTACTTGTTTTCTAAAATATTTTCACACCACTTTCTACTCATTGTTTGAGTGTCTGTGCCTTTAAAAGATGGTCACATGAGGCATGGTTCATTCAGCAAAATGACTTTGGATTGGCTTTTGCATCTTGTTTTTACTTTCAGTTTCTGCTCATTAGTATTCCATTCTTGTTTTTTTAAATGTATGCAACACATTGAAAATTGTACTGTTGGAATTCAGGGGTATAACTAGCCCTCCTCATGTTCTTGGCGACATCTCCCAGTAGCCCTGACCATCATAATCAAGGATGAGAAATTATGGGAGCTGCAGTCCAAAGCACATCTTCAGGGCTGCAGGTGGTTACCTAGCTAATAAATATTGGTGCATGCTTGCAACTTAAAATTCAAACGTTGCAACTCAAACTGACTCATGAGTGAAACCCTATATGCACCATATGCTGGCATAGGAAAAAGAAAGTGACAAGATGACAGTGTTAAACAATTATTTAATCAATCTATTATTGGAATATGTTTTTAGGCTTCCGTTCTTGTGTGATTTTCATAAAATTTGACGACTCATGCAGAATCAGTAGTTTGTTGATTGCAGCCTTATACAGCAAATCATATTCCATAGTTTTCTGGACTACAGGTGGTAAGAAAAGGGTATAGAGCTGGCTGTTCCAGCTGTTCTGCTAGGTAGTCTTTCACATGTTCAGAAACCTATGTCAAGTTTTCAAAATTATTCAGGCACAGTTTTTTGTGGAGAATACCCACAGTTCAGCTTTCAAGCCTGGGCTTTGCATGCAGAGAGTCTTAGGTTCAAGTTTGGTCCAGATCCATTGGCTGGAAAATTTCTTGGTAGTGGAAGAAAACTGTGAAGAGCTTCCAGTCAGTGTTGACAGAGCTGAGCTCAGATACCCAGTGACATGACTTGATTTAGGGAGCATATAGCTCCATTTCAATGACATAACTCCCAGAGAACTTCATCCACATATTTAAGGGAGCTGAAGTAGTAGTATTGCAGTATGAGAAGAAGGGAGTAAAATGAGATTATGTTAAGATTATGTGGGTGGTGAAAAATTAAAAAATGGTGGGTAAGAAGTCTAGCTTGATGTGAGAAAACAGAGTTTGGTCACACACACCTAGGCATCCTAACTTGAGACTGTAAACCTCAACCCAACATCTCTAGCTTTGCCAAAAAGTACATCATCCTGATTCATAACACAACCAGCTTTCAGCTGTGAAGAAAAAGTATAAACAGTGTTGGTTTGTGTGGGAGTGTTGTACTCCCATGGGTTTGATCTCTAAGTGTGATTTCAGCAGTGAAACAAAACTGCAAACACTGTTCGTTTGTATAGGGATGTTGTACTTCCATGAATTTTATCCCTAAGCATAATGTAGTGATTTGAGTATTGGAATACCACTGTGGATACAGGGTTCGGTTACACTCTCTCAGCCTTTGAGGAAAGCAATGGCAAATCCTTTCTAAACAAAATTTCTCAAGGAAATACTGTTATAGATTCATCTTAGGCCTTGAAAGCATACAATAACAACAAAACCCAAAGTAATTGCGGGTTAAGTGGCAGCTCCAAGGCAAATATATTGGTTGTATTTATTGGGAAGGTTAATGTGATGCTACATCTACTAAAACATATGACCTTTGACTTTTTATGTCTAACAAGTTTTCAGACCCCATGCTTGTGGAATATTATTTTAGGGTTCGTCAGGAGATGGTCAGACCTTTTTGGTTTTTAAAATCAATGCTGTGGTTTTCTTTTAAGTCTCTGGAGGACTGCCCTTTAGATGAGGATGATGAAGCCTATCATAACTTGGCTGAGGAAGATGAAGATATTGACCAGTTCAATGATGACACCTTTGGAGCTGGTGCAGTTGGTGAGTTTGTGTCACAGATGGACCCTGGATTTTCCAATCATAAGCCTGGTATTATGTGGATATTATTTCTGCATAATATCATAATTGTATTTAAACAATCCCATTTTTCCCTGTGGAAGATCTTGTGATCTAGACCTGAGTTGCCCTGCTGTTATTCATACTACCAAGGCTGCCCTTTTGCTATTTTTGTCTTTTGCCTGTGGGGGGTAGGCAGATGATGCTGTCACAGAACAAGGAGTGAGGGAAAGGCCAAGAGTACGAGGCAGACATCCTTTCTGTCCTTCCTCTTTAGATGATGATTGGCAGGAAGCCCATGAAAGGCTGGCAGAGATGGAGGAAAAGCCTGCATCTGCAGGAGAACAAGTGGAACGGGGAGTCACTGACGAGATGGACCTACTGGGGGACCATGAAGAGAACCTGGCAGAGAGGTTGAGTAAAATGGTGATTGATAATGAGCTAGAAGACCCAGCCATCATGCAGGCTGTGCAAACCCGACCTCTGGTACAGGTGTGTAACAAGTCATGGTAGTGGAAGAAAATGAATAAATTATATCCTATCTGGGTTGTAAACATCTTTCTGTGGTTTTCATTCTCATCTTACCTCCTTTCCAGCACTCAACTGGCCTTAATTCAAGCATCTGGGATGGTCCTTCAGTACTCAGGCGAATTAGAGGGCCACTTCTCAATCAGGTACTCAGTTTATTTTACTTTTGTTACTTCAAAAAAAAATTCCTTATTTTCCAGGCAATCAGTTTTTTTCTTGCTTAGAGAAACAGAGTTGGAAGAGATTGCAAGGGCCATCCAGTTCAGCCCCCTACCATACAGAAACACACAGTTAATGCAGCCATGTTGGTTTATCACAGGCAATAATGGCATTTTCACCATAAATGGATGAACAGAGAAGAGCCTAGAAAAGGCTACTTTTTGCATTGCAATTATTAGGATCCCATAAGCACCATGACTGCCACACCTCTTTCAAACGGAGGAAGGGAGAGAGAGCAAGTGGAGGTTCTGTAAAGGGGGCAGAAGCATTTCCTTAAGGATATCACATTGGTTATGAGAGCCAAGTACCCTAGTGTGGGAAAGAAGATTTCTATAATAGCTCAAACTATGCTGTGGAATACATCTTCACCTGTAGGAGAATTTGAGTTCTCCTCTTAAAATGGTGCTTTGAATTTGCTTGAATGAAGGCTTGGTGATTCAGAGTCTCTTTATTTGAATATGAGAAACCAAGGTGGGCTTTTTTCTGCTTGTCGACTTTTCTAAAGTAGAATGTATTGACACCAGACATTTACAAGGAGAATTAGATCCATCCATAGATGATAGGCTTAGGTCAGGGTGAAATAACAATAAGGCTGTTGGCTTTCACTGTACTCAATTTCTGGAAACCTCCAGCTGTCAATTTCTAAAATGAGAAATTGCAAAGCTTCAGTATGAAGCTTTTGCTCTTTCTGCTGTTTCTCACTAACAGGAAAAACAATTGCTCTATGGGGCAGGCTCTATTCCACTAAGTGTATTAATTTATTAAGCTTACCTGGGGCTTGATTTTTAAGTTTTTAGAGCTCTTAGTATTTAAGTGCAGTAGAAGGTAATGGCTAGGATGGGGACCAAAATATATTTTAAGCAGGTAACTCACTAGTCAGTAGAGTTGTGTCTACTTGCTCTTTACAGTAATCACAGGTATTTATCAAACTTTCTCATCTTCATGCCTGACTCAGAAAGTCCACTTCGGTATACTAGTTAAATATGCTAGGAGACCTCCCACTTGAGAATGGGGATTTGTCTCTTCTGAAATAAATAACTTGTGATTTTTCTCCCTTCTTTTCAGGAGGTTCCCTCTGTGTCAGTACTAGAATATGCCCTCCCACAGAGGCCTCCCCAAGCCCAGGAAGAGGAGCAGGATGTTTCGGAGCGGGCGTTGCCAAGGCGGTCATCCTCACCAGTCATTGGCAGTCCTCCTGTGAGGGCTGTTCCCATTGGGACCCCACCAAAGCAGCCCAGCATGCCCAACTTTAACCAGCAGGTACTACTCCCCCGGCTTGGAGTAAGAGTGGGTGATCTGGGTGATGGTCTCCTGAAGGAATAGTTTAGAGTTTGTACTGTGTTGCAAAATAGGAATTGATACTAATTTCTCTGTTCAGTGTCTGCAAAGGCAAGTATTTTCTCTTTGCTCATGTCTCTTTGCTTTCTTTGAAACACGTTTTACTTGTCTGCTCTTTGAGCTTGACATTACAGCTGCTCTAAGATCCAGTGTTGTCTTCCACCTGACCTGTCTGCCAGAATAGAAAGTGAATGCCAGCAACACGATTTTTTGCTGATGGCTGTCCCATGAAAGACAATCTGGCAAGGATGTATTCTCTGCCCTGTAGTGTTCAGAATATTCAGTGAAATAAAGGTCTACCTCAGGAGAAAAAAACAGGCCGTTTGCTGTTCTTTGTTGTTTCATATCTTTCCTGTGTCATTGATCATGTCTTGAAAGCCATGACAATGATGACACTAGGAGGTAATCCAAGGATTACCACCATTGCAAAACCCAGGTTGGCAATCTCTGCACATCACCATGCTCTTCCTTAATTGTGATATAATTCCAGCATGGATTCAGAAGGGAACTTAATTAGCTTTGGCCAGTATGATTCCCTTAGTCCTGTCCATTTTAAAGAAACAGGACAGGGTATAAACACTGGAATTAGCCATTAATGGCTGCAGCTTAAAATAACTCTGGTGTGATCATTTTGTTTTTCTTATTCAACAGATCTTATGTCCAAAGCCTGTTCACATCAGAGTCCCAATTCAGCAACGTTATCCAAGTCCCTTTAGTGAAAGGATGTCTCCAAACCAGCTCTGCAATGTGACGGTAGTTCTGGCTATGTCATACTTTGGGCCTGGCTTGCATTCTGAAATCTTTTTCTGCTTTACCCCTCCCCTGATATTGTTTGTCCTTGAAGGCCATTCCTAACAAACATACCCTTGAGTCTCTTTAGTATCACGATATTTTGACAAATCCTTCTGGCTTTGAATGCACTGGGTTCTGTGGACAACGTAGAGTCTGTCAACAGGAGGAGACCCCTAGGGACATCTTTGTGCATTGCTAAGTCTCTGTTTAGTACTGTAATCATTTATTGTTATGAAGAGAGCATTCTTTTAGTATTTTTCTGTCATAATCAAGTACTAAAAAAACTGAGATCCTTCTCTTTATGTAATTTTTGTGACAATACATTCTTATATATGCTCTCAGGTTGTTCTTGTTGAATCAGTTACTGTCAAATATAATTACACACTACAAGTAACATGTCCAGCAGTTGGCACTTAGTGCTTTTGGGTATTCATGATTTACTGTTACTCTTCTAATCAACTGAGTAGACCTATTCTCTGTGTAATACAGTTTGTGAAGAGACCTTTAATAAGACTCTTCAGTGTTGGTTGGCCTTGTTGTCTACTTCTATGTTGAATTATTTGTTTTTTCTCCTCTTCTTCCCGTCCTCTTGCATGTCGCATATCATGGGAGATCACCAATCCTCTGGACTCTTGCCTGCCTCCCCTTTCATGCTGCCTATTTCAGAGACGGTTCTAGCTTATTTTCTCCCTTATCTTATCTGAAGATGGAACCTAGAATGTTTACCCTGGGTCAGACTTCGCTTTTAGAACTGGTGTTTTCTATTTCTCTCTTCCCAGAATTCCTCCCTCCTGGGACACCCATTTCCTCCCAGTGTTACTCCTGTTCTCACCCACCTCCAAAGAGCACAGCTGCTAGGAGGAGCACAGGTAGACATCTGGATAATCATCTCCCTTTTCTCATTTTTGTTGCTGTTGCACACAGCATCATACAGGCCTTTCTGTTTTGCTGTACCAATTCACCCCCTTTGTACGCAATGCTCTGTGTCTGTGTCCTCTCTCTTACATTATCAAATGGATAAAGTTTTTTGTACCGATGAAATTATCTTCTCTTCCTCCTCCCCTCTACAGGCTGGTAGGATGTCTCCCAGTCAGTTTGCACGGGTGTCTGGCCTTGTTAGCAGCCCTCTTGCATCTATGAACCCTAAACTCCTCCAAGGCAGAGTTGGGCAGATGATACCCCCAGCCAGCGGATTCCGTGCCTTCTTTGGGGCACCACCTGCACCATCACAACATCACTCCCCGTGTCCTGGAGCTCATTTGCAGAACCTAAGGTATCCCTTTCCTTTCTGCTCTGCATTTAGAATAATAAAATCATAGGGTTGGAAGAGATCTCGTGGGCCATTCAGTCCAACCCCCTGCCAAGAAGCAGGAAAATCACATTCAAAGCACCCCCAACAGATGGCCATCCAGCCTCTGCTTAAAAGCCTCCAAAGAAGGAGCCTCCACCACATTTCTTCCATTGAGAGTGTTAAACTGAATTGTGTTTGAAAATCCTCCACTGTACTCTTCTGAGACAGAACTTTTATTCCCTAGGCCTCAGCCACAGATGTTCAGGCCAGATACAACTCACCTTCACCCACAGCACCGACGACTCTTACATCAGAGGCAGCAGCAAAACAGGAGGTGAGTGTGCTTCTGTTGAAGGAGGGAAAGAATAAACACCTTTATAGTGCAAGCAACGAGGTGTTGCAAGGGGTTGAACACAATTTGGCTCAAGAATTCTGTGCCTAGAGTTATCTGTGCAGATTCCAGGCCTCTGAAAAAAAATCTGCCTTTAAATCTGCATATCACAAGGTTTTAGAGAAATGGGGGAAACAGCCAGGGCTGATGAGAATAGAAATGGATGGATGTACTCTAAAATTGCAGACTATACTTCCAGACATTTGCTAAGATCCTGTATTTTCCAGCATAGCATAAGAGTCTCAGATGGAACTCCACTACAGCTTCCTTGGGAACACCTCTGGGACTCATGGTTTGGTTTGATCGATGCTCTGAACAGTCATTGTGTTCAAGAGCACAGGGTTGCCAGCAAGCATTATCTGTCAACTCAGATCCTACATTAATAAAAGCAGAATGCTGGACTCAACATTGGGCTAGTCTTATTGAACAAATCTAATTTTTACACCAAGGGGACAGATACTCAAAATACTGAGTATTGAAGTCACACTGTGTAGAAATACTAATTGTTTGCGTTCCACATTATGTAGTGTTGGAAGTCTTAGGTGATGGGTTCACGGGTGGGAGGTAAGAGGCATATGACTTCGTTAAAAAGTGATAATTATACCATAACTAATAGTTATTGTATGATCTGCATTTGAGTGCTGTATTTGTTATTTTTTTCTTTTCTTTTTTAAACATATATATAATAAAATAATTAAAAAGTAAAAAAAATGTTTTCCAGAACCTGATTACAGATGTGTGTTGGCTCTCCACTTTTTTATATAAAAGGGGGAGAAATCCAGTTCCACTGCTATATTCCTTGATAAATAGATCACCTAGCATTCCCATAACTCTGCATGCTGCTTCAGAACAGAGTGTTACTTGGGACATCAAGAAGGCAGCTTCGTAAGCTATCAAAACACAGAACAAGATTGTAATTGGATGACATTAGCTCATTCCGAGTAAAACTATGCTTCTGTTAGTTTAGTTCCATTCAAAGTTTGGAAATTGGCAATGAGGTCCTGCTCGTTAGGTTGATTTGGAGATGTTTTCTCTGTCCATCTCAAAACTGGTCGGGGGCAAGAGTTTTATCAATTCAAGGCTATATGCTCTTCAGTACTTAGATAGAAGAACACAACTGTTTGGTAACGTTTTTTCTGATTTCTGGGTCATTTCAGTCAGCACCGGAATCTAAATGGATCGGTTGGGGACCGAGGGAATCATCGAAATAACCACCAGGAACAAATCAGAAAGGATCCATATGCCAATCTCATGCTCCAGCGGGAAAAGGACTGGGTATCAAAGATCCAGATGATGCAACTGCAGAGCACTGATCCCTACTTGGATGACTTCTATTATCAGGTTGGTACTCCAGTGGCCTCTTGGAAGGCTGCATTAATGTTCTGCTCATGCCAAAGGGCAAACCAGAGACCATGGACACTCTTTCTCCCATGACTGTGGCCCTGAAGAATTCTTTTTGTTTTTGAACTCTATATTCAAAGCTGAGAGCAGCTCTTTGCACTTTGACTTGCTGTGGTCTTGGGTCAGGGTGCCAGGCTGACGTTCTGGGCTTCCAACCATCTTTCTCTTCTTTAGAACTATTTTCAGAAGCTGGAAAAATTGTCTGCGGCTGAGGATATGCATGGTGATGGTCCTAAGAAAGAACGCACTAAGCTGATCACCCCACAAGTTGCAAAGTTAGAGCATGCCTATAAGCCAGGTATGTACCATTTGTATAGCCAAATTCTGGCCTATCCATAGAGCAGGTTAAGGAAATAGAATTTAGAGCTGAGACCTGGCTGCAGATTGAGGTGGGATTGAGGACATCACTACCGAATTGTACCCAATATTAACATTGCCTTATAAAGGCCCTACAAAGGCACTTTAGGTTGAAAAGATGTGCATGTACCTTGCTGTGTTCATTTCCTCTTTATTTCTCCATGTTCATAATTTGTTATAGGAAAATGATTATTTTTCCCTTGCAGTCTAAAATGAATCTGTTCATTCACTCCCTCAGAGCTCTACTGTTCTGCTGCATGTGTAAGTTAGACACCTCCACAGTGAGGAGGCAGAGGTAGGCACCTGCATATCTAGGAATAGTGGGACTGCATATTTATGAGCCCCTTGTGTGGACAAAACACCTTATTTCCTCGAGTCGAACACTCACCTTTTTTTGGCTAAATTAAATTGCCAAAATTAGGTTGTGCGTTAGATTTGCGTACTACAGTAATCTTAGTGCTGAGCCAAAGGGAAAGGTGCTTCAGGAGCTGCTTCTGAAGCTCCCTTTTGAGGGACTTCATCCCCAATTTAATGCTGTGTGATCCTGGGATTTGTAGATTGGTGAGGTATCCACATTATTTGGCAGAAGGCTCGAGACCATGTCAAGCTACAGCCACCATGATTCCATTGCATTGAACCAAGACAGTTAAAGTGGGTTCATTCTAGAGCATAGATGCACCCCAAGATTTTCTCTTCCATCGCTGGATGCTTTGGTGCTCTAACACTTTTGTTTTTAAAGAAGGAATTCTAAGCAGGCAGTAACTGTAATGGTCAAATTACACTTTTTGCTGCTGCGCATCATATTTGGCAGCAAATACTTTTTGGTGTCGGGTTTTGAAAATTGAGGTGCACACTAGATTCAATGGCACATTAGACTCGCCAATGTCCATGATCCTCCTACAAAGGCACGCTTTATGGGTGAGGAGAGAAAAACAGCTTTTTGTGGAGATGACAAGCTATTTAGTCAGGTAAGTTTGCTTATGCAATTCCACCTGCATTGCTTTTTCTTCATGCTTTCAGTGCAGTTTGAAGGCTCACTAGGGAAGCTGACAGTCTCCAGTGTGAACAATCCCCGGAAAATGATTGATGCTGTTGTGACGCTGCGAGGTGAAGAAGACGTAAGTTTCCTTTGCTATGCTGACTTGGCTACTCAAGCAGTTATCTTATCATCCCTTATTCTTCACCTTTTCCTCCCAATTGTGGTATCTTGTAATGAGCAAACTTTGTTGTTTCCTGCTCTGCTCAGGTTGCATTAAAAAAATGCAATTGGGCAGTCCTTCAAGTGTTTTCATTGTCTTCCTTAGGAGACAAAAGAGAAACAGGTTCGAGATAAAAGGCGTCAGACTCTTGTCATGATTGAGAAGGTAAGTTTTAATTCTAGCATGTTAAAAGGGGAGGTTCAGATTTTTGGCCTGGCGAAGGCAATGGGTGCAGAAAACCATGGGTAAACATATCCTTGGATTTAGATTAGAGAGGCTACCACTGAAATGCAATGTCCTTCAGATGGTTTTGTGATGATTACTTCACTTCTTGAAATAACCATACAGTGCAGTTTGCTTAAAATGAATGTAGTTTAAATTAATGGCCTGACTTGGCAGGCAGAAGTGCATTTCTGTCTAAAGCACTGCTTCTTAAACTGACTTCGACCCCAAATGGGGTCCCCTTAGTCCAGTGTTGGGGTCCCGAAAAATTTGGCAACAGTAAAAGCTTTCTGAAGGCCACCCATTCATACAACAATGTGTAGTGTTTACAGTAGACTACAGAAAATGTGTCAGCTGTATTTCATAAAGGGGACTATCAGCCTGTTTAGCAAGCCTTTCGAATGCTGGCTATCAGTACATACTTGATTTTTATACCTATTTTATATGCCTGTATAGCTGGGATCACACAAAAATTATTGGGCAGAATGGGGTCATGAGTGGAAAAATACTTAGAAGTCTTAATCTAATGTACCAGTCTGCTCCTTAAGAATTATGAGTGCAGAAAAAATGTTTGAGAAGCCCTTCCCAATTAAGCCATTTCTCAATTAAGGCAGAAAAATTGCAATCCTGCCTGGAATAGTTCCTCCATTTTTCTATATATGTGTCTGAACATTTTTTCATGATAATTAGACATACAGCCTACTCCTGGATGTAGAAGACTATGAGAGGCGCTACCTCTTGAGCCTGGAAGGGGATAGGCTAGCCTTGATGGAGGAGAGGAAGCAAAAGATCTGTGATATGTATGACAATCTAAGAGGGAAAACATCCAACCAGGAAAGGTAAGAGTCTACCCAGTGGGACAGGCATTCCTATATTGTTCAAACAGAGACAGTTCCCTGAGAAGAATGGAATATTAATTGTGGATGGACTCCTTGTACCAGAGATGGGCAACACATGGCTTGCAGGATGCATGCACCATTCTGGCCATTTTTGCATACACACCCATCCCAACTGCCCCATCACAGTCCCCACCACCAAATTTGCTGACTTCAACCTTATAGCATAGGATGTGGTTGGAGAAAGTGTGACTTACCATCTCCAATGTGTCTCTAGTCCATCCGTTTCTGGAACGGATTAAGCTACCGTAGCAAGATTTTGGATGAATGATAGCAAATCACTATATACAGTATCTGTTGCCTGAGTTGTGAGGAGGAAGTAGTGGTAATGTAGTGTGCATAGCATTGCTGAAGGGCCTCTACCACCACGACAACTTAATGGAGAACTCTGACTTACCAGAGAAGTGGAGAAGGAAAAGATGATGATAAAATAGACCAAACTCCCTCCTGTTGGGGGGCCATTTTTCTTGACACTGAGAATTAGCTTCCTGAAGTCTAATTGAGCCTGCTTCACTTTTTCCTGAAATTGGGGGGGGGGGGGGGGGGGAGATTGGTATCAAGAAAGCCCTTGTAACGCAAGAGTGTCTCTTTGACAAGATGGAGGGGGACTTCGTTTTCTTTACACTTCTATGTTGGTAGGGTTACCCGCATTTTTATGTGGGCCTCCACACAGAAGGAGTTGTTTGTGGTGTAGAGGTGTTCTTTCTAACAAACATGTGTGTTGTCTTCCAGCAAGCTGAGCGATGACCCTTTTGTGCAGATTATGTGCATCCGGAAAGGAAAGCGTCTGGTTGGCCGGATTCTGCCCTTCTTGTCCACTGAACAAGCTGCCAACGTTCTCATGGCAACAGCCAGGAACCTGCCCTTCCTAATCAAGAAGGATGCCCAGGATGAGGTAAACACACCCACAGAGACTGATCGTATCACAAAAGGTTCATCTTAAGTGTGAACAATAATTCACCTCTAATAACTTTCGTTTTTTGTTAAAAAAATGTTCCACAGTCAAGATTAATTGATTATCAGGAATTAAATCAGTTCACAAAAGCTGCCATCCTAAAATACTTGTCTGGGGAATAAATCATAGTGATTTTAGGGAGACCTGCTTTAGAACTATTTTCAGAAGCTGGAAAAGTAGTCTTGCGGCTGAGGGGACTTTCTTAGTGTGCATTATGGCTTCACATATAGCTTTTTGTTGTAAATGGTTCAGGTTGGTGCTCTGGAAAGACCAAAGCCACAGCCAGAAAGTGTACTTTTCTCTGCCCTCCCTCTCTCCCTCCCGTTCTGCTTCATCAAAATATTTTGAGGATGATAATGTTACTTTAACTTGTTATCCCAAAGGCTACTAGAATATTATATGTTGTATGGGATACTACAGTTATTGTTGAGTAAATTCTAGTGCAGCAGACAAGGAGGTGCTAATAGATAATATAGATATCTAGTAATATAGTAATATTAATTTTGCCCTTCATCATTCTTTCTATTGAAACAGCATCCTTTCATGTTTCTTAATTAATTAAAAATGTTTCCACCTGATTTCTGCTCAGATATCATTGAGTTGGTATCTAGATTTGCTCTGTTCCTCTTTCCATCATATGGCATGCTTCTAGTCCCGTGTGTAAGTAAAATGGCACTTACGTGTCAAGAGTCAGACGCCAGCCAGTTAGGTAAATTCAGTTTATTTAGTAATAACTCAAAAAAGCTCAACAAAAGGTCCTGGGAGCTTGCAACACTTAGCCTTCAGTGTGATTGAACAGTCTGAAACAAAGAAACCCCAAAAACACAAACTGGAATATAATCCGGATTAAAACTAGGTTGCTTAAATTCAGCTCAAAATTGCAGCACAGGGTCAAAATAGCAAAACAAACACAGGACAAAGCGCCCCGACGTTCCAAAATGTTCTGAAAAACGCTGAGACAAAAGCAAAGAGTTGGAAGCCGGGCCAGTGGTCAAAGGAACGGAACGTAGTCACAGTAGTCGTAAGCCGGTCCGGAGTCAGGGCAGGAGAGGAATGTCAGGGTCGGAGACAAAGCCAACGGTCAGCACAGGAAGCAGCCACGGGGACGGGAATGAAGCCAAGCCAAATTCGGGAGCGAAGAGATACACCAGGTCGTAGTCCAGTCCAGGGTCCGAGGAATGAAGTCGTCACAGTAAGGTCCACGTCACAGGGTTACACAAAGAGCCAAAATGGCGGAGGCGAGCGGCAGCTAATGCAAAATAGTAATAACAATGCAGTCCAAAGAGAAAACCCACACAGTTCCAGCCCTCCGTCGTAGAATAACCCGGATCAAACTTACATCGGTTGCAAAGTCCCAAGCCAGTCTTCGGAGTCACGTACAAGAAACCCAATGGCGCCCAACAACACCTTGCCACACGCAAGGAACAATGACCAAAAGTCCCCAATTTATTTAGGTTTCCTTGGGCGTCCAAACAACCAACGCCTTAGGATCAGGTGTCCCAAGTTCCTCATCAGAGCCAGAATCGCCCTGCCCACGCCCACGCCTGTCCACACCTGCGGAATTACCCTAATTCCTCCAGGCAGACCATGTGGGGTCTGCTTCTGAAGGACCCCAAGCTTCTCCTGCGTCCTCAGCATCCATGGGCCCAGTTTCCTCCCCAAGTTCCTCCGGAACCCGTGCCCAGTCTACGCCAACCCCTTCCGCCACCACCGGGTCCTCAACAGTCATTTCCAACTCAGGATCCCCTTCCAAATCCCCAAATGAATCCTCATGCTGAGTATTCCTCAAGCATCTCCCTGACCCTTTTCCTGTGTAAGTCTTCCAACGAGCCCTCCTCGCGAGGAGTCTTTCTTTTCCTCCTGATCCTACCATTGGCGCTCGGAAGACTCATTCACAACATACGTTTTTCTCCTTCCTCAGGTTCTCCCTTGTTTGCTGAGGCCCTTCTCCCTTGTTCTCTACCATCTACCCCTGGGAACTGTGGCCTGCATCCTGCAGCAGCTCATGAACCTACCTCAGAGCACAACAGCAGCTCCATCTGCCAACCAACACCTCACAGCTGTGCTCCAGAACAAGGTGTTTTACTTTTATCTCTGTCTCATCCAATCTACCATTAAGCTCTGGTTTATGGCTTTTGTTGTTGTTCTGGGCATATGGGGTGTTTGTTACACATGGGTTTTAAAGGGTAGTATTCTTTAATATCTTTTTGTTAATGACTATAGAAAATGCTTATTGTAGATTTTCCCTTTCTCTTTATCATTTCATTTAGTTCACTGTTTATTTTGCATATTTATAAGAGAGGCTTTTTTGATCCCATATAAGAATTGCTTAGTCTTTGAAAATAAAGTGGAATTAATGTAGAAATCATTGCTTACAAAAAGGAAGCAATTGTTAACCTAATTTCTTTTCTCCAACCCTTTGCAGTTTGGCCTCTCTCTTCTGTATTTGGTCTTGAGCCGAGGAGAAGAACTGCAAAATTCAGACTCTAATACAGAGCACATGCAAGACAACCAGTGGTGAGTTGTGCAACCCATCTCCAGCCATTAAAATTTATTTCTTTTAAAAATCATGTTTTAGGTATGCTGTTTGAACAGATACAGATAATCCACACTAAGTAAGAGAAGGCTAGTTCTGAGGTGGGAATTTTGCAGCTCACTGAATTATTGAACTGCAATACTAACCAAGCATAGGCAATGGCGAAAAATGCTGGAGTCCAAGAACATCTGAAGTGCTTTCTGAAGGCTGTTCCAGATAGCCTTATATCCCAGGATCTGATCCCAGGTTTTCTGTTTATCCCAGATTATCTGGCAGTGTAGACTCCCTGAAAAACACTGAAAAGGTGTTTTCGCCTTGCTAATATTACCTGCGGGGCTTCAAAGAGTGCTTTTTAAAAACCTCATGAGCCATTTTAATCAGAAGTGACCTGGAAATTGAATTCTAGGGTTACGTCCTGTTGAAAAAAAAGTCTTCTCTTGGAACCAAAGTAGCCCAGGAAGGAGCAAAACTGCCCCAAAATCAGTTTCCATGCTCTCAAGGGATCATTTGGGGGCAGAAAACAATTGGGGTATTGGGGGGGGGGGCTGAGAGCTGTTTGCTGCTCTAGGGGTTTGATTGCCCTACTTGTTGGTCTGCATCGGGGCAAGCATGGCACAATACTTTTTCTGAAATACTACAACAATACAAGTTCAAAAGAAAGAGAGAAAAGCCAGCTGCATAGGAATCTGCAAGGTAGATGAGGCTGGGATCCAGGTCAGTTCTTTACCCCTGGACCTTTTCAATTGTGCCTGAAAGCAGCCTGGTGAGATGTATTTCCCTTTGTTCCTGTGAGCAAGCTTAGCTGCAGTTCCCTCACCCACTGTAGATTATTATTATTATTGTTATTAGTAGTAGTAGTAGTAGTAGTAGTATTACTATTATTAATATCTTGCCACCATCTCCCAAAAGGGACCCAGGGCAGCTCATAGAGCAGCACATGACTACCAAGCAAAACACATAAAATACATCAGCATGATAAATATCAGTAACAACAAATTTAAATGCCATTGGCACTGGTGTTCTCTTCATTTTGACAATCTAGAATGCAGCATCATGTTCTGCAAAACTGCGCCTGCACCCATTTGCAGAGCCTCATCCAAATGAGTTTCAACCAGACTTGATTCTCAGTTCATGGTAGAACCTGAATTCCTCCTCCGAGAGGGAAGTGACGAGGATGGTGGCCTTTGTCAGTTCTTCCTCAGAGCCACTTCCTGAGTCATGAAGACTTCCTAACCTTTCTAGCAGGCACAACTTTTCAGACAAGTTCAAGGGAAGGAGCATTTGGCAAAAGTTGCTCCAGTATTACAGAAACTTCAATGAGTACAGCTCTGGAGCCATCCCATAAGATTCTCTTTGCAAATACGTTTTTCCAAGATCTTTCTCTGGCATGCATGCTTTCGCTCCTTTCCTCCCTGTTTTTGATGTTTGCAAAAATTAGTACATGAAACATTGTGTGCATCTACACTGTAGAATTAATGAAATTTGACGCCTCTTCAACTGCCATTGCTCAATGCTATTGAATGATGGGATTTGTAGTTTGGTGTGGCACCAGCACTCTTTGGCTGAGAACCCTGAAAAACTGCAACTCCCATGATTCCACAGCATTGAGCCATGGCTGTTAAAGTGCCAAATGAGATATATTGTACCCACCTTATTTATCTTCATTACTTGGCAATAAATCATATGATGCAATAGACCTGAAATGGAAGTGTAGTTATTTCCATGGAATACTCTCACTGGCCCTGAATCAACCAGGCTCTTACCCTTTTCCCCTGCCTCCTGTTCCCTTGATTTGCGCAGGGCGGATCTGATGTTCATGGCAACCCGGGAGCTTCTCCGGATCCCGCAGGCAGCCTTGGCAAAGCCAGTGACTCCCCCTTCTAATCTCTTATCACTCTTCTCTCGCTATGTTGATCGGCAGAAGCTGAATGTGCTAGAAACAAAGTTGCAGTAAGTATGTCTTCTTGTCCATACATTAACAGAAACGACTGCTAGCAAGAAGGAAGAGAGGGTATTGGATTTCCAAAGGTTGAGTTGACTCTTTGAGTGGAAGGGTGGGAAAATTGCAGAATAAGTTGATGGCACATACCCACAATTGTGTATTGGTAGACGCTCATCAGTGTGGTGGCTGAGTATAGAATTAAGCTTGGGTTCACGAAATATGAAAGCTTTAGAGATAATTACTTTTTTAAGATCTTGGAGAATTGGATAAAATATTTACCATCTTTTAAGTCTTTAGGCTTAACCCTTGTTTCTAATTTGCAACAGATAAAGCCTAAGAACATGTAACTGAATCTGTGTGCATTCATTATTACTACTGTATTTACTTTTCCCTCTGTTGGGAGCTTCCATTGTAGAGATTCTAGATTGCAAGCTCCTTGGGGAAGAAAGTTGCCATTTTGCTTACGTTATGCTGTATGTTTATGGTATAATGCATAAATCTTCACTAAGCATATAGTTTTTTTTTAGAGTCTGACCTACTATTTCATTACATACAATAACATTTATTTTAAATGTTATTTCTTTAATTGAAAGATGTCTTGTATGAAAAGGAGGTCTCTCTAACTTCCTAGCTAGTATTACTGCAGTCACTCTGACAGCTCTTCTTATTGCCTTCTGCCATTTCAGGTTGATTCAAGGAATACGGTAGAAGGCCTCAAAGTTCTGCCATGCTGGTGTCCTTCGTTGCTGCCACCTCCAGAGTGTTTTAGTAGGCAAAGAGGAGGCAGTGCCTTCTCGAAATAAATCCTTGTGGGATTATGCCTCTCTGTCCTAGCACGGAAAATTGCTCTCTTGCTCTGAGCTTGGCTAGGGACATGCTTCCCTTTCCTGCCCGTCAGTTTGCAGTTGTGCATGTCCTTCCTGCATCAAATCCACCCCAGGCTTCCCTTCCTTTCCCAATTTCACAATGGATTTTCTCCCTAAACAGACCCTATTCTCCCCACCACACTACTGACTGATTGGTAGGGGGATTAACTTTGCTTTCTGTCTCCTTGCTTGAAAACACTGGGTGTTAGGCAGGAGAGGGGGACACAAACATGCCTGTGTCCCTGCACTGTGGAAATGGTGAAACTAGCGGCCTCTGTGTTGGAGATATTAAATGACTGGAAGTCTTTCTGTCTAGCCCACTGGTGAGCCTATTCTGCTCTTCCAGTGTCAGATGCCGTACTATAGTATTGCCCCAGTCCTTACAAAGCAATCACCTTTCTAAACCTTGTGATGAAGCAGCATCATTTTTGCACATTTGTCTAGTCTTCCTGAACTCATTTTCTAGCTGAGCTTTCTGTCTCTGACGTACACCTTGCTTCAAGCTCCAGCTGGCCGAGATCCTCATAGACTTAACCCATAAGGTACCAGGAATCATTTCACCTGGAACAAATTTAGTGAATTACAATAGTATACACTGCTAGGTCCTGCTGGTTTGTGCTCTTTTTTATTTGGCTGTGGTGGGGTTTTAAATTTTTACTCTGCTTTTAAAAAGAATTTGCACACTTAGGTATTCTCCAACAAGTAAACCCTTGTTACTAATGCTGCCTTTCCTCTGCATTCTCCTCCTGTCTCCCTATCAATCCAAATTTCTAACTTTTCCACCACTTCCTTTCCTTTGCAATCTCTTAGCCTCTCTTGATCCCTTCATCTAACCCTACTCCCTTCAGTACACATGACCAGGTGGTCCATTATTATTATTATTGTGCTTTTACTTTTTGGTTTGGTTATGATTAATGAAAAATTTCTAAATTTACATTTTTATAGGGTATTGTAAATAAAAAATGTATACTTGTGGGGAGTGTCTGTAATGGTGTTGCCTGTGGGTCTTGTTTTTTAATAACATGGGCCTCTGTCACACTGATTTAGAGTGTTTTTCATTCAGCAGACAGTCAAGAGACTTAATGTAGGGGTCTAATGTGTAAATTAGGAATTCTAGACTCTAACAGAAAATATTGAATGTATTGAGAACAGTATTGTAGCTCAGAGCAAAAGTAAGAGCACTGAAATGAATATTTAAGTCATGAAATAGCTCAGTTGCAGAAGCTGGATCACAAACTGGGCAAGAACCATGTCTAATTTTAATATATACCTCTTGACTGCCATCATAATTAATCCACCCAACCCTTTTAGCTGCTAGTGTTTATTGGAAATTTGAGATTCTTAAAGATTGACTTTCTGAACTCTGGTATCTACTTATTCTTCCCTATATCTATTACTTAGGAGCCAGTCCTGTACAGAATATAATTGGCATATGGATAGCGTTTGTGCTTCTTTTATTATCGATCAGCTTTAACACAGTGTTTAGCTTAGAAAATAGATGGGGGCAGAATAGCTCCATGAACGCAGCTAATAGTGTAAATGGAAAACATAATGCTAATTCTTATTTGCCATTGAATTACTGATATTATACTGAGCCGCTTGCAAATCCAGGAAACTGGAGAGCAGAAAAGACAGCTGTTCCCTATGCTTGATGGAAATAGACCTTTCTTTCAAAGGAAATATTGAAAAACGGGGAATTTGGCTGCTGGGACACATTTATAGTGATGCCTGTATGTGATGTCACTCAGGTCTCTTGTTATCTATGGCGTGAGAACTGACTTAAAATGTTTTTTCTGTTAAGAATTTGCAACAAGCCAAAATGTTCAGTAGGTCAAACACTGAAGTAGGAAGGCAACTCAAAAATAAAAAATACTATAGAATGCCTTGATATCACTACCTTTCTGCAAGAATTTGAGGTGATTCATCATTTAAGATACCAAAATGAAGATGAAGGTTTTTGCAAGAGGTCTTCAAAAACAGATATTATCATCTATCTATTTATTTATTTATTTCCAACATTTATATCCCTCCCTTCTTACCCGAAGGGACTCAGGGCGGCTTACAACAATGGCAGTAATTCTATGCCTACACAAAATCAAAATCACACAGTACATAAAATCAACTAAAACTATTAAATACAGTATAAAAATTTTAAAACATAGTCAGATCCATTCTTCCAAATATATATATATATATATAGAGAGAGAGAGAGAGAGAGAGAGAGCGCGAGAGAGAGAGAGAGGATCCTTATGCATGGTGGAAGCATTTTATAAATCTCAATCTCAGGTTTGACAGTCACTGGTTGGAACAACGCTTATTTGCGTTTTCCTCCACTGATGGTACAGAAATGTGTTTGTTATACTGTACTTGTGGGCTGTCTGCTATACTAAGTGTATCCTCAGCCTATGTGGGTAAAATATTGAATGTTATCCCTCATTTCCACAGGGAGGGCATATATCATGGAGCAACAGCAGAAATACAGGAGGAGATTCCATCTTACAGATTACAAAGTGGGAAGAAACATGCATATGCGCTTGCTAGTTCAGAACCACACACATCTGTTCTGTCTGCTGGCAACCAGTGAAGAATGGGGAACCTAGTTATAGAGACATGAGTTAATATTCTTATTTCAAAAGGCAGTACTTACACATCCCACCCTGATAATGGCTTAATAAACTTAAATAATAATAAACTTTATTTTTATATCCCGCCCCATCTCCCCGAAGGGACTCGGAGCGGCTCACAACAGGGACAAGCCCGAAACAACGACACAACATATTTGACAAAAACTTAAAACTTCAACGATACACAAAATAAAATAATGGACAATACATTAAAATCCAAGCAGATAAAATCAAAGTAATTAAAAGCAAACCAGTGGGGACAGGTTTCATAAAGTGCTGTATCATGGAAATGAGTAACAGTGATATGCCATACGCTTTTAAAACATAAAGAAGTATTCTGATGACAGCGCTATTGGGCCTATTCATTCAAACGCGCTCCGGAACAACCATGTTTTCAATTCCCGGTGGAAAATGGGCAGGGAAGGAGCTAACATGATCTCCTTAGGTAGAGAGTTCCAGAGCCGGGGGGCCACCAGCCGCATTTGAGACAAAGGCGGGAGCGAGAGGAGCGCCTCCCCGGATGATCTTAGGGTTCGCGTTGGTTCGTAGGAGAGAAGGCGATCACGGAGATAGGCAGGTCCTGAACCGTTTCATATTTCTTCATATTTCTAGGATAACAAGAGCTAAGGAGAAGAAAATAACTCTCTGAATCAGAGTTGTAATCTTGGCTTGCAAGATAAATGTTCTCATGAGCATTTGGTTAGAATGCCAAAAGCTGAAAAAGAGCATAGTCTTTGCATAAAGAGCATACTAGTTGTTCATCTGAACTAGGGCTTTTGCTGAGTGGAAGGAAAGACTGGTGATAAAATGCAGTCAGTCAAATCAAGACCTGACTTCTCATAGGTATCCTTTTTAATCCAAAGGAGAATATTTAGAGAAATGTTTGGCAGATGTGATAACAGGTGTTGTTTGAACCCCTTTTCCACCATCAATTTGGCAGAATAGATTATATCAGTGGGCAAGGATCCACCTCAAAATCCATTTCCATGTCATCTACTTCTGTACTCTCCCACTTTTGTCAATTTCTAGATTCCCAAGCCAAGAGAAGCACACAAAAAAGACCCTTGGGTCAATAAATTAAGGCTAAAGAATCTCCACTTAGGATATTTGGAGTCAGTGGGAAATTTCTCATGGCAGTTCTAGGGCTAGTGTAAACCTGAGGCACTGAGCTAAAGAGAGCAATGTGTATGAAGTTATTCATGGTAAAGGTATTCCTGTGCATCCTGTTCTGGTGCTTGCCTGTGTTCATGATGCAGAAAGTCCTCTAGCTCATAGATATGGGCTCAGTAGCAAGTGGTCCAGATTGTTTTTTATGCCCTCCATGATGATTTTGAAAGCTTCACTGGACGGCACTGATAGGTTTCCAAACTTTAACTGCTGCATGAGGACAAGAATTCATTGGATGTTCCAGCTGAAATAATTTATCCTGCCGCCATCAATCACCCTGCACATTACAGTGAGAAACTGCTACTGCTATCAGTTGCATTTTCCCCACTAACAGCCTTATTGCTTTTATCTCTGGCCTTGGCCTCATTTGGGCACTCCTTTTCTCGCAGACAGTAGCCAGGGGAGTGAGGAGAAGGTCTCCACTCCTGCTGTGCTACTTAAGCTTGAGGATCTCATGTCTAAGGGTGTATTTTATATTCCTAAAACACAGTTTCCAAACATCTAAATTCCAATCGTGTCTGCAAAGATGCGGAGTGCGTTTCCAGGTAAGACGGTATTGTGTAAGGAACATACAAGATCTAGGATAAGGAAAGCCAGAGTTCATGTTCAGCAAACAACAAATTCTTCCTGTTTTTTAAAGAAATATTTATCTTTCTAGTGCATTTATTAATCTTTACAGTAATTGGCTATATTCTGATTGAGACATTCCTGAGCAGCAAAAAAAAAAAAAAAAAAAAGGTTGAGAACAGGAATGCTTTGTTGTGTACAAAAGTTATTTTTAATAACGAGATATTTTTCAATGTTAGGGAACCTCTCCAATCTGATATTTTCTATATATAGGTTTGAGGCTTTGAGTACACAACCTAGCCTGGAACAGTGGTTCCATACCAGTTAGCATCTGGCTTCTGATCCAGATCTTGTCTATGAAAGCTTATTCTACAAACTTCAAGTGAGCCTCAGAACACTACATGATCTCTTTACATATGATACAGTCTGACACAGCTATGGGTACATTTACACTGGAATTTATGCAGTTTGACCCCACTTTTAACTGCCATGGCTCCATGAAATTGAATACTGGGATTTGTAGTTTGGTAAGTCATCAGAGAAGGTGAAAACCTTGTAAAATTGAAACTTCCAATTTTCCACAGTATCACGCCAAGACAAAGCAAGATCAAGCGCCATTAATTCTGCAGTGTAGGCGCACCCTATGCCTTTAAATGCCATTACCAGTGATGTCAGAGTTGAGCACCTTGAAATGCATCTGGATACTGGTTCTAATCAGCCCCAACCAGTACAGCCAGAGATTAAGGAATGTGGCAGCTGCTGCCCCACAACTTCAAAGGGTCCAGGAGTTTACAGAAAATGCCAAAATATGGGCTGCATGTGGAGCCCTTCAATACTGGCTGCATGCCTCTTGCCACCAAATTCCTCCTCAAACAATTGGAGCCTCCATGAAGGTGAAAACTGGGATATGTGGCAAAGCAAGGTCAAGAGGTGGCAGGGCAATAAGAGGGCAAAAGTGATTCATGGGGAAGAGCATATATGTCTACTTTAAAAGAGGACCCCTGGAATGTGTGTGTGTCACAACATGTTTGTGTGTTGGCTGCAGTGTGTAGGTGTGTCATGCGAATGTAACAAGAAACCTCTGAATCTGAAATAAATCGTATATTTTTTTAAAATTTAAGTCAAAGGTTTTCTTGAGACATGTGTGCACACATTTTGTTATTATAATCTATGTATGTGTCCGTATCTCTTATAAGGGGTTGGTTTAACCTATGGTTTGCAAGTACTGTATCATGTTAGAAGGAAATTGAGGGCACAGTAAAATACAGTTTAATGTATTTTAAAAAACACAAAGTTAAAAAACTTGGCATTATACTAAATTTCTTTTGACCAGAAGTTGGCCAATTGGAAAGCCTGCTGTTACTGTAAGAAGGTCCTCCATTGTGCATGTGGCAGGGCTCAGACTGCATTGTAGTAGGTGGTCTGTGGTTTGCTCTTCTCCACACTTCCATGTCATGGACTCCATGTTGTAGCCCCATTTTTTAAGATTAGCTTTGCATCTTGTAGTGCCAGAGAGCAGTCTGTTCAGCGCCTTCCAAGTCGCTCAGCCTTCTGTGTGCCCAGGGGGGTTTCTCATCCAGTATCAACCAATGATTGAGGTTCCGGATTTTAACCTGCCACTTTTGGACTCTCGCTTGCTGAGGTCTAAAAGTATCTTGCAGTAAAACCAAAATGACTTTGTTGCAGAATTATGCATATCTGAAAAGTGCGTCTCCAACATAAAATGTCTGGGAAGCTCTGGTGTAGTGAATGATGAAATTGATTCACCTTCTCTAAAGGCTTTTAAGTAGAGACTGGATGGTCATCTGTTGAGAGTGTTTTGATTCTGTGTTCCGGCATGGCAGAAGGGTATTGCACTGAAGGGAACTTGGGATCTCTTTCTTCTCTACGATTCCATAATAATAATAATAATAATAATAATAATAATAATAAATATTTATTTATATCCCACTTTTCTCCCTCACAGGACCCAAAGCTGCTTACAACATATTAAAATCATGTAAACAACAATCCAAATACATCGATAATAAATATAAAACATAAAACAAACAGTTAAAAACAACAATAAGATATATTCTCATTCTTGTGGCATCATGTCAGATTATATTGCACTTTGTTCCAGTCCATAAACATTATGGCGTTTCTTATCACTCCGGCTTAGTTTCCTTCACTAAAGGCCTGTCTAAACAAGAAAGTTTTTAATTGGTTCTTGAAAGAAGGGAGGGAGCTGTTTTAATTTCTTTTGGAAGGGTATTTTATTTTATTTTTAAAATCTCCCTCATAAAGAGTTGGAAGAGACCTCATGGGCTATCCAGTCCAACCCCCTGCCAAGAAGCGGGAAATCGCATTCAAATTACCCCCGACATATGGCTATCCAGCCTCTGCTTAAAAGCCTCCAAAGGAGCCTCCACCACAGCCCAGGGCAGAGAGTTCCACTGATGAATAACTCTCACAGGGAGGAAGTTCTTCCTAATGTTCAAGTGGAATCTCCTTCCCTGTAGTTTGAAGCCAGTTTTCTATGTCCTAGTCTGCAGGGCAGCAGAAAACAAGCTTGCTCCCTCCTCCCTATGGCTTCCCCTCACGTATTTGTATATGGCTATCATGTCTCCTCTCAGACTTCTCTTCTGCAGGCTAAACATGCCCAGCTCTTTAGGCAGCTCCTCACAGGGCTTGTTCTCCAGATCTTTGATAATTTTAGTCGCCCTCCTCTGGACACATTTCAGCTTGTCAACATCTCCCTTCAATTGCAGCGTCCAGAATTGGACACAGTGTGAGTCCAGGTGTGTTCTGACCAAGGTATAAAGAGGGATAGCATGACTTCCCTGGATTTAGACACTACACTCCTTTTTATGCAGGCCAAAATCCCATTGGCCTTTTAAGCTGCCGCATCGCATTGTTGGCTCATGTTTGACTTGTCCAGGATGATTCCAAGATCCTTTTCACACACAGGGCTATTGAGCCAGGCATCCCCCATTCTGTACCTTTGCATTTCATTTTTCCTGCCTAAGCGGAGTAGCTTGCATTTGTCTCTGTTGAAGTTCATTCGGTTAGTTTTGACTCATCTCTAATCTCAGAGAAGGCATGGGTAAACTTGGGCTCTCCAGTTTGTCCATACCTGTGTTAGAGAGATAGGGTCGCTCTAAGTCAGTGGTTCTCAACCTGTGGGTCCCCAGGTGTTTTGGCCTACAGCTCCCAGAAATCCCAGCCAGTTTACCAGCTGTTACGATTTCTGGGAGTTGAAGGCCAAAACATCTGGGGACCCCAGGTTGAGAACCACTGCTCTAAGGCTTGAAGGGTAGAATGTCATTGGTTCTCCTTCCTCTCCCTTCTTTCCTGACTCACACACACTCCGAATGTCATTCATGCCTCACCAGCTGAGCTCCCATTCTACAATGACGTCAGAGGACCCGCCCCGCCTCTTAGACTTTCTGCCAGTCACCATAGATGACGGGAGGAAAGGCCAATAAGAGGAACAGTCGGAGGAGGGGGGAGCCGGCGATAGGAATGACAGCGCACGACGAACCAATCAACGAGCCTGTCCCACCCCTTGTGGCCTTTTTGAACCAATAGCAGGGCCGGGGCTGGTGCCAGTCGGGGATGCAGCGCCCGCATTGGTGATTGCCGCCGAAGGGGCGGGCCCGGGTGACGGCGCTACGCGTACCGTTGCGGGGGCAGGGAGGGAGGGAGGTGCTCAGCCTCCGGCGGCTCCTCTTCTCCCGTTGGCAGAGCGGGCTCGGGCTTGCCTCTGCCCTTGCTGCTGCTGCTTGGCGGCGCCATGTCGGGACTGGGCCCTGGGACGACGGCGGCGGCGGCGGCGCCTGGCGGAGCGAGCGGCCCCATCGCCTCAGGACAAGGCCCAGCCACGCCGCTGCCCTCGCCTGGGCCTGGAGGAGGAAGAAGCAGCGGCGACGGAGGAGGAGGAGGAGGCGGCGGCGGAGGGACGCTGGGCCCCGGGGGGGTGCCCGCAGCTCCAGGGGGCACCTCGGCTTCCGTTTCCGGCGCAGGCGGCTCCACTTCCGGAGCGGCGCGCGAGGGGTGGCTTTTCAAATGGACCAATTACATCAAAGGCTATCAGCGGCGCTGGTTCGTGCTGAGCAACGGGCTCCTGAGTTACTACAGGTGAGGCCACGCCTCCTAGAGGTGGTGGGAAGGAGGGGCAAAGGCCGGGAACGCCCCCTCTGCGCCTAAGCCCCGCCCACGGCGCCTCAGAGAGGTCTCTCAGCCCCCCCTCCCCCTGATGTCAAAAGCTTTGCCCTTTCTCTTCGGGTCAAGAGCACCTGGTTGGGGTTTTAAGGGGGACGACGACAGTCTCGCCAAGGGAGCTCTGTGCCTTCCCTTGTCCTGCCACGTGGCACCAAGGCAGGCGCAATGGATTCATTTTGATCCCCTCCATGGCTCAATGCTATTTTTTTTCGTGTCAGGAGCAACCAGAGTCGCTTCTGGTGTGAGAGAATTGGCCGTCTGCAAGGACGTTGCTCAGCGGACTCCCGGATGTTTTGATGTTTTTACCATCCTTGTGGGAGGCTTCTCTCATGTCCCCGCATAATGCTCAATGCTATGGCATTATGGGAACCGTAGTTTTACAAGTCCTTTGGCCAGGCATGGGCAGACTTGTGTCCTCCAGGTGTTTTGGACTTCAACTCACACAATTCCTAACAGTAGGCTGCTAGGAATTGTGAGAGTTGAAGTCCAAAACACCTGGAGAGCCCAGGTTTGCCCATGCCTACCTTTGGCCTTCTCTGCATAAGAAGGCTGGTGCCTCAACAAACTGGGTCTTCTCCAAAGTACTACTGTTATTAATAATAATATTATTATTAACACCCATTGGCACACATCAGCTGTCATGGGGAGGCACTCCTCTCCCAGACTCAGCTTAGAGTCGCAGAGTAGCTATCGTTATTAATATATATATATTAATATTATTAGTAAGACCCATTGGCTCACATCAGATGTAATGGGAAAGCAGCCCTCTGTCAGTACCTGCTTATTGTTATGGGGCTGAAACGAAAAGAAAATTAAAGCAAGCATGATGGCTTTCATTGTTGTCTCGCCTCTCGTTTCCTACGAAAAAGTCGTCATTCGTTTTGTGTAGATGAATGGTTGAAACAATAGCATGAAGGAAACGAAGGAAATTTTTTCATGCACATCTCTAGTATAGAATCATAGAGTTGGAAGGGACCTTGTGGGCCATCCAGTCCAACCCCCTGCCAAGAAGCAGGAAAACCACATTCAATGCACATTCAGTACAGGTATATAAACCCCACTTGCCTAGTTTCCAGCAGACCTCACAATCTTTGAGGATGCCTGCCATAGACACAGGTGACACATCAGGAAAGAATGTTTCTGGAACATGGCTATACAGCCTGGAAAACTCACAGCAACCCAGTGATTCCTGCCATGAAAGCCTTTAACAACACATTGCGTTAATTCTGCACTATAGATGCCCCTGGGTAGAATTTGCACCCTGGATCCAAGCATCTCCCTCATGTCTGCATTGTGTGCTCCTCTGAGTGGTGGTTCCTCCAAGGCACTGGCAGGGTGACCCCTGGTGAGCCTCCAGGGTGGAAATAAACAGTTGCAGGTATTGGGCACAAACACAATGCTGCTGATCCCTGGCACATTGGGAGACAAGAAGTGTTGCTCCTCCACATTGGAAAGTTTCAGAACCACCAATCATCCCCATGTATGATTTTCCTTTTCTTCTGCACATAGAAATATAATGTTGGAAGAGATCTCATGGGCTACCCAGTCCAATCTCATTCTGTTATGTAGGAGTACACAATCAAAACGCTCCTGGAAGGTGTCCATCCAGCCTGTTTAAAAACCTCCTGAAAAGGAAACTCCATCACCAGCAGCACTTACTGTCAGGAAGTTCTTTCTAATGTTTAGGTGGAATCTTTTCTCCTGCAATTTGAATCCATTGTCTCCTAGTCTCTAGAGCAGCAGAAAAAAACTTGCCCTTCCATAGCGTGACATCCTTTCAAATATTTAAACATGACTATGATGTCCTTTCGCAACCTTCTCTTCTCCAAGTTAAGCATACCTATTTTCCACATATTTATGTCCACATGTTCTCTCACATACTCTTTCTTCCCCTTTTGCTTTCCATTCAGCTGCTTATAATCTTCTATTGTTTCTTCACTTTGTTCTTCTTAAGCTGTCCAAAAGCTAGCTTTGTTCTGGCAGATCAGCCTCCTTTGCAACACAGCTAGAGCATCCTTTTGTGGCTGCATGCTGTAGCCAATGCCAGTAGCAATGAGCAGTTGGGAAGGAGCATCATCTCAGAGGTTTTTGGCTATTTCTGAGATTTGTGAGCTTTATTTGACATCTTGTGTATAATGAGAAGATGGTAGCCCTGCAGATATGATCCCTGAGGTAGGGATCACAAGTCATTTGTGAATGTGTCCCCACCCCATAAAACAGGGTATCACAAACAGTTTAGTACTGGGAAAGTTATAGTTTAGACCAGTGGTTCTCAACCTGTGGGTCCCCAGATGTTTTGGCTGTCAACTCCCAGAAATGCTAACAGCTGGTAAACTGGCTGGGATTTCTGGGAGTTGTAGGCCAAAACATCTGGGGACCCCCACAGATTGAGAACCACTGGTCTAGACCTTGGGAATACATACCTTTTATGGCACTGCTGCTATCTTAGTCTATTTTGCGTATGTTCCATATCTATTTTGCAGATTTATCCCATCCATGTATATAATATCAACCTAATATATATAATATCAACCTAAGACCTTTTTTAAAAGGCTAGACTATAGTCTTAAAAAAAAGTTCTACGAGTATTACTTTTTCCTTTAAGCTGTGGTTCCCCAAGACATTGTGTTTAGGCGATTCAGCAACTTCTTGGGGCATTTTTGCTAATCCAAGTACAAATATTTCTCAGTATGCAGAATCTTTCTTTCAAGAGCCCTACATAACATTCAGTGCTGTGTGGCCTGCTCCATTCATGTTCTTATACATAAATATTAGTTTTTATCCCCCACATTTTTTCTTCATTTCTTCCAAATCTTATGTCCATTCAGCCTGTATATTAACGTCTGTGTGAATAATGAAGCACACTTCACTTATCTGTATTCCAGTCATAAAACCGAAGGACTGCCAAGCAGCAGACCAAACAGAGAACAAGTATTATTCCAGGAATGTTGCTTTATTGACACAAATTTCTTCTGTTTACTTTTAATCATTTGGTGTTATCAGTCAGGGAGGCATCCACAGTGACGCAATGGGTTAAAACCTTATGCTGGCAGGACTGCTGACCAAAAGGTCGGCTGTCAGAATCCAGTGAGTGGGGTGAGCTTCCGTCTGTCATAATGGTAAAATATTAAACATCCGGGCATCCCCTGGGCAATGTCCTTGTAGACCAGTGGTTCTCAACCTGGGGTCCCCAGATGTTTTTGGCCTTCAACTCCTAGAAATCCTAACAGCTAGTAAGCTGGTAGTTGTAGGCCAAAAACATTGGGGGTGCTTTGAATGCGATTTCCTGCTTCTTGGCAGGGGGTTGGACTGGATGGCCCATGAGGTCTCTTCCAACTCTACTATTCTATGATTCTATAACATCTGGGGGCCCCAGGTTGAGAACCACTGTTGTAGATGGCCAATTCTCTCATACCAGAAGTGACTTGCAGTTTCTCAAGTCAGGGTGGCATACTGAATTTAAAAAACTAAATTATGAAATCAAATAGAATTATTCTCATTTTTTTAAAGAGAGAGAGAGACTAGGTTCACTCTTTTTCCTAGACTTTGCTTATATATCTTTTTTATTCATCACAAAGAGGTGGGAAACATAAATAATATGAGAATTAATGACTATCTCTTTCCATTTTGAAGACAGGCAGTGTGAAGTATACTTATAGAAACTCTTCTCTCCTGTTCATAGATATATATGTCCCACTTCCAGCTCAGTGTTGTACATCATTGGACTCATCTCTACTGTAGTCAACAAAGGTTTTTGTCATAATAAATAGGCCTTGTAAATTATCCTACCAAACATCCTAGCCTGCCAAACAAATAAAAAGCCTGCTACCAGGCTGAGCCTTTCCTCCATGACCAACATTATAAGAAAAGCTAATAAAATATTTCTGCAAAGCACACTGCTAGAGGAGAAGCAGAAATCTTTTCCTTCACAGTTACTAGCAGTAATTGTCCACCTGCTACTGGCCTTTGCCTTCTTTGGATGCTTACCTGCTGTATTTGAAATGTGAGAGACCAGGATTTGAATCCATATTCATGGAGACCCACTGAGTAACCCTGGTCAAGTCACACCATCTCAACATTAGAGGAAGGCGGTGGTAAATCTTTACACAAATCTTATTAAGAAAACCTTGATCAAAGTTTTTGTAAGCCAAAGTCAACTTGAAAGTACATCACAACATCAGATATATCTGTTACTCACAAGGTGCACATGGCTTTTTGTTGTGTTTGTTACACCAGATTGGTATGGCTACCCTTCTGAAAGTAAAAATAAAAATTATAAAGATCTGCTCTTCATTCCCTATCAGGTTCCAGATTTCAAGGAAGATATTTCATTAAGCTTAGGAGAAAGCTTGCTTTTCACTTAACCATCAAAAAGTACTGCTGCCATTCTCTCATAGCATCTTATCCTCTCTCTCCCACCCCCCCTGGACTTTCCTTCTTAATCTTCACCTTTTTCTCTTGTGCTTGGTTAATTAGCTCTGATATCTCAGACATACTGAAAAACTGAAGATGTTGTATCTATCAAGGGGTTAGGCATAAGTAGAGGGCTCTTGTGCTGGATGAAACGGCCTCCTGGCAGATCATAGAAGCCAGTTGGTAGAGAGATCTAACAATTGAAATCAGCTAGCAATAAAACTAGAGATCAGTGGGCTGAGGGAGGAAACGCGTTATGGTAGAACCAAACTTCTCCCAACTCAGAGACACATACACTATGATAGGCCAGTTACTCCAGGACCAGGATAATAATAATAATAATAATAATAATAATAATAATAATAAAACTTTATTTATACCCCGCCACCATCTCCCCAATGGGGACTTGGGGCGGCTTACATGGGGCCATGCCCAGGACAATACAATATAACAAAATATAAAAACAACATATCATAATACAATTAAACAATACAATAGATAATAATGTACAGTACAACACAAAGTCAAGAAAGCAATATAACAAGGGCAGGCCGCATGAACACTAAGTTATAGTACACTAAGTTATAGTACACTAAGTTATAGAATACTAAGGATAGTAGTTTCCAGCATCTTTCAACGAGGTGAAGTCTGGGTTCAACACAGAGTGTTGGCTCAGCTGATTCTTGGCCATCTTTGTGAATAAGGTTTGCCTTCTTAGGTCCTTCCAGTTAGCATGAGGTAGTGCTTTTTCCTGTGTATATGATAGTATAGCACTTCCATTGTATTGTACATTTCTTTATATCTGCCAGGTTTGGTTGTCCTGTATGGACTATATTCTATTACAGCTATTATAATTTTGGAAATATGTTAGCATGATGAATTGGATATATGTAGAATTGTTCTCTTAGATGACCAGGTTTGTTGTCTTCTCCTCCCAAAATTAAAGGGTTTCATAGAAATGGAGGATAGCTAGTTAACATTTTACTGGCTTAGCTGGCATGATTTTCCTGCAAAAGATTTTGGGAACTGTACTTTTTGAGAATGCTGAAAGTATTTCAATGAGCTCTTAGTGCCTGAATATCCTTGTTTGGAAGTTGACATGTGAGCCAATTGTAATGTTGCCATGTCTGTACTTATTTATTGCTACACCATTGGTATTCTAGTCTGCTTTAAATATCAGTTCCCTGACACGCTTGGAAATACTGATGTATTGACTGAATGTACAGTTTGCTCTGTCTTGTAACATTTTGTCAGTGCTATTGCGTGAAATTTAGCAATTCCATTTAAAGAGGTTTTAGCAGTCTCTAGCTTCAGTTGTATATTTGATAATAAAAATAAATTTTGTGAGGTAAAATGCTATAATAGTAACAATTTTCACTACTTTCTGAATCTAAGGGTGTCAAACCTTTACCTCCTAATGTGTATATACAGTATATTGAGGAAAATCTGTGAGCGTTAGTGGCTTTATAGTAGTGTAAACATCCAAGGAGAACTAAAATAGCAACTTTCGCATAGCACCAGTTATCCTCAGGGGTCCTTGAACTACATGGGAATCACTGCTGTGACACAAGTGAATCCCGCTGATAATACATAAACCGTGGATGCCAATCTGCATCCTTTTATTAACCACTGCTGTGAGTATGTTATATTTTTGTAATATGTATTAATCTCCTACTGTACTCACTCTGAGAATATATTATTGGCACCATCCATTTATGACTCTTCCTTTTATCAAACAAAATCTAGCTGTTGGTGCTGTTTCCTAGTGAAGATTCCTAAAGAGTATCAGAAATGGGACACAGTTACTTGGGAATTTTTCACCACATAAGTGCCCTGGGACTGTATTAAGGGCATTCCATTTCATTTCCAAGCAGAAAAAAATGAATTTTTAAAGAACTATCCCTAAACCAGGCAAAAAAGACTTGCTTGTTAGCCACACTCTTGTAACTTGGTCTGTATTATTCATAAAGTAACTAGACTCGGGAGGATAAGAATAGCTGGCAGCAGAGGCTCATATTTCCCCATGGGCTCAGCCTGCAAGGAGGAGGAAATGGCCAGTTTCTTTTTGTCCAGACTCAGGAGGACACTGGGGAGAAACAAAAACACAGCGACCTCTACAAAATGACACATGCCTTGTGTGCCAGCTCTTACCTAGGTGTTGCTCAGCTTTACAGCAGAAAGGAGATGGCTCTGCCTTGTACCAGATCAATAAACAGGGAACTTTGTTCTCATCTCAAGCTGGGAGCAGCATAAAGTTGGGTGAACATTAGTCTGAAAGCACTGCAAGTTATTTCTGTAAATCTGGCAGGGAAACAATGCAGCCTTGGTCATTGGGGTTTTGAGAACGGCGGGGACTGAGATGAATGGTGACCTAGTTGAATATGAAGGTATTCGTCAAATTCCAACTGCCTCACCAACATAAGGCTCTCATGAGACGAAAAGCTCTGGAAATGTCTACTTAGACAAGCATATTTATGCTATATGAAGGGTATATACATGGATATATAGATACAAAAATGCAAATATGCTCTTGTTTGCCGTTGGAGAGGATCTCCAATTCAAGTACAGCTGAAATATGTGTGGACATTGCACCAAATTCTGTCTCTCACCTTCAGAGGCTATGAATCCCACATTTCATTTCATTCATTGCAAGAGAAAAAAAATGCTCAGTTTTGAAATTTGGAATGGAAATTTGAATGGAATAAATATTTTGCTGCAATACTACTTAACATTTGACAAAGAATTCTAAATGCTTCCTAAACCGACACATTCTGTCATTCCATAGAATGCAGCCATGATATTTAAAGTGGTACCAAAGTTCTGTATTTGTGAAGTATAAAAGAGACCTTGAGTTATGGATGCACCAAATTTTTCACTTTCTCTTTGTTGGGGAAGTACCTTGATGCTCATGTGAACCCCCTTAGTGAACAAAACTCAGGTATAAATGGGCAGATAGACAAGTGTCACATTTCTGGAGACTATGTGTACAAGTGCCTGGATGTGCACACATCTCTGTGAATTCTTTTCTTGGAAGCCCAGCACTTTCGCTGTGCATATTATGAGCATTAATCTGTCTGATTCTGGGTTTAACGCCCCCAAACACAACCCTGGCTGTGTCTCAATATTGAATGTAAAATCCCCTGCCATCTGGTCTGTCCACTCTGCGTGTGTGGTTAGGACAGCAGGCTTGTTGAAATTATCAGGCAGTTCTATGAAGTTCAAGAGATTGCCCTATTAATAGAAATGCCTGCTGGTACTGATCACAGTCAGTGAGGGGAGGCTGCACCCACTCCAGGGGCCAGCTCAGCCTGGGAAATCCTATTTTGAATGGTAGAGAAAGTGGCCTCCCCCCCTTCCTCCGAAGTGTTGTTATTATCATTACCATTTTAGTATATGGCAGCATTGGAAAGAATACTGGCAAGTAACTTGCTCACTGACTTTTCAGTTTCATTTAATAATTTACCAACCTAAGGGTCAGAGTGCTTATGACTTTGTCCAAAATATATGTGTGATTTCCATACATTGATTAGACAAACTAAATGATTTACTTCGAGGATATGGGAGTGGGAAGAGTGTTTGAAGTTGAAAATGTTGGTGCCCAGTAGTGTAATCCAAAACTGCAATTCAAAGGGGTTGTTGATCCCAAAACCATTGGTTGCTGATCTCTGAGAAATTTCTGGATAAGAACCAAATGGTTTTTGTCAATGAACAGAAATATAGTGCTTGTCCTTTGTACACTGGAAAAAAACAGTTACTGGTCATCCACAACAATTAATTTGAGAAGCACTGATCTAAGGCACAAAGAGGTGCTTCAGAAATTTGCCCCATCCTGGACTATGCTATTTCAGACCTCAAAGGGAGTGTTCCATATAATTAAATCTTCTCCATAGGAGAGAGGGGATTTCTATACCAGGGCTGGAAAACATGGTCCTCTAGTTGTTGCACTCTAGCTCCGATCAACTGTATACAAAGTGATCAGTACAAAGGGGTGATGGGAGTAGGCTTTTTTTCCGTGTCAGGAGCGACTTGAGAAACTGCAAGTCGCTTCTGGAGTGAGAGAATTGGCCGTCTGCAAGGAGGTTGCCCAGGGGACGCCCAGATGTTTTGATGTTTTACCATCCTTGTGGGAGGCTTCTCTCATGTCCCCGCATGGAGCTGGAGCTGATAGAGGGAGCTCATCCGCGCTCTCCCTGGGTGGGATTCAAACCTGGCAGCTTGCAGATCAGCAGCCCAACCTTCAAGTCACAAGGCTTTAACCCACTACTCCACCGGGCGCTCCTCATGGAAGTAATTATTTGCTGTCATGTGGAAGGGAACAATTGCCTGGTACAAAAAAAAGCAATTAAGTCAGGGGAGATTAAGATAGAACCCACCTTGAGGCTTAGTTTTCTGTATACGAAGTGATTCTGTAGGGCAAATTCAGTGTTAAAGGCGAGGTTGTTGGGAGGACTAAGAGAGAGAAAAGGAAATAATTTGATAATTCAAACAGCACCATGCAAATATTACTGAAAATAGGATACTGGAAAAATGTTTGAAAATATTAGAAAATTGGAGGTATGTGCAAGAGAGACAATAGAACACATTGTGAGTTAAATAAGTAGTGCTACCATCATTATTCACATCAACTGGAAATTAATCCCTGACTCATCCTTTTCTGGTTTTGAAGCATTCATTTGGAGAAAAAAATCCTGCACATTGCTTGCTTCAAGACCTAGTTTCAAGAACCAGAAACCTGTCTTTTTGGCTTTCATCTGATACTTTTTATTTTTTTGATGTCCTCATATCAGGTGGTCTGTATCCAGGAAAATATTTGGATTGTGACCTTCATGTGAGAATAGTAACAAACTATGTCTCCATTATGTGAGCACAGTTGGGCTATATCCAAGTTATCAGTCCACTGATGAAATATTCTTTAATGAATTACAGTTTTCCATCAGTAGAATGAGGAGGGATGTGGTTTCTCTTTTCTACAGCCCATGTTCTGGAGGCTGGGGAACCATTCTAAATAGTATTGGAAGTGGGGAACATGAGGAGGAGGGACTAGTGAAAATCCCCTTTCTCTATTTCACTGTCAAAATTCTACATGAATCAAAGCAGGATGAGACTAGTTGAATATAAGCCAGTAGTTTATCCGTCTTACCCCTTGCCTAAGAAAGAGGGGACACAGCAAGCGAAGAGATGGGATCTTTTCTCTCTCTTTATTCTTTCTTAGATTAAATCTTTAACATTGGCTTGTTCATTCTCTTGTGCATTTCCTGTTGCCTACAGGTCAAAAGCAGAGATGCGACACACTTGCCGTGGAACTATAAACCTGGCCACAGCTAACATCACCGTGGAGGACTCCTGCAACTTTATTATTTCCAATGGAGGGGCACAGACATACCACCTGAAGGCCAGCTCTGAGGTTGAGAGGCAGCGTTGGGTCACAGCCCTGGAGTTGGCTAAGGCTAAAGCTGTCAAGATGCTGGCAGAATCAGGTAAGAGACAAGACACATATGGAGTGAGGGAGAAATGGGCAGGGAACTTATTCTGAAAGGGGACTCTCAAGTGAATGGGGAAGTCAGAGAACAGGTGATAAGTTCATGATGCTGTGGAAAACACCAAATAGCTCTCTCAGAGAGCCAGTGTAGTATAGTGCTTTAGTGTTGGATGAGGATGCTGGGAGACCAGGGTTTAAATCCACACACAGGCATGGAAACCTTGAAGACGTCACATTCTCCCAGCCTAAGAGGAAGGCAGTGGCAAACCTCTAAACAAAACTGGCCAAGAAAACCCTATGATGGACTTCCATAAGTTGGGAGTTAATGTGAAAGCACAAAGCAACAAAATAGAGATCTCAGTAGGCCAGCAAGGGTAGGTCTTCTTCTCTTCTGTCATATTTCTTGTATATTTGTCATATTGGGTCTTCCTTTGGTAGGCAGCATTCATAAGTTGAAACTTGTGTATCACTTACCTTTTTAATAAGTACAACCTAAATGTATCCATGTGTAATTCTTAATTGTACTAATTTTGAAAATGTGTACAAATATTTATACTGTATTTGTAAAAGAGTTGAAACCCCATACTATATATATATATATATATATATATATATATATATATATATAGAGAGAGAGAGAGAGAGAGAGAGAGAGAGAGAGAGAGAGGTGTTCAGGAAGACCTACAGAGACCCAGTCTGTTCTAAGCCTGCTGTGAATATGACTGACCATCTTTTCCAATTACCCTGCTCATCCTATTTAGAGTTCCAGTTCCCTGCGGCAAGGTTTACTTCCAAACACCAAATGTTTGTTACTCAGACAAACTCTTCACTGTCCTTTGACTCATTTATGTGACATACCAAGACAGGAGGCCACCTGGGGCTTCTGAAAAATTGAGATTCTATTTTTATGTATCAGACTTCTCAGTTCCTATTTTCCAGGACAAAATCACGTTTCAGTAGTTCCCAATCAATTGTGCTTAGTAAATGGAAGATTAATCCACCCAGTGTAACTCAGTAACTCCTGAACTAAAAAATCTGTGAATGTTTTCATAGAATCATAGAATCATAGAATCATAGAATAGTAGAGTTGGAAGAGACCACATGGGCCATCTAGTCCAACCCCCTGCTAAGAAGCAGGAAATCGCATTCAAAGCACCCCCGACAGATGGCCATCCAGCCTCTGCTTAAAAGCCTCCAAGGAAGGAGCCTCCACCACGGCCCCGGGGAGAGAGTTCCACTGTCGAACAGCTCTCACAGTGAGGAAGTTCTTCCTGATGTTCAGGTGGAATCTCCTTTCCTGTAGTTTGAAGCCATTGTTCCGTGTCCTAGTCTGCAGGGCAGCAGAAAACAAGCTTGCTCCCTCTTCCCTATGACTTCCCTTCACGTATTTGTACATGGCTATCATGTCTCCTCTCAGCCTTCTCTTCTCCAGGCTAAACATGCCCAGCTCTTTAAGCCGCTCCTCATAGGGCTTGTTCTCCAGACCCTTAATCATTTTAGTCGCCCTCCTCTGGACGCTTTCCAGCTTGTCAACATCTCCCTTCAACTGTGGTGCCCAAAATTGGACACAGTATTCCAGGTGTGGTCTGACCAAGGCAGAATAGAGGGGGAGCATAACTTCCCTGGATCTAGACGCTATTCCCCTATTGATGCAGGCCAGAATCCCATTGGCTTTTTTAGCAGCCGCATCACATTGTTGGCTCATGTTTAACTTGTTGTCCACGAGGACTCCAAGGTCTTTTTCGCACACACTGCTGTCAAGCCAGGCGTCCCCCATTCTGTATCTTTGATTTCCATTTTTTCTGCCGAAGTGAAGTATCTTGCATTTGTCCCTGTTGAACTTCATTTTGTTAGTTTTGGCCCATCTCTCTAGTCTGTCAAGATCGTTTTGAATTCTGCTCCTGTCTTCTGGAGTGTTAGCTATCCCTCCTAGTTTTGTGTCATCTGCAAACTTGATGATCGTGCCTTCTAACCCTTCGTCTAAGTCGTTAATAAAGATGTTGAACAGAACCGGGCCCAGGACGGAGCCCTGCGGCACTCCACTTGTCACTTCTTTCCATGATGAAGACGACGTATTGGTGAGCACCCTTTGGGTTCGTTCGCTTAGCCAATTACAGATCCACCTAACCGTAGTTTTGTCCAGCCCACATTTTACTAGTTTGTTTGCCAGAAGGTCGTGGGGGACTTTGTCGAAGGCCTTACTGAAATCCAGGTACGCTACATCCACAGCATTCCCTGTATCGACCCAACTCGTAACTCTATCGAAAAAAGAGATCAGATTAGTCTGGCATGACTTGTTTTTGGTAAATCCGTGTTGACTATTAGCAATGACCGCATTTGTTTCTAAGTGTTCGCAGACCACTTCCTTAATGATCTTTTCCAGAATTTTGCCTGGTATTGATGTGAGGCTGACCGGACGGTAATTGTTTGGGTCGTTCTTTTTTCCCTTCTTGAAGATAAGGACCACATTCGCCCTCCTCCAATCTGCTGGGACTTCTCCCGTTCTCCAAGAACTCTCGAAGATAATTGCCAGTGGTTCTGAAATAATTTCCGCTAGTTCCTTCAGTACTCTTGGATGTAGCTGATCTGGCCCTGGGGACTTGAATTCGTTTAGAGAGACCAAGTGTTCCTGGACAACTTGTTTCCCTATTTGGGGTTGGATTTCCCCCAATCCTTCGTCCATTCCGTGTTGCTGAGGTTGAAGATGGCTTTCTTTTTCTGAGAAGACCGAGGCAAAGAAGGCATTAAGTAGTTCTGCCTTTTCCCTGTCCCCTGTCGCCATCACCCCATCTTCTCCTTGCAATGGCCCTATCGCCTCCTTTTTCTTCCTTTTTCTACCAACGTAAGCAAAAAAGCCTTTTTTGTTGTTTTTTATGTCCCTGGCAAGCCTGAGCTCATTTTGCGCTTTAGCCTTGCGAACCTTTTCCCTACAGGTGTTGGCTATACGTTTGAATTCTTCTTTGGTGATTTCTCCCCTTTTCCACTTCTTGTGCATGTCACTTTTGAGCTTTAGTTCAGTTAGAAGTTCTTTGGACATCCATTCTGGCTTCTTTGCACTTGTCTTATTTTTCTTCTTTGTTGGCACTGTTTGCATTTGCGCCTTGAGTATTTCACTTTTGAAAAACTCCCATCCATCCTTAACTCCCTTGTTTTTTAATATCGGCGTCCATGGAATGCCGCTCAGTAATTCCTTCATTTTTTGGAAGTCACCTCTCTTAAAGTCCAGAATGCGTGTTTGACTTGTCTTAGTTTCAGCATTCCTTTGTATTGCAAACTGCAGGAGCACATGGTCACTTGCCCCTAAGGATCCAACCACTTCAACTGTATTGATCAGGTCTTCCACATTTGTTAATATTAGATCAAGAGTTGCTGATCCCCTTGTTGCCTCTTCTACCTTCTGGGCCATAAAATTATCTGCAAGGCAAGTGAGGAATTTGTTGGACTTTGTACTCTTGGCTGAGTTTGTTTTCCAGCAGATATCGGGATAATTGAAATCGCCCATGACTACTATATCTCTTCTTTGTGCCTGTTTGGTCAGCTGTTGACAGAAGGCTTCATCAAGTCCTTCATCCTGACTCGGAGGTCTGTAGTAGACACCCACGACAAGATCTTTTTGAGTCCCGGTTCCCTTGATTCTTATCCAGATGCTTTCAAGCTGGTTTCCCGGATTACAGTCTTGCATTTCTTCTGCAACGTAACTGTTTTTGACATATAAAGCTACTCCCCCTCCTCTCCCCTTTGTTCTATTTCTGTGAAAGAGGTTATAGCCCTCAATGGTTAAATTCCAGTGATGGGAGTCATCCCACCAGGTTTCAGTGATGCCTATGACATCGTATGTGTGGTGCTGTGCTAGGAGTTGGAGTTCGTCTTACTTATTTCCCATGCTCTGAGCATTAGTGTAAAGACATGTAAGCCCCTGTGACCTCCCCTCGAACTGTTTATTTGGGATTATTGTGCTCTCTGTACTTGGTCCTTGCTGTGTTTGTGCAGCCCTCCGTTTAGCCTTTCGGCGGTTCCCTGTGGTTGTGGGTAATATAGTGTTCGCCAGGCTGTTGTTCCCCTCCCCCAGTGGATCTAGTTTAAAGTGCGCCTGATGAGGTTTGTGAGTCTGTGTGCAAAAAGATGTTTTCCTACTTGTGTGAGATGCACCCTATCGCTTGCCAGTAGTCCATCCTCTTGGAAGAGTAGACCATGGTCAAGGAAGCCAAAATGCTCCTCTTGACACCATTTTCTGAGCCAGTTATTGACCTGTACTATTTTTCCGGCCCTTGTAGAGCCGTGTCCTACAACAGGGAGGAGGGATGAAAAGATCACATGTACATTATACAGTTTTAGCTTTGTTCCCAGAGCTCGAAAATCATTTGTGATCTTTTGAAAAGTATGCCTAGCGGTGTCATTGGTACCTACATGAATCAACATAAGGTGGGGAGGGTGATGGGGCTTTAGGAGCCTGCTGAGCCTCTGAGTGATATGGTGTATTTTTGCCCCCGGGAGGCAGCATGTTTCTCGAGCCATCCCATCCGGTCTGGAAATGATGGCTTCTGTTCCTCTAAGGAGGGAGTCACCTACTACCAAGACCTGTTTCCTTTGAGGATTGACAGGGTCCCTTTTGTGCAAGACAGTGTGTATGTCCCCTGAAGAGTGTTCCTGTTGAAGTGAATCATGTAGGTGTAAAGTGTTGTCCTCCTCCTCAACATCCCCAGTGCATTCATCAATGACAATCCATTGAGATACATCCGAGAGCCCATTACTCTCCCAAGGATGTTCCTGTTGCTCCTGGTCTATGATTGGGGATGGAGCATTTGCATGATTACATAAGTGTGACTGTGGTGATGCACTGTCCCCGTCAGGGCTATCCCCTGCGCATTGATCCAGGGTGGTCCACTGAGTGGTATCTAAGAAACTGTGGTCCTCCACAAGATGTGTTTCCTGATTGTATGTTAATGATGTAAGAATTTCAAATCTGTTGTGTAAATGCAGCTGAGCAGAGGAGTTCTGCGGAGGCTGCCTGGTCCTGCGTTTCCTTCTATGGGTGACTTCCTTCCAAGCCTGAGGGTTGTCTACCTTTGAGTTGATCTCCCCATAAGGTTCCTGATCATGGTCTTGGTGGTGTTGGTGTGATGCAGGCTGCTGATCTACAGCAGCGTGTTGTGCAGTGTCCAAGAAGAGCTCGAGTGCCTGAATGTCCTTAAGGGTCTTAATACGGTGCTCGAGCTGTTGGATCCTCTGCTCCATCAAAGTCATCTGTTTGCATTTGGAGCAGATGTAGTTGTCTAGTTTTTGTGTGAAAAAGCGGAACATGCCACAGCTGGTGCATGTGATGGGAATGTTTTGCTTTTGTTGCATCTCTTGGTGAGCGTGGTGGCCAAGTGGGATCTTTGTACAGTTAAGTAATATGCACGCACTTTATGTGCAAACTGCAACAAACCACCTCTTTGTGTATTTGTTTATGTTGCTTGTTTCCTGTATGTACTGCAAAGGATAGTTAGTAAAGGTGCCTTTTTCTGGCACATAAAGCTTTCCCAGAAACTCAATTAACAGGGGACAATGCCTGCTGTCAATCAACTTAAGTACCTGGCTCTCTTTCAACACAACAGTCACACAACAGTTAGACTTTGACCACAGGAGCCAAGCCCACACTCAGTTTAAAATCTTAGCCAAATCTTAGCCAAATCCTACCTGAAGCCAGGGATCAAAAATGTCCTCCTGCTGCCTCTGCTTCTGCGAGAACCAACTGCCCTTCTGGGATCAGGCTCTGGCAGAAACTCACACTGGCAAATAAAGCTTTCCCAGAAACTCAATTAACAGGGGACAATGCCTGCTGTCAATCAACTTAAGTACCTGGCTCTCTTTCAACACAACAGTCACACAACAGTTAGACTTTGACCACAGGAGCCAAGCCCACACTCAGTTTAAAATCTTAGCCAAATCTTAGCCAAATCCTACCTGAAGCCAGGGAGCAAAAATGTCCTCCTGCTGCCTCTGCTTCTGCGAGAGTTTTCTAATGATCGGGTAAAATAAAAGGACTATTTCAGTAATAATAAAACTGCTTTGTTGTCAGTTCTGAGTAAAAGGTGGGGTGCAAATACATTTATTATTAGTAGTATTAGTATCATTTCACTGAAGAAATTGTGAGCCCTCACCCCTGTGACAATTGGATTGCAAATGCTGGTATCTCAAACAAGCTTTTGGTTCTTGTCTGGAATATTTAGGGCATAGACCTTCCCAAGTTGTCTCTAGCTTTTGATAGTAAATGTTTGCTCTCTGTTGAAAGGAAAACAAGTGGGAAATGTGCCACTAGTTATTGCTGGATGATTTATTTCATTTTCATGGGATTATAAAGACTCAGAATCTAAAAATTAATGAGGTATTTTGGCAGCTTGACTGGAAAGAAGTTCTTCAGTAGTTTGAAACAAAATGCATTCTGCCCAGTGGCGTTAATTGTGTTTGAGACCTGGGTCATCTGTGTCAGGGTTTCAAACATAGAGCTAAATGCAGTTTTCGATGTGCTTGGAGAAGGCTCACTGAAATCATTAGAACTCTGCTTAATTGTGACCAAGAAATCCCATTTATTTTAATGGGCCCTCTATAAACTAATAGTAAATTTAGTCCACTAATTCTGCCTTTGAATGTCAGTCTACTTCTTGTTGGTGTTTTTCCTCCTCTTCCTGAAAGAAAGAAACAACGAGAAAGGGGAATATTTTAAAATGCAGATATAGAATGCTTGGGACCAGAAATGTTTTGGAGTTTGGATTTTTCGGATTTTGGAATACCTGTATTTAAACATATATATAAATAAAAATGTAATGTCTGTCCGTTAGGGACATCATATCTCCCAAGCTATTCCACCAACGGCTATGAAATTTGGGCACAACATAGTATTCGACTTGGCAAGTGTTTTAAGCCTACTCTCACAAATCTCCTACTCTCACAAATCTAACCCACCAGAGAAAGGTAAACACAAACCCCAAAGCAATGGCCAAGCATTTCCCTCCTCCTTTAGCGCCTGTTGTAACAGATGGCCCCTCCCTTTAGCAACAGCGCAAGCAACAGCCAAGCAGTCTCCACCCTTTAACAACCGGTGTGCGCGGGAATAGATTCATCAAGTTTTTTTTTTCCTCAAGAAGCCACAGACTCCTTCTTTTCCCCTCTCAGCCGCCTAAATGGAAAAAGAAATGGAAGAGGAATATGAAAGGGCCTTAGGCTGTTAGGAATTGTAGGAACTGAAGTCCAAAACACCTGAAGAGAGAGCCCAAGTTGGCCCAGGCCTGTTGCTCTTCTTTATGCTATAGAGCAGGCCTGGGCCAACTTGCCCCCCCCCCCCAGGTGTTTTGGACTTCAACTCCCACGATTCCTAACAGGAACCTTCCTATCCCCCCTCAGCTGCTTAAGCAGAAAAGGAAATGGAAAAGGAATAGGAAGGGGGCTGAGGCTGTTAGGAATAGTAGGAGTTGAAGTCCAAGACACCTGAAGGGAAGGCCCAAGTTGGCCCAGGCTTGTAAGAGAGAGAACGCTCTGCTCATGCCCAGAGGCACCCTGGTATCCGCCTTTTCCCCTCCTTTCTCCCTCTCTCTAAGTATGTTGCCCGGGGGATACCTGGATTTTTACCTAACCAGACTGGGCCACAACAACGCATGGCCGGGTACAGTTAGTATGACTATAAGGAGATACACTGAAACATCAGAAAGCAAAAGTTGTCATCATCTCAGCCACCCAAAGGGACAGTTTTAAGTTTTGAAGCATTTTGGATTTCAGAACTGCAAATTTGGGGTTCTCAACCTGTAGATGTTCCTGTTTAAAAAATCTTAGACATCAAAAGTCTGATCTTGAAACTTACAATATTTCCAAACCTTTATGACAACTTGGTGGGAGATATTTAAATTTTTGCCACGTTGACACCAAGCATTTTGCAATTTAGAAACTATGTTCTCTCTTCCCCTCAAATGACTGTACAATTGATTGTTGCATATTAGTCCAGTCGATTGCTTGCAGCAAATTTCTCCCCCGCCCTTGAGGATGAGAGTTCTTTGTAAGCAATTCTTTACCATTCTGCTTTTTGACTCATTATTTGTGGGTAGTGAATCATGCAAGAGTAAGGTAAAAACTGTAAGGGGTGGGTTTTCTTCTTTTTCTTTTTCTAAAAAAAGGAGGAACTTAAGAGCTATCCTGCTGAATCAGACCAAAAGTCAATTTCATCCAGCAGTCTGTATAACAGGATTCCCCTAGAAGTTCCCATTCAGAGCATGGGGAAATCCTCCCTCTATTTATCCCCGGCACCTAATATTCAGAGATATACTCTGTGTATGCATGGAGGAGATTTGATTTGAATTGTATTGCTAATATCTTGGAAAAATTACATTCTTTTTTCAGTATTTTTTGAACTCACAGAATCACTCAGCTGGCAGAGATCATGGTAGTAAGTCTATATACATTTTCAAGGGCTTTTCTTAAAAGCTGTTTAACTGGTGACAATCTTTGTTTCTCAGCCTGTGTATTACATGTGTTAATTATGCTTTAGATGAATATTTTCTTGTGTAATGTAAAACTACCACCGATCCCTCTTGCTGTATGTCAAGTTACATTTGATGGCTGGGTGTCAGTTGAGGGGGTTCAGGAGACGTGTCCTGGAGGTTTAGAAAAGGGAATCCCCAAACTCCGTGCAGGTATGCCTCAGTTAATGAAGTAGCTATGTTCCTGGGCATTACCTCTTTAACAGAAAACGGGATACCAGATCCAGAAATAACATGGAAAGGAATAGAGATCAGTTTCTACATCACAAAAAAGAAGAGCAGTTCAGTGTGTTTTTGTTGTTCAAAACAATGTACACATATGAAATGAAATGGCCAGCACTAATGGTCCTTGTGTAATAAACCCTTTTGAACTTTATAGAGATCTTATTCCAAAATGCATTAAATAATAACTTTTTTTTCACTAGCCTCCATTTTTATCCTTTTTATTTTGGTAGGTCAGGCTTGGAGATCCATGGTTTTTTTTTAATATGCCTGGGATTGGCTGCTTAAGCATTCTTATCTGCTTTTCATTTTCCTCTATGTTCACACATATTCAGAAAAGGGATTCTGGAGGCAGCTACTCTTTGCTTAAACCGTTGAAGGAAGACACACAGCAACAGTAGGACTAGCTAAAGAAGAATCCTACTCTCCTCCAGCTTTATTGCATTGTTTACTGCAGGCACACTGCTGACATCTGTTTTTTTAAAGGTAGTTTTTATTGTGAGTTTTTCAGGAGATTTACAGTGCAGAGGGTGTGGATTTTGGGGAGAAGGAAAAAAAGATAAAAAATAAATGAGGAAAGAAAAAAAAGAAAAGAGAGAGTATACAGCAAAATACAGTGGACCTTCGGTCCATTCCACAGGGATAACAATTTACAAGAAATTATGTCTTATATTTTCTATCCCTTCTTCCTTATTTCCTGCCCTTACTCTATCGAGTATTCATTTCTTCCTGTTTCGGATACCCTCATTTACAATAGTCTATTCAAATGCGATGTGTCGATTTTTCTGGAGGTACTTTTTTACCCAAGACCAATCTGTCTTCTGTCTTCTTGTTTGGTCTTGTAGTAAGAATGTCATAGAGTCCAAATCTGTATAGTCCCTTAATTTAATGATACAGGCATCTTATGATGGGATTTCTTTAGTTCGCCATCTCTGGGCTATAAGTGACCGTGCTGCTGCTGTCATGTGGAAAAATAATATATCTTTGTTTCTTCCTAGTTCAATATCCATTAGATTTAGCAGATAGTACTCGGGTTTGAGATCAAATTTTCTATTTAAATTTTTTTGTGAGTGGTCATGAATTTTTTTCCAAAATTTCTTAATCTCTTTGCACTCCCACCAGGCATGGAGAAAAGTCCCCACTTTGACACCACACTTCCAACATTCCTTGTTTTGATTCTTATAATATTTAGACAATTTCTGGGAGGTTAGATACCATCTGAAGAACATTTTGTACCAGTTCTCCTTTATTTTTAATGAGCTAGAGTATTTTAGTTTGGTCTTCCACATTCTCTCCCAGTCTTCAAAGAGAATTGGATGGCCCAGGTCTTGCGCCCATTTAATCATGTTATCTTTTACCCCTTCAGTTTTGGTGTTGATAAAGTATCTTAATAATAGTTTTCTCCCTTGTCAGAATTTTGTCCCATATGGTTTCTTGTCCCATGAAATCATTTTTCTTATCTTTTCCATAGCTCTCCCCTATCTGCCTATATTGGTACTATGTTAGATTGTCTTCTATAGTCCTTAATTCTTCTAATTATTTTAAACTCCAGTTGTTTCCCTTTTTACATAATAACTGTTTATATGTGATCCATTTTTCCTTAGCAAATTCCCTTTTATGATGGGCCTCCCCTGGTGAAATCCAGAGTGGTGTTTTATTGTAAAATCTGTCCTTATATTTAAGCTAAACCCTGAGGAGAGCCGCCTTTACAAAGTGATTTGTGAATTTTTTTTTTCAATTTTTGCCTTATTGTACCAGAGGTATGCATGCCATCCCCTTCTAAGGTCATGGCCTTCCAAATTGAGGGTCTTCTTGTTAGTCAGTGTTGCCCATTCCTTAGCCCAGACCAAGGCACATGCCTCGAAATACAGTTGTAAATTAGGTAGAGATACGCTGCCTCTCTCCTTAGAGTCCGTTAATACCTGATAGCAAATCCTAGCTTTTTCCCCCCCTCCCAAATGAACCTGGTAATATCTTTTTGCCATTCTTTAAAAAGGCAATTTGTTCTAATAATGGGAATCGACTGGAAGAGAAATAAAAGTTTGGGTAGGACACTCATTTTGATTAAAGATATTCTTCCTAGTAAAGCTAGGTTTTAAAATTTCCATTTCTCAAACTGCTGCCATCTGGTTTTGAAAGTATGTGATTCTCCAGCCCTCCTTCATCAACCTCTGCTTAAAAAATTCAACTAGACAGAGGATAAGCATAAATAGAAGGATGGGTAATAATAAATAATAATAAAACTTTATTTATACCCCGCCACCATCTTCCCGCGGGGACTCGGGCGGCTTACATGGGGCAGAGGCCCAAACAACATAGGGCAAAATATAGGCAACATAATACAAATCACACTATAAAAAGATAAAACAGTAATACAATATATCAATTAAAACAAAAATACAGGATAAAAAATTGCATTTAAAATACATAAAAATGGTAAAACCGTAAGTGCAGGCCTTAAAAGCCTTTGCAAAAAGCAACTTTGCTCTCAGAGACTTAGTTAACTGAGGTATCCCTGTCCATGTAAGTGAGACTCATAGCTTGCAACAGAAACTTGCAGTGTACCACTAACTTAGAACTGGTTTGTTTAATTTATGTCCTGCTTTTTTCTTTAGGCAACTCTGACAGTGAAATTGGGTCTCATATACTGCTGCTTTCTGCATAATTTAGAGTTTCCCAGTGATTTACCCATTGAAAATGTCTGCTATTTTATTGTTGCTAATTGGTTTTTAGACTGTTCTTTTACTGGTGTGTGGTGGTTCTTGTCCTCTTCGTTGGAGCTTGAATCTCTGTGAGCCTGCATTCTTTGTATACCAAGAGGGACAACATGATAAAACTAAGTTGGACTAATAGTACTGGCATTGTACCTTATGACTAAAACTGCTTCCTACTTACAAATAGAAGAAAGTATTTGAAACAGCATGCATAAATGTTGCCTGCTCATTCGGCAACTGATTCATTGGGTCTGCACTAGTTGGTACTCCAGCTATATTTAGGCCATAGTGCCCTATTGCAGGAAAAGAAATTCCACCATTTACTTCATTTGAATAGCTGAAATAGGAAGGCAGGAGAGTTTTAACTTAATTCCTGTAGTGTTACCCTTCCCATATCTTGATCAAGGATGGCTGCTGACATTTGAACCACATGTGAGATCCCAGGCATATTTGGCACCCCACTTGTCTGTAAAAATCTGTAAATGGACTATGTATGGTATAGATGCGTCATATTTAAATAGAATGACCATCCTGTAAGATTTCAGAAAGCATAATTGTTATTTTAATTTTACTGTATTTACATCTTGTCTTTTCCTCAATTCCGGGGCTCAAGGTGGTTTGAAACAGAAAAACTAATATTGTACACAGGTTAAAATATATTTAGACTATATATGATATTAGAGGCAATTAGGAGGTACAATCATTTAAAAAGAAAACAGCTATAAACAGCACTTCTTATACACGCAAACCATGGCAAGTCGCTGCAGATTTAATGCCAAAGAATGTGTGGCATGCAGCCCCAGTGGGGTATGTGGGTGGCATAACCTTCAGAAATTGCCCACCCCAATTTAGATGACTAAGAGATGGACTCTCATTTTTATAATGCTTCCCCATTAGCGGCCTGTGAACAACATGTTGGGAGAACATGTTTCTGCTTTGTGCCTGTTTCCATGATGGGCTCCTCTCTTGGCTTGAAGGTGTTAAGGTGCAGCTTTTTTTTTTCACAGATGAGTCAGGCGATGAAGAATCTGTGTCTCAGACAGACAAGACAGAACTGCAGAACACTCTGCGCACCCTCTCCAGCAAAGTGGAGGACCTCAGCACCTGTAACGACCTGATTGCTAAACATGGGACAGCTTTGCAGCGCTCCCTCAGTGAGTTGGAGACCCTCAAGCTGCCCGCTGAGAGCAATGAGAAGATCAAGCAGGTCAACGAGCGAGCCACACTCTTCCGCATCACGTCCAACGCCATGATCAATGTAAGCCTGCTTCCAGGCATTAGCTATGAGCCTGCCTGGTTGGGAGAGGGCCTCTGCCCAAAAGAAACCATCAGTAATGTTCTGTATCAGTGGCTCTGGGAGTGTTAATAATGGTTTAAAGCTGGGATCCCAGAACTCTCCCTTCCTCTCAGGAGAAGGAAGAAGTGATTTGATGTGTTACATCATTAAGCTTTTGGATTCCTAAGCTGCCTGTGGCATCATATATGTTAACAAAATATAAGCCTCTGGTTAAAAACAAAACTCCCACAAGCAAAATTCCTCCTTATCCCAAATCTCCGATAGATGCCAAAATTTTTCAGCTCACTGTGGCCGCCCTGTGGCTAGTGAGATGAATGCCATCCAAAACATAACTAGGCTGAATGATATTAAAAGGGCATGCTAGAACTGCAAATCAGTAGAGCAGTGCTTTGAATCATTTTTTTAAAAAATAAGTGATAAACAGAAGAAAGGCCAACTAAAAATGGCAGCATAGAGAAAAGAGATTTTTAGAAGAATTAATGAAGGCTGGAAAACATTACAGTTGGGTGACCTTGATTGCTACCCTCAGCAATGGCACAATTGCAGCTTTGTTTCCTATCTGCTGATTCTCCTACCAGGCCAGGGTTTGAAAACTAGGGAGGAGAATAGTGCATTTCTTTGAGAAATCTCAGAAGGACAATGAGCTGTGATTCGTTAGCTCTGTTGAACACAGAGCAAATGGCTACATACGGCTGCACATCCTGTAGCCATTCCTTCATCCTTAAGCCAACTGTCAGCTACCAGTTCAGTTGAAGGAAATAGCTGATAATGTCTCAGAGACAGCTTTTATGACCTAATGAATCCTATTGGATTCTCCAAAACTGGTTATTGTTTTGTGAGGACTCAAGCAGAAAGCACATAGATTTCTGTTCAAAGCTCACATTTATCAGTTGGCAGAATTTCATGCTTTCTGTTATTCCCAGATGAGTTGAGCCTGTGATTTACAAACAAGTAGGAATTTGACATTCAGGTGTTTAAATCTGATGCTGTTCCAATATCCCTCCCATCCTTCGTTAAGTCAAGGAAATGGTCCCATTTTCTGGAACAGATTGCCTGGAGCAAGAACAAACAAATGTGAACAAAGTGACTAATTTTAAAATGTCAGAAATATTTTCAAAAGACGTATAAAATGCATTCCAATCTGCTAATTTGGCATATATGCTAAATGCATATATCAAAGTGTCATAACATGAATAACTATCTATAGACCACTTTAGTCATTTGTAGAAAGCTAAATCCTCTCAGTCAAATGGCCACAATCAAAAGTGTGTTTTGTTTAAACCACTGGAGAATGGCAGCTGCTGCAATGAAGCAAAGCCCTCCCTCAAAAAGGGAATACGGTAGAGTCTCACTTATCCAACATAAATGAGCCGGCTGAACATTGGATAAGTGAAAATGTTGGATTATGAGGAGGGATTAAGGAAAAGTCTATTAAACATCAAATTATGTTATGGTTTTACAAATTATGTACCAAAACATCATGTTTTACAATAAATTGACAGAAAAAGCAGTTCAATACACGGTAATGTTATGTAGTAATGACTGTATTTACGAATTTAGCACCAAAACATAGCAATGTATTCAAAACATGGACTACAAAAACATTAAATACTAAAAGGTAGACTGCGTTGGATAATACAGAATGTTGGATTAGCGAAGGTTGCATAAGCGAGACTCTACTGTATTACATCTTTTTCAGTAAATCTATAGAAGTTGCTAACTTGTACCATTATTTTCTAGATTCCATTGAAATAACTGGTTTGTGCTTCCAAGCTGGCTACAAAGGAGGAAAAAATAGTGTTTATAAAAAGAAAGAAAAAAAGCACCCCTCGCAAAAAAAAGTCATTTACTAAAGAGGAATGAATGGGCCATCCTTCTTTTGCTAGCCCTCACATTTCATGACATGAAATTCCATCATTCACCTTTATAGAATTTCTGGTTGTCGCTGCCTACCTGGTGAATTGTAAAACAAAGACCTGGAATGCTGTTCTTTGAACATGAATGACATCATAATGTCCTTTAAAAAAACCCTGCATATCTAGCAGTAGGCATTTTACACTGCAAAGGACTTTAAACACTAAGGATTGCTGAAAGCATGAAATGGGGATTACAGTTTAGAAAACCCTGTGGTTTGCCATGCTTGCCTTCCTGATATGCAGAAATCATCAGGGTGGGTTTAAAAATTTAAAAGTAAAACTTGAGATTTGTTATGAATATTTGTAGATAAAAATATATAGTATAGACTGAAACTTAGCTTTCTTTCGACAGAATTAATGTGCGTGTTCGTTTTGCTCCTCCATAACAATGTAGGAATCCAGTTCTGTTTGCCCTATTTAATTTGGCATCCTGTGTCCTATAGTGGTAAAATAAAATCCACCAGAAAGTCCATGGGCAGGATGGGAAGGCAGTACCCCTCTCCAGCTTTTGTTTTCTGAGCTAGTAGTATTTGGAAATAGGTTGATCCCAAAGGTAACATGCCACCATGACTGGCAGCCACTGGTAGTCTCTTTTTACCAGCTGTTAGGATTGCTGGGAGTTGAAGGCCAAAACATATGGGGACCCATAGGTTGACAACCACTGCTTTAAAGTTTTGTAAGTTAGTGGTCATCAGCACATCTTGAGGAAGGAAATCGGAACTGCTTCTGTGTTACTGTCTGGCAATTCCTGTCATTCAACTTCAAAACAGGTTGTAATGTAAAAAGAAGTGCTGCTTCTCTCTGTTCACTTTTCCCATACCTCTTGCCCTTGGTTAACTTTTTGTTTAGATTTCTAGAGTTTCAATTGCAAATCCAGATACCCATGGCATCTTTTCAGAGTAATAGACATCTGTTTTCTTTTTCCTTTTCTATCTTGATGAAATTGAACTGTGCCTTTTCCTGTATGGTCTATATACAAGTGTTAAAGAGCATAAATGCTCAGAAAAATGTTTATAAATATTCTTATTGCTCTGTTTTGCCCTGAAGACAAGTTAATCAACTCAGCATAGCTTTAAAATAAGTTTCTAATTACTGGCGCAATTCGTAAGATTACAGTACCACCCCCTTATCCATGGATTTGACATCCATAATGTCATTTACCCACACTCTAAAACAATATTCCGCTCTGGAAATGTTTGCAAGCTTCTCTAGGTCTTCCAGTGCTATTCTATGGTATGGTTCTGGCCCAAGTATAATATAGAGTTCACTATTATCCATGATTTCATGGTTCTGCAGATATGGGGGTCATACTGTAAATACATTTACTTTTATTTCAGTTTTTATGTAAAATCCATATACCTATCTGCTAGTGATATTTTCACAGCATTTGGCTAGCTGGCTTTTAAAGTTCCTGACAGGGATTATACTAAAGGAATACTACTTGCCTAGGGACATCTGAGCATCATTCTTAAAAGAAGTGCCTTCTATGGCTTTTCTGAAGTTGCTAGTGCTGCATGCTGATCAGTCTGCAAATGGGAAAAATAGCATAGTATTCAGGTAGAATCAGAAGGATGTCATCCTCTGCATTTCCAGTTACTCAACAGGAGAACATTGTTTACCACTTGAACAGCAAGCACTAGCAACAGGTTGTAAAATTTGATTTGGGTTGTACCTGCTGTGGAATAGAGAGAGGTGACCTACTTTACATGGGACTGTAGGGGTGGGGTTAAAAATAGAGGCAGGCCACAATTGGTGTTTTAGTAGTAGCAAGGGTTAAAATGCTGGCCTTAGTGGAGTTGTGGGGGTGAATTAGCAAAGTGTCTTGGGGCAGTACTGGCTGTGGTTGTAAATGGTACCTGTATCTTCTTCAGGCTTGCCGAGATTTTCTGATGCTCGCTCAGACACACAGCAAGAAATGGCAGAAGTCTCTTCAGTATGAGCGGGACCAGCGAATCCGCTTGGAGGAGACGCTAGAGCAGCTGGCTAAGCAGCACAATCACCTGGAAAGAGCCTTCCGTGGAGTCACAGTCCTGCCATCCAATGCCCCTGGCAACATGGATTCCTCTAAAGGTAAGAGCCCAAGGGTAAACCACTCATCACTTCCACAAACAAGCTCCACTAAGTGGTAACACCCCTGACATTCATTATCCTTCCTTTCGCTCATGTTCCCCTTAGTCAGAATAACTCTTCATGGGAAGCATTACTAGGGTTATCAGATTAGACTAGGGTAGAGGCTCCTGTAACTTTAATTCCCAAGAGATCTTGAAGCAGGACGAGGTACCGTAAAGCTCCATCAACCCTGTCCTCCTCTATTGCCATCCCCTCCCAACATGGCTGTTGCTCAGTAGAGATCAGACGTGTGGTTCTCCCCCTCCTTTCTAACATGACTGTTGCTTTTATGTCCCCTTCCCCTGTTGTTCAGTAGCCATGTTGAGAGAGAATGGCAGGTTGGGAGTTGGAAGGTAATGGAAGCTAGGTCCTTTGGCCCCACAATAATAATAATCATCATCATCATCATCATCATATTTATTTATAGACCACCCTATCTCCTTTAAGGGACTCAGGGCAGTTTCCGACAATATGGCAACCATTCAATGCCAAAATAAAACCATACAAATGGGAGAAGGCACATCAAACAATATAAACAATTAACTGTAACTTAATAAACAAAATGACAACACTAAAATAAAGACAAATACAATAAAAATAAGAAAGAAAAATAAAATATAAACATCATAAAATACAGAACCCTGATAAAATACACTAAAATAGAATATAAAACTGAATACATTGGAGCTCCCATCAGGCGAGGTTCAGGAATCCAGTGACCAGGTGTAATAAAATGGATCTAATCAACTATAAAGGACTGGGCGAAGGGTAGAGCAAACAGCGTATCACAAGGCTTGGGAAGTACAGAATAGAGGACTATCTGGTGACCTGAGGACTGGGCCCAGGGACTAATCACAGGGTGGAGCTTTGCAATGTCTCATTCTGCTCAGGATCTGTTAAAGATTAATGTTACGGGAGCTGAATTCCATATTCAGGCTGCAATTTTTAATCACAGTTTGCTTACCAAAATGCTACATAATCAAAAACGGGGGCATAACTTCAGCAAATGTTGTTCTTTCAGATCGGTGTTGCTCCTCAAAGGGAGATATGAGTGATGAAGATGATGATAATGAATTCTTTGATGCTCCTGAGATCATCACGATGCCTGAAAGCTTGGGTCATAAGTAAGTGTTCCCTTGTTCAACTGAGAACTTTGCACTCCTCAGTCCTTGACACTTTGAATGTCCAACCCACAGAGATATCTCTTCTTGGTCTTTGATACCTTTTCCCTTCCATAACGTATGGCATTTGGCAGCCGGCATGCCTTAAGTGAAATTAAACATATTGAAGGAGATTCCATGTGCTTTGTCCTGCATATGCATTGTGTGTGCATGAGATGGAACTGGAAAACACTGAATCTTCCTCTGGGAATCACCAAAAAGTAATCCCTTCAACTTCAGTCTACAGAGGACTCCTAAATAATCTCTTGGTTTAATATCAAAGAGTGGACCATAAATGGGATCAGGCACTCTGAGTTTTTTTCCTAGCATTGAGGATTGCCCACAATGGCCAAGACCACAGGGTTTGCCGGAAGAACAAGGGGGAGGGGGGGGGGGTTAATTGCATTATCTCTCTATATAGCTACAGCACCAGTTCCTGGAGCTTGGTGTGCAGGATTGAGGCAAACAGGTGAGACAAGCAGGGGTGTTTGGCATAGGAGTTTAGCGGGGGAGTTTGATGGGAAGGTGAGGTTGCTCATGTCACCTGCAACAGCTGTGATATGTTTGTGTTCTTGATCAAGTGAGGTAATTATACTTACAGCAGGTGCAAGTTAATGGCCCTCTTGGAAGGAAAGGTCAACCTTGAGGCCCATGTATCCACACTCCCAACATATTAGGAAGGGTTGCTTTGGACCCAGTAAAGCAGGCTATCTTGCAGAAGAATCACATAGGAGATTTTTCTGAAGAGGAGTTCACTGCCCAAACACAGGAGGCAGACACTTCAATGTTACACAAAGAAATAGAAGCACCAGGAATCATTTTGTTAGTATGGAGCTACAGAATCAATTTCTAGCTCTCTCCAGCATCAGTGATGATGCAGAACAAGAAGAGGTGCAACAGAACTTGCCTTCTGCCCCTGAAAGAGTCAGCACATGGAAAGGCCCCTGCCAAACCTCCAAAGAGATGGGTGGTGGTCATAGGGGACTTCCTGCTGAGGGAACAGAAGCAGTGGCTTGCAGACTTGATGACCCGAGAGGTATGCTGTCTCCCTGAAATAAAAACACATGAGGTAATAGAGTAGCAACAACATTGCAAGGTGTAGCCTTTGCGAGACCACACAGGATTCTGAAGCTATGAGTATTTATTTATTTTTTATTAATTTCCATCATTTCTATGCCGCCCTTCTCACCCGAAGAAACTCAGGGCTGCTCACAATCTGGCAAATTCAATGCCGGTATACAGTACAAAAATAAAACATAGCAATTAAAACAATCAATTTAAAACAATCCAATAAATACATTTAAAACAGTATAATAAAATACTTAATCCATTCGTCCACATAAACCTTGCACGTAAACCTTAAAGCCATCATAATTCATTCATTAAACGCCTGTTCGCAAAGCCAGGTCTTCACCTTTTTTCTGAAACTCAGAAGGGATGGAGCCTGCCGGATGTCACTGGGGAGGGAGTTCCACAGCCGAGGAGCCACCACCGAGAAGGCCCTGTCCCTCGTTCCCACCAGCCGCACTTGTGAGGCAGGTGGGACCGAGAGCAGGGCCTCCCCAGACGATCTTAATCTACGAGGTGGTTCATAAGGGAGATAAAGTTAAAGTTCTCATGGGCTCATAGGAGGAGATACGTTCGGATAGATAAGTTGGACCGGAACCGTTTAGGGCTTTGTAGGCCAAAACCAGCACTTTGAATTGGGCTCGGTAGCATATTGGCAGCCAGTGGAGCTGACGCAACAGAGGAGTGGTGTGCTCCCTATACCCCGCTCCAGTTATAAGCCTGGCTGCCGCTCGTTGTACTAATTGAAGCTTCCGGGCCGTCTTCAAAGGCAGCCCCACGTAGAGCGCGTTGCAGTAGTCCAAACGAGCTGTAACCAGAGTAGGGAGTTGAAGGACCCTGGCGCCCAGGTCATCATTTTTTCTCTTCTCCCAGTTCAAGGACACAGCCCAAGAAGGGAGAGAAGGATTATAGAATTGAATAACTGGCTTCACAGGGGGTGCTGTGAGGAACAATTCGGCTTCCTATACCATTGTCTGAGATTTAATAACATTGGATTTCTGGAGAGGTTGGCAGGAACATTATTGCTAAGAGCCTCACAAATCTGATCGGGGGGCTTTAAACTGAGTTATCTGGGGGAGGGAGACAGCATTAGGGCAAGCAAGGATTTATTAGGAGAAAATACCCCGTTATAAAGTACAGGAATTCAACAGTGAGAAGCAAATTTAAATAAGCAGCTAGAGGGGACAGCCCATAGTTTTTTGGTATCTCTACAATCTACACTAATGCACAGAGCATGGGAAACAAACAAGAAGAACTAGAACTCCTAATACAACAAAGCAAATATATAATTGGCATCACTGAAATCTAATGAGACAAGTCTCATGATTGGACTGTAGTAATAGTGTACTTATTGTGGAAAATAGAAAAATGGACCAGATAGCAAAGAAAGGGATGTAGCATTGTATATCAAGGATGATTACACCTGTGAGGAGGTCCACGACATAAAACCTGAATGCCAGGTTAGGAGTTTCATGGTAAAAATTAAGGGAGGAAAAAACAACAGGAGTGTCATTGTGCAGGACCTAGATAATGGCTTCCTAGAACAGATGACAACACATTCCAAATGGAGAGATGTGATAGTAATAGATTTTAACTATCCTGACATTTATTGGAAGACAAACTCTGCGAAGAATATCAGGTCCAACCAATTCTTCACTTGTCTCGCAGATAATTTAGTGCTTCAGAAGGTGGGAGAGGCAACAAGGGGATCAAGAATGGATGTCTAAGGAACTTTCAACAGAGCTAAGATTGAAAAAGGACATGTACAAGAAAAGGGAAAAGTCATCAAAGAGTAATTCAAATATGTAGGAATAAAGTTAGAAAACCCAAAGCACAAAGTGACCTCAGGCTTGCTGAAGAGGTTTAAAACAATAAAAAGAGCTTTTTGGTTATGTATGTAGGAAAAGAAAGAACAAGAAAATGGTAGACCCGCTGTGTACAGGTGATTGCAAAATGATGGAGTAGGACATGGAACAATGGATTCAGATTGCAAGAAAAGAGATTTCACCTAAACATTAAGAAGAACTTCCTGATGGTGAGAGCTATTTGGCAGTGGAATATGCTGACTCAGACTCTGGTGTAGTCTCCTTTTCTGAAAGAATTTAAACAGAGGCTGGATGACCATCTGTCAGGAGTGCTTTGATTGTGTGTTCCTGCACGGCATCGGCTGGACTGTGGATGGCCCTTATGGTCTCTTCCAATTCTATGATTCTATGAAATTTGGACTGAAGTAGATCAACTTTATCCAAAAACATGGGGTGGCCCAGTAGCTGACTCTGAGAACATCAGCGTCTAAAGTAGACACTCTGCCAGACCCCGCTCTTGTATTATTATAAAGTGGTCTTCTTGAAGAGAGTTGCCTAGCGCTGTCAAATGCAAATCTTTGTTCTGCTAAGCTTTTAAAGATCATATTGACTGAATGTTCATAATGTTTTAATTTAGTTGACATTTCCTCAGTGAGGTATTGGCCTTGGGTGATTTGGTCTCAGTTGTTGTATCAATTGATGTGAGTATAGTTGTTTGGGTTGCTTTTTCCTTGTTGATTTTCATATTTCAGTGTAGGCGTTCACTCTATGCCTATTGTGTGATCTGAGAACATTCTGTTTACAGCGAAACTCAATTTATAGTAAATAATAAATAAAGGAGTGGAATGGAAGACTTGGCAGGTCACCACACCATACTGGCTCTTAAAGTGGTCCGCTAGAACTTTGGAATAGTGATCATGCCTTTTCATTTTGTTATCAAGGTCATTGAATTCTTGTAGATGAGCACATTATAAGTCCTGCCTTGCACAGTTACCAATAAGGCACAGACCCTCTATTGCTCTGCTCATGTTGTTTATTGATGTGGATAAGGAGTGAAATCCCACTGTCCTGGGAGTAAACTAGAGCTCCATTAGCCTATTCAGGCTCAAGCAGGAGATTGGGAAGTCCAGGATTGGGTGCACAAAGGTGTTAAGTACATGCAGGATTTCTGGGGTGCCAGGTCTGTTCCAAGTCCACCCTGATGGAGTAATTAAGTGTAGGATTTGACCTGTCAACATAATTTGGTGTGCAGGGTATGGCCTAAGGGACTGTGAAATGGCCAGGCACAGGGAGATGTGGCTTAGCTTAGGTGTGGATACAGCAAGTGTGAGGGAGCTCCTTTCCTTCTCTGGCACCAGTGAACAGTATCTATGCCCCTCCTGCTGTCTTCATTGCCCCAATTGCTACTTCAAGTTTCCCTCTCTTCCCTGCATCCCCCAGCACTCACTCTGTAACTGGACTTGGAGTAAGTCAGCAACTTGCTGGCAAAGAACTTCAGACACTTTTCAGTGAGTCTTCTTGATGATGATGAGAGAGATCCAAAGGAAGAGCTTCTGAAATTCCTCTGTGAGCACACTTACCTTATCTTCCCGAAGCCTTTTGGGCTCAAGCCATCTCTCATCACCTCCGAGTTCATTATGATCCTTCCACTCTCTTACAGCCCTACTCTTTTCTTTGATTCAGATCTCTTTATCATTATCTGCCTCAGAATCATACAGTTGCCAAAGATGACTTGGGCCATCCAGTCCAACCCCATTCTGGCATGCATGAACACACAGTCAAATCACTCCCAACAGATGGTCATCCAGCCTTTATTTAAAACCATCAAGGGAGACTTCACCATTTTGTGAGGCAACATATTCTACTATCAAACAGCCCCTACTGTCAGGAAGTTCTTTTTAATGTTTAGGTGTAATATCTTTTCCTCCATCGTGGTCAACTGTGAAATACGCACATATGGTATCCCTCAGCCTATGCTGACAGTTCACGGAATCTTCTAGAGCTCTCCCAGCGGAAGCCCCACCCACTCTACGCCAATATGATAACCTCCTCAATATGATAACCTTTCAAATATTTAAACATGACTTATGTCCCCTCTTAACCTTCTCCAATTTGAGTATAGTTCATTTTTATGACTTTATTGCTGTGTTTTAACTTGTGTTCTATTAATGGTTGTGATTTTATTTTGTGTCTTTTTTTTATTTTGCACGTTTTTCAGTACCTGATATTATTGTATGTGCGTTTTGTATTTGTAAGCCGCCCCGAGTGCCCTCGGGGAGATGGAGGCAGGGTACAAAAATAAAATAATAATAATAATAATTATTATAGCCGGTTCCCTAAACTGGTCCTCGTGAGGCTTGGCATCCAGTCCTTTTACTCTTTTGGTTGTCCTTCTCTGGACATTCCAAGTCGTCAGTATCCTTCTTGAATTGTGATGAATTGTTCTTGACATCGTCCATATGCCCCCAAGACTTTACCTGTCAGAGCCAGCAGCCATCTACCCTGTACCCACAGATGACATTAGGCAGATGCTGCTGAAGCTGGTGACTTCTGCTGGCTCCTGGCTTCTGCGCAGAGATGGCTTACTCCTCAATAAATTACTCCCTTCCACAAAATAGAGACCAGTGGCCCTAGTTGCCTAGAAAGGAATATGTCTTTAATGTTTGATTCTATACCTAGTGACTTCTACTTCTGCCGTAATCTTTTTCTATCAACTTTATGCAGCACTGTGTTCTGAACTGTCTTTGTGGTCTCATTTCCATTAGAGCATGTAGGGCTCCCTTTTTCATGGCACGTACTTCTGCTTCCTCTAGGCGAACGGGCAGCAACATTAGCGGCGCTAGCAGTGACATCAGTCTCGACGAGCAGGTAATCTGTCTTTGAGCGGAGGGGAGGGAGAGGGGTAAGCTAAGAGCCATTTCATCAGACGCTAGTGGGACTCTGCAAAGCAAGATATTATAATGTATGAGTCATTCCCAAATCTCTGAATTCAGCCAGCAGTTTGTCATGCCAGATCATACCTGCTATAAATTAGGCGGAGGACTTGAAAGGAAAATGGGATATTAAGTATAACCAATATTGCAGTGTTTTGTCAAGAGGACTATTTAAATTGTTACTTCTTGTCTAAGCCTACCATGATGCATACTTTGAGATTGAATTTTGGAAAGATAGAAGCTAGGAAAACCAGGGAAGATGTTGGCTACAGCATCAGTCTTATTCCATTATTGTTATTGTTATTTTAATTTGTTTTGCCTGTTTGGAAGCTTAAGAACAACTGCCCTAAGGATAAGTGGTTGTAGATATACATTAAGTACATAAATAAGGGTTGTCAAGAGTAGAGTAGTAGTTCAACTGTAAGCTTCAGATAAGTAAAGTGAAATGTTTAAGAATTATATTTAGAAGCAGTTCAGGATTCATTGACCAGCTGACACCTTCCCTATTTGGCTTTGACTAATCTTCTGTTTCTCCCAAAGTATAAGCATCAGTTGGAAGACACCAAAAAGGAAAAAAGGACAAGAATTCCCCACAAACCAAATTATAGCCTGAACTTGTGGAGCATCATGAAGAACTGCATTGGCAAGGAACTCTCCAAGATCCCCATGCCAGTGAGTCCCCCCGTGTCCTGGTTTGGGGAGCAAGAATGAGAGCATGTTACCGCTCCCACGTCATGTGGAGGGAGTGGGACAAAGATAGGAAACCATCTCCTATATGCCCCCTTTGCCCTGGTTGGTGAGAATAACTCTGCACTGCAATAAACTCTGTATACAGAAGGTGCTTTGCTTGCTGTGTCTAGCCTTGCATGGCACGCTTTTTCTCAGAAGGACTTTCCCACCAATACACCTGCCTCTTCTTCTTCCAGGTTAACTTCAATGAGCCCTTATCCATGCTGCAGCGCCTGACAGAGGACCTGGAATACCATGACCTGTTGGACCGGGCAGCCAAGTGTGAGAGTTCCTTGGAGCAACTCTGCTATGTAGCTGCCTTTACTGTATCGTCTTACTCCACCACTGTCTTCCGAACTAGCAAGCCATTCAACCCTCTCTTAGGGGAAACCTTTGAGCTAGACCGGCTGGAAGAGAACGGCTACCGCTCCATCTGTGAGCAGGTAAGGAAGAGCGTGCATTTCTTGTATGAACGTGAGATAGAATATTTGATTCCAGGAGAATTCTCTGTATACTTTTAGCCTCAATAATGTCAAATTCCATTGATGTTAGTGGAACATACTTCCAAGTGCGTTTGGCAAGTTCCTAGCCAAAGATGCCTTTCAGATCTGATTATTACCACCACCACCACCCCCCCCCAACTGTGTCTGGATATCCCTGGAGACTCAGAGATGGAATCTACCTTATGTCTGTTTCTTGTTTCCCATAGGTGAGCCACCATCCTCCTGCAGCTGCTCATCATGCTGACTCCAAGCATGGCTGGACCCTTCGACAGGAGATCAAAATCACCAGCAAGTTTCGTGGCAAATACCTTTCAATCATGCCACTTGGTAAGCCTTTGTGATAAAACAGTCAGTACTATAGTTTGCTCTTTTTGGGAGCGCATGGCCAAACATAGACCTCTGCCTCCAATTTTCCACAGTCTGGAGAAGGGGTGTTAAAGTTATTTTCATTGAGGGCCACGTCAGCCATGTCAAAGGGCCATTGAATCCATGGACAGAGAATCCATGGATACAGAGGACCAGTTACATTTTTTTACACAGTGGTTGGTAGTCTTTAGTTTTATCCAGTGTGCATCCCGAAATGTTATTGAAAGACAACCCCATTACTTTCAATTATCTGTCATGCGGACTGGGGATAATGGAAATTTTAGCGCAACAGCATTTGTGGCTGTGATGTTGAGGAAAGGATAAAGAACATTTTAAAAAAGAGATCATATCCACAAGCCTTGTATCTAAATTCAAACCCCACTATCCAGGCTAAACAGAACAGACTTCAGCCTTCCAGATGTTACTGTATCGGAACTATCAGCCCTAGTAATAATATCTAATGATGGGAATTCAAGAGTTGATAGTCCAGCATCTGGAGGGCCATATAAAATGACATGGAGGGCCAAATTTGACCTGCAGCCTTGAGTTTGACAAAAGTAGTCTGGGGCCTGCACCCCTTTTGTAGGTGGAATTAGACTGTCTGGGAACATAGCAAGAGCCTACAGTGAATACTTGTCAGATGTACAGTGTTTATTAATGCATTTATTGCTGCAGTAGTCCCCTTGGAGTAATGGTTTTCAATCTATGGGCCATGGCCCAGCAGTGAGCCGCTAGAAGAAAATCCGGTCCGCAAACCTCTTTCTTCTTTATTTATTTTATTTTATTTATTTTATTTCCACTCCTTTCTGCAGAGCTGACCATTGCATTGAATAGACCACATCAGCTCTAGATTATTAAATATGGTTTTCTGTGGGCGAGCAGATGGTGACTACTGGATGGCATATGTCCTGTATCAGAAACTAGAGATGATGTGGTCTATCCAATGCAATTTTCTCAATCAGTACCCCAAATAATGGAGCCTCCAGTGGCTCAGTGTGTTAAAGCGCTGAGCTGCTGAACTTGCAGACCGAAAGGGCCCAGGTTCAAATCTGGGGAGTGGAGTGAGTGCCCGCTGTTATCTCCAGCTTCTGCCAGCCTAGCAGTTCGAAAACATGCAAATGTGAAGAGATCAATAGGTACCGCTCCAGCGGGAAGGTAACAGCATTCCATGCAGTCATGCCAGCCACATGACCTTGGAGATGTCTATGGACAACGCCGGCTCTTCAGCTTAGAAATGGAGATGAGCACCAACCCCCAGAGACGGACACAATTGGATTTAACGTCAGGGGAAACCTTTACCTTTTTTTACCCTAAATAACCAAACCGAATCTAAAGTTGACCAAAAACTGATTTGTAACCCTTTTGGTACTAATGTTGAAGAGTCCCTGGTCAAAGTAGTCCCTGTTCAAGTGGGCCCTGGTCAAAAAAAGTTTGGGAACCACTGCCTTGGAGATATTTAGAACACTTGCATACTTCAAAAGCTGATAAAATGGACATGTGTGGATAACAAAGAGAATAGGAAAAACCAATTCATTCATAGATGAGCAGGGATTAGAACCTCCATATATGAGGCAGAGTCCTGTCTAGTGGACTTTGTGTGTTTTTCACTGGGCTTTTCATCAATAGCAATTAACCTAAAGCACCCCTTTTCTATTTTCTAGGTACCATCCACTGTATCTTTCACGCAACTGGCAATCACTACACATGGAAGAAGGTGACAACTACAGTACACAACATCATAGTGGGAAAATTGTGGATAGATCAGGTGAGTTAAAGATGGGATGGTTGAAGCGAAAATAATGAAGTATGTTCATTTGTGTTCGGATGGTAATGCTGGAATCAAGGAGCTCAGAAATCCATTTTCCAAATCTTTCATCATATTGCTTTGGATGATTCACTCAACATTGATCCAGCCATTTTAGCATGTTGCCTAAGCGCAATTGTTCCTTTTTTAACTTTCTCCCTCACTTTTCCTCTTTCCAGTCTGGCGAAATTGAGATTCTGAACCATAAAACCAGTGAGAAGTGTATTCTGAAGTTTGTTCCTTATAGCTACTTTTCTAGAGATGTGGCCAGGAAGGTAAGGTGTGCTTTAACATTCTGGTCTAGGCTGGTAAAATAAATGAGGGCTTCTTTGTGGAGAGGAGGGAAGAGGAAAGAAAGGGATTTGCTTGATAGCAAAAAGGAACCGTACATAACAGGATGTGCCATGTGTGCAGTAGTGATTGTGCAAGCTAGTCCAGTCGATGTTGCAGTTATTGAAATGCTGCTTGCATCGCACTGTGTAGAGCAATCCGTTATCTAAGCAAAAGAGAGAAGAGTGGTTTTCATTATCTCTGAGAAAGTTATAAAGCAGCCTGTCTTCTGTAACCATTTGTTTTTAATTTTGCTGGAAAGGTAATAGCTAGTGTACCTTGCTCCATCACCTTCCTGAAATATTTTTATAACAGGTCACTGGAGAGGTGTTAGACTCGTCAGGGAAAGTGCATTTCATGTTATTGGGGACATGGGATGAGAAAATGGACTGCTTCAAGGTGATTTCTACTGTGGAGAACGGTGGTGATAGCCGGCAAAGAGCACATGAAGCTGAGGACAGCAGAGTCATATTGTGGAAGAGGAACCCACTCCCGTGAGTGAACGTGGATGGCTGTGCTCTCTTTAGAGTAATGAAAAGATTGACTAATCTGAGTGCTATTTAGTTGGCTTGAGTGCAGTGGAAGATGCTGTTTAAAGATATAACTTGTGTCATTGAGTATTTTATGAAGTTTATGTCCTCTCCAACAAATGCACCGAAAAGTGTAATTGTAGATGAATTCTTCTGTCTCTGTGTGTGTTTACATACATACATACTTACTTACATGTTCATTCTGCTAGTCATGGGATGAGCCAAAGAATGTAAGCCCTGCTATCTTGCTCCACTCCTGGAAATTTAGCTTTAGTCTTAGCCTTACATCTCTTGAACTTATTAACCAAACACTGCCAACACATTCAAACTTTGTTATAAGAGGTGCGAACATTTACTTTTGAGGGATACAGACTCTTAAATGGAAGATTTTATGCATGAATGGTGTAGTCATGGGATATACATGGCCTTAGTTTAAAATATTTTGACTGATGTAGCTGCTGGTGATCCCAGAGGCTTAGAGTATGTTTATATCTCCTTTCGGACACACTGAGAACAAGGTTATGTTAACCTCTTGCAGTAGAAGCTGGGAGGTATGGACCCAAGTCAGAATCTTCCTGCCACCTAATCCTTTTTGCTCTCTCTCGCTTGCAGGAAGAATGCTGAGAATATGTACTATTTCTCAGAGCTGGCTTTGACACTCAATGCCCCAGAAAGTGGTACTGCTCCCACAGACAGTAGACTTCGACCTGACCAGCGACTCATGGAGAATGGGCGCTGGGATGAAGCTAACGCAGAGAAGCAACGCCTTGAAGAGAAGCAACGCATCTCTCGGAAAAAACGTGAAGCTGAAGCCATGAAAGCAACTGAGGATGGTAAGAGGAGTTGTCTCAATCGCCCCTGTTGGACCAAAGGTTCATTCTCCATCCAAAGGTAACAGGACAGTGATGGCAAACCTTTGGCCTTGTATATAGTTTAGACTGCAGTTCTCAACATAGAGCCTTCATTGTAAGGCGTTTTTCCTCAGCTTGAAGTCCCTACTTACCTTGTCAAACAGAGATGTTTTTTATGATTGGAGGTCCCAGCAATCAGTCCTCGGACCTGTGTGCAGTGCATGTACTCTTCTACAGCGGCATGATTCTTGCTAAATGTGAAAACCTAGACACTGTATTTCAAGGAGAAATACCCTTCTGTCCCTCTGAGTGATTTCTCTCTCTTTGCAGGAACTCCTTATGATCCCTACAAAGCATTATGGTTTGAACGGAAAAAGGATCCTGACACAAAGGAAGTGGCCCATGTGTACAGGGGAGGCTATTGGGAGAGCAAAGAGAAACAAGACTGGAGCATGTGCCCTGACATCTTCTGAGAGCTGGAAGAAGCAACAGGACTACTATAAGGAAGGGGGAATGAAGAGTTATGGAAGAAGGATGGAGGGGAGCAGCTGATCATGTGACTTCCTGCTTAGTGCTTTCCTCACCAAATCTGTCTGTCTTAACCAATCACTCGTTTTGAATCAATCATCCAATGCAAAATCCAGCAGTGGTGATTGGCTGGGTTGCCTTAGCTGATTGAACCTGACGTTGGTGTCTGGATTTCTAAATGGCTGGGGACAAGTAGGAGTAGAGGACGGCTTCCCCTATTTCCCCACCTCAAGAGTATTCCTCTGTTCATGGCCCTTCACTTTCGGGGAGGAAGAGAGGGGAACTGTGCTCTCTCCCATCCCAACCCCTTTTTCCTGCTTTCAGATTGACAAGTGGTATGTAGTCAAGATCATGAATGTTTGTCCCAAGGAAGATGGTTGGAGAAGAGAGACGGACCTTCCTGTGGCATTTACCGTAGGAGTCGCCGTCTTGTTCCTTCTCCCCAATCCTAAATACAAGTGAATCTTCTGAAGGATGGGGGAGGAAAGGATAGGAGAGGTGAAGGGAAGGGAAGAACTTCTTTCCCGAAGTTATCATGTCTCTACCTTCCTGCAGGTAGCAAAGCAAAACAATAAGTGTCCTGGCGAGGAAGGAAGAAATAACTCTTGTCTTGGTGGACCCTCCACTAGGGCATTACCAACTGTTCAAAGGTGGCAGGAAACCGAACCTGCTGTTTCCCCTTGTCTGAGCCACTCTTCACGCCAGGCACCAGCACCTTCCCCATTTGCACTTAGATGGGAAGTGATGGTGGCGCAGGATAGGACCTCCCACTCCCTGAAGCCCCTGGCCTAAAGTAACTTCTGGCTTAATGCACACTTGTTTATATGTATATTATATATATGTAGCGAGAGAGAATGAGAGAGAGAGAGAGAGCTAATTTTTGTTCTGACACTTTCCCCCTCTTCCTCCTATCTTGCAGACCCTATTTTATAACACTTGTCCTTGCTGTTTCCCTCCACCGTCCTCAGATCCTGGGAGAAATTTTGCAGAAAGTGTGACAGTAAACATTGGTTTGTCTTGCCTTTCATAATAATGATGATGATGATTATGATCATAATAAATCCTATCTGAGGCAGAGCCAGAAGTCGGTGGCATCCATCCTAAGGCTCCTCACTTTGTGCTGGCACAAGCCACGTATCCATTGTTTCTTTGGCTGAGTAAGAAGGCTATGGGGACTCCCAGAGTGCTCTGATGACAGCTGCCAATGCCGAGTCCTAAGGTTGAAAAAGGTGCTACTGCTGTGTAGAGAAGTGGGCAAGGGCACAGGGGCTGGCCAATCCAAGCCCATGCTCATGGGGCAAGCGGTGTTGGAGGACTCGGAGGCAGCCCCTTGCTCTTGGCTAAGGATCACACAATGAGGTGCCTTCCTTCTGTGTTTTCTCTCCTTTTTGTTTAGTTCCTTGACTTCCAAACTTTAACTGCTGAAAAGATAAGCAGCGGAGGGAAGCTAGGCAGGGTGAGATGAGCCATGAGTCCTGCCTTCCCACCGTCGGGGGTTTTGGGTGGGGGCGCCATACTATTTGCTGCTCAGTATTTTGTTCAAAACTTGTTTTCTGCAGCTGGTGGAGGATGATTGCTTTCTTGTACAGCAGTGGTGGTGAACGGTGGCCCCTCCAAATGCTTTGGACTATCTCCCAGAAGCTCCGCCCAGCACAGCCAATGGTTAGAGAATATGGGGGCTGTAGTCCATAACATCTGGCAGACCAAAGTTTCTCCTCCCCTGTTTGTAGGGAAATGGCAGGTGTTAAAAGAAAGAGAGAATATCCCTGCAATTCTATTTTTGGGATTTTTTTGCCTTACTATCTTTTTTCCAAGAAAACTAAATTAAATAATAAAACCTGAAATATTCAAGAGTGTGTACGTGTGTGTGTGCGTCACTTTACTGTCAGAGATGATGAATTAACAATGTGACCCTCAAGGTCTGTACTTGGGGCTGTATAACCTAACTGAAACGACCTACACACATCCTTTCTCCATTATGTCTTGGCTTGTCACTTTCTATAGGCATGTGAGGCCTTGAGATTGGGAGTATACATGTCTCGATGTATCTGGTCTCCTTATGATACCCTTGTTGGCCTTGTATGCCTGAAGTAACCTGGCTTCACATTTGGCACCTTATAGCATTCTTAAGGCTCACTTAAGAACTACCCTGACCTTGCAGGGCTGGAGTGGGAACTCTACAGCTTTCCAGATGTTAGACTAGAATTCTAATCTGCCTAAGCCAGTGATTCTCAACTTGTGGGTCCTCGGATGTTTTGGCCTTCAATTCCCAGAAATCCTAACAACTGGTAAACTGGCTGGGATTTCTGGGAGTTGTGGGCTGAAACACCTGGGGACCCTCAGGTTGAAAACCACTGGCCTAATGAATGAGAAGATTAGTTGGTTGTTACATTTCTGTCACATTTGCAGAACTCTTACGGGCTCATGAAAAGTTTTGTTTGCCACAAAGATTGAACCAGACAATATAACTGCAAAGGGTATTTCAGTCTGTCACGTGCCAATATTAAATTAAGGAAACACTGTTTAACTGGCCATGCACAGTATATCAGTGGGGAATACGTTCCTGGACTTGAGTGAAAACATGAACCCACAGGTAATTGTGAGCTCTGTTTAAATGAAAAACCTCTGGCAGAAGCACACCATAAAATCACAGAGGAAGTCCTAGAAAATACTTGGAGCAGGCATGGGCAAACTTTGCCCCCCCCCCCCCCCCCCCGTGTTTTGGATTTCAACTCCCACAATTCTTAACAGCCTACTGGCTGTGGAAGTCCTAAATATCTGGAGGGTAGAAGTTTACCCATGCCTGACCTAGAGGGAATGCCTCTGGGCATTTTCTAGGTCCTCCAGTGCAGCTCTATGTGGAAACATACCATTGAATTGCACTAAAGGACACAGTTGATGCCTAGAGAGATGTGGGTACATTTCAGATACTGGTCCTGCTGATACGGGTTTATTCTGTAACCTTCCAAGCTAGGACCGAGGCTTGGAAACTACAGAGGGGAGAGAAACATTTTGCTAGTTTGTCTCAGACAGGAAAACTTCTTGGGCCATTCCGATTAATAGAGTAACATTAGAAACCATAAAGGAACAGTTTTTAAAAGCTCACTCTCGCCACCCCAACCTGCTCCCCTTTGAATACTGATTAGGAAAACTCAACTATTGAATGGTGTGCTGAAAATAGCAACAAATTTGGGCAGCTTGTCAGGGAATAGTTCTGAAAGACAAAAATAGCAATGTCTAACTTTCTGTGTCACGCTCTGCCTTTAGCATGCCTTGTAGGTCTTGCTGAAAAGTCAAGAAGGATGGGAAATTGCTCCAATGTTTTCACCACAATTGGTTCTACTACTCAAAGTTGGTGACGTTAAAGGCATTGTTTTGTGCTTCTGTGAAGTAAGTGTAATATGTACATCCAAGTTCTTCGCCTACCCAGTTGAACAGGAATTTATGGTATCAAAGCATGGTGTATCTGTTGATTTGGTTACTTGAGGGAAGGAGGAGGGAGCCCAAATCAGGGTGACCGGTGATAAATATAGCAGCAAACACACTCACTGTATGGGAGAAGAATATTATACAACAGTAAAACCAACTACAGGAAATTCCTCCCTGTTTAGTCAAAACTGTCACAATGGGCAGATGAGAAATATCTTTGTTCTAAAATGTAAAAACTGATCATAAAAATCCATGTAAATAAAGCAGTGACAACCACAAAAGCTGCAATGGTCTGCCCAGAATCAAAACCGACAAGACCTTTCTTTCTGCGTAGCTTGGACTTCAAGTTTCTCAAAGTTAGGTGTCAAAAACTGAGAAAAGTTTGAGCCAAAAGTCACAAAGCGGTTTCAATATTTAACTCCATTTTTTTTGTTTTTAATGTACAATAATACTAATAATAATAACTTTATTTTTATACCCCACCCCATCTCCCCGAAGGGACTCGGGGCGGCTTACATGGGGTCTTGCTCGATACAACAATATAATAACAACAATAAAACAACTATCCCAACAATAAAAACATCAGCATCAATAAAACAATACAATAAAACAATACAGTATATATAGGAAATAAAATTACATTACATTGCGTGTAAAACCTTCAAAAGTTTATTTAAACATCAGATGCCTTTGGCCCACCCTGTATATAATAAAACAAACTAAAACTCCAGTTTTATAAATGCTTATGAGGAATTATTCTGGATGAAATGATATTTCTCATAATAGCTTGTGTTGCAAATTCCTCTGCCTAAAGGGAACAATACAACCCATTAATTTAAATCTAGAATAACAACTCCCCTGGCCAGGTGATTAACAACCAATGAGCGTTCACTACCATTGGTACTGTCTCATAGCATTTTTACGGTAAAAAATAATCAGCAGTGATTTACTAATGTCAACAAGGCCAACAAGGGTTAGCTATGATGCTACTACTGTTACACCTGCCTGACCTGGTTGTACCCTCTTGACAATGCTTGGCATTCATTAAAATGGGTTGGATGCTATTCAAGTGTCATTGCATAAAAGGCTTGGTGGAGGATATCCTTTAGGTGGGCAACACTCTTGGCTGCAGTCCAATATCCCTTCAACACAATATCATATCGCATGTGGTGATACACTATACCAGCACTGCACAAACCCCATGCAGAATAGCAACATTGCACAACATAACAATGTAATTGTGCCATGCAACACACAATACGGCAGCATATGTCCCTAATTGGATTCCATCTTACTTTAGATGCCATATTTCCTTTTTCCCAATTGTAACTGACATCTGCAATCAACACGCATCAATGTGTATTACACAAGAAGACTGGCTTAAATTAGTGAAAATTTATATTTTATCTTGGAGGACACTGTCTTGCAGTAGCAGACATGAGTGATATAGGATAAACTACAATTTATTTTGAAGTGCAGGGAATGAGTTATATATTATTTGGTTCCTTTTTCAGTTTTAGTACTTGTGCTCTCTTTTGAACTGCCATATAAATAAGGAACAAAGAACTAAACCTCAGCATTGTGTCTCAGCTTTCCTCTTTGGCCTCATTTTTCATCTTATGAAAGTTGAGTATTTGTCATTGTGACATGGGCCAATGACCTTTGATAAACTGGGCTGTACAGGCCAATGGATACTCCTTCACAGACATCAGAAGAGTTGCAAGGCCAAGAACAAGCCAGGAGAGTCAAGACAGATCCACCCAGGGGAAAAGTGTTATTACCATATATCAAAGAAACCACTGACTTCATAGGGAAGTTGATGAAGAAACACAACATACAAACAATCTACAGACCCACCAAGAAAATCCAACAAATGCTAAGTTTAGCGAAGGACAAGGGATCCTCTCACCTCTGCAGGAGTCTATCGCATACCATGCAGCTGTGGACAAGTCTACATAGGGACCATCAAACACAGCATTGCCCAGACACAAATCATAGAACATGAAAGGCCCTAAAGTCTAACCCAACCAGAGAAGTCAGCCATAGCAGAGCACTAGATGAACCAACCTGGACACAGCATATTATTTGAGAACACAGAAATGCCGGACCACTCTACCAACCACCATGTCAGGCTACACAAAGAAGCCATTGAAATCCACAAACGTGGACAATTTCAACAGAAAGGAGAAAACAATGAAAATGAACAAAATCTGGCAAAACAGTACTCTAAAATCAGGACAGTAAATAAAGAACAACATTCAGAAAAGACGGGAATTCCAGACAGGAAACAATCAGGACCAGCTAGGACCTCCCAACAAAGGATTCCCCCAGGAAAGAAGCAGCCAGGCTTTAAAGCTGCAAGGCCATTAAATGCTAATCAAGGCAATTAATTGAAACAAGATCCTCTACGAGCTGGAAGTAGATTTAGGGTGCATCTCCACTGTTGAGTAAATGCAGTTTGACACTGGGTTGCTGTGAGTTTTCCGGGCTATATGGCCATGTAGGGTTCCCTCCTGACGTTTCACCCACATCTATGGCAGGCATCCTCAGAGGTTGTGAGGTCTGTTGGAAACTAGGCAAGTCGGGTTTATATATCTCTGGAAGGTCCAGGGTGGGAGAAAGAACTCTTGTCTGTTTGTGGCAAGTGTGAATGTAGCAAATGGCCACCTTGATTAACATTTAATGGCCTTGCAGCTTCAAGGAATGGCTGCTTACTGCCTGAGGGGAGAATCCTTTGTTGGGAGGTGTTAGCTGGCTCTGATTGTTTTCTTTCTGTAATTCTCCTGTTTTCTGAATGTTGTTCTTTATTTACTCTTTTATATATCTCTGGAAGGTCCAGGGTGGGAGAAAGAACTCTTGTCTGTTTGTGGCAAGTGTGAATGTAGCAAATGGCCACCTTGATTAACATTTAATGGCCTCGCAGCTTTAAGGAATGGCTGCTTACTGCCGGAGGGGGGAATCCTTTGTTGGGAGGTGTTAGCTAGCTCCGATTGTTTTCTTTCTGTAATTCTCCTGTTTTCTGAGTGTTGTTCTTTATTTACTGTCCCGATTTTAAAGTTTTTTAAAAAAATACTCCAGGGTGGGAGTTCCATCTTTTTCAACAAATATATAAACCCCATTTACTTAGTTTCCAACAGACCTCACAACTTCTGAGAATGCCTGCCACAGATGCAGGCGAAACGTCAGGAGAGAATGCTTCCGGAACATGGCCATACAGGCCGTAAAACTCACACCGACCCAGTGATTCCGGCCATGGAAGCCTTCGACAGAATGGTGTGACACTAATTGAACTGCCATGGCTCACGGCTATGGAATCCTGGGAGCTGTAGTTTTACAAGGTCTTTTTTCCTTCCCCGCCAAATTACAACTCCCATGATTCCATAGCCTTGAAGCCAGGGCCGTTCAAGTAGTGTCAAACTTCATCAATTCGACAGCTTTCCCTTCTATTTTAACCCTTTTTTTTACGCTTTCTAGTCTTTGGCCCCAGATCCCATGCAAGTTTTGGCTTCGAAGTTCGAAATTCTGGCTCCACCTGTTGCCACGGCGGGGCAGCTCCTCTACAAAGAGCCGGAAGAGTTTGGCGACAGCGTGGCTCTGTGGCGCAATGGATAGCGCATTGGACTTCTAGTCGAGTTGAAGCGATTCAAAGGTTGTGGGTTCGAGTCCCACCAGAGTCAGAACTTTTGAAGAGAGAGGTGCAAAGAGTTTGCCTTTAGAGCAGGGGTTTTGGACTTCAACTCCCATGATTCCTCACAGCCTCAGGCCCTTTCCTTTTTCCCCTCAGCCGCTTAAGCGCTTAAGCGGCTGAGGGGGAAAAAGGAAAGGGCCTGAGGCTGTGAGGAATCATGGGAGTTGGAGTCCAAAACACTTGGATTGTCCAACTTTGCCCAGGCCTGGTCTAGAATGACTCAACCTTTCTGTCCAACTTGTCTGCTATTTTAAGAACACTATAGTTAGGAGGGAACATGAAGTTATTTCCCTGCTGCCTAATAAAAAATGCCTGCCATTTCCTCCTAGATATCTCATGGGATCCATTCAAGTGTGCTCCATCCCAAAGCCAAAAATTATTTAGCTTGCTTGTGCTCCATCAGTTTTATATACTTATCTATTTTTGACACGAAATAAATCAGTGACTCCAAAACCTCAGCGGCTCCTGAAGACAAGAGCCCCTCCTACAGGCAGAACTACATTATATACACTCCACCAAAGAAGTCAACCAGAGCAGAGCACTTGATGAATTAAGCCTGGACGCAGGATATTATTTGAGAACACAGAAATGCTGAACCACTCTCACAACCACCATGTCAGACTACACAGAGGAGCCATTGACATCCACAAGCATGTGGACAATTTCAACAGAAAGGAGGAAACCAGAAAAATGAACAAAACATGGCTTCCAATATTTAAAAAGTCTAAAAATAAAGAACAACACTCAAAAACAGACAGACAAGAAACAACCAGGTCCAGTTAACACCTCCCAACAAGGGATTCCCCCAGGCAGTAAACAGCCAGGCTTTGAAGCTGCAAAGCCATTCAATGCTAATCAATTGAAACATTCACACTTACCTCAAGCAGACAAGAGTACTTTCTCCCACCCTGGACCTTCCACAGATATATAAACCCCACTTGCCTAGTTTCCAACAGACCTCACAACCTCTGAGGATGCCTGCCATAGATGAGGGTGAAATGTTAAGAGAGAATGATTCTGGAACGTGGTCATACAGCCCGCAAAATTCACAGCAACCCAGTGATTCCGACCACAAAAGGCTTCAATAATACATTACACAACTGGGCAGACTTTTGCCTATTAAGAAACTGGTGAACCCTGGATAATCTCCAGATTGTTTAGCTGGCATTGCACCACCTGACATCCGCCGGAAACTAGCAGCCAGCAATGCAAGGACCAAGGCAGTGACATCTTCAGCCCATGTTCGGATATCAGCTAGCACACCAACACCTTAAATCAAGAAATCCTTTTCTAAAATCCACAGAGATACTCACAGGAACACCTCAGCAAGCGAGAGTCCAAAAGTGGCAGGCTAAAACCCAGAACCTCAACCCATGGCTGATATCGAATGGGAGACTCCCTCCTGGGCACACAGTAGAAGGCGCTGAACAGACTGTGTTCTGGCACCACAAGATGCAGAGCCAACCTTAAGAAATGGGGCCACAAAGTGGAGTCCACAACATGCGACTGTGGAGAGGAGCAAACCACAGACCACCTATTACAATGCAGCCTGAGTCCTGCCACACGCACAATGGAGGACCTTCTTACAGCGACACCAGAGTCACTCCAAGTGGCCAGCTTCTGGTCAAAGGACATTTAGTATAATGCCACATTTATGACTTTGTTTGTCTTTTCAAATACATTACAACTGTACCCTTGGTTCGCTTCTGACACGATAAATGAAATAAAATCTCCAGATCAAGTGTTTTAATTATATGTCACCCAGTCTTCCAAGTAAATACCCTAAAGGACACAATTCTGCTTTGGGAGGGCTAAGCTGGGTCAGCCCTGGTTAGTAAGCATTGGGGGCCGTCCACATAGCCATATAACCCAGAATATCCAGGCAGAAAATCCCACAATATCTGCTTTGAACTGGGTTATCTGAGTCCACCCTGCCCTATATTCTGGTACAAAGCAGAAAATGTGGGATTTTATTCAGCTGTGTGGAAGGGGCCTGGTTGGGAGGCCACCAATGACTAACAGGTGCAGTAAGGTTATATTTCAGAGGAAGGAACAGGCAAAACCGTTTCGCCTAAGAAAATCCTAAAAAATTCAATGGATTCAATTTGCAGGAAAAAAGATCCCACCTAAACATTAGAAAAAACTTCTAATTGTAGGAGCTGTTTGGCAATGGAATATGCTGCCGCTGCGGAATGCAGTGCCTCCTTCTCTGGAGGTTGGATGGCCATCTGTTGGGGGTGTTTTGACTGTGTGTTCATGCATGGAAGAACTCTCAAACTTTGGGCCTCCAGATGTCTGGACTTTAAACGTCCAGAAGTCACAGAGAGCATGATCAAATTGGGAGGTCCTCAATACCTGCAGAATAAAAAGCTGAGTTTTGAGAACCACTCTTAAGTTACTATGACCTTCTGTGGCAAAAACGTGGAGGCTTAAGGTGAGCAAACCAGGAAGTGGTAGGCAGGATAGGCTGTGTGACCAAACCTTTATTGCAGTGGTTCTCAACCTATGGGTTTTTGGCCTTAAACTCCCAGAAATCCCAGCCAATTTACCAGCTGTTAGGATTTCTGGGAGTTGAAGACCAAAACAGATGGGGACCCCCACAGGTCGAGAACCACTGCTTTATTGTTTGGAAATGTGAGACTCAGACTAGTTTTTCTCCTCTGGCGGGACTCGAACCAGAGTGTTGAGGGACTCTTTTACGTCAAAGGTGGGAGCCTTAACCACTGAGCCATGACTAGTCCCAGGAATTCCGCTTGGAACCCTCAAAGATATGTCAACACTGGCACGAGCCTTTCTTTCTCCACCAGCTCCTATGGGAGGGAGAATGAGACAGAGGCTCCCGCAAGAAACAGGAAGCCTGAGCTGGGATGGTTCAAGACAGAAAGTATACTTTCACGATCCCCAGGATTTCAATTCTAAGGCTGCATAATTGGAAACATAAGCGCCCAAAGGGGGAGCTCGCGGGTTTCCCTTTTTTTAAACAGCTATTTTAAAATATTTCAAACTTTGAAACACTGGACTTTTAGACAATATGGTTGGTATTTAAGGCACTGCGGGCGAATACCAGAATGGCCGAGTGGTTAAGGCGTTGGACTTAAGTTCCAATGGACGTATGTCTGCGTGGGTTCGAACCCCACTTCTGGTAAGGATCGCTTTTTAACCCCACTCCCCTTCCAATTAACTGCTCCAAAGCTAAGTGCTACTCCTAATACCTGGAGAAATTCACATCCAGGAAAGGCTTGAAGGGGATACTAACTACATTGTGGCATTAATACAGTTTGGCAGCGCTTGAACTGCCATGGCTCAGTCCCATGGAGTCCTGAAAATTGTAGTTTTACAAGGCTTTTAGCCTTGTAAAATGATGTAAACACATGTTACCAATGAAAAATGTTGTCAATGCTTGTATCCTGTTGTGTAGCACTATACACAATAATTTTGTGTAGCACTATATATATATAACTAGCTGTGCCCGGCCACGCGTTGCTGTGGCGAAGTATGGTGGTATGGGAAATAAAGTATTGAGGAATTGGTGGTAGTTAAGGTAAAGGGTAAACGTTTTCCCCTGACATTAAGCCCAGTCATGTATGATTCTGGGGGTTGGTGCTCATCTCCATTTCTAAGCCGAAGAGCCGGCGTTGTCCGTAGACTCCTCCAAGGTCATGTGGGATGACTGCATGGAGCAGTGTTACCTTCCCATTGGAGCAGTACCTATTGATGCACTCACATTTGCATGTTTTTGAACCTCTGGGTTGGCAGAAGCTGGGGCTAACAGTGGGGGCTCTCTCCGCTCCCCCAATTCAAACCTGCGGCCTTTCAGTCCAGAAGTTCAGCAGCTCAGCGCTTTAACACGCTGCGCCATCAGGGGATATTATTTCCTAAAGGTTGTGAATATACACTATTTCTGATTGGTTTTTTTGTCTGTTGGAGGCAAGTATGAATGCTGCAATTAGGAAAAATGATTAGGATGTAATGGCCTTGCAGCTTTAAAGCCTGGCTGTTTCCTCCCTGAGTGAATTTTTTGTTGCGAGGTGTTAGCTGGCCCTGTTGTTTCCTGTCTGGAATTCCCTTGTTTTCAGAGTGGTGTTGTTTGCGATATTTTATGTGCTTCTACTGTCTGTGGCCCTGAGAAAACAGAGGATTTGCCAGACTTTGATGATGGGAATACTTTGTTGGGAGGTGTTAGCTGGCCCTGATTGTTTCCTGTGTGGAATTCCCCTGTTTATTTACTGTCCTGGTTTTAGAGATTATATTGTTCTGCATTATTCTATCCCAGTAATTATTTCATATTAAAGTAGAATCTCACTTATCCAACATTAGCTTATACAATGTTCTGGATTATCCAACGCAGTCTGCCTTTTCATAATCAATGTTTTTGTAGTCAGTGTTTTAAATTCATTGTGATATTTTAGTGGTAAATTTGTAAATACAGTACAGTAGAGTCTCACTTATCCAACATAAACGGGCCAGCAGAACGTTGGATAAGCGAATATGTTGGATAATAAGGAGGGATTAAGGATAAGCCTATTAAACATCAAATTAAGTTATGATTTCACAAATGAAGCACCAAAACATCATGTTAGACAACAAATTTGGCAGAAAAGGTAGTTCAATACACAGTAATTCTATGTAGAAATTACTGGATTTATGAATTTAGCACCAAAAATCACGATATATTGAAAGCATTGACTACAAAAATGCATTGGATAATCCAGAACATAGGATAAGCGAGTGTTGGATAAGTGACTCTACTGTAATTACTACATAGCATTACTGCGCATGGAACTACTTTTTCTGTCAAATTTGTTGTATAATATGATGTTTTGGTGCTTAATTTGTATAACGATTACCTGAATTGATGTTTAATCGGCTTTTCTTGAATCCCTTCTTATTATCCAACATATTCACTTATCCTGCCGGCCTGTTTATGTTGGATAAGTGAGAGTCTACTGTATATTGATAATCTTATATTCTCTGCTTAGAACTAGATTATATGAGGCCCCTTCTTCACAGCTGTATAAAATGCACACTGAAGTGGATTATATGGCAGTGTGGAGTCAAGATAATCCAGTGCAAAGCAGATAATATAAGATTATAAATGGGTTATATAGCTGTATGGAAGGGCCTTGAGTCTACACTGCTATATAATCCAGTGCAAATTAGATAATCTGTGGAAGAAGCCTAAGTGAAGCCTAAATCTGCTTGTCCCCTAACTGAACCCTGGCAGTCCCTTCGTTGCTAGGAGACGAAGTGGGCAGAGATTAGCCCTCTAAACTGGCAGCAATTGGATAAAAAAAATTATTGCTCTCCCTCTAATTAGGATTTTATTTTTCTTTTCTTTTTGTTGTATCAACCTTGAGGCATGGATGATGGGTTGTGTTGTCAAATTTCGAGGTTGGGGGGCCTGTACTTTTGTTGTTTTGTGAGTCGCCGTGATGCCATCACTCTTTTATATATATAGAAAAAATAAATAAAAACCAAGGCCTTTAGCTTTCTCTGCCTCACAAGACCACAACTCCCATGATTCCACAGTATTGAGCCATGGCAGTTAAAAGTGGTATCAAATTCTACAGTGCGGATGCACCCTTAATGCTCCCTTGGCCTGGGAGAGCACAAAGTTCAGTGGTGGCTCTGCCCCTCTCAGCAGGGGTCCAGGAGGACAACAGCAACAAAGACAACAACCATTATGGATCAGTCCCAGTTTGCTGAAAATTTAAATTTCTCCAATATGTTGTATTTTTGTGCCTTCAAGTAGCTTCTGGCTGACATTTATATATTTATTGTGTATGCATTTAAATGAACACACGTTTATTATTTGGAGGGGAGAAATGTGTTCATTATTATACAATGCATCTCCCAGAAATTTTGGACCTTGCTACAACAATTTTTTTGTTTAAATATTATGGATCAAGTTTCACTGTAATCCCAAATTCTCTAGGTCAAGATGGGAAAATATGGGGTCTTCCAGATGCTGTTTGACTGTGAATCATTGGTTGCATCTACACTGTAGAATTAATGCAGTGTAACACTATTTTAATTGCCATGGCTCAGTGCTATGAAATTTATTTATTTTTATTTATTTATATACAGTATTTATATTCCACCCTTCTCACTCCGAATGGGACTCAGGGCGGATCATAATTCACACATACACGGCAAACATTCAATGCCATTTTTAGACATACAAGACAAACAGACAGACAGATTGAGGTATTTCGGTATCTTCCAGCTTCAGCACCTGCAGGTTATGCTCGATTCCGGCCACAGGGGGGTGCTGTCGCGTCATCTATTTCATCCACTATGCCACCAAACCCTTTTTGATCGTAGTATTTCCTCCTTCTTCTTTGATCACCAGCATTTTAATGGTGTCGTAAAATACCTCCCCGCTTTTTAAGCGGTGCCTAATTTCTGTACTTACAGCTCAGTTGTTTTCAGACTGCTTAGATGGACAGCAAGCTAGGCTTAACAGTCAGGTGCTCAGTCTGACTCAGGCTTTGAACTTGTCACCTTCTGGTTGGCATTGATCTATTGCTGCTGGCGATTAACCAGCTGTGCTACAGCCTAGCCCTGGGAGTTTTGGCGAGGCACTAGCATTCTTTGGCAGAGAAGGCTTAAGACCCTGGAAAACTGCAGTTCCCAAGATTCCATAACTTTGAGTCATGGTGAGTAAAATGGTGCCAGATTGTATTAATTCTGCAGTGTAGCATAGTATAGCATTTGGAGGCACACTGGGATTTGCAGTTCGACATCTGCAATGCTGCAATCTGGCTAGTCACTCGCTTTCACCCTCAGATTCCAATGTGTAAAATAGGAAATACAACAGTCTACCTTATAAGGTGTTTTGGAAGCCAGAGTCTAATGTATTTTATTAAAGACTAGCTTGGGTACCTGGCGATGCCCGGGTTATTTGAAAAAGTCATTTTTTAAAATGTTATGAATGGTTCCATTGAGAACATGCATAAAGTTGTGGGTGAACTACAACTCACATCATGCCAGGTTAACCCCCTCAAACTCCATCAGTACTTAAAGCTGGTCATGTTGGGCATGTGTGGCAAGTTTGCTCCAGGTGCATCATCAATGGGTTTCATTGTGCTCTTTGGCTGCAGGATGAACTATGATTCCCATATGGTGGGTTACTTCCCTCAAACCTCTCCAGTAGGTCCAGTTGGTCATGGAGGTTCTGTGTGCCCAGTGTGGTACTGGTCTGTTGTCAGTGGGGGTCACAGTATCTCCCAATGTAGGTGAACCACAACTTCCAGAAATCAAGGTCAATCTCCCCAAAACTACTCCAGGTCATGGGGGTTCTGTGTGCCAAGTCCGTGTGAAGTCACAGTTTCTCTGGATGTAGGTGAACTACAACTCACCCAAATCAAGGTGAATTCCCCCCAAAGCCATCTAGCACTTTTTGTTGGTCATGGGGGATCTGTGTGCCAAATTAGATCCATGTCTATTGTTGGTGGGGTTCAAAATGCTCTTTGCTTGCAGGTGAACTATAAATCCCAGTACCCACAACTTCCAAATGTCAAGGTCAATTTCCTCCCAAAACCTACCAGTATTCAAATTTGGGCATATCGGATATGTGTTCCAAGTTTCGTCCAGATCTATCATTGTTAGGGTTCACAGTGCTCTCTGGATGTAGGTGAACTACAACTCCTATAAATCATTACATTTTTATATATATAGATGGCATTCTCTTGGGTGGTGAGTAGTGTTGTGTTTGTGGAGAACAATGGTACAGGTTGACAGTTCTTGTACATATTCACAGTGCTGTCTATAACCTGCAATGTCAATGAAAGGAGGGCCTTTGGTGGATCCTCAGTGGTAGGGTCATAGTTGTTTGTGGAAGTGGGAGCCCCAGCCACATACATACATACACATACATACTTTTACTATTCTTATAGATCTAGACCTTGACTAGATAAAGCTTACTAGCAGTCAAGGAAGGGGAATTTAATTTTCATTAATCACAATCTTGTCATGCTTTCAGAAATGATCCACAGAGAAGCACAAGCCAATGTGACTGTCAGAGAAAGATTTCAAACCAATCAACGGAGCAGGTGTGAAGTTATCTCTGCCCCATATTTCCATCTCAGAGACTCCTTATCCAGCGTGGGAGGCACAACACATACTGTTAAGGGAAGAAGAAGAGAGAGACAGCTATAGATCAGATTGAAAATACTGTAGTATAGCAAAGTCATTTACATAAGTATTCATATTTTATCAAAGGTAGAAGTATAGACTCATATAGTGCAATTTAATGCAGTTAAACTGCAATATGAAACTGCATTATATGACAGTGTAGATGGGGCCTCAGGGTCCTTCTACACATGGCTAAAAACCCAGAAGTAACCAGGATGAAAGGGGAGTGGTGGCTTTTAGCCAAAATGTGGGCGAAATTGGGTTAACAGCTGAAAAGCACGGGTTAAAAAGATGCGCTTAAAACCCAATTTTGCTCCAAAGATGTGCAGCTTTGCATGACTGTATACCTCTGCAGTCATGCAAAACATGTGCTTTCCTTCCCTTCCCCTTGTGTGGACTGCTCAAGTGCACATGTTTGTTTTAAAATACTAAACATCTGTGGAAAAAATGCAGCCACAGACACACAGGTGGCTCAAGGGAAGCTCAAGTGGAAATCAATTAGAACTTTCTAAAATCATTCCTTTCTTTTGATATTTATAATATTAAACAGGCCTTGAATTTAGAGTTGGGTGAGGAAAGAAAGTAAGACATCTGCTTGTGTGTACATTAAGATATGTACAGTGCATCTCAGAGGGAATTTTTAAACAAAATCTTCCAAAGGATGTCCCCATCTACGCTCCATCCTGATCCGCTTCAAAGCAAGATGTGAGGATGGGGGGGGGGGGGGGCATTTCCCAGGACTGACAGGTCTGTGTGTAGACTTGCTGTCAGGTCCTAAGATTTTTTAACCCCATTTTTAAAACTGGCATTTTGGCGCTATCTGGAAGCGCCTCAGTTAACATTTCATACTGGAGGCAGAAATAACATGGAAAGAATAGGCCTGGGTTCCTATACCACAAAAAAAGAGCAGTTCAATATGTTTCAGCAAGCGTCTAAATCCAAAGCTATCATTATGCACACATGGAATGAAATGACCAGGCCAAGAAAGATTTTGATAAGTAAACAGCACATTTCAAACCTTCTAGAAATCAGTCGATGGCATTCAAAATGCATCCCGGATTGAAGTTTCTCCAACAGCCTCCATTTTTATGATTTCCATTTTGAGGGCCAAAACTATGCTTTTTTAACATACTTGGGGGAGCTGGTGAGGCAGTCGTATCTGCTCTCCTCTTTTCCTCTCCATTTTGCTGTTCATGCACGTTCAGTAAGGGATTCTGGAAATAGCTCCTGTTTAACTTATTGGTTGCAGGCAGGCTCAAACAGCTACAGTAGGATTGGCTACAAGAATCCAAGACTCTTGGAAGGGAAACTTATTGCTTTGTTTATGGAATACATGCAGCTGCAACCCAACATGCAAAACCTGTGATTCTGCATCATTGCCCTAGTGCTGATGCTGCTAAAAAAGCTAGCAGATCAGAGGACGAGGAGGAAAGGGAGTGTGCTAGATGAAGGTAAAATCACTTGTTTTTTTAAAAAGCTTCTTTGTCAGAGGATTTGTTAACAGAGGTGTGGCGTATAGTTCTGAAGGGAGCAAATCCTGTTCCTACCCATTTCTCAAGTTGTACTTGCAAACGGATGGGAATTTCCATGAGGCAACATAGTCATTCCAGGTGACATGTCCTGAAAAAGATAGAGAAAGTGCTAATTGATAGTTGTTTGGAATTAATAAAGACCACAGAGTCTCTTCCAAATGTATTGGAATACAATTTAGTTACTCGGTTAGTTGGGTGGAACTTAGATATACACAATGACAGCTTGGAAGCGCTGCCCTAGGAAGCAGCCAGCACTGAAATGGCCGGTTCCATGTAAAGCTAACTTGTAGATGTGGCCACAAAATATGCAGCTATAGTAGACTCTCGCTTATCCAACATTCACTTATCCAACATTCTGGATTATCCAACGCAGTCTGACTTTTAGTAGTCAGTGTTTTTGTATTCAATGTTTTCAATACATTGCGATGTTTTGGTGCTAAATTCGTAAATACAGTAATTACTACATAACATTACCATGTATTGAACTGCTTTTTCTGTTGATTTGTTGTAAATGTTTTGGTGCTTAATTTATAAAATCATAACGTAATTCGATGTTTAATAGGCTTTTCCTTAATCCCTCCTTATTATCCAACATTTTTGCTTATCCAACGTTCTGCCGGCCCATTTATGTTGGATAAATGAGACCCTACTGTACTTCCATCTCAGCTGCTTCTTCTTCTGGGTTACCCTCAGTTTTGCCTCCCCCTTTTTACAATGTGAAGAGTAAGCTCCCTCTGCCATCTCTCATGGCTGGAGATGAGTGGTTGCCCCATTCTAACATGTCACAATGGGGCAGGGAGGTTAGCAAGTTGGTTGCATCAATCCACACATGAGTAACATGAAGTGGAGGGGCTGTGACCCCCATGTGATGAAGTGTATTTTCACCTTAGGCACCAGAAGTGCTTGAGCCAACCTTGGGTTTGAGCCACAGTCTTCCACATGACCATATCATGACATACCATCATCTTCATAGAGAGGATGAAAGATCTGTGATTGGTTACCAAGGCCTTTTCAGTGTCCCCAACATCCAGCATTAAGAATAAGAATGCTGCTTTGGGATGGAAATGAAAGGAATTCCATATTCTCCCATGTTTTCTTTCCACATAGTTGCCTATATCATCTCATAGGTAGTTTACTTCTCATTTATGTTGCTTTCCCTGCTCAAACCATGCAGCACATTGATATCAGAGGAGTTTATTAAAAGGTATAGCCCAATTCCTTACCATTTACCAACTGCCAGGATCCCAGGTAGTTTTCTCCAGACAGTCCATTAGGCTGATTAGGAGGAAATGTCTGGAAATCAAATCTGGAACCATCCGTCCACACAAAGTTTCCCTCCTGAGGAAAGATCCGAAATGTGTTGTTGTGTGTCTTCAAGTTCTTATTTGTGACCTTCAAGCCCTGTCATGGGTAATCTTGGCAGAATTTGTTCAGAGGGTGGTCTGCCCTTCCCTTCCTCTGAGGATGAGGGAGTGTGACTTGCCCAAGGTTAACCAATGGTAATGCTCATCCTTTCACAAACAATTCACTATTAGAAAGGAAAATTACCATCTGTACCTAAGGTTACAATGAAACATATATTGAAAGTAAAAAAGGATGAATGGAGGAAGAAAAACAGACTTTAGCAACCATTTTAAAACTTAGTGGATTTTATTTTAGCATGGCTTGCCATATATATAAAGTCTATTGTTCAACTGCAGTGCAGAGTAATGTGACTATTTCATTGAAAACTCAGCAGTAAGTCACAATGAATTTGGCAAGACATATCTGACTCCTGAAAACACATGCAAAGCCTCAGCTGGTATCAGTTGAAATGTACGGAAACTACTGTTGATCCCAAAGAAGGAAGTTTTGAAAGCAGTTTCCCCTTTTGCAATGTTTTTTGAGTAATGTTATCGAACACGACTACTCCCCCCCCCCCCCAATAAAAAAGGATCTTGCCAAGAAGAATCCTCACATTATTGTGGTCTAGATTCAATATCAGTAAGACAAGTATTTTGTACAATGTTTCTCCTAATGTACATTTTATTCTATAAATTTTTGGCTGGAGAATCGGGCAAAGTACACATTTCATAGGTGTCTTGCTTATTAACTATTTTGGACAAGTAACAGTTCTCGTTCACTATTACTGCAAATTAATTCACATGAAAATCTGGACTGAATATTTACTTCCCAATCATAGATAAGAGGACAAAACCTCATTTACTTGACAAGGTCTTGTGAACCTCGTAAGACAGAGATGGAATATGAATACCATAAAACTTTGAATACTATTTTTAAAGTTTAAGCTTTGGTCATTCTGGTAATTGCTTTGGTATACGTATACCTTGAAAGTGTCATGGGCACCTATCCAGTAAGCCTTTCCTTGGGTGTAATTCAGTGGCATTCCCATCAGGTGAAAAATGAAGTCATTTTCTTCTGTACTGTGAATGGAGGCGAGGTGGGCATTTATGCCATACTTCTGACAAGACATCTGGGGAGAATTCACAGAGAAACTGACCTTGGTGTTTATCCCCAAGAGCCCAGTGTCCATTTCACCATAATCATGGTAACTAGATTTTTCAGCATTATACAGTTTGGCAATGATACATATTAGAAAAAAAGAGGACTTATTTTATTACTATAAAACCAGGCCCAACACTAGATACAACTGAGAGGCACTGGGTGCCACTTGTTTGTACATCAAAGATAACTAGTCCCAGGATAGATTTTTCAAGTATAAAAGAGAGCAGGCTAGTTGCGTATGTATTTATCTTTGTGTTGGCCCATCAGGGTGAACATAGTAGGGCTTTGAAGGTGGTGGGACCAAGAGGAAGCCCTCTCCTCTAGATCTTAAGGTTCTGGAATGCTGGTCTAGGAAGACATGGTCTTTCAGATAGTCTGGACCTAAGCCACATAGGGCTTTATAGGTCATGACCAGTTCTTTGAAATGTGCCCAAAGACAAACCGGTCACCAGTGATAATGTTTTTGCAAGCAAGTTGCATGCTCCCTTGTTGAAAATGTGGGTGCTCTATTTCTCATTCCCCCCTTGAAATCCCTCACTTGCCTCAGCATCTTTCCAGTTCTTTGGTGCCTTCTCATTTTTATAACAGGCGTCCATATACTGCACCCAGCCAGGCTCACAAAAGCCACTGGCACAAAGGCACGTTTGGGAAGAGATACCTATTGAAGAAAGAAAATGGATCAAGAGGTCAAGAAGAAACACCGGTATTAGATAGCGTGGCAATTCTGTGTATCACACCTGCATTGCTTGTATATGTCCTGTTCCCTACACACCCATTTACAAGGAGTTCCAGGGACTAATAGGGTAATAAAAGAATACTACCCCGTTACTTCTTTGAAATGATGCTAAACCCGTGAATCACTTCCTCCAATTGCCCCTTTATGGCTGGGACAAGCTCCTAGTCTCTAGTATTTCTTAATAGCTTAATTCAGTGCATTACCTTCAGTATTGAAAATCTATCTCTTTAGAGGTTCTTCCTTCCTTGGAAAACTCCAACATACAAAAGCAAGAGTTGTCCAACTCCAGGTATGAACTGCCATTTAACCTGGCAACCTACCGAGGTATATCAGAATAACTATAGAATGGGTTAGCCATCTGCACACAGACAGCTCAATGATCAAGAAGAAATTTTAGGAAGTTTTTAAGTCTGCAATACCAAGGTTTTGTTCTTGTTTTTTGTGTCAGGAGGGACTTGAGAAACTGCAAGTCACTTCTGTTGTGAGAGAATTGGCCATCTGCAAGGATGTTGCCCAGGGGATGCCTGGATATTTTCATGTTTTACCATCCTTGTCGAAGGCTTCTCTCATGTCCCCGCATGGAGAGCTGGAGCTGACAGAGGAAGCTCATCCATACTCTCCCTGGATTCGAATTGGAAGCCTTCAGGTCAGCAACCCAACCTTCAAATCAGCAGTCCTGCTTGCCAAGGGTTTAACTCATTGTGCCATCGGGGGCTCTGCCTCTACCAAGGTTATTTCCTAGGAAGTTGATTTCACCATTGAATTGTGTCAATCTCATTTCTTAATAGACAGGTATCTAACCGCTCTCTTCACAGTTACTAATGTTCTCTTCTTTTGTCCCTAATTTGTTTCTGCATTTCTCTCAGATCTCAAAAGGTTTCTATAAAAAGTAATTAGTTACTGTAAAAATGGTCACTGTTACACTTTTATGTTAAAAAACACTTTACTTTTTCATTACTCAAAAGTAACTATAGTCATAAATGTTAAGTCACATTATCATCCTGAGGGTAACATGAGTACTTGAAGTAAGAATGTTATCTCTGCCTATTTAGGGAGTTCACACCTTTTAAAATATGAAACTACGCTAGTGTCTCACTTATCCAACATAAACGGGCCGGCGGAACGTTGGATAAGTGAATATGTTGGATAATAAGGAGGGATTAAGGAGAAGCCAATTAAACATCAGATTAGGTTATGATTTTACAAATTAAGCACCAAAACATCATGTTATACAACAAATTTGACAGAAAAAGTAGTTCAATACGCAGTGATGCTATGTAGTAATTACTGTATTTATGAATTTAGCACCAAAATATCATGATGTATTGAAAACATTGACTACAAAATGCTTTGGATAATCCAGAACGTTGGATAAGCGAGTGTTGGATAAGTGAAACTTTACAGTTATTACGTGTACTGTTACACCAGAAAAGGATTGATGTTATCAATTACTAAGGGTACATAGGCACTGTAAAATTAATGCAGTTTTCACACTTTAACCACAGTGGCTCAATTGCCATTAAGTTTACTAGGTCTTTAGCCTTCCCTCCCAAATAGTGCCGACGTCTCATCAAATCACATCTCCCAGGATTCCCTGGCATTGAGCCATAGCAATGTCAAACTGCATTAATGCTACAGTGTGTAGATATACCCTCAGTTACAATCATAAGGTAACTTAACTATAAGGTCATTTATTGGGAGAAGAAATATATTATAAATTATTTATCAGCAGCACGTTCCTACCATACTCTGATTTCCCATTCCAGTGGCTCCTCCATATGTTGTAAACCAGATACATTCACTCATCTGTTAATTTATGAGATGCCTTTAAGCTCTTTTTCTCCCCGTTCAGAACTGAGCCACTTTGAACTCACCATGAATGAAGGTCAGAAGAAAGACACAAAGAAATGCCCAGGACACCATTTCTGGAGACGCAACAAAGAAGTGAGGAAGCCTCAAATGAATCTGTTTTCTGGTTGAGACTGGGGAGGAATGAAGATGGACAGCCGTATTTGAAGGAGATGAATGTACACTAGAGGGATTCTACTATTTCACACAGATTGCTCTTCCTTATTGAGTTTCTAAAAAAAATAGGCATGAACATAGTAGACCTTAAGGTGCAGAACATTCTAGCACTAGGATTGATATAAGCTTCCCTTCCTTGTTGCTTAATGGTTGCCTATTTATATTCATTTATCATTCATCTGTCACTGTCCTGAAATGCTGAGGGAACAGGATTATATTTTTAGTGGGGCTGAGTTTGAGGAGATGCAAAGCCAACAGGACACAGAGGAAAGTGAACAAAGAGCAATAGCCAGGTGTCCTGTCACTGACACTGTGTGTAATGTATGGCTGTGTGTATCAAAAAGTTGCCTGTTGATTTATGATGACCCCATGAATTTCACCTCTTCAACATTTCACAGATGCAGACTGGAATATCGGTGGCCAAGAAGCATCAGAGTGTGGTCAAGAGGGCAAATGCTGTAAATGATGAAGAACAGAAGAAAAGACTGTAGCAGTTTGCTTTTGCTTGATCCTGCTGGGATGGGTGAGAGTTTGCCTTCTCTCTTATCCGGTGGTTCTCAACCTGTGGGTCCCCAGATGTTTTGGCCTTCAATTCCCAGAAATCCTAAGAGCTTGTAAACTGGCTGGAATTTCTGGGAGTTGTAGGCCAAAACACCTGGGACCCACTGGTTGAGAACCACTGATCTAGACTGTAGTCAAAAGCCAATCCAGAGATTCAAGATTCCAAGTTGAAAGCACTGGTGTAGAAGGTAATCTTCCTTTGTCAATGGTCAATTGTTAGTGAAAGGACTAGCATTACAGACCTAACAGCCTTTATCTCCAGTGTGCCTAAGCCATAATCATAGGTTGAGGTTGTGAGTTCAATTTGATAGCTAGTAACTTCTGAGATTACAAGAATGACCACTTGTAGCTCAGTCTTCTTAGCTAAGTAAAAACATTCAGCAATTGGCTGAACAGGGTTATGTGGTTCTTGCAGTAATCCTCATCCACTGCCTTACAAGCATACTATTCTAAAGTTTTTCTCTAGTTAGAGTTGTTGTGATCTGAGTGCATAGTTTCCTGCAGGGTAAATGTCCCCCAGTGGCGCAGCAGATTAAACCACTAAGCTTCTGAACTTGCTGACTGAAAGGTCAGCAGTTTGAATTCGGGGAATGCATGTAAATGTGAGTAGGTACCGCTCCAGCGGGAAGGTAACGGTGCCCCATGCAGTCACACCGGCCACATGATCTTGGAGGTGTCATGGAGCCCCGGTGGCAAAGTGTGTTAAAGCACTGAGCTGCTGAACTTGCAGACCGAGAGGTCCCAGGTTCAAACCCCGGGAGCGGCGTGAGCGACCGCTGTTAGCTCCAGCTTCTGCCAACCTAGCAGTTCGAAAACATGCCAATGTGAATAGATCAATAGGTACCGCTCCGGCGGGAAGGTAACGGCACTCCATGCAGTCATGCCGGCCACATGACCTTGGAGGTGTCTACGGACAACGCCGGCTCTTCGGCTTAGAAATGGAGATGAGCACCAACCCCCAGAGTCAGACATGACTAGACTTAACGTCAGGGGAAACCTTTACCTTTACCTTTTACCAACCTCCAGAGTCCGACACAACTAGACTTATTATCATGGGAAGACCTTTACCTTTACTAAATGTGGTACTCGAATAAATTACTGCAAAACTAACAGAAGGTCAAGGCATGGGTGGAGGGAGGCTAGCAGTCAGCGTGACAAAAGGGCCCCCTCCAGTTTGGGACAGTGTCAGTGTTTGGGTTGCTTTGCAAGCACACAATACTCGGTCCAGGTGGATATATATCTTATCATATTGCAATGAGATTTGAGACTACATTGTCCACTAAAAGTGTCCTACAGAATTGAGATTCCAGCAAGGATCACCCTACATAGTTATAGCCCGGTCATTTCTATTTTGTTACATCACCAATTGAATGGGAAGGCTCAGATGTGCAGCTGTGGCAGATCTTGTCCAGATATCGCTTCCAGGCATGAGTTTTATCATGAAATCATTCTGCCCCATACACTCAAATTTCATATATGAAAACCTGGATATCTATGGCAAAGCAACTTTAGAGTGTGGTCAGTGCGACATAAGTTGTTAATGAAAAACAAACAAGCTAGGGGAGGTTGCAGCACCTGCTTTTTCGCCTGGGCCTACTTGAAAGCACAACAACTTGTCCTGCTACTCCTTCCCTCTCCCCTTACTGAATTAAATGAGTGGAATCTACCTTTGTACTTTTCTTGTTAAACACAGCACCCCCACCCCCGCGACCGCCACCACAATGATTTATAGTTATCTAAGGGCACCAGAATGATATGAATGATTTTCTTTCCCTTCTCCCTGAACTTCTGCAACTCCAGCAAAAAGCAAGACTGGCAGATGAACCAGCAGCCACAACTCCGCTTAAAGTTCATTTTACTTTATATATAAATTTAAATTAAACGTCTAAAATATGCACTGATACCTGTCAGCACACGTGTGCACCAGATCTGCAGCAGCAAATCTCACATAAAGACTGTCCCTTTAAACCTTCTCCAGCTTCCAGCTTCCTGAGGGTATGCTTGATTCCGGACACAGGGGGAGCAGCTGCCTCATCATCCACTGCAACGGCACTTCCTCATTCCAACAGCGGCGGGATGATTTTTATGGTGTCGTAAATAAGCCTTCCCACATATAAGTGGTACCTAAATTTCCTTCTTGATAGATGCAACTATCTTTCGGGTTACATAGGTCAGCAACGAGCAGGGGCTATATTTTATTTTTGACATGGGCTGGCCTCGAACTCATGACCTCTTGGTCAGAGTGATTTATTGCAGCTGAGGAGACTCAAAGCGGCTTACAGTAAATAGGCAAAAATTCAATGCCTAAAAACAATGTAAAAACAATTCATATAAAACAATCTATAAAACAACAGTTCACATAAAACAGATACCATTACAAAATAAAGTCACATTATATAAAATTTTAGGAATGTCCAAGGTTAAAATCCATTCATCCAGAATCCTCAAGTCTTTGTACAATTCGCATACGGTATATACATATTAGGTGATCTTAATGCAAGGATCAGTCCCAATAATATTGAGTTGGAAAACAAATATCCAGAATTAAGAGACGTAAAGGACAACAGGCCATTCCCCCTCAGAAAATCAAAAGACCAGAAAATTTTGCTGGTTTTTGCCTGGTCCAACTTCAGTTTAAATTGGACCTTCTGATTCTAAATGTGTCGGTCATCGAGGATAGCTGGAGCGAACTCACATTTTTAAACCTGTTTGGTTCCAGTACAGTGGACTGTGCCTTGGTCTCTAGACAGGGCCGGTCGGAGATAAATTTAAATATTAAGCGGGGGCGCTGAAAAGCGCCCCCCGCCGGCCCCGCCTCCTGCGCCCTGGCCCCGCCTCCCAACCAGCGTGCCCTGGCCCCGCCTCCCGCGCTGCGTGGGAGGCGGGGCCAGGGCACGCTGGGTGGAAGGCGGGGCCAGGGTTGGCCCCGCCTCCCATGCTATTCGCCCTGGCCCCGCCTCCCACGCAGCATGGGAGGCGTGGCCAGGGTTGGAAAGAGGGAGGCTTCGCCGCCCGGGGAGGGGAGGAGGGATCGCCTCCTCCCCTCCCCGGGCGGCGAAAGAACCAGGCTTCGCCGCCCGGGGAGGGGAGGGGGGATCGCCTCCTCCCCTCCCCGGGCGGCGAAAGAAGCAGGCTTCGCCGCCCGGGGAGGGAAGGGGGGATCGCCTCCTCCCCTCCCCGGGCGGCGAAAGAAGCAGGCTTCGCCGCCCGGGGAGGGAAGGGGGGATCGCCTCCTCCCCTCCCCGGGCGGCGAAAGAACCAGGCTTCGCCGCCCGGGGAGGGAAGGGGGGATCGCCTCCTCCCCTCCCCGGGCGGCGAAAGAACCAGGCTTCGCCGCCCGGGGAGGGAAGGAGGCGATCCCTCCTCCCCTCCCCGGGCGGCGAAAGAGGGAGCCACAAGGCCAGGGCGCACTAGTCGGGCGGCGGGGCACCGTCAGAGCGGTGCCCCGCCTCCCTCCCAGCCTGACGGCGCCCCCCGGGACCTGCGCCCGAGGCGGCGGCGTCAATGGCCTTTATGGTGGGGCCGGCCCTGTCTCTAGAAATGCTAGTTCAGCATTTTAGCATTGGCACTGGAGCAGATAGTGCTCACCAGCCTCTAATTCTTGTTGTACTTGTTTCTGGACATAATGTTCCCCTGACTCAAACCCATGCACCAAAAGTTGTCACAGGGAGCCCATATAAGTTAAGAGTCAAGTGGTCAGATGACACACGTAGTTGGCTGACAGCTAGACTAAAGTCAGAACCAGGAACCAGATTAAGATCAGTAATCCTTTTGGACTGAACTGCAGCATTTATCTTGGCAGCATACGTTAAAGTTTTTAACACCAAGACAGCTACCCAGTTGCTGTATGCATCCAGCATCTGGATTGGTGGCTTAACAGCAATCACAGTTCTTGAGGGCCCTCTTCCAGTTCCCCAGATGTGTGCCATTCTGTGTCTTGCTGCTAGAATCCAGGGAAAACCCCCTGTCAACAAGAACTTGGTGGTGGGCCCTTAAATATTGGCTTAAGATCAGTATTTTCAGGCTGGGCTCAGGTCTGATTCACCTTCTAGCCCAGGATGATTACACTAGCAACCAGTTCAAGCTCAACTCTAAAAAAATCTTCTATCACCTTTCTTCATCCCTCTTATCTCATCTGGGCTTTGACATGGCACTTAAATCTATTAAACAAAGAGTGTGGGACATTGCCTTCTGTGTGCTGCACTCTTACTCATATATTTCTTGTTCCGCAAGCACACAGAGTATACACTATGCTGGGCCTCTCCTTGAAGCAAATTATCTTAAGAACTTCTGTGATCTTACAGAAGTTCTTACATTTCTGGGGAGGGAGTTCCACTGCCGAGGGGCCACCACAAAGAAGGCCCAGTCTCTCATCCCCACCAGCCATGCCTGCGAAGCAGGTGGGACCGAGAGCAGGACCTCCCCAGATGATCTTAATCTACGAGGTGGTTCATAAGGGAGATATGTTCAGACAGGTAAGCTGGGCCAGAACTGTTTAGAGCTTTGTATGCTAAAGCCAGAACTTTGAATTGTGCTCGGTAGCAGACTGGCAGCCAGTGGAGCTGGCGTAACAGAGGGGTTTTGTGCTCCCTGTATGCCGCTCCGGTGACCAACCTGGCTTCCGCCTGTTGGACCAATTGAAGCTTCTGAACAGTCTTCAAAGGCTGCCCCACGTAGAGCGCGTTGCAGTAATCTATTCGGGATGTAACCAGAGCGTGGACCACCTTGGCCAAGTCAGACTTCCCAAGGTATGGGCGCAGCTGGTGCACAAGTTTTAATTGTGCGAATGCTCCCCTAGCCACCACCGAGACCTGGGGTTCTAGGAGAACTCCCAAGCTGCGAACCTGCATCTTCAGGGGGAGTGTGACCCCATCTAACACAGGCTGTAATCCTATGCCCTGTTCGGCCTTACGACTGACCACGAGGACCTCTGTCTTATCTGGATTCAATTTCAATTTGTTCGCCCTCATCTAGTCCGACACAGCGGCCAAGCACTGGTTCAGGACCTGAACAGCCTCCTTAGTGACAGGTGGAAAGGAGTGACAGAGCTGGATATCATCTACGTACAGATGACACCGCACCCGAAACTCTGGATGATCCCTCCCAGCGGCTTCATGTAGATGTTAAACAGCATGGGGGACTATACTGACCCCTGTGGGACCCCATAATACAATGGTTGTGAGGACGGGCAGGTGTCCCCCAGTGACACCATCTGGGAATGGCCCTCCAGGAAGGACCGGAGTCACTGCAAAGCAGTACCTCCAAGCTCCATACCTGCAAGGCATCCCAGAAAGATACCGTGGTCAATGGTATTGAAGACTGCTGAAAGGTCCAGCAGAACCAGCAGGGACACACTCCCCTTGTCCAGTTTCCACCTTAGATCATCTACTAAGGCGACCAAGGCTGTCTCAGTACCATGTCCCGGCCTAAAGCCAGACTATGCCAGATCTAGAAAATCAGTGTCTACTAAGAATGCCCGAAGTTCTGCGGCCACCACATGTTCCACGACCTTGCCCAAAAAGGGGAGATTGGAAAAAGGCCGATAGTTATCCAATTGAGTGGGGTCCAGTGATGGCTTCTTCAACAGCAGTTTGATCACAGCCATTTTTAGGCTCCCTGGAAATTTACCTTCCCGGAGGGAGGCATTCACCATCACCATTACTCGGCCAAACCCCCTCTGGCTTCTATCACCAGCCAGGATGGGCAGGGGTTTAGGATGCATGTGGTAGCCCTCACCTCTCCAATGAAAAAGAATCCATTAAAACCGGACAAGCAGGTGCTCCTGTTACATCCTCGGAGACTGCCGTTAATATGGTGTCAAACCAGAACGGATCAAAGCAACTTTGTCCACAAAGGACCGAGCAAATGCTTCACAGAGAGCTGTCGAGTTGTCAGGGATTCCGTCTTGGGAGGCGGGATTTAACAAACCTCTGACAACTTGAAACAGCTCCGCTGGACGGTTCTTTGCAGACGCAATATTAGCCGCAAAGAAAGATTTCTTTGCGGCATCTATTGCTGCGGTATATGTCCTCAGGGAGACAAACAGCTGTGTTCAGTTTGACTCGCTTTGCTTTAAACGCCACATGCACTCTAGTCTCCTGTTCTTTCGCTTCATTGCTACCAGCTCCTCATTGAACCAAGGAGATGGTTTAGCTTGGCTATTTGAGAGGGGAACATTCCGGAGCAATTGTGTCTACTGCCCTAGTCATCTTCCTATTCCAGAGAGAAAACAGAGCATCGATAGGATCACCAACCGAGGTGGCGGGAAACTCCCCAATAGCCATCAGGAATCCGTCCAGATCCATAAGGCTCCTGGGGTGGACCATTCTAATTGGTCCTCCACCCTTGCAGAGGTTAGGGGGTGCAGTAAGCCTAAACCTGATCAGATGCCCGGTCCATGGCAATGGAGTGATGGTCAGTTCCTCCACAGTGCCACATTCCTCCCATCCCTGGCAGAAAACCAAATCCAATGTCTGTCCAGCTCTGTGGGCCAGACCAGATACCTGTTGGGACAGCCCCATGGTTGCCATGGTGGCCATGAAGTCCTGAGCTGCTCCAGAAAGGTTGGTCTCAGCGTGGATGTTGAAGTCCCCCAGCACTATGAGCCATTGGGAATCCACCACCAGGCCTGAGATCACCCCTGCTAGCTCAGGTAGGGAGACTATAGTGCAGCGAGGTGGTCAGTACACTAGCAGAATCCCTATTCTGACCTGGTCACCTACCCTCAGGTGGACACATTCAAATGTGGTTGACTGCGGGATGGGGCACCTGATCAGGCAGATGGAATTTCTATAGACCACTGTGACTCCGCCTCCCCGCCCTCTGGATCTTGGTTGGTGCTGCACGGAGTGACCTGGAAGGAAAGCTGGGAGAGATTAATGCCCCCAGCTTCATCCAACCAGGTCTCCATTATGCACCCCAGGTGTGTACGCTCATCCAGGATTAATTCCTGGATGGTTGTCGCGCTAGGTCTTATTTCCATTAAGAAGAATTCACATTCATTGATGAACAAAAAAATGAACATTTATTATATACTGTACAGTAGTTGTCATCACAAATCAGTATAACCAGACAAACTGTGAATCCTATCAAGAATTTCGTGCTACCATTATTTCCATGTACAACACTATGGTATGTACATTTACCAATCCTGCATCCTCTGATGTTCTGTTTGGCGGGCATGCTTCCAAATAAAAACTTTGCTAGGTCTTACTTTTGGGGGAGGCCTTGAATTTAGCAAGTCAGCAAAACCTCTACTAGGTCTTATTTTCAGGAGATGTCTTATTTTAGGAGAAACAGGGTAGGAGACAATTCCTCCCCCCTCCCCGTGACCTTGTCTGTTGCCAGGTTTCTCTCTTACGTAACAAGGATAAGAACGTCCTGTATTCGATTTAGGCTGAAATTTGTCATTAGCTATTCGCAGTGTTCTTGCCCTTGTTCATGTGCATCTTGTACTGTACGTCCTCCTGCAATTAACTAGTTTTATCAGTTTATTAATCTGTTTCCAGTTGTGCACCTTTTACCACTGAGCCAATTGGGCCTTGGGCTTATAATAAAGTTTTGATTCATTCACTAAGATTTCTGAACATATGCACCTAACAAATCTGCAACCAAACAATTTAGTAGCTTTCCCCAGTCTTGCTTCTCACCTCAGAGAGCGTTATGTTCAATAGCCACTCTACCTATTTCAGCAAGTTTGTCACAAATGAGGTATTCCAGTAAAAAAGAAGAAAAAGAAGAATGTCCTTTATTGAGAGAGATTGATTTTTGAAATTTTCTCAAGGAGTTTAATATTCATGCATTTTAGCTATGGTTGAGATAACTTTAACTAATGCAGGAGATTATCTGGCTCTGAATTCCGATATTTGAAAAAAACAATAATTGAAATGAATTTCACAATCTCACCACCTCTTCAGAAATGATCACAGAAAAGCACAAGGTAAAGTTGTCAGGCAAAGATCAGACATTTCAAAGCAACCTATAGGACAGGAATAAAGTTATCTCTGCACTATATTTTCATCCCAGGGATTCTGTGTCAACGTTGCTTGGGTCCTAAGAGTCACGGTACATACTGTTTAGGGAAGAAGAAAAGAGGTCAAGCTGATGGACAGATTAGAAAACCGATATGCACAAGTTTTCTCAGTTGTGTTCAAATGAGATTTCTCTTAGCTAAATGTTCCTAGAACTTCAGAAAGTCTATATTGCACCTGTAAACTCCTGTGTGAGCGAGATGACAAGAGAATTTGGGGAAAGGGGTTTCTTGTGCTGGGCTCCGAAGCATGTCATTGGTGAGGATAGGAATGCAAACAAATATGGGGCTTTTTCCTCCAGGGTTAACATGAGACTCTACGGCAACCCCATTCCAAATAGACAGCCACAGACAGAACAAGCTTGTGGCTATAAGATGGGTCATAAGGATAATATGGTTCAATCACATCTTGGAACCTTAGCCCAATAGACTGTGTTCAACATCTTCGAAGTCACCCAGTCTTCTGTGTGCCAGCCCGAAAAACTCACAGCAATCCAGACTGTGTCCAGTTGCATTTCCACATAAATTTACTTGTGCAAGTTGCCTACTGAAGCAACTGCAACTTCCACCATTATGGGCTTTGCTGGCTAAGGCTAAATGCAAGTGTCGCCCAACAACATCTGGAAAGCCACAAGTTACCACTCCATAATAGATTGTGTTTAACAGAGAGCGGTTGGATCAAGTGAATTGGTAAATTATGTTGGAGTGGATTGGTGCTTACATCCAGATGATTTTAATCATCTGGTTGTGGCATTCAGTAATATGTGTAAACCAACTAACTAAATTCCACTGAGATAAAAACACTGGCAATGTTTGAATTGTGTGTTTTCCAAATCTAATGGGAAAGTATTGTGATATATTAAAAAAAACCCATGTCCACAAGAGTGTTTTTAGCTGTAGAACAACATCTGTTCAACACAAATACAAGCTGGAAAAATTAAATTAAATCAGACAAAATGTTCACTTCTTGTATCATGGGGTATTTCCTGACCTGGATGAATTTCAGTGTCTCCCTATTGAAAGAAACTCTTGTTTGTCCTAATTTATAGCCCCTGCCGCAACAAAAAACACCCTGATTAGTTGGGACTTGTAGTTTTTGGTGTTTTTGTTCCAGTGATTTTTCATTTACAAAAGGAAAGCTCCTATACATGGCTGATTTTTGGGTACATGCTTTGCAACTGTACAGGCACCTATGCCATAGATTCCCTATACTGTCAGTCTAATCCTCCTGTGAGAACGATCCTTAATATACTAGAGCAGTAGTTCTCAATCCGTGGGTCCCCAGATGTTTTGGCCTTCAACTCCCAGAAATACTAACAGCTGGTAAACTGGCTGGGATTTCTGGGAGTTGAAGACCAAAACACCTGGGGACCCACAGGTTGAGAACCACTGCTTTATTGTTTGGAAATAAGAGACTCAGGCTAGTTTTTCTCCTCTGGCGGGACTCGAACCAGAGTGTTGAGGGACTCTTTTACGTCAAAGGTGGGAGCCTTAACCGCTGAGCCATGACTGGTCCCAGGAATTCTGCTTGGAACCCCCAAAGATATGTCAACACTGGCATGAGCCTTTCTTTCTCCACCAGCTCCTATGGGAGGGAGAATGGGCCAGAGGCTCCCGCAAGAAACAGGAAGCCTGAGCTGGGATGGTTCAAGACCGAAGACATACTTTCCCAATCCCCAGGATTTGAATTCTAATGCTGCATAATTGGAAACACAGACACCCAAAAGGGGAGCTCATGGGTTTCCCTTTTTTTTGAATGGCTATTTTAAAAATATTTCAAACTTTGAAACGTTGAACTTTCAGAAAACTTCCACGGCAGCACGCAACTTCCACGGCAGAGGAGGGAGCTGCTGCTGCGGGGGACAGATAAATGGCTTCAATGGGCCACATGTGGCCCTCGGGCCTTAGTTTGGGGACCCCTGCTCTATGCAGTAACGTGCAGTGGGCCAACATGCCCAACAAAAACACAAGTGCAGCCAGGCTCCCAAACAAGTGGCAGACTTTTTGTAAAACATAATATTTTGGTGCTTAATTTGTAAAATCTTAACGCAATTTGACATTTAATAGGCTTTTCCTTAATCCCTTGTTATTATCCAACATTTTCGCTTATCCAACATTCTGCTGGCCCGTTTATGTTGGATAAATGAGACTCTACTGTATTTCAGTATCTTCCAACTTCGGCACCTGGAGGTTATGCACGATTCCGGCCACAGGGGGTTGATGTCGCATCATCCAATTCATCCACTATGACGCTGAGCCCTTTTTGATAGTAGTATTTCCTCCTTGTTCTTTGATTACTAGCATTTTTTATGGTGTCGTAAAATACCTTCCCGCTTTTTAAGTGATGCCTAATTCTCTACTTACAGCTCAGTTGTTTTCAAACTGTTTAGATGGACAGTTGGGTGCTCAGTCTGACTTGGGCTTGAACTTGCTACTTTCTGGTCAGCAGTGCTCTATTGCTGCTGGGAGTTTTGGTGAGGCACTAGCATTCTTTGGCAGAGAAGGCTTAAGACCCTGGAAAACTGCAGTTCCCAAGATTCCATAGCTTTGAGTCATGGTGATTAAAATAGTGCCAAACTATATTAATTCTGCAGTGTAGCATAGCATAGCCAGTTGGGGGCACACTGGGATTTGCAGTTCAACATCTGCAATACTGCAATTCACTTTCATCCTCAGATTCATCCAGTATTCAAATTTGGGCATATCAGGTATGTGTGCCAAGTTTAGTCCAGATCCATCGTTGTTTGGGTTCACAGTGCTATCTGGATGTAGGTGAACTACAACTCCTATAAATCAGGATCAATTCCCCCCAAACCTCTCCAGTATTTTTCGTTGGTCATGAGGGTTCTGTGTGCCAAATTTGGTCCAGGTTCATTGTCAGTGTGGGTCACAGTGCTCTTTCTTGATGCAGGGTAAACTACAACTTCCCTTATGTTGAGCCAGTCCCCTGACCCCTTCAGTATGTTCAGTTGCTGACCAAGTCCATTCTGTTTGCTGTGCGCCATATAAAAGATTAGGAAACGGTTATAGGAGAGGAGATGGATGGAATCATGCAAATTCCACACCAATGGAGATAGTAAGAAACACTGAAATGTCTTTGGTGGAGGAAACACATAAAATCTAGAATGAAATTGTCCCTGTAGGAAAGCATTCACTTGGGTTTGTGGAGAACAATGGTAGGGGTTGCCGGCTCTTGTACATATTCACAGCGCTATCTATAACCTGCAATGTCATTGGAAGGAGGGCCTTTAGTGGTTCCTCAGTGGTGGGGATCATAGTTGTTTGTGGAAGTGGGAGCCCCAGCTACATACATACATACATACATACATACATACATACATACATAGTTTTACTTTTATTATGGATCTAGACCTAGACTAGTTAAAGCTCACTAGCAGTCAGAGAAGTGGAGTTTAATTTCCACACATTTTTGTTCCAGATCCAGTACATGGGATTGGTCTACATGCAACAGCAGTATCTGAAAAATCACTCTTCACAATCTTGTCATGCTTTCAGAAATGATTGACAGAGAAGCTCAAGCCAATGTGACTGTCGAAAGATTTCAAACCAATCTACAGAGCAAATGTGAAGTTATCTCTGCCCCATATTTCCATCTCAGAGACTCCTTATCCAGCGTGGGAGGCACAACACATACTGTTAAGGGAAGAAAAAGAGAGAGACAGCTATAGATCAGATTGAAAATACTGTAGTATAGCAAAGTCATTTACATAAGTATTCATATTTTATCAAAGGTAGAAGTATAGACTCATATAGTGCAATTTAATGCAGTTAAACTGCAATATGAAACTGCATTATATGACAGTGTAGATGGGGCCTCAGGGTCCTTCTACACATGGCTAAAAACCCAGAAGTAACCAGGATGAAAGGGGAGTGGTGGCTTTTAGCCAAAATGTGGGCGAAATTGGGTTAACAGCTGAAAAGCACGGGTTAAAAAATTTTGCTCCAAAGATGTGCAGCTTTGCATGACTGTATACCTCTGCAGTCATGCAAAACATGTGCTTTCCTTCCCTTCCCCTTGTGTGGACTGCTCAAGTGCACATGCTTGTTTTAAAATACTAAACATCTGTGAAAAAAATGCAGCCACAGACACACAGGTGGCTCAAGGGAAGCTCAAGTGGAAATCAATTAGAACTTTCTAAAATCATTCCTTTCTTTTGATATTTATAATATTAAACACGCCTTGAATTTAGAGTTGGGTGAAATCAGTCTTCTAGAAATCATTCAATGGCATTCAAAATGCATCCCGGAATGAAGTTTCTCCAACAGCCTCCATTTTTATGATTTCCATTTTGAGGGCCAAAGCTATGCTTTTTTAACATACTTGGGGGAGCTGGTGAGGCAGTCGTATCTGCTCTCCTCTTTTCCTCTCCATTTTGCTGTTCATGCACGTTCAGTAAGGGATTCTGGAAATAGCTCCTGTTTAACTTATTGGTTGCAGGCAGGCTCAAACAGCTACAGTAGGATTGGATACAAGAATCCAAGACTCTTGGAAGGGAAACTTATTGCTTTGTTTATGGAATACATGCAGCTGCAACCTAACACACAAAACGTGTGTTTCTCCATCATTGCTCTATTATCCCCCTAGTGCTGATGCTGCTAAAAAAAGCTAGCAGATCAGAGGACGCGGAGGAAAGGGAGTGTGCTAGATGAAAGTAAAATCACTTGTTTTTTAAAAAGCTTCTTTGTCAGAGGGTTTGTTAACAGAGGTGTGGTGTATAGTTCTGAAGGGAGCAAATCCTGTTCCTACCCATTTCTCAAGTAGTACTTGCAAACGGATGGGAATTTCCATGAGACAACATAGTCATTCCAGGTGACATGTCCTGAAAAAGATAGAGAAAGTGCTAATTGATAGTTGTTTGGAATTAATAAAGACCACAGACTCCCTTCCAAATGTACTGAAATACAATTTAGTTACTCGGTCAGTTGGGTGGAACTTAGATATACACAGTAACAGCTTGGAAGTGCTGCCCTAGGAAGCAGCCAGCACTGAAATGGTCGGTTCCATGTAAAGCTAACTTGTAGATACGGCCACAAAATATGCAGCTACAGTAGAGTCTCGCTTATCCAGCATTCACTTATCTAACATTCTGGATTATCCAACGCAGTCTGCCTTTTAGTAGTCAGTGTTTTTGTGCAGTCAATGTTTTCAATACATTGCGATGTTTTGGTGCTAAATTTATAAATACAGTAATTACTACATAACGTTACCGTGTATTGAACGACTGTTGATTTGTTGTAAAACATGTTTTGGTGCTTAATTTGTAAAATTATAACGTAATACGATGTTTAATAGGCTTTTCCTTAATCCCTCCTTATTATCCAACATTTTTGCTTATCCAACGTTCTGCCGGCCCATTTATGTTGGATAAACGAGACCCTACTGTACTTCCATCTCAGCTGCTGCTTCTTCTGGGTTACCCTCAGTTTTGCCTCCCCCTTTTTACAATGTGAAGAGTAAGCTCCCTCTGCCGTCTCTCATGGCTGGAGATGAGTGGTTGCCCCATTCTAACATGTCACAATGGGGCAGGGAGGTTAGCAAGTTGGTTGCATCAATCCACACATGAGTAACATGAAGTGGAGGGGCTGTGACCCCCATGTGATGAAGTGTATTTTCACCTTAGGCACCAGAAGTGCTTGAGCCAACCTTGGATTTGAGCCACAGTCTTCCACATGACCATATCATGACATACCATCATCTTCATAGAGAGGATGAAATATCTGTGATTGGTTACCAAGACCTTTTCAGTGTCCCCAACATCCAGCATTAAGAATAAGAATGCTGCTTTGGGATGGAAATGAAAGGAATTCCATATTCTCTCGTTTTTTCTTTCCACATAGTTGCCTGTATCATCTCATAGGTAGTTTACTTCTCATTTATGTTGTCCACCCTGCTCAAACCATGCAGCTCATTGATATCAGAGGAGTTTATTAAAAGGTAAAATCCATTTCCTTACCATTTACCAACTGCCAGGATCCCAGGTAGTTTTCTCCAGACAGTCCATCAGGCTGATTAGGAGGAAATGTCTGGAAATCAAATCTGGAACCATCGGTCCACACAAAGTTTCCCTCCTGAGGAAAGATCCGAAATGTGTTCTTGTGTGTCTTCAAGTTCTTATTTGTGACCATCAAGCCCTGTCATGGGTAATCTTGGCAGAATTTGTTCAAAGGGGGGTCTGCCCTTGCCTTCTTCTGAGGATGAGGGAGTGTGACTTGCCTAAGGTTAACCAATGGGTTTCCATGGTGGAGCAGGGAATTGAACCCCGGTCTGTAATGCTAGTCCTTTCACTAACAATCCACTATTGGCAAAGGAAAATTAAATTCTACACCTAAGGTTATAATGAAGCATATTTAATTTGAAAGTTAAAAAAAGGATGAATGGAAGAAGAAAAACAGACTGTAACAACCATTTTAAAACTGAATTGATTATATTTTAGCATGGCTTGCCATATATATAAACTCTCTTCTTCAACTGCAGTACAGAGTAATGTGACTATTTCATAGAATCATAGAATCATAGTTTCATTGAAAACTCAGCAGTAAGTCACAATGAATTTGGCAAGACATATCTGACTCCTGAAAACACATGCAAAGCCTCAGCTGGTATCAGTTGAAATGTACAGAAACTACTGTTGATCCCAAAGTAGGAAGTTTTGAAAGCAGTTTCCCCTTATGCAATGTTTTTTGAGTAATGTTATCGAACACCACCTACCCCCCCCCCCCCCCCCCCAAAAATAAAAAAGGATCTTGCCAAGAAGAATCCTCAAATTAATGTGGTCTAGATTCAATATCTGTGAGACAAGTGTTTTGTACAATGTTTCTCCTAACGTACACATTATTCTATACATTTTTGGCTGGGGAATCTGGCAAAGTGCCCATTTCATAGGTGTCTTACTTACTAACTAGTTTGGACAAGTAGTACTGGTTCACGATTACTGTAAATTAATTCACATGAAAATCTGGACTGAATATTTACTCCCCAATCATAGATAAGAGGACAAAACCTCATTTACTTGACCAGGTCTTGTGAACCTCGTAAGACAGAGATAGAATACGAATACCATAAAACTTTGTATACTATTTTTAAAGTTTAAGCTTTGGTCATTCTGGTAATTGCTTTGGTATAAGTATACCTTGAAAGTGTCATGGGCCCCGATCCAGTAAGCCTTTCCTTGGGTGTAATCCAGTGGCATTCCCATCAGGTGAAAAATAAAGTCATTTTCTTCTGTACTGTGAATGGAGGCGAGGTGGGCATGTATGCCATACTTCTGACAAGACATCTGGGGAGAATTCACAGAGAAACTGACCTTGGTGTTTATCCCCAAGAGCCCAGTGTCCATTTCACCATAATCATGGTAACTAGAATTTTCAGCATTATACAGTTTGGCAATGATACATATTAGAAAAAAGAGGACTTATTTTATTACTATAAAACCAGACCCAACACTAGATACAACTGAGAGGCACTGGGTGCCACTTGTTTGTACATCAAAAATAACTAGTCCCAGGATAGATTTTGCAAGTATAAAAGAGAGCAGGCTAGTTGCGTATGTATTTATCTTTGTGTTGGCCCATCAGGGTGAACATAGTAGGGCTTTGAAGGTGGTGGGACCAAGAGGAAGCCCTCTCCTCTAGATCTTAAGGTTCTGGAATGCTGGTCTAGGAAGACATGGTCCTTCAGATAGTCTGGACCTAAGCCATATAGGGCTTTATAGGTCATGACCAGCTTTTTGAAATGTGCCCAAAGACAAACCGGTCACCAGTGATATTGTTTTTGCAAGCAAATTGCATGCTCCCTTGTTGAAAATGTGGGTGCTCTATTTCTCATTCCCCCCTTGAAATCCCTCACTTGCCTCAGCATCATTCCAGTTCTTTGGTGCCTTCTCATTTTTATAACAGGCGTCCATATACTGCACCCAGCCAGGCTCACAAAAGCCACTGGCACAAAGGCACGTTTGGGAAGAGATACCTATTGAAGAAAGAAAATGGATCAAGAGATCAAGAAGAAACACCGGTATTAGATAGCGTGGCAATTCTGTGTATCACACCTGCATTGCTTGTATATGTCCTGTTCCCTACACACCCATTTACAAGGAGTTCCGGGGACTAATAGGGTAATAAAAGAATACTACCCCGTTACTTCTTTGAAGTGATGCTAAACGTGTGAATCACTTCCTCCAATCCCCCCTTTATGGCTGGGACAAACTCCTAGTCTCTAGTATGTCTTAATAGCTTAGTTCAGTGCATTCCCTTCAGTATTGAAAATCTGTCTTTTTAGAGGTTCTTCCTTCCTTGGAAAACTCCAACATACAAAAGCAAGAGTTGTCCAATGCCAGGTATGAACTGCCATTTAACCTGGCTACCTACCGAGGTATTTCAGAATAACTATAGAATGGGTTAGCCATCTGCACACAGATAGCTCCATGATCAAGAACACGGAAAGGGAAGAGATGAAAGATAATATGATTAATAATAATATGATTAAATGGGCACAAGACATAGGTCATTCTATTAGGCTTGAGGACTGGGAGAAATTATGGAGAGTAAAGTTAAAATATTCAAGATCGATAATGGTGAGGGAAAATTGTTATAAAATGTTTTTTTGTTGGTACTTAACTCCATCACAATTGGCAAAATACTACAAGAACCAAAATAAGAAATGTTGGAAATGTGATGATAAAGAAGGGACCTTTTTTCATGCATGGTGGGACTGTAAGGGCGTGAAAGGTTTCTGGAAAAAAAATTCATGAGCACTCCCAAAAAATATTAAGAATTAAATATGACTTTAAACCAGAATATTATCTACTAAACATCACCGATTTTGAACTAGGAAGAAATGAGGACATAATATTACTTTATATCACGGTAGCTGCGCGGATTCTCATGGCCCAGAAATGGTGCACCAAAGACATTCCGACAGTGGAAGAATGGATCATAAAACTTAGAGAGTACATGGATATGGACTCTCTGACTTTCCTGCTGCGAGAGCAGAATAAAAGATACAAGACGGACTGGTCTCCACTTATAAGCTATCTCCAGGACAAATGGCAGACTAGCTTCGAATAGTCTTCTTTGACAATGATAAAAATGGTAATGGAGATGAACAGGAGAGTGATAAAGAGAGCGAGCTAATCATATAATAGGAAGGAACTAAGGAAATATTAGCCTCCTGCGGAATGGACCGGAGGTCTTTTTAAATTCCCTTCCCAATTCCCTGCTTTCCTCTTCTTGTCTTTTTTTTCTTTCTTTACTCCCTTGCCCCCCGCCCTCCCCTTTTTTTTCGCTTTCTCTCTTTTTTTTCCAATCTCTCCCATTCTACCCAGTGATACATTATAGTATATTAAAGCCCAGAGTACAATTATCACCTCACAAGAGGTGATTGTAGGTCGAGAACTTCATAAGTAAGAAGTAGAATTAATAGGAAATCTGGGGTGAAGGGGGAGATTCCCCGATACTGTTATTGTTTCTCTGTTTTGTTTTGTTTTTTTGTTTTTTTTGTTTTTGTTTTTCTTTTTACCTACAATGTATGTATATCTATGTTTTGTGGAATACTCAATAAAGATCATTTAAAAAAAAAAGAAATTTTAGGATGTTTTTAAGTCTGCAATACCAAGGTTTTGTTTTTGTTTTTTGTGTCAGGAGGGACTTGAGAAACTGCAAGTCACTTCTGGTGTGAGAGAATTGGCCATCTGCAAGGACGTTGCCCAGGGAACGCCCAGATATTTTCATGTTTTACCATCCTTGTCGAAGGCTTCTCTCATGTCCCCGCATGGAGAGCTGGAGCTGACAGAGGAAGCTCATCCATGCTCTCCCCAGGTTGCATTCGAACTGGCAACATTCAGGTCAGCAACCCAACCTTCAAATCAGCAGTCCTGCCGGCAAGGGTTTAACCCAGTGATTCCCAAAGTGGGCGCTACCGCCCCCTGGTGGGCGCTGCAGTGATCCAGGGGGGCGGCAATGGCCACAGGTTCATTTGCCATATGCATTAATACATATATCTTTCTGTTTAATTGCTATTAAAAATTTTAAAAATTAATTTCCAGGGGGCGCTGAGTAATATTTTTTCTGGAAAGGGGGCGGTAGGCCAAATAAGTTTGGGAACCACTGGTTTAACCCATTGCGCCACTGGGGGCTCTAGCTCTATGAAGGTTATTTCCTAGGAAGTTGATTTCACAATTGGTGTCAATTTCATTTCTTAATAGATAAAGAAAGGGGCATCTAACTGCTCTCATCACAGTTACTAATGTTCTCTTCTTTTGCCCCCAATTTGTTTCTGCCTTTAACTCAGATTGCAAAAGGTTTCTATAAAAGTAATTAGTTACTATAAAAATGGTCACTGTTACAGTTTTATGTTAAAAAATACTTTACTTTTTCATTGCTCAAAAGTAACTAAAGTCATAAATATTAAGTCACATTATGATCCCGAGGGCAACACAAGTGAGTACTTACAGTAAGAATATTCTCTGCCTATTTCGGGAGTCCACATCCTTTTAAATATGAAACTGATTGCATGTACTTTTACACCAGCAAAAGACTGATGTTATCAATTACTAAGTAAAAATGTTCAGCACTGTAAAATTAATGCAGTTTTCACAACTTTAAGTATAATGGCTCCATTGCCATGGAATCATAGGATTTTAGGTTTACAATATCTTTAGCCTTCCCTCCTAAATGGTGCCGGTGTCTGAACAAATCACAACTCCTAGGATTCCTTGGCATTGAGCCATAGCTGTTAAAGTGGTGTCAAACTGCATTGTTTCAGTGTGTAGATATACCGTTAGTTACAATCATAAGGTAATTTAACTATAAGGTCATTTATTGGGAGCAGAACTATATTATAAACTTATATCCCACCCTGGACCTTCCACAGATATATAAACCTTCCTTGCTTAGTTTTTCCAATATACTTCACAACCTCCGAGGATGCCTGCCATAGATGTGGGCAAAACATCAGGAGAGAATGCTTCTGGAACATAGCCATACAGCCCAGAAATAACAACCCATATTATAAACTGTTTATCAGTAGCAAGTTCCTACCATACTCTGATTTCCCATTCCAGTGGCTGCTCCGTATGTTGTGAACCAGATACATTCACTCGTCTGTTAATTTATGAGAAGCCTTTAATCTCTTTTTCTCCCAGTTCAGAACTGAGCCACTTTGAACTCACCATGAATGAAGGTCAGAAGAAAGACACAAAGAAATGCCCAGGACACCATTTCTGGAGACGCAACAAAGAAGTGAGGAAGCCAAATATGAAACCGTTCTCTGGTTGAGACTGGAGAGGAATGGAGATGGACAGCCGTATTTGAAGGAGATGCAAGTACAGGAAGTAAATGTTATGCAAACTAGGGGGATTCTACTATTTCACACAGATTGCTGTTTCTTATCGAGTTTCTTAAATACGCATGAATACAGTCAGTAGACCATAAAGACTGTAAATTCTAGCACCTGATCGATACAAGCTTCCCTTTCTTATTGCTCAATGTTTGCCTATTTGTTTTCATTCTTCACTCATCTGTCACTGCCCTGAAATGCTGAGGGAACAAGATTATATTTTTAGTGGGGCTGAGTTTGGGGAGATGCAAAACCAACAGTACACAGAGAAAAGTGAACAAAGAGCAATAGCCAGGTGTTCTGTGACTGACATTGTGTGTACAGTTGTATCGAAAAGTTGCCTGTTGATTTATGATAACCCCATGAATTTCACCTCTCCAACATTTCACAGATGCAGACTGGGATATGGGTGGCCAAGAAACATCAGAGTGTGGTCAAGAGGGCAAATGCTGTTAATGATGGCGAACAGAACAGAAGAAAAGGCTGTAGGCAGGCATGTAGGTCCGCCAGAAGGCCTTACTGGTATTATTTAAACTGTTATGTTTATTCATGTCATGATCTGACCCCCATGCTCAATACATCCCATACGCATGGGGGTATTGGGATAACAATACGAAAGGTTTGCTAGGGCAGATCCTCTCTCACTCAGACTCAGAGGGAGCTCACCTGCGCTCTCCCCAGGTTGGATTCAAACCGGCAACCTTCTGGTCAGCAACCCAACCTTCAAATCATCAGTCCTGCTGGCATAAGGGTTTAGCCCAATGCGCCACCAGGGGCTCCTTATAATCCAGATTATCAAAGCAGATAATCCACAGTATCTGCTATGAACTAGATTATATGAATCTACACTGCCATATAATCCAGTTTAAAACAGATAATCTGGACTTTATATGGCATTGTAGAAGGGGCCTCATATAATCTAGTTCAAAGCAGATAATCTGGGATAAGATCCTGGGATATAGGGCAGTGTAGATCCAGCCTTAGTTTGCAGAAATAGAAATAGTCCAAGAATAAAGGGGGAAAGGAGGAGGAGGAGGAGAGGTGATTTTTAAAAAAATTACATCTTTAACAAAGATTACATCTTTAACAATAAGATTTCTAAAAAATATTTCCAATTTTCTCTTGCCTGGTGAGAAACAGTGTCTCATTGTAAAATCACAAAGATTTCTTGAAGTAAACTCCCAAAGGCACAAAACGTGCAAAAAATTGCAATGGTTCATTCTTTCATGCAAGAAAAGAATTAAGGAAGGATTTGTACCTTTATCTCCAGTGTGCCTAAGACATAATCATAGGGTGAGGTTGTGAGTGCAATTTGATAGCCAGTGACTTCTGAGATTACAGGGATAACCACTTGCAGCTCAGCCTTCTTGGCCGAACAGGGTTATGTGGTTCTTCCAGTAATCCTCATCCTCTGCCTTACAAGCATAGTATTATAAAGTTTTTCTCTAGATAGAGTTGTTGTGATCTGAGTGCATAGTTTCCTGCAGGGTAGATATGGGACGCAAATGAATCACTGCAAAACAAACAGAAAGTCAAGGCATGGGGTGGAGGGAGGATAGCAGCCTGCGTAACAAAAGGGCACCTCCATTTTGGGACAGTGTCAGTATTTGGGTTGGTTTGCAAGTACACAATATTAATCCAGGTGGATGTATAAATCTTATCATATTGCAATGAGATCTGGGATTAGACTGTCCACTATAGGTATCTTACAGAGTTGAGATTCCAACAAGAATCAGGCAATATGATCAACATTATTGAAACAGCCTACATAGTTCTAGCCCAGTCATTTCTATTTTGTTACATTACCAATTGAATGGGAAGGCTCAAGTGTGCAGCTGTGGCAGATCTTGTCCAGATATCACTTCCAGGCATGGGGTTCATTACGAAATCAGTCTGCCCATACACTCCAAAATTTCACAGATGAAAACTTGGACATCTGTGGCAAAGCAATGTTAGAATGTGGTCAAGCTGACATAAGTTGTTAATGAAAAACAAATAAGCTAGGAGAGGTTGCAGCACCCGCTTTTTTGCCTGAGCCTACTTGAAAGCCCAACAACTTGTCCTCTTCTTCCTTCCCTCTCCCCTTGCTGAATCACTTTTGTACTTTTGTACTTTTGTTGTCAAACACAGCACCCCACCCCGATGATTTATAGTTAGCTGAGGACAACAGAATGAAATGAATGATTTTCCTTCCCTTCTCCACCAAATTTCCGCAACTCCAGCAAAAAACAAAACTGGCAGATGAACCAGCAGCCACAAATTCCCTTAAAGTTAATTTTAATTTATATATTTTTCAATTAAATGTCTGTAGTGCCAGCACAAGTGCGGACTAGATCTGCAGCAGCAAATCTCACACAGAGACTCTATCCTTTCCCAACTCTTTAATAAAATTTATCTTTTCTTGCAACCTTTTGCTTATCTTGTATCCTTTACTCTCTGCTTTACCCTTATGTGTTTCAAAAATGTATTAACTAGTATGATTTCTCCCTCCTTGCTGACCCCGTTGAGGAATTTCCTGGATGTCTGGGGCTGGGCAAATTCCCTAGACAAAGGTGACAGTCAAAGTCCATTGTGTACACATATGGATCAGCAGGTGGTTTATTTATTTACCGTATTTCTATCCTGCCCTATCTCACCTCAAGGGGGACTCAGAGTGGCTTACAACTTGTCACAATTTGATGCCACATCAAAATATATACAACAAATTATAAATACATTAAACATTAAATCAGGGGTCCCCAAACTAAGGCCCGGGGGCCCGATGTGGCCCTCCAAGGTTATTTACCTGGCCCCCACTCTCAGTTTTAGACTTAGGCTCGCCAAAGTCTGAAGTGACTTGAAGGCACACAACAACAACAATCCTACTTAACTTGACTATCTCATTGGCCAGAAGCAGGCCCACACTTCCCGTGGAAATCCTGATAGGTTTCTATTGGTTAAAATTGTTTTTATTTTAAAATATTGTATTGTTCTTTCATTTACTAATATTGTGCTATGGTAATAATATATTGTGTATACATATAATATTGATAATAATATTATAATGTAATACAATACAATATTTATTTATTTATTAATTACAGTATTTCTGTCCTGCCCTTCTCACCCAATAGGGGATTCAGGGAGGCTAATAATAATAATTATAATATAATAATATTAATTATATATTATATATTACATGTAATATTACTAATAATATTATAGTATATTGGTATAGTACAATATAGTAATATATAATGCTGATATTGTGCTCTGCTAATAATATAATATATTGTATGTACATAAAACTTGTAAGCCACTCTGAGTCTCCTTTGGGGTGAGAGAGGGTGGGGTATAAATGTAGTAAATAAACAAATAAATGAATGTTGTTGGGTGTTTTTTGCACTACAAATAAGGCATGTGCAGTGTGCATAGGAATTTGTTCGGGTTTTTTTTTCAAATGATAATTTGGCCCCTCAACATCTGAGAGACCATTAACCGGCCCTCCACTTAAAAAGTTTGATGACCCCTGCATTAAATCATTAAACATAAAGCAAGCAATAACATTAAACATAAAGCAATGACAATACAATTTAAACAGAATTTAAAATAGCAATTCAAACAACCATATCTGATATTACTGGCCAATACTTGTTCAGCTGATTGTCTCAATCAGGGAGAGAGATGGCTGGCCATGGAAACAGAGACTCACACTGCGTACACTGATTTTAATTCCTTTATTTGACATACGAAGCTTGGTACTGTTACATTACCTGGGCGGAAGCCAAAAATGGGCATTAGACAGAGAAGTATAGTAAATTTTATGGGGGGGGGAGGTTGAAGGAGTAAAACCATTTCCCCTGTTTTCCTGTTATTCCCCCCACCCATGTTGTCATTATGGAAACTAACTGCCTTTATGAAACGGTAAGGGGGAAGACGTAATAACCAGCAAAAACAGGGGAAATGGTTTTCGTCCTTCAACTCCCCCCACCCATAAAATGGACTCTTCTTCTCTGTCCAGCACCCCCTTTTGGCCTCCATCCAGATAATGGAACAGTACCCAAGGCTTGGTTACAGAAGATCATCACCTTCTGTTCCAAGATCTCAAAACCTTGTTTTTCAAACCCAGTGACTGATTCATTGAGATTTATGAACATATGCACCTCACAAATCTGCAAGCAAACACTTTAGTCGCTTTTCCCAGTCTTGCTTCTCACCTCAGAGAGCGTTATGTTTGATAGCCACTCTACCCATCTCAGCAAGTTTGTCACAAATGTGTTATTCCAGAAAAAAGAAGAAAAAGAAGAATGTCCTTTATTGAAAGTGATTTATTTTTTGAAATTCTCTCAAGGAGTTTAATATTCATGCATTTTAGTTATGGTTGAGATAACTTTAAATAATGCAGGAGATTATTCTGCATCGAAGTCCGATATTTGAAAAAACAAACAAACAATAATTGAAATTAATTCCACAATCCCACCACCCCTTCAGAAATGACCACAGAAAAGTACAAGATAAAGTTATCAGGCAAAGATCAGACATTTCAAAGCAACCTATAGGACAGGAGTAAAGTTATCTCTGCACGATTTTTCCATCCCAGGGATTCTGCATCAACGTTGCTTGGGTCCTGTGGAGTCACGGTACATACTGTTTAGGGAAGAAGAAAAGAGGTCAAGCTGATGGACAGATTAGAAAACCGATATGCACAAGTTTTCTCAATTGTGTTTAAATGAGCTTTCTCTTAGCTAAACGTGCTAAGGTTAGAACTTCAGAAAGTCCATATTGCACCTGTAAACTCAGAGGTGGTCCAACATTAAGGCGAATTAATGTTGGACCCATAAACCCATGTCCCTTATGGCTTCTCCTCTGTCCTTTTTTTTTTCTTCTCTCTGCCCACACAAGCCCCTCCTTGCTGCCTGTCAATCAAGGCCAGGAAGCGGCACGCAGCCAATGGGGGACTTCTGGTGGGCGGGGTATCATGGGCTCAGCTAAGATTTGGCTGGCATGCGTATTTAGGGTATGGAAAAGATAAAATTAATAAAGATTTCCATAGACATCCTATAAGATTAAGTCTATCTGCGATTTGGAAAAGATATATAAGGGGATGGAACAAAAAACCTCGTTCAATAATATTTAAAAGGGCACATTGTTAGTATTGCTGTTGTTAATACAAGGATGAGAGGATGACAACTGCAGCCCAACTTAGCCCAAAATAGTTCCATCTTGTCTCCTGTGCCATAGCAACATGCTATGCTAATTTTATACACACACACACACACACACACACACACACACACATATATATATATATATATATATGGTAACGGTAAAGGTTTTCCCTGACATTAAGTCCAGTCATGTCTGACTCTGGGGGTTGGTGCTCATCTCCATTTCTAAGCCGAAGAGCCGACATTGTCCGTAGACACCTCCAAGGTCATGTGGCCGGCATGACTGCATGGAGCACCCTTACCTTCCCGCCGGAGCGGTACCTATTGATCTACTCACATTGGCATGTTTTCGAACTGCTAGGTTGGCAGAAGCTGGAGCTAACAGCGGCCGCTCACGCTGCTCCCGAGGTTTGAACCTGGGACCTTTCGGTCTGCAAGTTCAGCAGCTCAGTGCTTTAACACACTTCGCCACCGAGGCTCCATATATATATATATATACACACACACAATAATTTAAAAATATATAATATATTGTATATACTTATAATATTAATAATATTATAATGTAATGCAATATTATACTACTACTAATAAAATATAATAATATTAATTATCTATCTATATATATATAAAAGAGTGATGGCATCACGGCGACCCACAAAACAACAAAACTACAGGCCCCCCAACCTCGAAATTTGACAACACAACCCATCATCCACGGCTCTAGGTTGATACAACAAAAAGAAAAGAAAAATAAAGTCCTAATTAGAGAGAGAGGAGTAATTGCTTTTATCCAATTGCTGCCAGTTAGAAGGCTAAGCTCCTCCAACTTGGTCTCCTAGCAACCTAATAAAAAATAATAAAAAACACTAAAAAATTAATACAATAAAATACTATAATAACAGAAAAAAACTAAAAATAATACAAGAAAGTAATAAAATATAATAAATAAAAATATAACTTACAATAAAATTAATAAAAAATGCAAATAACGTCAAATAAAAATTACACAACAATTTTTAACCAATACCACCACCACTTTGCCACAGCAACGTGTGGCCGGGCACAGCTAGTATATATATAAAAGAGTGATGGCATCAGGACAGCGGACAAAACAACAAAACTACAGGCCCCCCAACCTCGAAATTTGACAACACAACCCATCATCCATGGCTCTAGGTTGATACAACAAAAAGAAAATAAAAATAAAAATTATGGCTACGACCCCTGGAAGCAATGTTAAATCCAATTTTTAACAAGGAAATGAGAACCTATAGGGAGTACTTAATTAAAAAAAAAAAAGCACTGAAAACTAAAAGGACGAGAAGAGTTAGGGATAAATGATTGGTTTCGCCACCACCAATTATATGATATATTTTAAAAAGATAATAAAGTAGGATTTGCTAAAAGAAAATCGCAATTGGAGAATATTTTAGAGAAGAGAAATAAGGGATTAATCTTCAGATTATAAAGGTACATATTAGAATACAACCTAGAAGATAATCAAATAAAAACAATAATGATCTCATGGGCTAAAGATTTTGGGAAATATATCGAGTTAGATAATTGGGAATATTTATAAGAAAGAGGATTTAAATTCTCAGTAGCGGGATCTATTAAAGAGAACATTTAAAAGCTATGTAACTCCTGAGATAATAGTTAAAATAGACAAATTTCTTGTTGGAGATGTTAAGTATAGAAAGGTGCCTTTTTTCATGCCTGGTGGACCTGTAGGTTGGTACAAACTTTTTGGGGGAAAGTGATTAAAGAAATAAATAATATGATTATTACAAAAAAGGTTAAGAAAAATCCAGAGATGTGCCTCTTAGGGCTATTTGGTGAAAAAATAAGTGAGACTCTACTGTATATCCAAATGGTCAAGCTATCCCATAGCATATGGGGAGAAAGTAATGAAGATTTTGTTAAGAAATTGAGGCTTGCATTTGGATATTTAGAAAAAAAGAAGACAATAACAATTTCATAGTAGTCACAATGTAGGATAATGGCGGTTTAAAAAAACAACAACAAAAAAACATTGGTTTCATACTGGGTGGTGCCGGAAGTCATGGGTTCATGGGTGGGGGGTTTAGGGGAATGGCATACCTGTATTATGTGTATTCGATTATCTTTAAATGTTTTCTTTCTCATATTCTGTAAACTATTAATTTACTTAATTAAAAATAATTTTTAAAAAGGATGCTACCTTCTGTGCCTTGAATGCATCGCAAGAAGCTCACTGGCATAGCAAAAAAAAAAAAGGTGAGATACAGTTTCAAGTGAAGCAAATCCTGTGCTTACCCATTTGCCAAGTAGTATTTGCAAACAGATGGAAATTTCATTTGGATAGGATAGTCATTCCAGGTGATGTGTCCTGAAAGAGACAGAGAGAGACCACCAAACCGATTGATAGCTGTCTGAGACATACTGGAATAAATGAAAATCATAGTCTCTCTTCCAAATGTGTTTGAATACAACCTAGCTACTCGGTCAGCTTTGTAGGAACTGAGATATACTCTACTATAATCTGTGGTGGGCAACTTGCTTCTTCCGTGGCACAGTGGTTTGGGAGAAAAGATTTATTCTATCCGGCTGTGGATGCTGCTCATTCCCCCCAGGTTTGTGAATGTTTGGTATCCTCACCTGGCTCCTAAACTCTTGGAACCTTGAATCTCTGGACTGGCTATTGACTACATTATAGACTCTTGATCCTTGGACTTTAATCACTGAACTCTTGGCATTTGACTACTGGACTGGACCTTCTGACTATGATGTTCCTTTGAACCTGCATTGCCATTTGCTATCAGTCTTTGTTTTATATTCTGTGGTTGAGTGCTATCTTTATGTTTTGTATTTGGACTATGAAAACGGTCAGACAGTAAATGCTGCTTTAAGTAAACAGTTTGACACAAGCTGTTTTAGGCCATAGTTTTGCCCATCACAATGTCACAACGTATTACCATGTCCATAGATAAAAGGAAAGAACTGTGATTAGAGTTAGCAAGCTTTTTCAGTATTCCAAGAACCTAGCATTAAGGATAAGAATGCTGATTTGGGAGGGAAAGAAAGGAACTCCATATTCTCCAGTTTACCCTTTCTTCATCTATCCTTATGTGCCTAGTCTGTGTACATGCAAATGCACATACAGTAGAGTCTCACTTACCCAACATTCGCTTATCCAACGTTCTGGATTATCCAATGTAGTCTGCCTCCCACCCGGATCCACAGCTATTTCTCTAGGCAGCAAAGACTTAACTTTTTTGGATTTAATTTTTGACAATGTTGTTAGTGTAGGTTTATTTTATACAATTCTGTCTTTATTTGTAGTCAATTTGTCAGTAGCCAATGTTTTTGTAGTCAATGTTTTCAATACATTGCTATGTTTTGGTGCTAGATTTGTAAATACAGTAATTACTACATAACATTACTGTGTATTGAACTGCTTTTTCTGTCGATTTGTTGTAAAACATGATGTTTTGGTGCTTAATTTGTAATTTGACGTTTAATAGGCATTTCCTTAATTCCTCCTTATTATCCAACATTTTTGCTTATCCAACGTTCTGCCGACCCATTTATGTTGAATAAGTGAGACTCTGCTGTTGTTATCAATACCGCCTCACTAATAGTTTTATTTCCACTCATGTTGACTTCCCCTTTCAAACCATGCAGCATTGTGATCAGAGGAGTTTATTAAAAGGTATTGCAACATTTTCTTACCATTTTGTAAGTACCAGGACCCCAAATAGTGTTCTCCTGGAAGGCCATTAGGCTCAGTAGGAAAAAATGATTGGAAATCAAATCTGGAACCATCTGTCCACACAAAAGTCCCCTCCTATGGAAAGATTAGCATAGTTTATTTGTTTCCTTAGCAGAATTTGTTTGCATTTGCCTCCTTCTGAGGATGAAAGAGAGTGACTTGTCTAAGATCACCCGATGAGTTTCAGTGGTACAGCAGAACAATAAACCCTGGTGCCTTCAAATTCTAGTTCAACACACAGCTGATTCTCTATACACAGTTAGTGACCATAATTGGAAATATGACATTTCTAGCAAAACAAGCTTTCTAAGATACCTGAATTGTGGAAAGATCAACTGCCTGTAATGCTAGTCCTTTCATTAACCATTCACTGTTGTCAAAGGGTTACTTTTTGTACCTGAAGTTATAATTACGGTAAATGCACATTTAACTAGGGAGTCATCTACGCATATCACAAATGGTGAGACTTCTCACTCCAATCAAGAGTGGGGTGTTCCCTGAATCATCCTGAGACCTAGCAAGTGTCTGCACTGCACACACTCCAGCCAACTCACTAGTTGGATGATGTCTGCATGGCCTAACAGGTCCAGAACCAGTGAAGTGCCACTGGATCACCATCCTTACTTTTCCTCCAATGGTCTGGGCTTTGTGGCAACTACCAGTCACAAAAACAACAGTAGTCACTGCTTGGTGCCTGTGGCGAGAATAGCAGGAGCACCAGAATGACAAGAGCAAGAGCAGGGGAAAGACGGATCACCCCGTCCTGAGGAAGCTGGGAAAGGGGAGATTTCATGATGTTTTGCTTACTTACTAGATTGGACACCCAACAGTACTGGTTCATTATGAGTCCAAAATAATTCAGATGAAAACATGGACTAAATATTTCTTTCTCACTCATAGGTAAGGGGATACAATTTCATTTGCCTGTAGAGGTCTTGTGAATCTTGTAAGACAGAGTTGGAATCTGAACGCATTAACACTTTTTAGTTTTCAAAGTATAACCTGCACCTTTGGTCATTCTAAATTATTACTTTGCTATATGTGTACCTTGAAAGTGTCATGACCACCAATCCAGTAAGCCTCTCCATTAAGCCGGTCCAGTGGCTTGCCCATCAGGTGAAAAATGAAGTCATTTTCCTCTGTGCTGTGGATGGAGGCAAGGTGGGCATGTGTGCCATATCTCTGACAAGCCATCTGGGGAGAATTCACAGAGAAACTGACCATGTTTGTCTCCAAAAGCCCAGAGTCTGTGTTGCCCTCTGCCCATCGTATGCCACTCAGATTCTGCCAGTGGCAAAAGCATAAAGCCTGCTAGTTTGTATACACTTTCCCCTAATCATGGTTGCTAAATTTTTCAGCATTATACAATTAGATAGTTTAGCAGTGTTTTAAGCTTAAAATTAGCAATCAGCATTAGTTGTCTTGTTACTATAAAACTGGACACAACCGAAGGGCACTGTGGGCCACTTGTTCTTAAAGGAAAGATAACTGGTCTTTCAGATAGTCTGAACAGAAGCCATATAGAGCTTTATAGGTCATGACCAATAGTTTGCATTGAACCCAGAAACAAACCGGTAGCCAGTTAAGCTGTTTTTATAAGGGAGTTACATGTTTGTTTGTTGAACACGTGGTTGCTCCATTTCTGCTCCTTCCTTCCTTCCCCATGCCCCGACAACCCTTTGACACCATACTTGCCTCAGCTTCATTCCAGTTCTTTGGCTTCTTCTCAACTTTATAACAGGCATTCATATACTGAACCCAGCCTTTCCCACAAAAGCCGCGGGTACAAAGGCATGTTTCAGAAGATATACCTATTACAGAAAGAAATAGATTTAAGAGGTCAAGAAGAAACATGAGATTATTGGGTTGCTTTGAGTTTTCCGGGCTGTATGGGCCATGTTCCAAATTATGTTATGAGATTATGTTGCAATTCTGTGTGCAGTCATCCCTCCACATTTGTAGTTTTGACATTTGTGGATTTGCACGGATTTGATTTAAAAATGTGTTCTCTAGATTTCCCAATGCAATTTTATGGCCAACTTCCTCCAGCTATGCTGGAGGACTACAGACTTCTAGAGAAAACACCTCTCTAGGATTCTCTAGGTCCCCCCAATGCAATTCTGTGGTCAGCTTGTAAGCTGAAATCACAGGTTTTGTCTAACTGATAGGTCTGAAAAATATTCTTCTGAAATGTGCTGACACTGTGGTTTTGAAAGGAATTCAGAACAAGACTGGAAAACATGTTTAATCAGAATTCCAATATGCTTTAGGGAATCACTGGAAGAAGGGACTTCTCTACGAATTTCTAGGTCTTCCAACATGAGTTTATGTCAACTTTCATTCCGCAAGAACCACGGGTTTGGAGCCCAGTATGTCAAGCTTCCCACAAGACCAAATGAGACACAGATGGGTTGAAGGAAAAATCAATGGCTTGAGAGAATGTCAGCAGAGACAGCACTCCAAAGAACTGACATACACAATAGCAAACATACATTTTATTTATATCATTTTGACAGCTATTCAAGACTGCTATGCTGGTTCCTGATTGGTTAAAAGAGTGTCCCTCTAGGATTCTCTCTGTGGTTGATCCAGGGCTCCATTTGGCATTATTTTTAGTTGGTCACCACCAACTAAACTTTACTTAGTCATAATTGAACCTGTTTTGACTCACCGTGAATGAAGAAGATCAGAAGGAAGACACAAAGACATGCCAAGAAACTCATTTCTGGTTGAAGCAGCAAATAACAGTTAGCGAGGAAGCAGTCGTGGTAAGTGGGACTACCTTCTGGCTAAGGTGGCCCATGGAGACCAATGAAGATGGCAGCTGTATTTGAAGGGAAAAAGTTCTTTGATGTTGATGGAGATAAGTTAATAAAAGCCATGTGTTTCGGTCAGCTTTAGCTTCCTCATTTGATTTCTCTACACTAATCCCATCAAAGTCAACAATCCATATTCACTTCGGAATCTATAATCTTGTTTCATGTAACAGGTAGATATGCATATTTGGTTAATATTTGCAAAGCAAAAAATTCTGTTCCCATTAACCATCTGGACAACACAAAGAAGTGCTGGGAATTTCAGTTGAGCCACATCTGTAGTTCCTTTTGTGTAAATGAAGGAGATGGTCCCCATCAGTCTTCTCACTTTTCCTTATCTGATTTTTCACATAAGTACACATCCCATCAGAGTCAATATCCCATTCAAATATGTATATTTGCATTTTGGTTAATATTTGCAAAATAAAACTTTACCATCCAAATGGACAATGATGAGGAAAGCCATATGTTGCATTTAAACATAATCTAGAAGGCCATATCAACCAGACCCTTGCCAAGCGTTAAAATGTTTACATTAATTGGGAAAAAGGTTTGCAAATGAGTTAGTTGGAAAAAGCAATTCCAACCATACCAAATATGTTCTTAAGATCTTTGGGTAAGAATTCCCCTAGGTTTAGGTCAGTTGCTCAGGCATCTTTGGGACATTTCTAAGAGAAATATTCCGGCAATTTTAACATTCTGTTATTAGGTTGCTCTGATCTCCCTTATAATGACTTTCAATGCAATTTTATAGAATACAATGGAACTATTAATGTCAGAGTACTAAGATGCTTTTGCAATTAAACAATTTGTAATTTGGGTGTATTGTATTCACAAGGATGGATTTGCACTGAAATGAGTTACAATCAGACATGAGAATAAAGCTGCACTACTCACCATATATGAAGGGGGAGGGCAGTAGAATGATACCTGAATCACAAGTTGCCCACTTTTGCCTTGTATGATTTAACCAGGTTTATCTATAATTTGTAAAATTTGTCCAACTTTGTATGCCAGTTGGGAGACTTAGGAATGAATCCTGTGTCTGAAAGTCAGAGCTTTTCCATAGACTATATGCTATCTATTCTCTTCAACAGCAAGGAAAAGATATTCCTCACCTCATGTTTTCTTCCATGTTTGCTTCCTTCTGCTACTAAACAAAAATAGATGACCTACTTCCATTTCCAGCAGTGATACGAACAAAGAGATTTCTATCCATCACGAATCTGTCAATTTCTGTTTCTCATTATTCTCATCCCAAGTATGGTTTCTCCCATGTCTGCCACAGTTGGAAGTTTGAAAAAAAACAGCAAGGAAAGGAAGTAAACAATTCCGTATGAAAATGTGTGTGTTTTGTGTATATTTTCTCCAACACATGCTTTCCCTTAATCTAACACGTCATAAATAAAATAAAATAACATGTCTTTACATATATCTTTCTCTGGGCATTTTTCCCTAACAGCTACAATTTTTCACTGGAGAATGGCATTCTAAACCTCAGACAAGTATACATTTTGAAGGATAATAGTATTCCAGTTAAATATTGGCTCAAAACCACAAAATGGAGTAAATTCAGACTGAAATGTGAACCAAATGAATTTCTCTCCCACCTCTATCTACCATGTATAAATAGTAATAATAATAATAATAATAATAATAATAATAATAGGCTGGACAACATCAAGCATGAACATGTGAAAACTGTGGCCCGCAAAGAATACACTCAAAGGATCAGAAAAATTCTCAAAAGCAAGCTCAATGGAGGCAGCACCATCAAGGCCATAAACACCTGGGCCATACCTGTCATAAAATATACTGCTGACATTATAAATTGGACACAGGCGGAACTGGACAAGTTGGACAGAAAAAACAAGAAAACTCATGACCATTCATCATTCACTGCACCCTCGCAGTGATGTTGACCGGCTATATCTGCCTAGAAGATCAGTTGGCAGAGGACTCTTGCAAGTTAAACAAGCAGTCCAAGAAGAAGAACATGCCCTGGCAGAATATGTAAAGCAAAGTGAAGAACCTGCTCTGATTGAAGTCAAAAATCAGAAACCCCTAAAAGCACAGCAGACAAAAAACCAGTACAAGAAAACTGCACTACAAACTAGAGTTGACAGCTGGCACAACAAAATATTGCATGGAAAGTTCCTTAACAAAATTGAAGGAAAAGCTGATAAGGAGAAGACCTGGGTGTGGCTCACGAATGGGACCCTGAAGAAGGAGACAGAAGGCCTGATCCTTGCAGCCCAGGAGCAAGCCATCAGAACAAATGCAATTAAGGCCAAGATCGAAAAATCAGCTGATGACCCAAAATGCAGACTGTGCAAAGAAACCGATGAAACCATTGATCATATCCTCAGCTGCTGTAAGAAAATTGCACAGACAGACTACAAACAGAGGCACAACTATGTGGCCCAAATGATTCATTGGAACTTATGCCTCAAGTACCACCTCCCAGCAGTAAAGAACTGGTGGGATCACAAACCTGCAAAAGTATTGGAAAATGAACACGCAAAGATACTGTGGGACTTCTGAATCCAGACTGACAAAGTTCTGGAACACAACACACCAGACATCACAGTTGTGGAAAAGAAAAAGGTTTGGATCGTTGATGTTGCCACCCCAGGTGACAGATGCATTGACGAAAAACAACAGGAAAAACTCAGCAGCTATCAGGACCTCAAGACTGAACTTCAAAGACTCTGGCAGAAACCAGTGCAGGTGGTCCCGGTGGTGATTGGCACATTGGGTGCCGTGCCAAAAGATCTCAGCTGGCATTTGGAAATAATAGACATTGACAAAGTTACGATCTGCCAACTGCAAAAGGCCACCCTGCTGGGATCTGCGCGCATCATCTGAAAATACATCACACAGTCCTAGACACTTGAGAAATGTCTGACTTGTGATCTTGTGATACGAAATCCAGCATATCTATCTTGTTTGCTGTGTCATACAATAATAATAATTATTTATTTATAACCCGCCCTCTCTCCATGAAGGTACTCAAGGCAGTATGTTTAATAAATACAGTACCCCAAAATTGCTGGATTACAGCTCCTATCAGCCTGGACAATGGACAGGAATGATTGATATTGTATTCCAAGCCATCTAGAGTACACCACTGATGTTCAACTTACTTAAACAAATCCTCCACCTCTTTCTGAGGGCCCTTAAACACATGACCTAAAACGTGGAAGAAAGCAGGATAAAAGGGGGGGTGGCTAAATGATGTTTCACAGAAATGTGCACTGATTTGGATTAACAACTGAAAAACATGTGTTTAAAAGGTGCGCTTAAACTCCGATTTTGGCAGAAAATTGTGCATATTTGCATGATCATATATACCTGCAGTCAATGAAAACATGTGATTTCATTTGTATACTCTGGTGTGGACTGCTCCAGTGTGCATTGCAATCCAAGTATGATTGCCTTCCAAGTGTAGGATTTTGGCGGTGGGCCACTGCATGTTCTTCTGCAATAAAGACATTGATTTCCAGGTGGAAGGCGGTCCTGGTCAGGGTTGGCTTGACCTGACTTCCCCTTGACACATTTCTCCCTTTTGCCCTCCATTCATGTCTCTTCAAATTCCACATCACTGTTGGTAACAGCTGACCTCCAGTTAGAACGCTCGAGGACCAGGGCTTCCCAGTTCTCAGTGCCTGTGCCACAGTTTTTAAGGTTAGCTTTAAGCCAATCTTTAAATCTTTTTTTTACTGTCCACCAACATTCCATTTTCCATTCTTGAGCTGAGCATATAGTAACTGCTTTGGGAGGTGGTGATCAGGCATTCGGACAATGTGGTCAGTCTAACGAAGTTGATGGTGTAGGATCATCGCTTCAATGCTGGTGGTCTTTGCTTCTTCTAGAATGCAGACATTTGTCTGCCTGTCTTCCCAAGAGATTAGCAGGCTTTTTCATAGGCAATTCTAGTGGAGTTGTTTCACAAGTTGAGTGTGACATCTGTAGATAGTTCACATTTTGAAGGTGTATAACAGGGTTGGGAGGACAATAACTTTATAGACAAGCATCTTGGTATTCCTACCAATGTCCTGATCCTCAAACACTCCCTGCTTCGTTAAAAAAAAATACTGCACTCGCAGAGCTCAGATGGTGTTATATTTCAATGTATTTGGACCTTAGCTTTTGCACTGGCACAGGTCATTTTCTCAGCAGCACAATTGGTGTCTCTCTGCCATATTTGGAAGGCTTTCATTTTCTTATCAATTAACTGTTGGATCTCATTATCATTTTCATCAAACCAGTCTTGATGTTTGTCACTGAAAAGTACAAGAACCAGCAGAGCCACTATTTCCTATACTTTTAATGAAGTAGTTCCTGACAACAAAAATTGCCATTCCTGGCTGAAAATCTATGACTTCTACATTTACAGATACCCTCCTGAACTACTACTGTCTCGGTCAAAGGTTCTCTTCTATCTGCAGCCAGTCGGCTCATCACAAAATATCTGAAACCTCTAGGAACCTCTGATCTGCATGCCTGAAATACTTAGAAGCTCATTTGTTTTCTGCAAATCTGTGATAGAGTTTCAAACCAGATTAACCCCTTTCACAACAGAGTTTTGTTGTTTATAAATGGATTAATGGAAGTATAGACATGGTGACCTAAATCCTGTCGCGGAATTACTAATACTTAATCTGTAGTTACACATTCATAACTGCATGCTATTCACAATTGCTAAGGAGACCCTGGTTGAGAGGAAAATCCTCTCAACCCTCACTTAACAGGAAGTAGTCATTGGGGTCAATGGAAGTTATCCAAAACTTGACTGCAATTGCAAAGCTGCTTTTAGTAAAAAAAAAACCCCCAAAACATATCTATAATAAAAGCAAATATATGAATATATGATGGTATGTAGGCAATGGATTTTCAAGATGGCTTTCACTTCCAGAGAGCCCTGTGACTCCCGCCAACAACAGAGCTGGACAGACTTGGTGTACAAACATCCCCCCCCATGAAAAACAGAAAGAAAACTGCCGGGGTTGGGAATAAGTGACCCTGGACAATGGGAATTATAGTCCACCTACACTCAGAGAGCACTGTGAACCTCACCAATAATGGATCTGGACCAAAATTAGCACACAGACACACACACCCAACCAACAGAAAATACTGGTGAGCCTTAGGGGTGATTGATGGGAGTTGCAGTCCCCCCACACCAACAAAACCCTGTGACCCCCACAGACGATGGATCTGGACCAAATTTGGCACATACACCCATCATGACCAATTTTAAATACTGGGGGGGGGGGGATAGGGGCGATGAAAGAGGATGGTAGGAGTTGCAGTCCACCCACATTCTGTGTACCCCACCAACAATGGATCTGGAGAAAACATGGAACACAACTTTACATACTGGTGGGTTTTGGGGAAAATTGACCCTGGACAATGAGAGTTGTTCACCCGTTTCCAGGTAGCATTGTGAACCCCACCAATGAGGGATCTCGACCAAACTTGGCACACATGCCAAACATGACCACCTTTAAATACTTTCAGGGAACAGTGATAGGTGATAATGGGGGTTGTAGTTTACCCATATCTTTATGCATTTTCTAATGGGACTATTTATAAAATCCAAAAACAAACGATTATTTCTAGTAAATATCACTTCAGAATATCTAACCCAGGTGTCGCCGGGTACCTGAGCTAGTAAAGAAATAAACCTCCAGAACAGTGGAACTCTAGGAGGGTGGACCTGCAAAGCATTGTAATAGCCTGACTCTCGGAAAACTTGCAATATTGAGGGTCGTCATATTAGTAAATTGCCCCTATCTCTGATTGCAGGAATGCAATGGGACAAAGGCTTCATGCAGTAAAGTCCTTGGATTTCCCAAGTTCCTCTCCAAAACAATCACCTAATGGATGCAGCCACCTGCTAAGGGCATATTAACCATGCTTGCAAAGGCAATGCTTGTCATAATCTTGTCTTTACAGCTAAAAAGGGCCTAATAACATGTCTGCCAGAGGAAAAACACATTTCCTTGATTTTACTTCTCCCAGCCTCAAAAGTCTAGCACTTAGGAATCCTAATGTGCTTTCAGAGGCAGTTCAACCATAAGGCAATTTAAGCAGTTGCCTGTGGTGCCATCGTGTGGGGGCGCAGTTGAGGTGCCTCTTGAGGCGCTTCCAAGTGCCCTAAAGGCTAAAGCCAATTTTTTGTTTGCGCGCGCCGCAGCTTCCGGCGAGGCAGCCTCCCGCCGGGTGAAGCAGCTGGAGAGCGGAAGCCTGGGAGAGAAGCCTGGGAGAGAAATCCAGACCACCTCTGATGCTCAGGCAGGAAATACAATTTTTTTGTATGTTTAAATCCCTCTTAAACTCTTTTCTTAAAAAATTAAGTTTTTAATTATGCGTGTTAATGACATACAGATTGTAAGAAAAAACATCAAAAGAGAATCAGATACACATAATACAGATATGCCACTCTTCCCAAAACCCCACCCCTTCCCCCCCACCTGTGAACCACTATCCATGACTTCCAACAGCAGTGTGAAACTAGTGTCTCAAAAAAACCTACCCCTGTCTTGCATCAATAAATTTTCCTCGCGATAACTTAAAATACTATTTTTGTCTTCCTTTCTACATATCCAAATGCACGCCCCCATTTCCTAGCAAAGTCTTCATTGCTTCCTCCCCGATTGCCATTGGACAGCTTGGCCATTTGGAAATGCTCCTCCACTGCTCTCTCTGGAGCTCAGTGTTTCCCATTCTTCTCTGTTGGCAACCAATCCGGAAGATTTTGATACATTTTGTTTGCTGTTATTTTGTCATAATGTTATGGTATGTTGTTTTTCATTTGTTTTCCTATTACGGTTACAGTTTTAAAAAGAGATAACAATGGATGTAACCAATCACAAATGGGGGAGGTGTCCAGGATATAGGAACACATAATACTGCCATTATTGCAAATGAAACAATATTTGTGTTCGACCATGAGACTGGAAATCAGAGTTCAAATCTCCGCTTGGTCATGGAAACTGGGTGACCTTAGACAAGTCACATTCTCTAGGCCTTAGAGGAAGGCAAAGGCAAGCCACCTCTTCATAAACCCCATGATGGTTTTGTCTTACAGGTATCCTAAATCGGAAACAACTTAGGGACCTGCCCTACATCCCATTTCAATGTTTGGTGCTAAATTTGCAAATATAGTAATTCCTACATAACATTACCATGTATGGAACTGCTTTTTCTGTTGATTTGTTGTAAAACATGATGTTTTGGTGCTTAATTTATAAAATCATAATGTAATTTGTTGTTTAATAGACTTTTCTTTAATCCCTCCTTATTATCCAACATTTTCGCTTATCCAACGCTTTTATTTTTCAGTGATTGGTTTGGGGAGGGCGTCAAAATTCTGTTCGCCTACACTTGAAAATTACCTGGGGTCGGCCCTGTGTGCTTTTAACATAGATGCAAGCAGGATAGCATGTGGCATCTGCTATTAGAATCCTACTGCTAAATCCTGCTAAGGAAAACTTAAAATGACATATGCCTCTCTCTCACACATAACTGCCTTTGTTCTCATTTTAGCACACCCAGAATGTAAACATAAAACCTCTCTGTTTCATAATACCTACAAAAGAATTTATTGGTTTTGGATTGTCCAGATAAGCCCAGACTGAAGAGGAAATGTCCCAGTATTTATGAGCGGTGCATGTGTAACAAAATTGGTTTGTTTGTGCTCTATTAAGGCATCAAAGCTCTCTTTCTGTTTTATTGAATGCCACTTTCATCAACAAAAATATGCATTACAGATGGGAATAGATTGGCAAATCTTTGGTCCTAGATTAGTAGTTCTCAACCTTCCTAATGCCGCGACCCCTCATGTTGTGGTGACCCCCCAACCATAATTCTTTTCATTGCTACTTCATAATTGTAATTTTGTTGCTGTTATGAATTGTAATGTAAATATCTGATATGCAGGATGTATTTTCATTCACTGGACCAAATTTGGCACAAATTCCCAATTTGCCCAAATTTGAATACTGGTGGGGTTGAGGGAAAATGATTTTGTCATTTGGGAATTGTAGTTGCTGAGATGTGTAATTCACCTACAATCGAAGAGCATTCTGAGCTCCACCAGCAATGGAACTGAACCAAATTTATTTATTTATTTATTCACAGTACAGTAGAGTCTCACTTATCCAAGCTAAACGGGCCGGCAGAAGCTTGGATAAGCAAATATCTTGGATAATAAGGAGGGATTCAGGAAAAGCCTATTAAACATCAAATTAGGTTATGATATTGACAAATTAAGCACCAAAACATCATGTTATACAACAAATTTGTCAGAAAAAGTAGTTCAATACACAGTAATGTTATGTTGTAATTACTGTATTTACGAATTTAGCACCAAAATATCACGATATAGTGAAAACATTGACTACAAAAATGGCTTGGATAATCCAGGGGCTTGGATAAGAGAGGCTTGGATAAGTGAGACTCTATTGTATTTATATTCTGCCCTTCTCACCCCGAAGGGAACTCAGGGCAGATCACAATGTACATATATATGGCAAACATTCAATGCTATTAGAAAACAACACACAGACAGACACAGAGGCTATTTAACTTCCCAGCTTCTGGCTTTGTGAGGGTATGCTCGATTCCGGCCACAGGAGGAGCTGCTGCTTCATCATCCACTGTGACAATGAGTCCTTTTTGGATGGAGTACTTCCTCATCTGGTGTTGTAAATCAGTTAATTTAGCAGTCCCTAAATTTTCCTACTTGTCAGATGCAACTGTCTTTCGGGTTGCTTAGGTCAACAACGAGCAGGGCTATTTTTTATTTTAATTGTTGGGTGCTCACTCCGACATGGGCTGGCCTCGAACACATGACCTCTTGGACATAGTGATTTATTGCAGTTGGCTACTAACCAACCTGCACCACAGCCCATCCCTAATTTGGCACACAGAACTCCCATGACCAACAGAAAATACTGGAAGGGTTTGGCAGGCAGAGAGATCTTCAGCCTTCTCTGCCAAAAGGGTTCCTATGACCATCAGAAACATGTGTTTTCAGATGGTCTTTGGCAACCCCTCTCACGAACCCCCCCCCCCCCCCGGGATCCCGACCCCCAGTTTGAGAAACGCTGTCCTAGATTGTGCTGAACTGGCTATACTGGGTAGGCCTGTTGGAAATTGCAGTGTAATAGAATCAGAAAGATCCTTCATTTCCCATCCTTGGAATAGACTCCCCCACCAAAAGTGGGATGTGATCTGCAAAAAGACCTATGACAAAGGTTTCCTTGAAACTGGAGATTTTTCCATTTCTTGCTTAGATTTCTGGCTTAACATCTCAATAGTGTTATATGTGTGCATGTACAATGTACAATTTATGCAGTTTTACACCGTATTAACTGTTGTGTCTCAATGTTATGGAATTCTAGGAGTCGTAGTCTGGTTAGGCGCCTGCACTATTTGGCATAGAAAGCTATAAACTTTGTAAAACAACTTCCACAGTTCCATAGCATTGAGGTTGCATCCACACCCAAGAATTAATGCAGTTTGACACCAATTTAACTGCCATGGCTCAATGCCATGCAGACATGGAAGTTGTAGTTTTGCAAGGTCTTTAGCCTTCTCTGCCAAAGTACAGCTCCAAAGATTCCATAGCATTGAGTCATGGCAGTTTAATTGATGTCAAACTGCATTAATTGTGTGTATAGAGTTGAAGAACACAAGGCATGGGCATGAGCCATAAAGAAGTCTCCTGAAAGATGTTGCTGAGCCCTTCTTATGTGGAGAAAAAAGGAAAGGAGAAAGAAAGAAAGGCACCTCTAGACTTTTTAGTTTCAAAGAAATGGAGGGGAAACGCACAAATTTTGATCCCGTTGCTCAGTAAAATGTCAATTCGCTCCTAGCTTAGACTGTTCTGATTACTAATTTTGAATGTTTATTAATTTTAGACATAAATAAGTTGTTTTTGAATTTAAAAGCACTGAGATATGTGCCAGACCCTGTGGCATCAGATAACACAAGGTTTATTAACATCTGATTTTCTTTAAACTATTTAATGCACTAAAATACAAGACTGTGCATGCCTATTTAGCCTAAAGCTGCGATCCGATACCTGGGAACTGGCATCATCGAAATCTATTGGACTTACGTCAGAGTATATCTGTGCCACATTGTAAATCACATCAAACATGTTGGGAAAGGTCTATTCAGATATTTTTTCCTATTGACTTAAGAACCTATATGTTTGTTTTCACAGAATCTCACCCATCCTAGAGTTCTGGCTGTAGATCTGAATAGGCATGAACTAGCATGCAATGGTTGCTGTTCCCATGCTGGTCTACTGTTTGGATTGGATGACTGCAGCGCTTGGACAAAACCATAAAAATATATTCTATACTCTAGAATGTGATATTACATTATATTTTGTAAAGTACTCTGGGAATGATCATAGAGTTGGAAGAGACCTCATGGGCCATCCAGTACAACCTCCTGCCAAGAAGCAGGAAATCGCATTCAAAGCACCCCCAACAGATGGCCATCCAGCCTCTGCTTAATGTGTTTTTAAATGCTGCAAGTGCAGGAATGGGCGAATTGAGGTGCCCCATATGTTTACTGCAGCACCCATCAGCCCCAGCCAGCATAGCCAATGGTGACGAATGCTGAGAGTTGCAGTCCAACATCTGGAGGCCACACTTTGCTCGCCCCTCGGCTGATGTTAAAGTGAGTGGCCCACATACTAGGACTGTCAAACGTGTTCCAAATTTAGCACACGCTATGACTCAGAATACTTGGTGCATGTTAATGATGAGAAAATCCTCAGGGCTTAATTCCCACTAATTAACGAAGTTGCTTTCCAACACTTTAAAGGGGGAATTAGCACATTAGCCCGTTTGGCAGTGAATGCAGGGATTATTAAAAGTAATAAAAAACCCAGGAGTAACACAACACAGAGAAAGGATAACAATTAAAGCGTGCATAGACAAGAAAGCGTGTGGGAACTCTTGTCTGCCTTGTTGGCAAACACACTACAGCCAGACCGGAATTGAATGAATTGTGAAGCAGGGAGCAGCTCAGTGTTGGAAACGTAAACCATAATGCCACAACAGATTCAATGTTATGATTTCCAGGGATGGCTCAAGACATTTTGATACCAGGGGCAAAGAACAAGATAGCTTCTCCCTGCCATTTCCTCATTCCATGTACAGAAGCTGGTTAATTTACCACTGTCAACCCTGGGTGCATCTACACTGTAGAATTAATGAAGTTTGACCCCACTAAACTGCCATGGCCAATGCTATGGCATTCTGAGAGTAGTTTTCATCTTCCTCAGCCAAAGAGTGCTGGTGCCTCACCAAACTACAAATCCCATTATTCCCTAGCATTGAGTCAAGGCAGTTAAGATGCTGTCAGACTGCATTCATTCTACAATGTAGATGCACCCACTGACAATGGGATCGGCTTTTCCACCATACCTGAGGGCAGCAGAATATGAGTGTGTACATGTCTTGGTCAGTTGCAGGGTGCTCACAAACACTTGTCACCCAAAATAGTAGGGAAAACGGAATTCCAGAAAAACAGCTGGGAGCATGCCAACTCTGATCCCTAGCATCTACCAGTTGAAGAGTTTGGTTTACTTTATCTAATGGTAGGACAGGCTCTGATGCATTGTGAGCATTGAAAGACATTAACAGCAGAAAGAAATGTCTCTTCTGTGTGTTCCTACATCATACCCAGTCTTTGCACACTTCAGATACTGACTTTCTAGAGGAGGTGGCCTGTACAGGTAAAGGTAAAGGTTTTCCCCTGACATTAAGTCTGGTCGAGTTGAACTCTGGGGGTTGGTGCTCATCTCCATTTCTAAGCCGATGAGCCGGTGTTGTCTGTAGACACCTCCAAGGTCATGTCGCCGGCATGATTGCATGGAGCGCTGTTACCTTCCCGCCAGAGCGGTACCTATTGATCTACTCACATTTGCATGTTTTCAAACTGCTAGGTTGGCAGAATCTGGGGCTAAGAGCAGAAGCTCACCCTGCTCTCCGGATTCGAACTGCCGACCTTTCGGTCAGCAAATTCAGCAGCTCAGCAGTTTAATCTGCTGTGCCACTGGGGGCTCCTATGGCCGGGGGCGGCTGAACCAGTAAGCAAAGTACGCAAATGCGGAAGGCGCCAATCCCCTGGTGGTGTTATTGAGGCACCTGGTACAGTGCCCAGAAAGAGCGAGAGAGAGGCGGGAAAACAAAAGTTCTAGGAAACAGCAGCGTGCCCCACATTTCCCAACGCCGGGCCTTGGCCGGAAGGAGGAAACTCCTCCCTCCCCGCACTTTGGGGAAATCTCCATGGCTCTTTTCTTCCACTCTCACTGCATTTGGGTGGGTGGGTGGGGGTCGGGGCAAAATACAGTTTGCTTACACTTGAAAATTGTTTAGGGCCAGCCCTGCATGGCCTAAATATATGTGTGTGAAAAAAAATGAAGAGGTGAGTCACTCCCAACCATGAGCTAAAACCACTTTTCATGCTTTCTAATACGTGAGGGTATTTTCCATATAAGAACATTAGGACTGTCTCTTTCCCAAAAAATGAAGCAAGAAAGACTCAGCATATTTAGTTGGACATAATCCAAGGCAACTATGTATAGGATTGCAATTTTAAAGCATTTATAAAAGAGGCCTAGAATAGTGATTCTGGGTGGAGGAGGCTCCAGATAATTAGGCTTCAAGTCTCAGAATTCCTCACTTTTGTTAATGTGGTTTTGGGGAGATCTGGAGATCCCTTTAGGAACCACTGCTCAAGAACGTACCTGCCAGTAATAATAATAATAAAAAAACCCCCCACACACATGGGAAACAAAGATACACGAGGTACCTTCTTTTCAGGATCTTTCCTGTTGATGGTGGGTGGTGTAAAAGATGAGAAGCCGGATAATTTTATTAATACCCTAACTTTCCCCTCAAATTCCCCTTTCTTTAAAACACCTCATTTCTAAAGTCTGCTGCAATAAAAATGTTTTGCTTGCCAACAGAAGCACAGTCAGGAGGGGACTATTCTATGGGAAGGGAACACTTTGTTGTATCTTTTTTGGAGATGTGTTCCTGATAAAGTGAAAACATATTTCTAGTTGATATGCATATGGGAAAATGTTTGAAAATGTTTTTTAAATTTCTTAAATTCAGTGCCTGGCATTGGTTTACCTTAATGCTTTTTCCAGAATTTCATCATTCTGTACTGTGTAATTATGAAATTCTGGCAACAAGAGTAAGGTAAGTCAATGCTAGGTGCTGAGCTTTTAGAAGACATAGAAATACTTTTTTCAAACATTCCCCTGAATCTGTGATACCTATCGTATGTAGCCTCATTTTGTATGTTTTTATTCAATTGCTCTCAACAATAGAGACCCCAGTCACATTACAGACTTCTAGCTCTTTAATTCCACTTTCATTTCCATGGTTCCAATCTATGGAATCGTGGAATTTGCAGTTTTGGAAAGGGCATTTGGAATTTTCAGACAGAGTGCTCCTCTGGTGCTTTTGACCAAAGGACTCTGCAAAATGGAACAACAGCACTTAAAGTGGAAGCATGATGCTGTAATTCTGTAGTGTAAATGGGCCCTGGTTCTTAGTTAAACCTGAGTAGACCAAATTCCTACTCAGTGTCTGATATCTTTTTGGATTTAGGTGTGAGAAAAGAACACTGTCATGGCAATGGGGTTTCTGCACCCTAAAAACCTGCAAGCATTTCAGTAACAGAATTTGAAGTGCCTAGTGCTTAAAGGTGAGATGTTTAAAAAAACCAACTTCCAGTACAGAGAGGCACATTTAAAAACAAGACAATGGGAAAGGTCTACAGCTATGGTGCATAGATAAATTAACATGCTTTGTTTCTGTAATCACAATAAGTTGGAAATAGAACTCATCAATGTCAATGGAATTTACATCCACACTGAGCTGATTCAAGAAACTGAAGCGGAGCAAGTGGAACCCCATAGCTCTTCAGGTCATGGTGTACGTTATTCAAAGCTAGGCAAATTATTGTTGACAGATAAGACTGAAAATTCAGCTGATTTTGTACTTCTCCCTATCTCTGGCAGTAAATATTTATATATAGTAACAGCAAAACTAACAAATTGCTGCTCTTTTGTGATGCCTAAAATCTGAAACATGAGTTCACTCCCCCTAATGATAGGCAGGATTGATGACTTGAAGGTAGGGTTGCTGACTTGAAGGTTGCTGGTTCGAATTTAATCCAGGGAGAGCGCGGATGAGCTCCCTCTATCCGCTCCAGCTCCATGTGGGGACATGAGAGAAGCCTCCCACAAGGATGGTAAAAACATCAAAAACTTCAGGGAGTCGCCTGGGCAATATTCTTGTAGACAGCCAATTCTCTCACACCAGAAGCAACTTGCAGTTTCTCAAGTCATTCCAGACACGAAAAAAAACCCACACCATTACATTACAGTGTTCCCTCACTTATCGCGGGGGTTATGTTCCAGGACCTCCTGCGAAAAGTGAACATCCATGATGTAGGGAATGCTATATTTGGATGCTATATAGGGACACTCCCGCTGCCGCCGCTGCCTTGTGAGGCGAAAACAAAGCTGCTTCAGCCTCCTTTTCTCTCCCTTCGGTTTCTCCTCCCTCCCTCCCTCCCGCCCTCCTTCCTTCCTTAGGCTTTTCCTTAGGAAGGATGTAGAAAGAGGGATTTATAATATTATTTTATGATTTATAATATTATTTTAGTGTTTATTTAAAAACCACGAAACAGCGAGCCCGCAAAAAGCGAACCATGAAGTAGTGAGGGAACACTGTATATCATCATAGCAGTGGTTTAATTGTCCTTTTGTCCCTTATTGAACAAAGTTGTTGTTCTCCCAGTGTTGTCATGCTGGCAGGTTTTGGGAATGCTTTTTTTCCATTCTGGAAATAATCTACAAATGATCCCTTTTCCTGCTGTGATTCAATAGCTAGTTTATATGCTGGAGTCATATTCCACTTCATTGCAAAAATGATGGATTAGTGCCCTGCAGGTGCGGCCTCTCCTTAGGGAATCCCAAGGAAATCTCCAGCAGGGAAGCCTCAGGCTACTTCCAGTGTTTCCAAGAAGATACCTGTGTCTTCAGTGTTATACACTCTTTTTCAGATTTTTTCTATGTTTTGAAATATATATAAATTGTTTGCTGCTATAGTGCAAGAATGATTAATTCTTGACCTGTTAACCAGTGAAAGCCACTATTCAGGTGATTTTACTGGATGTGTTTTCTAAAAATCTCTCTACTGCTTTCCCTCAGTATCTCACACCACAGCGTTCCCACAATAATGATGTAATAGATTATGTTATGCTGTAATGGTATTATTATGATTTAATAAGTTTCGTGGAGTGATCTTTAAACAAGACAATCTGAAACATGGGTTAGGGACACAGGACCAGCACACAAGTGAAAAAAAATGCATTAATAGCACTATTTTTTCCCCTAGCAATCTCTAGGTCCTTTACCATTACAACTTCAAGTTAACGTTAACTATAGAGTTGCAGTGGAGGACCTAGAGATTCCTGGAGAGAACATTTTAATCATATCTGTGAATAATCAAATCAAACTCATAAGTGTGAGGGCAGATTGCAGTGTGAAAAGCATTTTTCTTTTCCACAGGAGAAAAATATCAAAAATGGTGGGAGATAGTTTGATCTATTTCTCTTCCTGTGTCACTTCTCATGATGAAAGATTTGGGCAGTAATGGCTGTGCTGTGATTACGTTGTGTCATAATTGTGTTATTGCAGCTTTTTTTCAATAATTGAAGCAAACTAATCATGATGCACAAAGCAAGGCAAATGGTATGATGATAATTGCATTAGCTGTCATAATAAGTACATCTGAAGTGGGGGTTTTTGAATACATAATAGCATAGTGTGATAAGGACCTCAGCTTAAAGTGGAAGACAATGACAAGCCCCTCTGAACATATCTTGCTGGGGGGAAACTCATATAGATTCATCTACAGTAGTGGTTACACAATAATGGCACCAACTAGATAAGAGATCACCTGGCTCAGTAAGCTACTTTGAGCATTATAGAAGAAGAAAAGGGATAAATGTAATAAAGAAACCAATTGTGGGTCGAGAGGGCAGCCTTCTCTCAGCCTGTGTCTGTAATCCTAGGCACATGCAATTAAGACTAAGCCCCAGTGAATTTAGATGGAAATAAGTTCTGAATAAACATACACAAAATTAGATTGCATTACAAAACCACAATGGTAGGCAGGAACCCTCTTGGTTAAGTTTTATAAAATATGATTATTCGTTTAACAGTGGTTCTTAACCTATGGGTCTCCAGATGTTTTGGCCTTCAACTCCCAGAAATTCTAACAGCTGGTAAACTAGCTGAGCTTTCTGGGAGTTGTAGGCCAAAACACCTGGAGACCCATAGACTGAGAACCACTGGTTTAGAAGATGCTAGCTAGTCAAAGTCAAGAAATGGAGTTAGAAATATTAAAAACCAAAGGAAGAAAGATGAAAAAATGTGACTATATAGAAAATCTATTTCCAACATTTATATCCCGCCCTTCTCACCCGAAGGGACTCAGGGCGGCGTACAAAATTGGCAACAATTCGATGCCTATACGTAATTAAAACAGCAATAAAAATCCAATAAAACAATTAAAACAATATAAAAAATATAAAAACATATGATTAAAATCCATTCCTCCAAAATCCTCGTGCTGTAGCCATAAATCAGTCCGGGTCGTCATTATCATTTAATCTTCAAAAGCCTGGGCACATAGCCATGTTTTCAGGGCTTTTCTAAAACTCAAAAGGGTTGGGGCTTGCTGTATTTCTCTGGGGAGGGTGTTCCACAGCCGGGGAGCCACCACCGAGAAGGCCCTGTCCCTCGTCCCCACCAGCCGTGCCTGTGAGGCAGGCGGGACCGAGAGCAGGGCCTCTCCAGATGACCTTAGGGATCTTCCTGGCTCATAGGAGGAGATACGTTCAGACAAGTAGAAAACATGTGCTATGTGGTGCTTACCCCTTATTTTGAAGGTCTAAACCAGTGTTGAAGAACTTGTAGTTGTATTGCCATTCTAGCAGTCCCTGCCAGCTGCTGTAAAGATACTACCTGGTTTCTGTTGTGAAAATTATGTGTTTTAACTAGTCCAAAGTTACCATGATGACAATTTATATTCCACACTAGAGTTGTACTACTTGTGAAATGTATCATATTACCTGATATGTCCTCTTCTGCTGTGTTATTTAATGAGCTCTGTGTGTGTGTGTGTGTTCGTATTTCTAAATGCCTTTTGAGCATTGTATCATGTGAACCTTAGGACAAGCAGAAAATCTGGCCATGTAGTTCCTGGTATCTTGTCAGTATCAGGTCCAGAATTAAAATAAAAACGGTGACAGATGATTGGCCCTCCTGGTATACAACGTGCTGGCAATCAAGGTTGGCAAGTTTTTAAAAAGCATTTCTATTACTCCTTATAAGCTAAAGGTAAAGGTTTTCCCTGACATGAAGTCTAGTTGTGTCTGACTCTGGGAGTTGGTGCATATCTCCATTTCTAAGCCGAAGAACCGGCATTGTCTGTAGACACCTCCAAGGTCATTTGACTGGAATGATTACATGGAGCGTCGTTACCTTCCCGCTGGAACAGTACTTATTGATCTACTCACATTTGCATTTTTTCGAACTGGTAGGTTGGCAGAAGCTGGGGCTAACAGTAGGAGCTCCCCCCGCTCTCCCGATTCAAACTACTGACCTTTTGGTCAGCAAGTTCAGCAGCTAAGTGGTTTAACCTGCTGTGCCACCGGGGTTACTTCTTATAGTACTATAGAAAACAATTAAATGCCATTTCTTGTAACATCATCTAAAAATAACTCTTGTATTGCCTATTGAACCTCTGGTTATTTTTAAATTACTATGGATTACTAGACTAGTGGTGAGTAAAAACTTAAGTATGGCTACGGGATTTCATAAAACCTGACAAAAGGCCTCGAACACTGGCTTGAGAATGTAACTTTTCAAAGGGATTAGAATTGTTGGTTGGGTTGCAGTGTGTAAGGAAATTATGACAGCTGACATGACATGAAATCATTTTAGAGAATTGTGACCATGAGCAATGGGGCACTGCATAAGATGTCCCGTTGGCAGTGGGACTCCCAATGCGTCATGGGGCACCACACAAAATGTCTTGTTGTGAATTAGAGCTCCCACCACACAGCGGGGCACCATGAGAGGCTGGTGCAGGCACTCCTTTCCTTCCACTGCCTTTAAGTCTGGGTTACCAATGTCCAGTTGGGTGGCATATCTTCCACATATGCTCCTTGTTTCATCATTAAGCAAGGGCAATATGTCACACAAAGTGCCATCCAGTTGGGCAACAGAACAACTGCACAACAGCTGTGCTGCTTGCTCAACTCGGGCAATGGTCCCAAAAGCACAGCTGCATCAACACTCCCTTCCTGGGGATGCAACCATTGTGCAATGCTGCAGTTCTAAACTTCATGACTGTATATTGATTTTACAGCAAGGTGAACTCCCTACAGGATGACAGACTTCATTTCTATATCAAATAACTTCATTCCCAACTATTGTTCATTTTTCTCATGAGACTGTTCCATTCTCATATTCTCCTCTCCAACAAATCCTGCAGTAACTCATTACAGGTAGCTATGTTGGTTGTGAAGAAGTATTTCAAAACTCTGGTCTGGATTAAGCTTTATCCATCCAATGTGATCTCTACTCTCATGGAAGGGCATATAGGATCAAAATAAGGTCCACTGTACATCATTACAGGAGCAATGGCACCACATGACTTTCCTACAATGTATTTTCACCTCAGCACTGCCATTCCAAGTGAGATCACAATAAATTAAAAGCATATATGTGTGTTGACTAAATGGGCACTTTTTCACTTACACAGTTAATAATAATAACAATAACAACAATAGTAATAATAATAATAATAAGAAGAATAATTTTATGTCTTACCCACCTCTCCTCGTGACTCGAGGCGGGTTACAGAATAATTACGTAAAACACATAAACATTGTAAAAATATCACAAATACAGTAGAGTCTCACTTATCCAACGTAAATGGGCCGGCAGAACGTTGGATAAGCGAATATGTTGGATAATAAGGAGAGATTAAGGAAAAGCCTATTAAACATTAAGTTAGGTTATGATTTTACAAATTAAGCACCGAAACATCATGTTATACAACAAATTTGACAGAAAAAGTCGTTCAATATACAGTAATGCTATGTAGTAATTACTGTATTTACGAATTTAGCACCAAAATATCACATGTATTGAAAACACTGACTACAAAAATGCGTTGGATAATCCAGAACGTTGGATAAGCGAGTGTTGGATAAGTGAGACTCTACTGTACACATATTAAAATGTACCCATGGAAGATACGCTACCGCACCACAAAATTCATTATAGGCTATTTCCACAAAAGTTAGAATCTATATATTCACATCTAGATATTATAAATGGGTACACTTTTCCAGACCAATGCACCTCCCTTCCCACAGCAATACAGTAAAATTGATGAGGCAGTTCAAAATTGAGTAGATATTATAAACAACATTCTGAGTATGAGTTTGTAAACCAGACTGCATTGTCCATCTTGCTATGGAATAATTTGTAGATAAGCCTCACGCAAGTTTTACATAGGCCAAGAAAGCGCAGGTATTGTTATTGGTAAATAGGTTATATTTAGACAGTATGTGCTCCATGCAGTTAAATCATTACATGAGCAGAATGAATAGACTCACCAATAATTACTGGCTTTTGTCATAATGACAAGTGACACCAGATGGTGCAATTGTACCAAATCGTTGCAAGCTTGCCATCGTGCTGTCTTTGACAATACTATTGTGGCAGAACAATTTGATTTTAGGACTAGGATGATCAGGGTCTCAATCCAGTTGGTAGTACCAACTAGTATGTGTGTGTGTGTGTGTGTGTGTATGTGTTTCCACATCCCTTTCAGTTGCCTTATGTTGACCTTATGATTTTCATAAGGTTTTCTTAGATGGGAAATACTCAGAGGTGGTTTTGCCAGTTTCTTCTTCTGACATGTAGCCTGGTGTTTATGGGTGGCCTCCTATCCAAGTACTAACCAGGGCTGACTCTGTTTAGTTTCCAAAATCAGTCATGATTCAATGCACTATCAAGTTACATATTGGGCAGAAGCAAAATAATATTCATTTTACATAAATGCAAAATCCTAGATTCGCTTGTCAAATTTGTTTGTGCAGTACTGTCCTTGTAAAATATTCCAAACATAGTACAGTAGAGTCTCACTTATCCAAGCTAAACGGGCTGGCAGAACCTTGGATAAGTTAATATCTTGGATAATAAGGAGGGATTAAGGAAAAGCCTATTAAGGAAAAGCCTATTATTACGTTATGATTTTACAAATTAAACTACAAAAACATCATGTTTTACAACAAATTGACAGAAAAAGTAGTCCAAAACACAGTAACGTTTTGTAGTAATTACGGTATTTATGAATTTAGCACCAAAACATCGCAATATATTGAAAACATTGACTACAAAAACATTGGCTACTAACAAATTGACTACAAATAAAGATAGAATTGCATAAAATGAACTTACAGTAGCAACATTGTTGGAAATTAAATCCATAAAAAGTTCAATCCTTACTGTCTAGAGAAATAGCTGTGGATCGGGACGGGAAGCAAACTGCTTTGGATAATCCAGAACGTTGGATAAGCAAATGTTGGATAAGTGAGACTCTACTGTATACATTCCATCTGTCCAGTGCCACAGTAACAGATCTTCTATATTCTGTTCTAAGTATGGCCCTTTCAAAGCTCATGTATTTACATCTTTGAAAGAGATATGTCAATAATTCTGTGTGATAGAGGATAACACGAAGACACAGGATGGGTTTACTCCAGGGTGTCGTCTGCAGTCAGCAGCAGCTGACTGTGATATAACATACCCATCAAATAGGCTTTTTTCCTTTGCAGTGCTTAGGAGTAGGAAATTGTTTGCAGACAAAGGGTGACAGTGGAATCATCCTCTTATTTTTAAAAGGTCCCAAATTGCTCAGAAAACATAAAAATGTGGCAAAAAGACATCCATGCTCTCTACAGGGCCTTGAGGAGCATTACGGGAAATATTTTTGTTGACTCCCCCCTATCCTTTGACAGAGGTAGAGGAGCTTTCCTGACAAGTTTCATTAGTACTCAGATCACACATGACCTGGCTACAGTCTTCCCCATCCTGTTGAGAAGCACTACACTTCGTCTTAAGTGAGAGTCATTAAATATAAATGTGCTTGTAGAAATTAGTATCATACTTTGTTCTCTTTCTTTGGTAATGCATTTTTTGTATGATATACCCACCCTAATCTTTGATCTAATCTAGTGGGACAGATGTTAATTTAGTAGAATATTTTTAAATGCATTTAGGGAGGAGAGAAAGAAAGAGAGATAATTCTGTTCTAATGTAAGCAAAACAGAAGGGAAGTGTGCCTAATCAGTATGTATGAGAAAAATGATACTATAGTATATAAAAATAATAATAATAATAATAATAATAATAATAATAATAATAATAATAATTTTGATTGAAGTCAAAAATCAGAAACTCCTCAAAGCACAGCAGACAAAAAACCAGTACAAGAAAACTGCACTACAAACTAGAGCTGACAGCTGGCACAAAAAACATTGCATGGAAAGTTCCTTGACAAAATTGAAGGAAAAGCTGATAAGGAGAAGACCTGGCTATGGCTCACGAATGGGACCCTGAAGAAGGAGACAGAAGGCCTGATCCTTACAGCCCAGGAGCAAACCATCAGAACAAATGCAATTAAGGCCTAGATCGAAAAATCAGCTGATGACCCAAAATGCAGACTGTGCAAGGAAGCTGACGAAACCATCGATCATATCCTCAGCTGCTGTAAGAAAATTGCACAGACAGACTACAAACAGAGGCACAACTATGTGGCCCAAATGATTCATTGGAACTTATGCCTCAAGTACCACCTGCCAGCAGCAAAGAACTGGTGGGATCACAAACCAGCAAAAGTATTGGAAAATGAGCACGCAAAGATACTGTGGGACTTCTGAATCCAGACTGACAAAGTTCTGGAACACAACACACCAGACATCACAGTTGTGGAAAAGAACAAGGTTTGGATCATTGATGTTGCCATCCCAGGTGACAGTCGCATTGATGAAAAACAACAGGGAAAACTCAACCGCTATCAGGACCTCAAGATTGAACTTCAAAGACTCTGGCAGAAACCAGTGCAGGTGGTCCCGGTGGTGATGGGCACACTGGATGCCGTGCCAAAAGATCTCAGCCGTCATTTGGAAACAACAGACATTGACAAAATTACGATCTGCCAACTGCAAAAGGCCACCCTACTGGGATGTGCACGCATCATCTGAAAATACATCACACAGTCCTAGACACTTGGGAAGTGTTCGACTTGTGATTTTGTGATATGAAATCCAGCATATCTATCTTGTTTGCTGTGTCATAATAAAATAATAATAATAATAATAATAATAATAATAATAATAATAATAATAATAATAATAATAGGCTCTATTTGTATCCCACCACCATTTCCCCAAAGGGACTTGGGGCCGCTTACAGAACACTCAATAGTGCAATAGTGTAGAAATACAACAAAATACAGAAAAATATAAATGATATATAGGATTCAGGACTACCTGCAGTTTCAGGCTTCCACTAGGTTCTTGGTGTACAGTATATCCCTTATGGATAAGGGAGACTATTGTACATGCCTGCATACATCTTTTTTATTGTTGTTGCTGCAGAGTTTGCATTCCCTTCCACTCTCTGCAGCAAGCTTCCTCAGGATATATCAGATAGATGCTGCAGCCCTCTCCTATCCCAATAGCCTTTCAGTGCCATAGGAGAAGCGTTTCCATGACTAGGTGCAAAATCATGACATCACCTGCCAAGACCTAGAGGACCTAGTGGATGTCATCATTCTTTGTTCAGCTATAAGGGCATGGCCAGATGTTTTGCTAATGCAGCGGTTCTCAACCTTCGTAATGCTGCGACCCCTTAATACAGTTTCTCATATTGTGGTGACCCCCAGCCATAAAATTATTTTCGTTGCTACTTCAAAACTGTAATTTGGCTACTATTATGAATTATAATGTCAGTATCTGATATCCAGGATGTATTTTCATTCACTGGACCAAATTTGACACAAATACCTGATATGCCGAAATTTGAATACTGGTATAGTTGGGGGGGGATTGATTTTGTCATTTGAGAGTTGTAGTTGCTAGGATTTATAGTTAACCTACAATCAAAGAGCATTCTGAACTCCTGAAGCTGCCCTGAGTCCCCTTGGGTGAGAAGGGCAGGGTATAAATGTTGTAAATAAATAAATAAACTCCACCAGCAATGGAATAAAACCAAACTTGGCACACAGAACTGGAAGAGTTCGGTGGCCATTGTCCTTGAGTTTTGGAGTTGTAGTTCACCTACATCCAGAGAGCACTGTAGACTCTTACAATGATGGGTCTGGACTAAACTTGGCACAAATACTCAATGTGCCCAAATGTGGACACTGGTAGAGTTCGGGGGAAATAGACCTTGATATTTGGGAGTTGTAGTTGATGGGATTTATAGTTCACCTACAATAAAGAACATTCTGAACACCACCAACGATAGAATTGGGCCAAACTTCCTACACCAAACCCCCATGACCAACAGAAAGTACTGGAGGGATCTGGGAGGAATTGACAGTGAGGAGAGATGTAGTTCACTTACATCCGGAGAGCACTGTGAACCCAAACAATGATGGATGCAGACCAAATTTGGCACAAATATCTGATACACCGAAATTTGAATATTGGTGGGGTTGGGGCGGATTGATATTGTCATTTGGGAATTGTAGTTGCTGGGCTTTATAGTTAACCTACAATTAACTAAGGCCATCAGAAATATGTGTTTTCTGATGATATTTGGCGACCCCTCTGTCACCCCCTCACGATCCCCCCCCCCCCAAGGGTCCCGACCACCAGGTTGAAAAACACTATGCTTTTCCTCCACTCTTCACTAGTCACTAAATGGCCATGGGAGGGTTTCAAAGCTTAAAAAAAATGGGGTAAGTTGTGGGAGAGACACTCCGCCTATGGAACTTTTCTGCTGCCATCTTCAACACAGGATCTTGGCCCTGAATTGTTTCTTTAGGGCAAATAAGTGGGGATATAAAGGCTAAAAGGCTCCTAGCTAAAAAATTAAGCTAGGAGCAGAGAAAATGTATAGTGAAATATCCTTCTGTCTCTCTTGTGATATTAAAAATTAAGCTTATCCAATGAGGCTAAACGATGTGAGATTTGATAAAGATGAGAACTCCTTAACAGACTACATAGATAAATTGTGGAATTTACTGTCACAGGACATAATATGTGAGAATTAAGCAAATCCATACAGGATCAGGTTGATTATTAGATAAAATTGCTACTTGTCATGTAGAACATAAATAACTTTATCTGATTGATTTGATTTGATTTCTGTCCTTTCTTTCTTCCAATATGGGTGCCAAACTGGGCATTATCACAGTGCCGTGTGATAACTTATTAGAACGCATTTCAATTCTTAAAGTTTTATCTGGCTTTAGCCTTTCTGTATGCTGCCTTGGGTTGCATCCTGGGAGAAAGGTTGAATATAAACAACTAAATAAACAAGTTTTAAAAAAGGAAGAAAGACTATATACTAGCTAGAGCATAATGTGTTTTGTTAGTATTCATGTTTTTATATCAGTAGACGTAATGTTAAATCAATATTGCTAATCTGTCTGCCAAACTGAGTCTTTATTTGCTTGAATCATAATCAAGCTAAATCAACTCTGGGAAACAAGTCCTGCACTCCAAGACCTGTTCACGCTCCATAAATATTGTGCTATATTCCACTTTTACTGTCATGGTACCATCACATTGTATCATGAGATTTGTAGTTTGGTGGGGCAGTCGAGCTCTCTCTCATGCTAAGATTTCTAAATTCCCATCCCTCAACTCCCAGTTTCAGGATTTCACAGGATGTAGCCATGAAAGTTAAAGTGGAATCATAATGCTATAATTTTGTGGTGTAGATGGGTCACAGTTAAAATCATAGAATCATAGAGTTGGAAGAGACTTCATGGGCCATCCAGTCCAACCCCCTGCCAAGAAGCAGGAAATCTCATTTAAAGCACTCCCGACAGATGGCCATCCAGCCTCAAACACTTTAGTGTTTAAACCAGGGTCACTCAGACTAGTTTCTAAGCCCAATATGCATGTGTTACCTCATTCTTCCAGGATGACAACTTCCTTTATATTACCAAATCCACAAGTATGGCCATTTTCAGTAGAAAAGTGTCACAACTTTTAATCAGGAATTTGCCAAGATGGGATGGGCAGGTCCTTTGGGAAGAAAGGATAGAGGGAGTAGAATAGCCAAAGAGGGCAACCACCCTTCTACACTGAAATATAAAATCCAGATTATCTGCTTTGAACTGGATTATTTGGCAGTGTAGACTCATATAATCCAGTTCAAAAATGATAATGTGGATTATCTGCTTTGATAATCTGGATTATATGGCAATGTAGAAAGAGCCTGGGGCTGGATCTACACTACCTTATATCCCAGGATCTGATCCCAGATTATCTGCTTATCTGGCAGTGTGGACTCATATAACCCAGTTCAAAGCAGATAACCTAGGATCAGATCTTGGGATATAGGGCAGACAGAGTGAGAGAGACATAGGAACAATACAAGGAAGCTCATGGCATGGCAATACAATTGGTGCACAACCATAAGCTCATTGTGCCTCTTTTTTATGGTCAGGCAGGGCGAGTCCACACCAACCCCCTTCCTCAAACAATATCTGACACTCTTGACCACTTCTTTTCATGAAGAGAGCACCTGTTTCCTGTTGCTGAGGGAAGTCATGTGGGCCATGGAACAGCTGGGCTGTATCTGAAAGCTGGAAGGGGCTGTGTGGAAATGTTGAAAAACCAGTCTCTGAGAAAGAGGATGCAGCCTCTTTGGAGCAAGATACAATGTGGAGGAGGAATTCAATAGTTTGGTTTTCTATTGATTTTGATAAATCTCTAGTGCCAAATATATCAGGAAAGGTTTAATCTGAGAGAGAGAGAGAGAGACAACTTGGAAACAGATTCCAGGACTGAGTTGGAGCACTTTTTCCCAGGTTGTGGAACAAAAGAAGTAATAACTGAGGGACAATTTGTGTTATTGCAGCAGAGTCAAAGGTGAAAAGAATTTCATAAAGGCACTAGCTTTGCCCGGCCACGCGTTGCTGTGGCTTATGGGAATCATTTGTTGGCCAGGTGAAATTGCAGTGAATAGCCTTGCAGCCTCAAAGCCTGGCTGTTTTCTGGAGTAGCACCCTCAATCAAAGAGCCTGGCTACTTTGTAGGGGAATCATTGTTTGGCCATCTTGAATTGCACTGAATAGTTTTGCAGCTTAAAAGCCTGGCTGCTTTCTACATAGGGCATCCTTGCTAGGCCAGGTTGAATGGGACTGAGTAGTCTTGTGGCTTCAAAGCCTGAGGGTTTTTCACCTAGGGGACATCTTGGTTGGCCAGGTTGAAAATGTTGTTTAAAGAACTCCAGATGAATGTTGTTTAAAGAACACCTTTCGAGACAGCCTATTCCTCTATCAAGCAGCTTTTACCATCAGGAGCATCTTCCTAATGTTTAGGTAGTCTTTTGTTGTAATTTGGATCCCTTGGATCTGTTCTCTAGTCTCTAGAGCAGCAGAAAACAAGCTCACTCCATCTTCTACATGGCATCCCTTCAAATATTTAAAGACGACTGTCATAGCCTGTGAGTCTTCTTTCTTCAAGATGTGATTTTCTTTTTCATGAGGTCTACAGGGCTGCAGAAAACAATGGAAAACGGTTTCTATTGTAAGCTATTGTGTGACCAAGACTGTTGCTGTCACATTTTATTTTGGAGCAGAGACAACATCCTCGCCTACCTCCAAATTCCTGTCCTCTTTGCTGGAAGCCATTGCTGAGAAATTGATGTGAAACGTCTACAGATTTTTTTATATAGGTATGCCCCAAGTTACAAAAATGATGCATACAGATGAAAAAGGCTATGCTGCATCCCACAGCATATGCCACAAAACAGCAAATCCAGAGAGAACTCATGCTGTGAAGCATTAAATGTAGGAACTTGTAGAAAATTATGAAGATCAGTGAACTTCTCTGTATTGGGTAGAATTACATTATTAAAGATGCTTACACTTTCAAAATATTTATTTTTTTATTTTAGACCATACCCATCTTATACAATGATGTGTGACTTAAGTTATGGCAGAAAAATAAAGAAGCTGCTATAGGACAAAATAAAAAGTTTAAATTTCAAAAAAGTGCATACAGTTTGTCTAAGCTGGGAGGCTTAGTTGTACCAAATCTTAAGATTTAGTTCAACTGTAATATAACAGCCACAAATCTACAGGAATGATTTTTTTTCAGGTCAGGAATGACTTGAGAAGCTGCAAGTTGTTTCTGGTATAAGAGAATTGACCGTCTGCAAGGACATTGCTCAGGAGATATTTGATATTTTTACCATTTTTGTGGGAGGCTTCTCTCATGTCCCCATATGGGGAGCTGGAGCTGACAGAGGAAACTCATCCGTGCTCTCCCCAGGTTGGATTTCAACCAGCAACCTTCAGGTCAGTAACCCAACTCTCAAGTCATCAGTCCTGCCGGCACAAGGGTTTAGCCCATTGAGCCACCGGTGGCTTAGAGGAATGATGAATCTACATCATGGTTGAGAATGGAGACAGGATAAATGATTCCAAATCTTATATTTTCATTCCTCCCATTTAGAAGGAAACTTCATCATTTGTTTTTGATGGTAACATATTGGGCATGAAGATCTTGCTCTAGACTCCTCATGCCTTGTAATGTCATTTTTGGACCACCTATTCCATTATCATATAGGTAACTTTGAATTGTATAAAGAATGGACAATGAAAAGCATATTTAGGAATGCTGGGGGTTTTTTCATTATGGAAAAAGCAGTAATAAAATCAGATGGAGGTGGTGAACTCAACATCATCACAGTAAGTTGCTGCTATTCTGCATTGTGTGCAATAGCAAGAGATAAATAGCACATATGCCATAATTTCTGCAAGCTCTCAAGAACATCCTCAAATGCAATGGCCCCCAGATGGCAAAATAAAGCTTTTTTAAAGCAGAGATTAAGAAATTAGACTAGATCACTAGAGTGTTATCATAGTTTGAAGGCTGCTGTGGTGTGTGGGCATGACAGTGATCAGGGACCAGTCTTTAACATTTGTTGTACACTGATTAAATGCTTACCTGGAGACTGTTCATGTGGCAAGAGCCACTCTGGAATAAGATGGGGCAGACTATAGTACTGACTCATGGCAATTGAAGAGGTGTCAAACTGCCTTAATTCTACAGCATAGCTGCAGTCATTGTTTCGTCTTTCTGCTTCCTCAAGATCACTTTAGTCGGCTCCTAGAGACAAAATACACCTTTAGAATAATGTCAAGTACGGTAACTGCATTCATGCAGTTCACCTGAGTCAGCCTGGAAGTGTGGTAGGATGGATATAGCTATGCTATACCAAAATAAGATTTTTTTTCCTTCAGTGACAAATATGAAGATTTTGATACTTACCTGTCAAGAAAATGGTGACATAACAAAGAAGAGCATCTTTTAACATCAGCTTTGAGATTTTAAGGGGTCTTCTTAACCTATGTATTTTGCTAATAGTATTCTCTTAAGAATACCATTGGGGAGAGTGTGGGTACGATTTTAGGGGGGATGTTGAGCTTTTAAATATAATTTTATTATAGTAGAGTCTCACTTATCCAAGCCTCGCTTATCCAAGCCATTTTTGTAGTCAATGTTTTCAATATATCATGATATTTTGGTGCTAAATTCATAAGTACAGTAATTACAACATAACATTACTGCATATTGAATTACTTTTGCTGTCAAATTTGTTGTATAACATGATGTTTTGGTGCTTAATTTGTAAATTCATAACCTAATTTGATGTTTAATAGGCTTTTCCTTAATCTCTCCTTATTATCTGCCGGCCCATTTAGCTTGGATAAGTGAGACTCTACTGTAGTATGTTTACAGTATTTTAACTGTATTTTAACTTTGTGTCCATATTATTTTTAAATTTTTTTGTATTTGCCTTGTTTTTAATTTTTTATTGGGCTGTGTCATATCATTAATTGCTGCCTTGTGTCCGATGCGGAGAAACGTGGGATAGAAATAATAATAAATAATAATATAAAGAAATAAAGAAATAATAATAAAGAGATTTTTTTTGTTCACTGCCATTTGAAAAAGGAAAAAAATAGTTTGACCCTGTTTATCTTGAGCCCAAAGCACTGATCAAACTGCAAGAGACGAGGCAGTGACATCTGAGTTATATTAGGTCAGTGACTCTCATCCTTTGGGCCTCCAGATGTTTTAAACTTTGACTCTTAAAATGAAGCCCAAGCCAGCCAGTTTCCAGGGTGATGAAATGCAGTGCTTGCTGTTTATTGTTATTCCACACTTGAGGAAATCAAGCAAAAACACAACCCTGTCAACCCAGAGACATTTGCAATAATCTTCTGTGCTGGGCACTGGCTTTTGAAAGCCTGAGGTCTAGGGTAGGTGGCCTGCTGCCACTCCATGGACTGATCCTTGGTCCCTGGGTCATACTGAAGCTCATCAACAGTGCAAAGTTTACATCACTTCAGAAACGTTGAGAAGGCATCCATAAGAAAAGGCCAAAAGAAATGACGGAATACAATTCAGTTACACCACAATGATGCATGACCCCATGTTTCTTTGCACAAATGGGATGGCCAGGGGTACCACGTTCCCCTTATATCCCAGATCTGGCAAGCTCAGACTTCCATTTTCTTGGTTGAATGAAGGAAAGGCTTCAGAGATAGCATTTCGATGATGTAGGCAAAATGGAAGATGTCCTTTGACCAGGCAATGCCTGGATTTGATGAAGGGGTTCAAAGGTGGCACAAGTGCATTGCCCTTGGTGAAGACTATTTTGAATTGTGCCATGTTTTAGACAAGAGTTACAGTAGAGTCTCACTTATCCAACATTCACTTATTTATTTATTTATTTCAATTATTTATACCCTGCCCTTCTCACCCGAGGCGACTCAGGGCGGCTTACAAGTGGCAATTGATGCCGTTACACCGATATACAATAAACTAAAACAATTAAAACAGTTAAAACAGTCATAAAATAGTCATAAAATACAATATACAAAGTTTAAAACAATGCAAAGTGCTTATGCCATTCATCCACCAGACCTTATACAAGAGCCGTAATATCCAACATTCTGGATTATCCAATGCATTTTTGTAGTCAATGTTTTCAATATATCGTGATATTTTGGTTCTAAATTCATTAATACAGTAATTACTACATAGCATTACTGCATATTGAACTACTTTTTCTGTCAAATTTGTTGTATAACATGATGTTTTGGTGCTTAATTTGTAAAATCATAACCTAATTTGATGTTGAATAGGCTTCTCCTTAATCTCTCCTTATTATCCAACATATTCTCTTATCCAACATTCTGCCAGCCCGTTTATGTTGGATAAGTGAGAGACTACTGTACTTTACACATGCACATTGGTGCATGTGTCTAGTGTTGATAATAACGGAGTTATCACCTGACTGATGCAGCCCCCAATGGCACAGAGGGTTAAACCCTTGTGCTGGCAGGACTGCTGACTTGAAGGTTGGGTTGCTGACCTGAAGGTTGCTGGTTTGAATCCAATTTAGGGAGAGCACGGATGAGCTCCCTCTATCAGCTCCAGCTCCATGCAGGGACATGAGAGAAGCCCCCCACAAGGATGGTGAAAACATCAAAAAACATCTGGGTGTCCCCTGGGCAACGTCCTTGCAGTTTCTCAAGTCACTCCTGACACAAAAAAAACCAAAACAAAACAAAACCCTGACAGGCATTAGTTTTATCTGCAAAGGCTGTACTCTTCAGTTAAAGATCAAGACGAAAAAGAGAAGGGGGGGGGGGAGTCCAGGAGAGAAGAAAGATAATGGAGCACTTATGAAATTTTAAGAATGGTAGTGGTATTGTTAGATGAGATCATGAAGCATGTGTGGTGTTTGTCGATCTAACGCAGTATAGTTGATTTGCACTGTGAAGAAGTGTGAAGTGTCTTTCTGATGATTTCCCACCCCTTTTTGGGTGCTTCCAAGCTTTTATTATGCAATCTCCTTCATTTTCAAAATTGTATGTCCCAATGATCAAATCCTCCTCCTCCACCACCATCATCGTCGTCATCACGTCTACCTTTTTTCGTGTCCCAGAACATGGTTTCTGACACAAGGCTCCTAAGGTTACCTACTAATTGAAAAACGTAACTCAGGAGAGTTACAAATGGGAGACAAAGGTGTCTGGATGGATCAGCAATAGAATTTCATGTTTGGGAAAGGATGGTAGCACAACAAAAGCTTTGTAGGGCAACAGCCATAATATCTGTTAAGGGAGGAATGGAGGAGTAGCTATATGGGTTGTTAGCAGCATGAATAATCTGACTGGAGGAATCCCCCTCCCGTCACCTGCATGCACAGCACACACACATCACTAATTGAGCCTAAAAATACATTGCTTCTTTGGGGAACAAAAATCATTTTGTGGTTTGGGGCCAGATTTCTCTCTTAACAAGCACTTCTCGATGCTTTTAAGCCTTGAAGGGTTTTTGCCCAAAGAACTCTTTCTGAAGGGGAGGGGGCACTCTGACAGCTTCAGAAATCTCCTGTCAATGTTGGCGTATCTTAAAAATTAAGTTTGTTTAAATCCTTGGAGGGAAATATTTTTTTCTAGAAACAGAACTTTAAAATGGTGTCTCTTGTTTTAATCAAGCAGAGCAGGATTTGAGAATGTGCAATTTCAAGTGACACTTGTCTCACTGAATTTTGGGAGCACTTCAGAGACACTGTCATCCACCATTAAACTTTTTTCTTATTATAGAAAAATCTGTGATGCAGAAGCAGATAGCATTATTGCACAATGCCGTCTAATTGTAAGACTGCGGATCTCTTAACTTTCTTTGATAACAGTATTAAAGGTTGGCTCTAGTTCTGGGAAGATCCCTTGATTCAGTTTAACACTGCATTCCTTTTCTAGATTGGGAAGAAACAATCCTAGTGTTGTTGAAGGCTTTCATGGCCGGAATTACAGGGTTGTTGTATGTTTTCCGGGCTGTATGGCCATGTACCTCACAACCTCTGAGGATGCCTGCCATAGATGCGAGTGAAACGTCAGGAGATAATACTTCTGGAACATGGCCATACAGCTCGGAAAACAATCCTAGTCTTTAGACTTTACTGTTTCCTTAAAATTACATACCTGGATGCTTTTGAAATTCAGAGGTATAGGTAAAAATAAACTGATTGTGTTGCGGTCAGATGGCAGGGAAGGGAAGCCAAGAAACGATAAGGATAAGTTGTTTCTAATTTAGCCATTCCTTCACTGGAAACAGTAGCCCTCGGTGGCACAATGGGTTAAACCTTTGTGCTGGCAGGACTGCTGACTTGAAGGTTGAGTTGCTGAAGGTTGCCAGTTCGAATCCAACCCAGGGAGAGCAGAGCACGGATGAGCTCCTTCAATCAGCTCCAGCTCCCCATGCAGGGACATGAGAGAAGTCTCCCACAAGGATGGTAAAAACATTAAAACATCTGGGCATCCCCTAGGCAACATCCTTGCAGGCGGCCAATTCTCTCACACCAGAAGTAACTTGCAGTTTCTCAAATTGCTTCTGACACACACACACACACAAAACTGGGTACACTGAATATGTTAGGAAAAGGGGGTGTTCTAGTACTCTCCCTTTTACATTCAAGCATATAGCCATTTTAGACTATATCAGCCCAAAAAGATATAAAGGAATCTCATGACCCATTTGAAACTAACCGAGAAAAAGAAATTTCTGGCATAAGGTGTCATGGACTTCCTGAAAGCATTTGATGAAGTGGAAGAGAGTAAATAAAAGACATTTCTCCCCTTTCCTCCTTCATCTTAAAGATGCTACATAATTCCTTTATATCTTTGATAAAGATTAGTAGCTAGTTAGATACTCACTTTGCCCTTGTTCCCTATTGTGCCGGCAGCACACCTCTCAGTCTCAATAATAGCTATAGAATGTGTGAAAGTCTCACTCTCTCTGAACATGAGGAACAAACATCCACTCAAATCAACAGGTTGTTTCAAGTCCCATGACTAGACCAGCATCTTGCCAATTACCTTTCAAACAGTTCTTGCTTTTGAACAGATTACATCTCTCCTGTGTTTGTGAATCATTCCAGTTCCCACCTGTGAGGGCTAACCACCACTCAAGCAGAATTTCCCTTCAGAAAGTGATCTCAGTCAAATCTGTCCTATGAAAGGAGGAAGCTGGAAACAAAAGAGGGGAGGACGAAGAAAAAAAAAAGGGTGAACAAAAATACCACTCTTTACAACATAGAAACAACGTAATAACAATTATCAAGAAAGGTAATGAAAACTCTATTTCCTAACGAATTGGGTGGCTACTATTTTTCAAACCAAGATCATCCCATTAAATTAAGGTTAAGATGTTTTCATGGAGTTATAGAATCACAGAGCTGGAAGGGATTAATAATTCAACCCTCTGTTATGCAAAAATATCAATTTAAAGCAGTGGCTCCCAACCTTTTTTTTTTTTTTTTACCAGGGACCACTCTCCAACATTAGTACCAAAAAGGTTACGAATCGGTTTTTGGTCAACTTTAGATTCGGTTTGGTTATTTGGGGCTCTGACTCAGAAAATTGCATTGGATAGACCACACCAGCTCTAGTTTCTGATACAGAACATATGCCATCCAGTAGTCTCCATCCGCTTGCCCTCCAAAAATCATATTTAATAATCTAGTGCTGATGTGATCCATCCAATGAAATTTTCTGAATTAGCACCCCAAATAACCGCAGGAACAGGCCTAAAAACAAAGACACCAAGATTTTTTTTTTTGGTTGGGGCATGTTATTATTCGTAGTAGTAATAGTGAGGCCATGGATCATATTTTAGTTCTTGCGGACCACTGGTGGTCCACAAACCACAGGTTGGGACCATTGATTTAAAGACTTCTGAAAAGAAGAGTCATGCAGTCTATTCCACAATTGAATGGCTATTACACTGAAGAAGTTCTTCCTAAAGCTTACATGGAATCTATAAATGCCAGTTGAATAAAAAAAATCTCATCTCCCATTCAGCTCCTTCTTCCCTCCAGCTTCAGCTCCCTTAGTCCCTGGAATATACATAATTTGTTTGTGATCTGTGTGACATGCTGTTCCAGAAAACTTGCAGTTTCATTTCTGCTGACAATTCCTTCATTTCCACCTTTGTACAGAGCCTCACAGGTTCAGTTATGACCCTATGCACTGAGAAGCAGAATTGGCTTGAGACCATCCACAAAGCAGATCAGCAGAAGAAGGCTAGCTAATAACAACACCTAATGATGGCTTGCTACTTTTTAGCCGCTCAGGGCTTTGCAAGACTTTGCTACCATCTCCGTGCCCTTGATGTGTGACACTTTTATGAGCAGCACTCTCCGTCTAATAAAGGGGTGTTAGAAGAGTGTGATACAGGGAATTGTGGTAGGTAGTAAGTACCAAACATAGCAAAAGGAAATGCTCCAGCTCTGATAGCAGCAAATATTAAAAGGCCCAGAGACTTTCTAAGCGCTAAGAGTTGGCTTATCCTTCCTGAGCTAAGGTGCCACACAGGAATAACTAATAGAGCCAAGGGATCACTGTCCTTACTGATGGAAGCACGTGTGCCACAAGACTGCCCACACACTAGGTACGGACATTTTACACACCGAAATACCTGCCAGAAAAGTGGTTTCACACTCAATGTTACAGTCATTGTTCAAAAAGCGCAATACAAAAGTTAAAAAACAAATAGTACCGTGTGGTAAAAACAGATGAAAATATAATAAATATAACATGTTGGGTTATTTTTGCTATTATGTTTGTATTGGTTGTTGTATTTAGGCATTGAATGTTTGCTTTTTTGTGGTTGGAATCCCCCCTGAGTCCCTTCGGGGAGATAGGGCGGAATCCAAATAAATTATTATTATTATTGACACAACAACATAGTATGACACAGCAAACAAGATAGATATGCTGGATTTCATATCACAAAATCACAAGTCAAACACTTCCCAAGTGTTTAGGACTGTGTGATGTATTTTCAGATGATGCGTGCAGATCCCAACTGGGTGGCTTTTTGCAGTTGGCAGATCGTAATTTCGTCAATGTTTATTGTTTCCAAATGCCGGCTGAGATCTTTTGGCACGGCACCCACTGTGCCGATCACCACTGGGACCACCTGTACTGGTTTCTGCCAGAGTCTTTGAAGTTCAATCTTGAGGTCCTGATAGCGGCTGAGTTTTTCCTGTTGTTTTTCATCAATTCGACTATCACCTGGTATGGCGACATCAATAATCCAAACCTTCTTCTTCTTCTTCTTCTTCTTATTAGTATTAGTATTATTATTATTTTATTATGACACAGCAAACAAGATAGACATGCTGGATTTCATATCACAAAATCACAAGTCGAACACTTCCCAAGTGTCTAGGACTGTGTGATGTATTTTCAGATGATGCGTGCAGATCCCAGCAGGGTGGCCTTTTGCAGCTGGCAGATCGTAATTTTGTCAATGTCTATTGTTTCCAAATGCCGGCTGAGATCCTTTGGCACAGCACCCAGTGTGCCGATCACCACCGGGACCACCTGCACTGGTTTCTGCCAGAGTCTTTGAAATTCAATCTTGAGGTCCTGATAGCGGCTGAGTTTTTCCTGTTGTTTTTCGTCAATGCGACTGTCACCTGGGATGGCAACATCAATGATCCAAACCTTTTTCTTTTCCACAACTGTGATGTGTGGTGTGTTGTGTTCCAGAACTTTGTCAGTCTGGATTCGGAAGTCCCACAATATCTTTGCGTGCTCATTTTCCAATACTTTTGCAGGTTTGTGATCCCACCAGTTCTTTGCTGCTGGGAGGTGGTACTTGAGGCATAAGTTCCAATGAATCATTTGGGCCACATAGTTGTGCCTCTGTTTGTAGTCTGTCTGTGCAATTTTCTTACAGCAGCTGAGGATATGATCATTGGTTTCGTCGGTTTCCTTGCACAGTCTGCATTTTGGGTCAACAGCTGATTTTTCGATCTTGGCCTTAATTGCATTTGTCCTGATGGCTTGCTCCTGGGCTGCAAGGATCAGGCCTTCTGTCTCCTTCTTCAGGGTCCCATTCGTGAGCCAGAGCCAGGTCTTCTCTTTATCAGCATTTCCTTCAATTTTGTCAAGGAACTTCCCATGCAATGTTTTGTTGTGCCAGCTGTCAGCTCTAGTTAGGGTTTTAATAATAATAATAATAATAATAATAATAATAATAATAATAATAATAATAAATATTATTATTATTATTATTATTATTATTATTATTATTATTAAATGCACTTAAATAGCCTGTAAAACTCACAGCCCCCCCCCCCCCGAATCCCACCCACACATCCCCAGCAGCCTACTCCTTGTCCTTCCCCAAATTCTTCCTGGCAGAAGAAGGTCTTAACCTGCCCATGGAGGCCAGCAGGGATACACTGGTTTCCTTAGGGAGGGAATTCCACAGTATGGGAACAGCCACTGAAAGGTCCCTCTCCCGTGTTACTACCAAACGCGCTTGAGCGGGTGGTGGGACAGAGAGAAGGCCCTTCACAGTAGATCATAGATGTCTACCAGGTTCATAAAAAGAGATATGGTCCTTCAGATAGCCTGGACCAGAACCATATAGGGATATTATTCAATTTTAACAACTTTGACTGCATCCTGAGGAATCCTGGGGATTGCAGTTTAGTGAGGCCCAAGAGCTCTCTGGCTGAGAATTCAAAATGCACCTCTCTAAACTGCAAATTCTAGGATTCCTTAGCTTGTTGCTATGCCAGTTAAATTGGAATAATAGCATTATAAAAGATAGCGTGATCATGTCTTCAATCAGCAGCAGGGGTGGAGGTCCCGGTGGCGCAATGGGTTAAATCATTGTGCTGGCAGACTGCTGACTTGAAGGTTGGGTTGCTGACCTGAAGGTTGCCAGTTTGAATCCAACCTGGGGACAGCAGGGATGAGCTCCCTCTGTCAGCTCCAGCTCCATGCGGGGACATGAGAGAAGTCTCCCACAAGGATGGTAAAACACCAGACATCCGGGCGTCCCTGGACAACGTTCTTGCAAACAGCCTATTCTCTCACACCAGAAGCGATTTGCAGTTTCTCAAGTCACTCCTGACACAAAAAAGCAGCAGGGACTATTCAAGGTGAAGAATCTACTCCTCCAATGAGTTTAGTCCCTTTAATAGTTCCTTTTAAATTTGGAAAAAAATTCTAAAGCAGATTTACTGCATAAACTGTGACATGAAAGGTCTCAGTAATATCTCTCAATAACACTCTGATGGTATGATTTCAAGAAAACATTGGAAGTGTCCTGTGGTCTCTTTACCTGTCTTGTATGGAGGCATCTCACCTCTCCAGAGAATGGGGCTTGGGAAGCAACTGCGGGATCTTCCATGAGTTGATAGGGCACTGGGACTTCTTCCACACAGCTGAATAAAATCCCACATTATCTGCTTTGAACTGGAATATATGGTAGTGTGGACTCAGATAACCCAGTTCAAAGCAAATATTGTGGGATTTTCTGCCTTGATATTCTGGGTTATATGGCTGTGAGGAAGGGCCCTGGGATAGTGAGAGGTTTCTCCCTCTTCTATCAGAACTGAAAACATATCTAATAGAAAGAATTACATTGACAAGTCAGATTTTCTGTCCATCATTGTTTCTTCATGGTGCTGGAGAAAATTTCTGCTGCTTTCATTTCCTCATAGAAGGAGAATTCTAGAATTGTCAGTCTTAGGAGACCTACATTTGGGACTCGGAGAGCTTCAGGACAAGATTGTTTTCTCTATCATTTTATCGACATTACCTTTGTGTACTGTATTCTCTTTAACCTCACTCAAAACACATGACTTTTCTCTCGTTCCTTGTCATTTTGCTGCCAAAGCACAGGAAGGGGAAGAAGGTTAAATGGATGTTGTTTCCAGCCAAAAGATTGGATGACCTGAGCAATGAGCTTTTTCCAGCTATCACCGACATCCTCTTGTGCCTTTGCTTTCTCCATCTATCCAAACCAAAGGAGACTGCCCCCATCTAAACACATAAAATTAACCTTTGCCAAACAATTTCTAAGCAACACAAAATAGAATAGATGAATGCTGGGTAACATCTACTTCTGCTCCTCACTTTTCCCCCTCACTTATATCACTACCCAGCAGATACAGGGTACAAATCCTAGTGGAGATCTACAAGATCTGTTTGTAGGGAAATATTGATGAACTAACAAACTTCAGGTTACATTAAGGCAATTTTTTACCACTTCTTGAATGGAACTTACCTATAAACATCATTAAAAGGACTCAGTGGCAGTGACTGTGTTCTCTCTCCACAAAGATTTCAGGAGTTTTGCTAGAATGGGCCAACTTCTAAGCCATGAAAAGAGATTTTACTAGAGGAGGGGTCAGAATCATGCCCTTCTCAGCATCCTCAGGAAAAATAGGAGACTGTCCTTGGAAATCTTGTCTGTTCTACGTTAATAATTTTTTTGCCATCTAGACCATAGTTTTTAGCCATGAAATGGTTGCATGCTGCAAGTTGCTTCCATAAAATATAATGCCAAGTTTTAAACTTTGTGTCTTTAAATACATTAAACTGTACCCTCGGTTCGCTTCTGGCACAATAATAAATTCATAAAATGTTGTAGGGTAAGCAAAACGCATTTCTCTGATGATTCTTAGGCCCCTTCCACACAGCTGTATAAAGTCCACATTGAACTGGATTATATGTCAGTGTGGACTCAGATAACCCAGTTCAAAACAGATATGGTGGATTATCTGCCTTGATATTCTGGGGTATATGGCTGTGTGGAAGGGCCCTTAGTCTTGCTTACTCTAAAACACCATACCGAAAGGAGAAATTGCTACCACCTGATGCTGTAATGAAATGCTACAGTTTGCCACTTCCCTCTTATAGTATCATAAAGTCTTCTGTTTGGGTAGTGAAACTCTCCCTTTAACATGACAATGAGCTGGAAAGTATGGGCTCTTCCATACAGCCATATAACCCAGAATATCAAGACAGATAATCCACAATTTCTGCTTTGAACTGGATTATCTGAGTCCACACTGTCATAAAATCCAGTTCAATGTGGATTTTGTACTGCTGTGTGGAAGGGGCCTAATAATAAGGGTCATAGAATAATAAAATCATAGTGTGAGAAGAGCTTCCAAAGGCCATCCAGTTCAACTCTTCTCCATGCAGGAATCAACAAAGCACCCTTGAAAGATAGCCATCCAGTCTATATTTAAAAACCTCCAGAGAAGAAGACTCACGGCCAGTGTATTCCACACATCTTAAAGTCAATGCTAATTAATGTCCACTCTGCTCGAGACCACTTTAGGAATGGCCAAGTCTGGGATGAGGATCTGAAAAACATTGGCTTTGAATGACTGAGAAATGAGGTAAGCAGAACAGAAGAGCTTGCATTTGGTGCAATCTTCATATTCTTGGATAATTTTTGAATTATCAGAGATGCTGATAGTCTTTGGAATCCATGTATTGCATGCAACTATTACTATCTCTCTTTGAGTGCCCATCTGTGTAATGCCTTCTCAAAGTGATATATAAATTAATAAACAAACAGGTGCACTGTAAGCTTTCCAGGATCATCTCTCTTCCAAAACACTTGCCTTTGTTTTGATCATGTGATGTGGTTAATATTAAAATTATGTTTTATGATTTTTGTTGCATTTCATTTTAATAGCTTTTTTACGCCACTTTGACATTTGTAACAATTAAGGGGATATCGACATATTTTAATAAATCAGAAACTGAAAGTGGTTCCACAGTTCCTCCAGTATGGATAAGGAGAAGTACAATGCAACAGAGTTTGGTTTCCTCTTTCATTTACTAGTCTTAGCATAAAAAAGAAGGAAGCCGCTTCTGGAGTTCCCCACACAGCTGAGACAGAAGCACATCTACATCATTCAGAAGCTTGTTTGCCTTCTACCCGCTTCCAGCTATGAGCCATTTCATGGACATCTTTCGTTCCTTGGTTTTCATATTTTGGACAAGCTGGGCGCTGGAATCTCATCCAGTTCAACCTTCTTCTGCCAGTGGCTTTCAGGAGTGCAGACAAACCCTGGGACGTCCAGCACTGGAAGTTCTTCCTGGAGGTGGCTGGGATAATCTACAGAATCGAGCTATGGGGAGAGTGATCCACCTGAATTACTCTTTGTGCAGGACTACAGAAGATGGAGCTTACCTCATCCCCAATGATGTCTTCACCATTCCCCTTAAAGAGACCTACCTGGAGCTGAACTCTGAAATCATAGAGTCTTGGATGGATTATCAGTCTGCCACCTCTGCTTCCATCAATGCTGAACTGTCCACTTCTTTTATCAATGGTAAATTCTCCAGTGACTTCCGCTGGATGAAAACCCACCAAGTGAAGGACCAGACTGTGACCACCAGAGTTCAGGTCAGAAATCGGATGTATACTGTGAAGTTTGACCCTGCAGCCAGATTTGATGAAGGCTTCCAGCAGCAGCTTGTAGCCATCGCTAGCCACCTAGAGAACAACCAGACGCGAGCAGCTGACTATTTGGCAGAAATCTTGGTGTTAAATTATGGCACTCATGTGATCACTGGTGTGGATGCTGGAGCAAGTCTCATCCAAGAGGACCAAGTCAGGTCTACCTTTGTGAAAGACAGCAAGTTCATGAGAAGTTCTATCACAGCTGCTGCTGGAGTCTCTTTCCACAAAGTTGTAAACTTCCAAAGTAGCCTTTCAGTAGGTATAGATGATTCGTTCATCAAGCAGTATGAAGCCAACCGCACCAACTCTAGGGTGGAGAGCATTGGGGGGTTGCCCTTTTATCCTGGTATTACCCTGAAAACCTGGCAAGAGAGCATTCCCAACCGTCTGGTAGCCATTGACCGTTTTGGCTTGCCTTTGGAATTTTTCATCACCCCAGAAAAGCTTCCAGGATTACCCAACCCCATTGTGAAGAGATTGTCCAAGACTGTAGCATCTGCTATCACTCGCTATTACACTTTCAATACTTACCCGGGATGTACCAATGCAGCTTCACCTAACTTCAACTTCTATGCCAACATGGATGATGGGACTTGTGAAGGGACAGGGAACAATTTTACTTTTGGAGGAGCCTACCAAGTGTGTGCTCAGCTGGAAGGACCTGATGCTGCCACACTCTGTGCAGGTCTGGCACAGAGGAACCCACTTACTGGAGCCTATTCCTGCCCCACCGGCTATATTTCCATCCAGTTGGGATCCCAGGAACTTGAGGAAGGCTATAACCACTGGGACTGCCATAATGATTGCTTTGTTTGGAAGCTATTTTGCAAGAGGGTTTGCAAGGACATTTTCACACTCTCTAAAGTGCAGTTTAGCACCTACTGGTGTGCAGCAACAGGCATAGTCCCCAAAAACTCAGGATTCCTCTTTGGGGGTCTTTTTAGTACCAAGAATAATAACCCCATGACCAATGCCCAGTCTTGCCCTTCCATGTATTATCAGCTGAAGCTTTTTGACCAGCTCAAAGTCTGTGTCAGCCGTGATGAAAGGGGACAGAGGTACTCTGTGCCCTTTGGAGGGTTCTTCAGTTGCCAGGTAGGCAACCCATTGGTGGGCTTCCACAATGGAACAGATAATGACCCCTACGCTAAAAGGTGTCCAACAGGATTTAGCCAGCACCTGGCTCTAATCAGTGATGGATGTGAAGTGGACTACTGTGTCCCAGCTGGGCGCTTCACAGAAGGGTCTCTACCTCAAGCTCGGCTCCCACCCTTCAGTCGCAAACCTACCATAAACCTCATTGATACTGACACCATCCTGGTGATGAATAGCAACAGTGGCCAAACCTGGATCAAGAACTCTCAGACTCATCTCTGGAAGATAGGCAACCCTGATGAAGTGTACCACAGTATGAAGAAAAGTATGACTACTGGTGAGAGTCTATCCAACGGAGAAGTAGCTGGGGTTGCTCTTATTGCCACTGTGGGCTTGGTCAGCCTGATCAGCCTGGTGATCTGTGGGTGCAGGAGGTACAAAAAGAAGGGGTACCATGAGATAGGGGAAGAAGAGAGTGCCATGATCTCTAGCAGTCCTGATGGCCTCAGGAATGAAACAGTGGATATGCCTCAACAGCAGGAAAGTCCAATAGTTTAGAGATGTGTGTGCCTATGCATATGATCCTACTTAACTGTACCAGCCTCCCAATACCTGAAACCCTCCAGTTGTGTTGCACAGCAAGCCCTATTATCCCTAACTAAGCCATCTTGATGGCCCTAGTGGTTAGGGATGGTGAGTTAAAATCCAACATTTCTGAAGGGCACATGGTTGAGGAGGGCTGAATGATACTATCTTCAGGTGTTTTGCAGTGAAGTTTTGAAGAAACTATTACAAGAATAATCATGAGCTTCTTTTAACTAACTTTCCTCTTTTCCTTAAGTCTTCTGAGCAACCAAATGGGAAGATGGGAATGATATGGAATGTATTTTCCATGAAATAAGAAATGAAAGCTTAGCAGTTACCAATCTTGACTACAACTCCCAGAACCCCCAGTCAGTACAAGGGATTCTGAGAGTTGCAGTCCCAAAAGTAACCTTCCCAAACTCTATCATAGGAAGCTACCTTAGGTTGGACCATTATTTGATATTCACATTAATGGTAGGAAATATGAAGTCATAGATGGAGTCCACTGCAGCCTGTAGGACTCTCCACCAATCCTCCAATCTCCCAGCCCCCCACAATTTTCTAGACAAAGTCCCCAAATGTGCAACAAAAAGATTTAAAGTATTTTTATGCATAAGGATATTGCTGTAGGGGACCCCTCCCCCAGTTCAAAATTGCAAGAATTCCTCCCTCCTGAAATATTACAAGGAACTCCCAAATGGCAGTCCATCTCTAGTTTACACAATAAGCAGCTGTTTGCCAGAGTTTCAGGCAGGCGCATATGTCCACACACAGGACTTTTTTGTGAGGTTGGGATAGGATATGCCTCTGTTCATTTTTATGCTCTTTCTCCTGCCTGTGAGTCAGTACTTCAAATAAAAGTGGAAGCCGCAGTGTCATGAGACTGTCACGGGCATTCAGATGAAAGAGGTACTTTGATCCCAGAGTATTTCCTGTTCCATGAGTTATCTGATTGAAAGGGTGGGGAGATCACTATGGGTGTGCAGCTCATCCTGGAGAAGGGATTCCTTTCTATACCCTCTGCTGAATATTTTATTTGAAGATAGCACCCTTGGTTGAGGATCCTGATTTTCAAGGACAACTCCCGCAGGCTGTGCCAGGTTCAAAGCAGACTGAAAACAGTGGCTGCCCATTTTAAGCTGCTGACAAAGTCTTTGTGATAGATTCAGGTTGTGCTCTTGTGCATCCACACTGTCCCTAAATGAGGAATTAGGAGTATAAAATGTTACCTGCATCCAACTAGAAGGGTGAAGTTCTGGATGACTCTGCTCCAGGCAGACACACTGAGTACAGCACTTTTTCATCAAGTAAGTACCATCAGAATAGTTTTGGCAAAGGCATGACCTGATACGGTGGTCTCTACATCAGTGCCACAGCAACTTCTCAAGAACTTACTTCTGGTCCACCTCCTGCAGACTTACATACTTACTTATGTGATCCCTCATAGCTCGAGGATGATGGTCCTCCAGTGTAGTGCCTTGGCAGCGGATGCGTAGGTGGCTGTGGAGACCTATTCTTGACCCTCATGTTCTTCCGCAGTGAAGACATAGGTTTCCAGACAGAAAGCAGTCCCGGTCAGGGTTAGCTTGACGCGCATTCCTCTTGGCACGTTTCTGCCTTTCGCCCTCCATTTGCCTCTTCAAATTCTGCAGCACTGTTGGTAACAGCTGACCTCCAATTAGAGCACTCAATGGCCAGGGCTTCCCAGCTCTGGTGTCTATGCCACAGTTTTTACATTTTCCATTCTTGAGTTGGGAGTATAGCAACTGCTTTGGGAGACGGTGATCAGGCATTCAAACGTGGCCAGTCAAGTGGAGTTGATGGCATAGGAGCATTGCTTCAGTGCTGGTGGTCTTTGCTTCTTCCAGCATGCTGACATTTGTCTACTTGTCTTCCCAAGAGATTTGCAGGATTTTTCGGAGGCAACACTGATGGTATCTTTCCAGGAGTTGAGTGTTACATCTGTAGACAGCCCATGTTTTGCATGCGTATAACAGGGTTTGGGAGGATAATAACTTTATAAACAAGCACCTTGGTGTCCCTATGGATGTCCTGATCCTCAAACACTCTCTGCTTCATTTGGAAAAAAACTGCACCCGCAGAGCTCAGGTGGTGTTATATTTCAGCATTAATGTTGACTTTTGTGGAGAGGTGGCTGCCAAGGTAGCGGAAATGGTCAACATTTTCTTACACCATTAAGGTGTATTCCTGCATTGCAGAGGGATTGGCTGGTGCCTGCTGAAAAAGCACTTTGGTTTTCTCAATGTTCAATGAGAAGCCAAGCTTCTTGTATGTTTCTGCAAAGACGTTTAGAGTGGGACCTCTAAACACCTGCTGCAGAGCATCCCTATGTGGCCTGAATGTGTATTGAGATGTGTGTAGGATCTCTATGCTGGTATTTGTCATTCACTATCTCACAAGATGAGCAGAACACATCACGGGATTTCTGCTTTTATAGTAAAGGAGCTGATCCTTCTACCATCAACTGAGCATGGGAGATGCTGTCCTTTACATGCGTCCAAAGGATCTATGTATCAATCTAGCTAGTGGACTACTTTGGCAAGATAGGTCAAAAGTGGTGACAGACCCAAACTCCAGTCAAGACAGGCCAAAGTCGTCTTGCCAGAGATTCTACAAGTCAATCTTTGGGGAAACTGGTGTGTAGCCACATCCAGGGAACCGTTTTTTGGTAATCTAGCTAGTGGACCACTTTAGCAAGATAGGTCAAAAGTGGTGACAGACCCAAACTTCAGCCAAGACAGGCCAAAGCCATCTTGCCAGAGATTCTACAAGTCAATCCTTGGGGAAATCGGTGTGTAGCCACATCCAGGGAACCGTTTTTTGCTAATCCCTACCCTAACAAAAATCTTAAGAGATTACTTCCCCGCCTCTTGCATCCCATTGCATTTTAAGACCCACTAGACTCTCTTTGCATGTCTCCAGCATGTATATCCTTAGAATTTCTCTCTACCGCCCTATTCTTTTATTAGCACTCTTAGTACCTGTGTTTAGCTACAATTGTGTGCAAAGGTTGCAAAATCTGCTAGCCCAGCAGAGACTGCCAAGCTTCTTTTTGCTTGAGTCTCTAAAGTAGCTGAACAATACAACTTGACAAGGACACTTCCTCTGCCTGCTTCCAAAAGTAAGATGGATAATGATGAAGACAGAGCAGTCTCTGAATTCTTACATTTTACAAGCAGAAATGTAGAAGTGAGAGCCGAGTAAGTATAGGACCAAACCCTAGTGTTTGTAGTAACACTCAGTAGAATAGATTTGCAAGAGAAAGGCTTAGCTAGCTGTGGAAGGAGCTACTGAGAAAGACGGCATGCTTATTGTCACATGTCCCTTTAAGCTTAGAGGGACAGGAAAAGCAACAGAGGAATGTTCAGGGAGAGAATTCAAAGTAACTTAAAGGCTTAGCTCTTGTTCAGTCTCACAAAGTAGTGAGAGGCAGAGAAGGAGGAAAAGCTGAAAGGCCTTTTATCTTTCCACAGGAGTTTCTTATTCCCTGGGTCTACCCCACAAGCAAAGCTTTCAGCGCACAAAGCTAGTGCATTAGTACAATTTTTATTCTATCGAGAATTGTTTCTGCACGTTCCATCAGTAGCCAAGACTCCATTAGGGGAAGGCATATCCTCATGGTGAGGGAAGGAAGGGTGGCAGGAAAATGAACTCTTCCACCATGTGTCAAGCAGCCTGCCATTCATTTGTCTGTAAATCACAGGTTATGTAAAGTATATTATGACTTTGCTTTTATTTGATTCATTAAAATCAACTCCATGTATAACAAAATATTAAAAAAATACCTCAGAAGACAAAAAAAATATTGTGCTCTTCTTATAAACATATCAAACAGGTTGGACAGGAAGTGACACAATTTTCTATAAATGAGCTTTAGGAAGCAAATCATGAGCATCCTAGATCTGCTCCAGATTGCTCCTGCACGGCAATACAGTTTTATGGTTTTGATTTGGTATGAGGATCCATTTTAAAAGACATGGGACAAGACACAGGGACTTGGATCTCATTTAAACAAAGACTGGAAGTTACAAGCAAAAGGTAAGTGGAAAAAGGACTTTTGAAACTCAAAACCCAAGATCCTATCAATCTTTAGCGTAGCATAAATAAACACCAGCATAGTTACACTGAATTCCACAGCTGCTGAACCAAATGTGTAAGGGTAATCAAGACCTTGAGCTCACCTACTGCAAATTAAAATTAAATCTAAGTGGAACAAGTCAAAAGTGGGCAAGAGAGCTCTGCGTGAGTGTCTATGTGTGCTTGCAGAAAGACTGCACTAACGCAAAGTAGAAAACACAACTGTTTGCTCAATCCTTTTTGTGTTAGTGTAGAGCCCAATGGAATTCTTGCCACTTTTTGTGTTTTGTGCTCATTTCAGACTAAAATGTTTTTAGATTTCTGCAAATTCAACTCCTATAGTTTACTTAAATATAATATGTGAAAATGTTCCTGAACATATTTACCTAGTTTGCTTGGTTGCTAAAGCCAATGAAAACCGATGCTCTGAGCCACTTGTTGTGTGGCAACGTTTCTGTAAATTCCAGATTCTGAAGTTTGACTCTAATTAGGGGTAGCAACTGGATTTACAACAAAATTGAACACTTTGGCAAATAAGAGGGTGGCAAAATGAAAAAAAAAACTAGGAATGAAATCCATAGATGAGTTACAGAGTAGTAATCATGGATAGGAACGTACAACCCTCAACTTAGAAGACAGACTGTAACTCCCACTTTCATATTCATTTCTATTTTTATTTTGGCTGCCACAGAGGCACGAGTTCAAAATCTGATTATAAGAAACCAAGAATCCAAACTTTGAAGCTAAGAAACCAAAAGTGGCAAACTGCAGGCCACACATGAGACACTATGTTTATGAAGGGCACAATTTTGAGTGTATGTTTCTTAATGAGTTGCTGGCTTCATCAATGGAATGGATAGTACTTTCCATCCTTCTTCCTGATAGATTTTGCACCACTAATCACTGCATATAAGGCAGGCATTCAGCTAGCCTATAAAATTACATCTTTAGGCAGAGGGAAAGTCTGCTTCATGTCATTTCTGTTTGTTATGCAGCTATGACCTAACTAAGATCTCTATCAAAGAAAAGGTAAGATAATCTTAGTAAAGGTCAAGGTTTTCCCCTGACATTAAGTCTAGTCATTTCCAACTCTGGGGGTTGGTGCTCATCTCCATTTCTAAGCTGAAGAGCCGGGATTGTCCATAGACACCTCCAAGGTCATGTGATTGGCATGACTGCATGGAGTGCTGTTACCTTCCCGCCGGAGCGATACCTATTGATCTACTCACATTTTCATGTTTTCTGTTAGGTTGTCAGAAGCTGGGGCTAACAGTGGGAGCTCACCCCACTCCCCGGATTTGAACCATCAACCTTTCGATCAGCAAGCTCAGCAGCTCAGTGGTTTAACCCGTTGCGTCACTGGGGGCTCCTAGATGACTAGGCTCCCAAGATTAGTTTCAAACTCAAATCTTACTTTGTTCCTTCCTTCCATTTGACACTTAATGTGAGCTTTTTGTTTTCCAACAAATGCAAGAAGTTCAGCATTGGGTCTCAGCATTGTCTTTTCCCTAAGGTGTATAAAGCGGGTTTCCCTTCAACTCAGATTCCTATTAATATTCATGTTCGAGGTCAGCTTTTGTTGCAATTGAAACAACACCTCCCTGTGGCATTTTCAAAGCTGTTGTTCTTCCAGTTTGGTAAGAGCAGACACTCTCACCTGCTCAGGAAACAGAAACAATGGACAAAAGACAGACAAACAGACTAGAAACACAAACACAAAACATTATTCAAGCTGGCAGTGGAGTTTTCCTTTTATTGTTGCACCCTCAAGGGTGCCATCCTCAAACAATGCAACAAACTAAAGACGGGCAAAACGCACCGTTCACAAACAACAAACAAACAATATACAGTATGGCTCCCCCGTTGCCCCCTCCCAGCCCACCCCCAATACCACTACCAACACCCCCTCAACCTGCTCTGGGACATGACAAGGACAAGAAGGGGGGGAAAGGACCCGTCCCGTCATTCCTCATGACAGTGCCACATCAGGCTGATCATTCTCAATGACGTACAAAATTATTAATAGCTGAATTAAAGAAGAAATGAATCAGCCAAAAGAAAGCAAAATAAAAGGCGAGTTGACTCCCTTCTTCAGCTGGGAGATGACAGTGGCTAAAAGGTCACCCTTCAAGAGCCCTCTCCTATCCTGGAGGCTACGTCACTACTGAGAGGATGCCATGGCTACTGTGGAGGGAAAGGATGACAACTTCTCAAGAAAGGAAAGGGAAACTTGCTTGTAATGGGACCTGTTACTCCTTAAAAACACCACTTGATCAAATCAAATCTGCTAAAGGGAAGACGTGCGTCTCTGTGAACCCAACAGGAAAATGTCTGGTTGAGATTTAATGAAAAAGGAGGGATCCCTCTGTATGATGGAAGCCAAGGCATTTCAGATCTGGTGCTATCCCTTGGCTCCTTGTTACTATCATTTAAAAGTAACACTGGTAAAGATTAAAGAATGTACCCTTAGGGGATGTAGAATTAGGAAAGGACAAGTAGGACATAATTTCAGCTTCTCCATTAAAGGCCTAGGGGGAATGATTTCTGAAACCAATTTAGATTTTCAGAAGGAAGCTGGCACGTTGTAATATTAACATGTTCTTTTTAAAGAGAGTGCTGCTGAGAACCTTGAGGTGACATGGGCCTAGAAGCCCCATCATTTGTCTCAGTACGTAGCTTTGAAGGTGTGCTGCAGACTTAACAACCCTTGTGACACCTCCGGGCTCCTCTTCTCCCACACACACACTCTACCACCGTCACCAAGCTGGGCAGCATCCAGTCACCTCCACAAACTAGCTCCTTTTTACTCTCTCTCTTTCACTCTGTCCCATTCCTTCTTTTATCCAATTCTGCCTCACAAGAGATTTCACCTGGGTTGTTAAGATCTTTAAAACGCCAATGTCTTATTTATTAAAATATCAAAGAAAGAGAGGGATAGACATGGACTTGCCGGACCATTGCTACAATCATTTCAAGATGACTGCCAGTCTCATTTCTGTACCAGGGGTAGGTTACTTGTTACCTTCCATCTGTTCTGGACTACAGCTTCCATTATCACTGGATGCTGATCATGTTAACTGGTGCCAACATGACTTGTCATCCAGCACACTTGGAAAGTATCAGGTTGCCTACTTCTACCTCTGCCATGGCAAACTACATCAGTGGTAGAACTTAGCCTCCAGCCCTAACTTAAGTACCGTTGTGTTACACATCCTAACCTTGGAGTCTTCCTTATACATTACGCACACATATATAAATATATACATACATATGACAACCCCAAAACATGAGGTAAAATCAATTCAAATCCATATTCAGGAGACTTCCCCATACAAATAAGTTCAAAGAACCCACCTTGGAAGATGTGGGGCAAAACCACAAAATGTCTCACCTTTCCCCACCTCCCTAACTCCAGTCATTCTAATCCATAACAGAAACAAGATCAGACATGAAACAATCCAACAAGGATGCAATTAACAGAACAGAGAGAGAACAGTTGGGGCACATGGCTCTGTATTGGTCTCGAGATCTGACAAAAAACCTAACCAAGTCAGTATTGCATCAGGGAACCCAGCGGGGTCCAGCAAATCCAGCTGCCAGGAGCAAGAAATAGTTCTGACTTGGTCTGGAACAGACTGGCTCAAATTCTGATACATAAAATTCAAGCACGCAAGAGGCTGACTGCTCCTGCTTAAGTTAGGTCCAAAGACCACCTGTCAACAAACATGTTTACTTCTGCTTTAGCTTGCGTCGCAATGTACAACAGAGACTTGCATATACCTGGCCTAGTTTGGAATGTACTGAAGAGAAGAAATTTCCAGCCTCCTTCCCCCTATACAATTGGGACAGATCCTAGCAGGAAACAGGGCTGCTTCTTAGCTTTCTTCGACAGGACTGGGTGAGGCAGCCAAGGAATGCATGGAGCTGATGGGGAGGGAAGTATCGGACCAGCAAACAGCACATCTCTGACTCACACGGTGCCCAGGACATGAAAGAAGCAGTGACATGACAACATTCAAGCAGGCACCTAGCTGAGCAAGAGCGAGAGAGAAGACAACAAATACCAGGACTGGTTTCAATCCTCAGTGCTTTTGGAATGGAGCCACTTTATTGGCTCCTGACTGGTACCACCAGATTCCTTATGGGACTGCCTGCCCCCAAGGCATACCTTGATTTCACATAATCTGATGTGGGATTCCAATTTCCCCACACAAAGATGTCACCACGCCCCCAAGAAGGGGCAAGGCCAGATGTCTAAGCTACAAACATGAAGCTGCTTCAAGGTTAATATAACCTCAGGCCTCATGAGGACATTCCACCCCATACTCGAGGTGAACGAGGGGAAAATTCTCCCAGGTTTGTTTGCTCTGGTAAACCAAGGGTGATGAGGGCTGCATGGAAGCAGGCCAGCAGCTCCTCATCTGAGAAGCCCCTAAGCAAACCGCTGCAGAGGCAGAGCCGGACCTTTTAAGAGGCAGATGGCGGCTGTGGCAGGAGGAGGAGGAGGAGGAGGAGGAGGAGGAGGAGGAGGAGGAGAGGGCAGAGCAGGCACAGTGGAAAGAGGAAGGAGCTGGCCCATGGAAAACTGCTCTACCGGCAGCTCTGCCCCCAGGGCAATGCCTCCCTCCTCTCCTCCCACACTTTCAATCCTTTTCCTGAGCTACACTCTCCTCTGTAATGCCTTGAGCAGCCAGCTCAGTCAGCACATTGTCTAGATAGTTGGGATCCGGGTAGCCGTGGCCAGTGAGATTGGAGCCAAATTCTGTCTTGTGGTGAATCTCGTTCCAGATCACTGTGTCGGACTCGCCGGTGGTACTTGAGGTCCCAATGGCAAAGATCAGCCGCCGATCCCAAGCTACTAACAGCAGTTTCAGCACCTGGCAGAGAGAAAGGATGTGCATTAGAGAAGTTTTTTACAAAGCCACCATAACATATGCTCAGGGCTACTTCATTTAGCACACTGTGTGCATATGATGTACCTGGATGTAGTGGGAAAGGATCCAACCAATACAAAGGGAGAAAACTGATAGTCTCACATAAAATTTGTAGAAGCATAACAAGTTCAGCTTTGATTGCATTTTCCTGCATAGCAGAAGGGGGCTGGACTGGATGGCCCTTCCAACTCTATGATTCTATGACTCACAGAGATCACTATCATTCAAGCATTCCAAAAAGATGGGTACTGGACCAATGCAATGTCAGTTCTCAAAATTTCTAAGAACAGGGATATTTATTTATTTATTTATAGTACTTAGCTATTCGGGCCTTCTCACCCCAAAGGGAACTCAGGGCGGATCACAGAATACATATACGACAAACAGTCAATGCTGATTATAACAATGACAAAACAGACAACAGATAGAAGTATATATAGGCTTTCCCATTTTTCGGCATTTGTGGAAGCTGTGCTCAGTTCCGGCCCCCAGGGGGTGATGTAGCTCCATCTCCCTGCCGAAGAGCTTTCTTTGTTACTAAACTTCCTCCTTTTTTTTTGATCAAATGCCGAGCCTAAGTACCTCCTCATTTTAATGTGGTTCCTATTTATATACTCACATTTTGTTTTTGAACTGCTAAGTAGGCAGAAGCTGAGATAAAGCTCAGGAGCTCACCCTGACCCAGGCTTTGAACTTTCAACCTTCCGGTTGGCAAGATTTATTGCACCTTGGTGATTAACCTGCTGCGCTAAAGCCCGGATACTAATATTGTTGGACTCCAAATGTTGTCTCCAATTTGCATCAGTCTTACCCAATATGATCAAGACAGAAGGAGCTTTAGTATTACAAACGGTATAAAGTTACATATTTTTATCCCTGACAGAAAGGGAGTCCTTTTATTTATCCCACTTTTCTATCTTTTGATGCTCATTGATGTATTTTATGATGCTGTTATTCTGTGGTTTCAAATGCTTTTAATTATATTGTTGTTATGTGTTTTATTTTATATCTTGTACACTTGTTTTTCGGACTTGGTCCCCATGAAAGCTGCCCCAGGTCCCTTCAAGGAGATGGAGGCGGGTTATAAGAATAAAGTTATATTATTATTATTATTATTATTATTATTATTATTATTATTATTATTATTACTATTATTATTATTATTATTATTATTTCTTTTTATAAATCTGCAAAGCTCTTGTTAGTCTCAAGCACACAGAAATGAGTTGATCAGATATAACCTTCCTGCAAAAAATAACTGTAGGGAAGGCTTGCTCAGAATGTCAAGTCAAGGATCGTTTCAGGTAAACTGGGTCTCCTCTTCTCTACACATGAGACCTAATCTATTTTTTAAAAGAGAAATAAAGCATGTTTCTCTAGCATGCCCTCTCCTTGTCTAAATCTATTTTTTCTCCTATCCTTCTCTAAACTTTACTGCCACTTTTTAAAAGGCACTGTGCAGTGCCATTAAGTTAACAATTAGGGAAAGAAGATTTCATGTTTTAATTCAACAATATCTGGGCTTCTGAAAAATTATCTGGCACAGCTTCAAAACCAGGCAATGCTTCTAAATATATCACATACAGTAAAGAGCTCTTGCTCCAGGGTTGAGATTCAACCTGCTACAAAGGAAGTAGAGCCTTTGTTTGAACCACAGGGACCTTTGAAAAAAGGCAGCCCAGGGGTTTTGTTGGAACTGCGGCCACAGATTGTTATTGAGGCAGGCATAGGAAGTATTTGGTCTGAACTCCAGACATTAAAAACACCCTGCTGGGGAGAGAGTTGCATACAAATAGTTTCAGTGTAAACTCATTAAAGTGTATGACAAATGCTCTTGTAATACCTCAGCACAGTATCTCCCTAGCTAATCACTTTGATTAATTACTATCTCTATTTAAGTCAATGGAAAATAAGATTTATGACAATCTTCTAGTGATGTTGTAAAAAGGACTAAGAACACTTTAGGAAGAGTATAAAAGCCACCTGACATGGCAAATCAGCTAATCTTGAATCTGTAAACTACATGGGAAACGGCATCTTCATACTGAGACTCTTTCATACCACATAATTCTAGCATTATCATTCCCCTTTAACTGCCATGGTTCTTCTTATGGAATCCTAGATTTACATTTTCATTAGATAATTCAGAATTCTTTAACAGAGAACTGTAGTGCCTCAAAAAAGTAAAGATCCTAAAATACCACAGAGTGCAAACATGGCAATTAAAATGGAGCTTTTGTATGTTTTCCGGGCTGTATGGCCATGTTCCAGAAGTATTCTCTCTTGACGTTTCACCCACATTGATGGCGGGCATCCTCAGAGGTTGTGAGGTGACACACATCCTCTGAGGATGCCTACCACAGATGTGGGCAAAACGTCAGGAGAGAATACTTCTGGAACATGGCCATACAGTCCGGAAAACATACAACAACCCTGTGATCCCAGCCATGAAAGCCTTTGACAACAAATTAAAATGCAATCTAAAGTGGAATAAATGTTGTAGTGTGACAGCACTCAAGGGAAACAGTGAGATACACCGGCCGCACTAGGGACTGCTTTACAGAATGATGAGGCAGCAAATGTAGATTTTCTACTTCCATGGGTACTTCTTTCCATACTTCAGGACTAGTGTTAAATCACGGCAGCATTCAATGGATACAACTTGAGTCAGAGGATGAATGTCTCTTTGATATGCTGTCCTTTACAAAAGGACATCTGATATCCAGTCAGCAATACAGTGCTTACTGAGCAACCTTGACCTACTCACTATCAGCTTAATGTCATCAGAGGACTTTTCTATGTTTTTTTTTAAATAAGCAGGGAACACAAACGTAAAACAACTGCTGTCAATACATGGTTATCAATAACTTATAGGACTTTTGATAAAACTTTTCAATGATAATTATTCTCTAAGTGGTGTCTACAGGCTGGGACACCACTGGGACAAAAAGGTACCCTACATGCTTGTGCATGAGAAATCTGAAGATAAGAATTCACTTGAGATGAATCAGAATGAGCTACTCTGCAACATTTTCACATCTAGGCTTCTTAATATCAAGACAATGGGACCAGAACAGCATTCCGACCAAGTATTCTACGATTAGGATACATAATTTAATTTTTATGTATAACAATGATGCTTTGGGTTGCTGTGAGTTTTCTGAGCTGTATGGCCATGTTCCAGACACTTCACCCACATCTATGGCAGGCATCCTCAGAGGTTGTGAGGTCTGTTAGAAACTAGGCAAGTGGGGTTTATATATCTGTGGAATGTCTAGGCTGGGCGAAAGAATTCTTTTCTGCCCGAGGCAAGTGTGAATGTTTCAATTGGCCAGTCTGGCTAACACCGAATAGCCTGGCAGCTTCAAAGCCTGGCTGTTTCCTGCTTTGTCCCTTTCCTACCACACCTATAATCCTCTAGCTCATTTTAGGGGAAAACAATGCAACCACTCTGTTCATTCATTCATTCATTCATTTTTAATTTTTAACTTCCTTTGGTAGGGAATTCCACAGTCAAGGTGCTGCTACGGAGAAAGCCCTAGCATGTATGCTGTACAAGGAGTTGAGCTACACCACAGCGTTTCCATTAAATGATATCAAATTTGGGGGAAATTCACACGAGTTATCATTTCAAAAGAAAGCATGATCGCAGTTTCTGTTTACATGCCTCCGCATGAGAGCAATGATAAGTCTTTATTAAGATACTCAGTGAAGCTGTCTATGGATAGTGCAAGAAGACAAGGGCAGATTAATCCAGGCCACAACACAAAAAGCAGTGACAATTCCCTTGTCTTGGCAGAGATGACTATCCTAGGACAGTCCGTTCTAGAAACTTCTTGGCAAACCTACTTTACACCAACAGGGAAAAGATGACACTTACCTTTCTACCCTTTTCACTCTCAGGCAGATAACAGTGTCGAGGGAAACCACGGGCAGTAAAACTCTTCCCAGGATTTGGGTGCTCTGGTCCCTAAAGAACAGAAGGACCAAAGAGATATATGAACAAAGCTGACTTTAAAGTATCCTTAAGTAAGGTTTGCACATGGGTGATTTACTATGGGAATGGAAGGGGACAATTCCACCAATACTACTATATTATTATGTCCTCACACACTAGGAGTGATACCACAACTGTCACCAGTTTTGGTTGGTTTTGGGCTGAATCAATGTGGTGGCCAAGTCCACAACAGCCAAAAGCCACATCTGTGTGTAGTATTAAGTTTTGGGGCTGGGTTTTAGATGGAAAATTGCCCAAAAATGTGTCATGAGAATTTGAGGGTGGGGTCTGGGGTCTCCCAGTGGGATTTGGGAGCTGCAAAAGTGGGCTTTGAGGACTGCTTGCAGCAGAACATTTCCAGTATGAGAAAGATGAATCTGATCTCTGAACTAAGGACTGTAAAATCTGTCTGAGGACTCCCCACAGTCCAGCATGTGTTTCTCACTACCACTTACACCCCATACCAATAACCCTTCAACACAGAGAACCAATCTCACCTGCATCCCTGGTGGAATGTTGTAGATAATTCGGATGGTTTTACAGTCAAGGTGTCCAGGCAATGAATGGGGAATAAGGTGATACTCCATCTTTCCAGGAGGCTGGGTACCAGTTTTTACACCGTAGATGGTTTTACAAGTTGGACACTGCAAGCTCCCATCCTAAAAGCAAAATAGACAAGCAATGAAGCCTAAACATCAGCAAAGAGTATCACTCTCAACATCTGGTGGCCTTCATCAAATGCATTGCATAATCCAGCCAAATGCCTGCAGGCCTCTCCTCCACTTCTGCCTTACTCTCTGTAGTAACATACCTTGTTTCCATTGTTGTACATGGCCACAAGGCAGTGGAGGTGATACATGTGACCGCACTTGGAGAGCTTGCCCACCAGATCTGGCTTGATCACTGGCTGAGGTCCCTTGTAGCCTGAGGGGGCAGAGAGGCGTTCCATGCAGATGGTACAATCCTAAAAGAGGGAAAAGGAAAAGAAAGCAATATTAAACAGAGCAGAAAAGCATGCACATACTTAGAAACACTGCGCTGAAGAGGTTCCTAGCCACAATGACCGGATAGCAGGCCGGTTTAATGCCGTCCTTGGAAATAATGGGAGAAAAGTCTGTGTGAAGCTCGTCTCATATATTGCTACCTCCTCCATTCCCATTACTCTCTTCCACCTGCCACACTGATTCCTGGTGCATTCAAGTGTCTCCCACATTCCTCATATATGTGGGGAACCTTTCTCTGGCCTGTGAGCCAAATATTTTGCAGGCAATCATGTTGGAAAATGGACACCAGCAGTAGAGCTTGGAAATGTTATTGAGAAAGCTAACTTTAAACCAGCAACACTTGGTGGCTCCCATGTTGGCGGCGCAATTAATCAATTTCAAGTTTAACTGAAACTTTAAAGGAACTATCCAAGATGCTCAACTTATTTTGGGGATAGAGTTCTGTCCGCTGGAAAGTGCTTTTAAAGTTAAGACTAAAACCCAAACCTCAATGACTTGGAAGCTACCACACACTGCTTGGCATTTCCAGTACTTCTTTTAAAAATGATTCATAGGATTAATGGGTTGCTAACATGATGCTTTTTAACTTAGGAAAGCCCTTTAAATATACAAAAATAGACACCTCTCTCCCAAATGATCCTTCCACTAAATATTGAAGAAAATAACAACAACAACAACAACAACGACAACTTTATTTATACCCCACCACCATCTCCCAGAGGAACTTGGGGTAACTTACTAAGCACTCAAAGGTGCAACACACATAAATACAAAAAATACAAAAATTGCAGCAACAATAACATAAAACAATAACAGCCAACATAAATATCTCACTTCACATATGTATTACATTTGGTAAAACTTAAAATTGCGGTGCTATTTTTCAAAGTCACACTGTTGTCCTCTTGTTGCCCTATAACATCTAAGTTTCAGTGGGCAGTCACCTAGAGGGAACATATTAGTGACAAAGTGTACCCACTTCACACTCTGTCATTAATATGTGGCTCCTAAGTAATTACCTGGCTTCCACTTGCTCTAGTAACCATCAGTCCATATACTGCAATCAGGCTTTTCAACAGTTTCCACAAATGGCTATAGACACTTTTAAAAAATTTATTGTAATGTGGAAGGAAGGAGATGCCTTACCTCTAACTAGTAATCAAAAGGACAAGTCAGACAGGCACTTTCAGCTGGCCTGAGGGTAAAAGTATTCCTGCTATATGTAATGAAGCTTTAAAATGATAAAGATAGTTGCCTTCAACTAGACCAAACAATCCGGCCATCTAGCACAGCACTTTGCGCCGAGAGGAAGTGACCTTCCCTTTTTTCTTCTTTGAAGGTCCCTCCACAAATTTGCTTCTCCAGCAAGGTTTCCCCCAGCTATATCAACTTACCTGCCCTTCCACTCAGTCTCCCTTATTCTATCATTCCCCATTCATTAATTACTTTCCAGTTCAGGGTTAGTTTCTGTGCAGATTACAAATCTAATAGACAGAAACTGCTTCATTTCTCTGTTCTGGACAATTCCCAGTCCTCTCCCAGTGCTAGCGAAATGTTCAGCAGTAACAACGAGAGCAAGATTTAGGCTAGTAAAAAGTGTAAAAATGTCCTTGGAAAAATATTCAAGAGGATAAATGGAAGGCTGCAAAAAAAAAAAAAACACCCTGAGATTTTATATTTTGTCCTTGCTCTTACAATATATGTGCTATACCGCCTGAATGTGTACATACATATAAAAAATATCTTACCTCATCCGGAGGATGGCGCACCTTCTGTAGGTATTTTTTCAAAACTTCTTCTGGGGTTTTACCTGAGCAGGGATATTGAAAGGGGAAGATCAACATGTTGGAGACGTAATTCCCAGGTCCATAAATAAGTTACAAGGCAGGGCAAGGAATGGCAATGAAGGATTACTACAAAGGGGAGCAGAGTTCCTTGTTTGGAGATATGGAACTGCCCTTTAGGTGTTGTTGGACAAAAACTCATGGTTAGTCCCTTATCACAAATCATGCCGACTAAAGGTTTGGGGAGTTGACGTTCAGAAGATCAAAGTTTCCCTTTCCCCTATTTAATGTGTCACTTGCCATCCCTATCTATTTTATTGTATTATTGCTTCTATCACGTTATTGCTGTTTTGCTTATGCTGTTTCTGTTTGGCATTTTATTGTATTTTGTGATTGGATAGATACAATTGTTCTTAGTCAGCCTAACTGGTATGTGAAGCTTAGAAGGATGGTTTGCTATTTATTATTTACACACACACACACACACACACACACACACACACACAACTTTGAATTGTGCCTGGAAACAGACCTTTTCCCAGAGAAGCTGTCTTAACAAAGAAATCATGCCTCTCTGTAAACAGTAACTAACGATTGACAAATAGTCCAGCTGCAATATTCTGAACCAGCTAAAATGTCTAAATTCTTAGCAAAGGCAGCCCCACATAAAACATTACACAGAAGTCCAAACGGATGCACCTATGGCACATGTCAACATTTCCAGATGGAATCATGACAGCAAATGTAGATTTTGGCCGATTAGCAGTTACTACTTCTTATGACACCATCCAGAACCAATGGTGTGGTGTTAAACAGCTGTAGTAGCAGGCTCAGTACTGGAGATGTAACCTCCCGATGAACAGTTACAGACACAAATACCAAATACAGCACTAGATAGATGCTGGTCCAACATCAGCTGGAAGAGAAGCAGTGCACAAGGAAATGGTACCTTTCTTCCCTACAGTGCTAAATGAAATGTTTCAGGATCACTGACAGCATCTTGGGAGAGTTCATTCAGGAAAGAACAAGGACTAGGGCTAACTCTCATTGGACATTGCAGGATTCTGATCTCTGTCACTCTAAACTAGTGTGCTTCCTGATCTCAAAATGCACACAGAGGAGGAAAATGGGGTGGGAGGAATGGAATATACCGTACTGGCCAGGAGCATCCTATATACTGAAACATTATAGCTATTGTCTATTTTTGTTTTAAAACTTCTTTCTCCCAGAATATTACACTCTTGTTTGGCATCTGCCACATGCTTTCTAACTTTCACCAAGGTCACAGTACAACTTCTGCTTTTTTCTGTTTGAGAATACACACTCCACTTCCTCAAAGCCTTGATTTCACATAATATTGTAAAATGCAAGGTGGGAAAGAGAACAACCTTCTTTGACATTTCTGTTGGGAGTGCTTTGACTGTTTATCCCTGGATGGCAGGAGTTTGGACTGGACGTTCCTCAAGAGGCTCTTCCAACCCTTTGATTCTATGTGTTATTTTATAGTACAGTGGGCCCTTGGTATCTACTGGCAGTCTGGTTCCAGATTTGTGACTACACAAGTCCCACGATATACAACGGCATAGGAAAATGATATCCTTTATATAAAATGACAAAATCAAGTTTTGCTTTGGAATTTAAAGAAAAAAATATTTTAAAGTCATAGATAGTGGAATCCATGGCTATAGAGGGTTGATCGTATATTTCCCTGAGCTCTTCAGATGAACAAAAAGGTATCAATATTTTAACAAACACATAAATAAAGCAAATAGTTATCACACTATGCTGTAATAAAAATATCCCTTTTGCTGTTCTAAACTAGCCACTTGAGAACAGAATAACTTTATTGTTATTGTACATTGTTATTGTACATTGTACAACGAAATTAAATGCTTTCCTCAGCACACACCACAAAACAATACACCCATTCCTCCACATTCCCACCACCGCTGCACACACCCCAATGCCACATCAATGCAAAACCATGGAATTAAACATAGTCACAGCTCTAGGATAAAAGTTGTCTCCTAGTTTGTTTGTCCTCGCCTTTGTCACCCTGTATCATCTGCCAGATGGTAATAATTCAAATAAAGAATATGCTGGGTGAGATGGATCCTAAGGTTGCAGGACATATACAGTTCTTCCAGAGAGGGGAGAGGGCAACCAATGATTGTGCAGAAGTGATTTCTCCTCCTGAGAAAACTCAGGAGGAGATGTTTTTGGGAAGACATTTTTCTGGAATGCCAGCCTCTGATCAGGAACGTTGTTTTTTTAAAAAAATTAATCCAGGGATGAGCACCCTAGTACTCTTTAGAGGTTTTGAACTATTCCCATAATCACCAAATACTGTACATGTTGGCTGACATTTATTGGAATTGTAATTAAAACCATTTTGAGGTCATCGGGCTGCCTACTCCACCCCTACACCCTGGTGTGTGGGACTCTCTGAAAAATATGAGTTCTCATGACAGAGCGCTTTGCCAGTTATTATTCCATGGCCTACACATTCCACTCTTTTGGGCTGGGGGTTGTTTGTAGCAGTTTCTTGGATCTACATGAGGGGTTTTTTTTAAAAAAATCTTTGGCTGTGGTCCTATAGTTCAATGAGCATTTTTTTCCCTCTCTGAATTGTCTTTTTATACAGTTATAGTGCAGAAGTGTCATTTCACTGATATACCACAACTAAAACAGAAATGTAGACTAAGATTGGATCACATTGTTCTGTTATGTCTCAGAAGTGAAAACCCATTTAAAGAGGGGAATAAAACACTGTAACTAGTGCCAGAAATTGTCTGAAAATAGTCTTAGGACAAGAGAGAGAGTGTTTGGATATTCAAAAACAAACAAACCACGGATAACAGCAGCAACATATATCACAACCACCTAACACATTCTATCTCGTCTTTGGAAGAGCCCCCAAAACATCTTGAGTATATCTGTCCTTGAAAGCATTATAATGTAGTGGAAGGGAAGAATGCCGGATAAGAAGTTATGCACTCTCTGGGTAACAGTCTATGCATCTGGCAAGATTATAGATGCACAAAACAGAATCTCCTAGATAGCGTGACTATTGACAGGGAGAATTAGAGAGCTGTACTGCAAAAAAAAAAAAAAAGGCCCCAAATAAAGAGACGCCAGTAAAACTGCTTAGGCTTCTAGTATCTCCTACTACCACGCCCAACGGATACATGGATTATTATCTGTCAAACAGATGTGAAGACTTTTAGGGAATTACGAAAGGCAAACAAATCAGACAGATAGTACAGTATGCTGACCATGGTCAAGTTGCGAAATTATGAGGGGGTGGAGGATGTGTGTTAGTCAACCAACAGCAGGGAACATGTGTTAGGTAATGCAACAGATGGGAATCATCCAGGAGACAGTTTTGGAAGAACACTGTTTGGATATCTGCCATTGTCTCTGGATATCAACGGATGCAGCCGCATACTGCTTTGGACAGAAAAGTGTGAGTGGGGAGGAAACAATGCAAAATCAGGCTTTTTCAAATGATAGCTGGACAAGATGTACAGCAATCCATGAAACAAATCAAAGAGATGGGCAAAAGAAAAATCTGTATACTACTGAGTGCAAACACAGGAATGTCCCGTGTGATCCACAGAGCTAAAAGCTGTTGCAGGGTTCTGAGTGGGCAAGTTTTGGTTACCACAAACCATGGTACGGCATGATTTCTGTACTGAGTTATTTTCTGTAACACGCCTGCTTTATGCTATGAAAATTGCTATATGAAGGGCTGATAATTTTCAGATACAGTAGAGTCTCGCTTATCCAAGCCTCGCTTATTCAAGCCTCTGGATTATCCAAGTCATTTTTGTAGTCAATGTTTTCAATAGATCGTGATATTTTGGTGCTAAATTCGTAAATACAGTAATTACAATATAACATTACTGTGTATTAAACTACTTTTTCTGTCAAATTTGTTGTCTAACATGATGTTTTGGTGCTTAATTTGTAAAATCATAACCTAATTTGATGTTTAATAGGCTTTTCCTTAATCACTCCTTATTATCCAAGATATTTGCTTATCCAAGCTTCTGCCGGCCCGTTTAGCTTGGATAAGTGAGACTCTACTGTATTGTAGAAGTTCTGTCATGGCCCTTTCAGTGCCTTCAAGATGTACATTACTATAACTTTTGGAGAGACAAGCAGAGGGAATATTTCTTGGTCTCACCTTTCTTGGTCTGCTTCTTGGTGGTCTTGCGGCAAGTATTGGAGATCCCAGGGATAGGTTTGATTTCACTCTTGCTGACAGGAGGGGGGTGCAGAACCAGCTTTGGAGGCCGAGTGAGGCAAACAGGCAGCCCTGCAGCACTCATGAGGATCCCTGTGATTCCTGAGTGGAAAAATGGGATGGGTTATTTGAGAGACCAGCTCCTTCTTACATTTCCCCTAACCCAACCATCTCAAATACTGCATATCTATAACGGACAGTCTTCCCTCTCCATCTATGCTCCCTGTATTAGAATTATTAGTAACACTAAATCCATTCATCCTCCAGTTGACTTTGTCTGTAGGACTTCACAACCTTTCCACTTGTTTCACTATGTTTCAACTATAGGATTTTTCTCTTTCAGTCACTTCCAATTCTTGTAATGGCACAAAGTAAAAGGCAAGGCAGAAAAGAAAGCTAAGACATGCTTCCTTGACCAGGATGGCTATAGTTGTGTCGGACTACAAGAGCTATGCTTCCTAAGGGATAACGGACATTGCACCACAACACATATGGAGGGCACCAAGTTGAGGAGATTGACCTAACCATCTGTCAATCCTTTCGTCCCCTGCCCTCAAAAAACCTTCTATAAAGTCAGCTTTAAAAATGTGTATTTTTATAACATGGATGGCTTGAACTATAGTAAGGACATAAGCCTTTCCCCAAGTTGCTAACCTCATCCAGATGTACAGAACCACAATAACCACTATACTCCCAAGCCTGTCAGATGCCTATTTATACCCATTTCTCCATAGCTATTCCACATCCCAAATGATTTGCAAGACTTTTCTTTCCCACATCACTGTGATATGGTTCTGCAAAATATGTCAGGGATGATTACAGGCCATCTATGTGTCTCTTATTTAGCCCAGGCAACTGTCACGAGCAGCTGAGGACTTTTTTTTGTCACACATTGATTTTGCTCCTGTTACCTGCCAGTGCTGGATTGACGGGGCTTGAGCCATTGAGGTTTTTCACAGGAACTGTAGGGACCCTGTGAGGAAAGAATGCAGCAGTACTGTAAGAGGCCATGGAATAATTCAACCTCAACACAAAACACAGCACCTGTCAAGGAACAAGCAAACATTACACCCAGAATTCAGAGTGGAGGTGAGGCACTGTGGGAGTTGGAAGATGGTGCATTACCTCTCCTGCAGATACTACATTCAGTAGGTGGACAAATTCCCTTCAGGTTTTTTGATCCCCAGAGTAGTTTCTGTTAGGACCCTGACAGCATTAAAAAGCAGTACGTTCCTGCTAAACTAGCCTGGCAGGTTACCAGTTAGCCTTGGGCTGGTAAGAGCTTGAGGCATAAAGACACTCCCTGGCAGAACAAGACATAGTTGGGAGAGGCATATTAAATATCTGGGAAAAGGGTGTGTGGCAGAAACGGGAGGACAGGTTTAGAGGAAGGGCAAATTTGTGGTTATGACAGACATATGACTCCCTGAAGGGGAGTGTGTGCATACATGTATTTATGTGTGAAAAGAGAATCAGATGTATACTGAGAGAGTTCTTCCGATCACCATTTTCTGCTTGTCTGCATGACAGAAAAAATTATGCACACGAGGGACCATGCCAAGGGTGGTGAAGAATGACAAAGCAAACATTCCTGATTTTTCCCAAGAGCATTACTCCTTTCTAAACTTCTATCCTAATACCAAAGTCTGAGTTAGCTAACCCCTCTTTTCCAAGATGAGATGTGTGCCTACAGTCTCAACTGGGACTTTCTCTCAACCAGCCATAACCAACCTCCAAGCCCAATCTAAGGACCATTTCATACATTAATAAACGCAAGCAGCTAAGAATCTGGGTGAACCATGGCTTGTACAAATAGTATGCTAATGAACACAGCTTCAACATGCTCACTTGCAGCAGATGTGGCTAAAAAGTCATGCAATGTTGCTATCTGTTTCTTTAGAGTAATGGAAGGATACCCAATAAGGACACTTGTGTATAAAATAAAGAAATTTCGACTAATTGTATCTAGATAGGCAACTGATACCTAAACAATTTTGAAAGGAATTGTAAAAACTGGGGTTTTGTTCTTGCTTCTGGAGAAAAAACAGAACAAGAAAAGAATATAAAGCTGCCAGTGAAGGGAAAGGAAAACATCTTATACAGTGCTTCAACCTGGGATAGCTTAAAGACCAATTCCTCCCATATGAAGCTGCCTAAAATTTAAGATCATCAATGGAAGCCCAATTCCACATCTCACCATCCTGTGAAGCTAGGCTGGAAGATTTATGTGAAAGGGCTTTCTCTGTAACATCATCACTGGCGATCACTCGTGGCCGAGTATGATTGCCTTCCAAGTGTAGTGTCCTGGCGGTGGGTCCATAAGTGAATACAGACCTATTCCTGATCCGCATATTCTTCCACAGTGAGGACATATGTTTCCAGGTGGAAGGGAGTCCAGACTGTGATATTGTCTCCCAAAGGAGGTTAGGCTGGTTCTATTCTTCTGAGTTTGCAACAAGCAGTGCAGAGAGAGCTATTTCGTATGGGCTTTAGCTCTTAAAATGCTGGGTGTCTGCTCTGTCTATTTTCTAAAATGTCTGCATTTAGAATGTTTTAAATGTGGATTGTTTTTAATTGGTGTTTATGTAATGTTTTGAAATGTGTTTTTGTCAACTGTGCATCACCTCAGGGGCTCTGGAGGGTCTAGAGGCAATACATAAATACCTTGGATAAATAATAAATGAACAGGGTAGCATGGTATGAAAAAACAGCAATCCCACAATCCTCTTTGAATGTGCCTGTGTCTGACAGTTTTACATACTCCCATTTCATTGCTGCGATGCTGGGAGAGTCCTTTAAAAGCAGGACTTTGCCCACCTGTCTTAGAATTCCTTCTATTTAAGTTTAAGAAGCAATCCTTGCAAACTGGATAATCCTATGCCAGTTGCTGTTAGCCACACAAGGTCAGGAGACATCAATGCATGTTTCTGGGTTCTCATGAGCCCAATTTAACGTAAACACACTGGCTTCAAATTCAAGAAACTGCCATTTATTGACTGCAAAAAATGCCATTTAAAAACAAACAATCCTCATGATCTCCCGAGACAAAAAAAGGAAGTACGGAGGCATCTGGGAATAAGGGGATCGATGGAAATATGCATGAGATGGCCGAGGCCTGAATTAGAGCCAGAGCGGGGAACCTTTCCAACTGGACAATAGTTGCCTTAGAGACAGACCAGGGGCTAACAGGAGACAGAGAATCCTCGAATCTAAAGAGCGAGGCATTTCCCCACCCTCCTCCCCGCTGGCGAGCCCTCTCCTCACTGCGCCTTTCTCCCGATCTTTAGAAACCACGGTTGTATCTCCAAGTTATTCACAGGGCCTTTTGTTCCTGGAAATATCGCCTTGGCCCCTTCCTCCCTTGCTCCCATCGATGGGAACGTCTTTGGGAAGAAGGGTCATGGGCAGCGAGGGGGAGAGCGACGGCAACAGAAGGCTGATGGCAAAGGCAGACAAAAGGGAAGAAGCACGCTAATTAGATGGCCAAGAAAGAGTGTTTTGGTGGGGTGGGGGAGGCCGAGGGCTGGGGTGCCTTCCAGATCATCAGCCTGAAAAGATTTCTATAGGCCCTTTGACAGGAATCCTCCCCAGATCTAAAGGGGAGAGAAAAAGAATGTTTCACTTCCTCATTAAAATTCAAAAGGGGTTTACAAGCCTCCCCTATTTTATGGTTAAAGAGGTCTGTGGTATTTGCAGAAAGGCGGGAGGGCAGGGTTTGAGAGAGGCTGGTGTGGGATGTCTGCACAGACAATCTTAGCTCTTCATTAGCAATTTCCTATCACATATGCAATTTTGATTGCATACATTAAGCAGCAGCAGAGAGCCCCAGGCACCCATCCTAGAATCTCCTGGAATCTCAGTCGGGCCTCTCTAGTAAAACCTATGGAAATCAGCTTCTTCTCTACATCAAAAACAGATAAAATACAGAACACTTTAAAAATTCACCCCCCACTTGCTATCTAAGTAAAATATTTCAAGTTAGTTTGTTCATCTACTGACAAACCCTTCACAAATCCTGAGAAGAGCTGAACCTTAGCTTGCCATTAAAATAGTAAACGTTTCAAATTTGAGTCAAGATAGTATGTCTCATCACTGTCTACAATGATCCAATAATAAGAGAATGGTGCCCAAAAGACATCTCTGAAGACCAAATCAGACCGAGTTATATCTTCCAAAGGAAAGTTTAGAAGAGCTCCTTTCTGTATAACGAACCCCAAATGTACCATTATGAAATAACATCCATCAGATGAAGTGTGTGGATTCGTTGTAACTAATGAGCATAGCCATTACTACTCTGAACTGGGAAGTCTATCTAGACTGTAAAATTATAGCAGTTTCATGGCATTTTAACTGTTCTGGATCAATTATAGTAGAGTCTCACTTATCCAACCTTCACTTATTCAAGATTCTGTATTATCCAATGCAGTCTACCTTTTAGTAGTCAATGTTTTTGTAGTCAATGTTTTCAATACATTATGATGTTTTGGTGCTAAATTCATAAATACAGTAATTACTACATAACACTATCGTGTAATGAACTGCTTTTTCTGTCAATTTGTTATAAAACACAATGTTTTGTTGATTAATTTGTAAAATCATAACATAATTTGATGTTTAATAGGCTTTTACTTAATCCCTCCTTATTATCCAACATTTTCACTTATCCAATGTTCTGCCGGCCCATTTATGTTGGATAAGTGAGACTATACTGTACAGTATATGAAAGCCTATACTTTGTCATTTGGTGAGGTGTACAGATGTCTTTTTGTTAATGAGCTGGACTTCACACACAAAGACTCCAGCATTAGAGCTTTCCAACAGACAATAATCTGAGCTCCCCATCAAGTCAAAAAACCCAGGATTTTGAAGGACTATGTCATGGAAGTTGGAGTTCTAACAAACTGTGCAGGGTAGATACACTTGAGGTTTTCCAGCTCTAGACAATATCAATGGGCAACAGAAAAGCCAATATGATATAGTGATTAGAGCACTAGTGAGCAAAATCAAATGGATAGGGAAATACGCCAGTTCACACAAGCTCCATTTTTAAGGGGCTCTGTACGCTCAATTTCTAATTTGGTTGGGTTTGAAATCTGCCATCCTCAACCCCAAGACTATTTCAGGCCACTGTCAAAACTAGAGTGCCTAAAACAGTTCTCACTCAAGTGACCTAATATGCCTCCATGGGCTTCATGTAGTCTGCAATCCACATTTTGTCCACGCTTGAGTTAGGGTGTTAAGACTAGGATCTGGGAAATCTAGATCTTAGTCTCTTCTGAACTGTGAAATTAACTGTGTGACTTTCAACCAATCATTCTCAACCAGATCTGATTCACTGGGCAGTTGTAAAGCTCAGTAGAGATTTGGACTATTCCACCTAAAGGGGAAATGGGATAGGCACATAGCAAATTATTAAGCAAATATTACCCTGAGGCAATCAGGACACGGGACTGTGCAATTGCCAGGCGTTGTAGGTTGGTACGGTTCAGTGTATTAAGGCTGGCACGGGTCACCTTTCCATTGGCACCAGGAGGGCTGGCAGGAGAGTTCGCTGTGGTAAGGGCTGGTGTGCTGGCTGCTTGCCTCCGGCTCACTTGGGACGCCAGGGTTTTCAAGGAGCTACGCATGGTGGCCGTTCCATCTTGTGGCTTGAGAACTGAGGCTGGAGTTGGGAGTCTGCTGCTTCCAGAAAGGGAGACGGCTTTCCGTGGCGGTGGCTGTGGCTGCTGTGTCTGCAACTGCTGCTGGCTCGCTGCCGCTCCAAGCCCTCCATTGCTCCCAACAGATACTGCTGCTTTGATACTCATGACAAGGAGGCACTGTGGGCAGGTGCAGGCAGGCGCAGGGGGTGTGCTGGCCACACCAGGGCTTGCTGGCCATGACTGGGATTTGGGCAAGGTGCCAGTGACCAGTGGGTAGACCATGTCAAGTCGGCGGCGCACCCGGCGCTTGCGTTGGGTCTGTCGGTTGATCTGCCCCATGTTGCTAAAATCAATGATGTAACAGAAGCCAATGGAGGTGAGATCAATCCAGGGATGCTGTTTCTCATAGGCATGCTGGATGGTGATGCCCACCTCCATGTCGTAGGGGGTCCAGGTGCCATTGTCATTCTCCCACTCCCATACCACACCCTTTCCTGGAGCTGAGGAGGGATCGTAATAGCTGCGTCGCACCGGGCGAATAGTGCCTGCAAAAAGAGTAATGAGAAGAAAATAATGAGTGTCATAAAAGAAAAGAAGCCAGATGATTACAACCCTTGGCTGCCAAAGTATTGCTGAGGATGCACGGTAAATGCTACTTGAGGTTGAGTGAAAAAACGAGAGCCAGTGTAGTACAGAAGCTAAGAATACAAACCTCAATGCCCCTGGCTTGAACCTGTCTTCACTCACAAACTCACTAGGTACCTTTAAGCAAACTCTGGGGTTTTTTCAGCTTCAGCAACTCATCTACAAAGGGATAATATTATTGGTCTACCTACCTTACAGGAATATGGCAAGGATAGCTAAGCTAACATATACAAGACACTGTGAACACAAATAATGAGATGAAAGAGAAACCAAATAGATTATGAAGCCAGATCCTACATGAAGAACATTTTTGCTTACAAAGGCTATGACTGAAAAATTACTTTTTAAATCCAACTGCAGTACCAGGGAACAAGATACTGACTGGGAGTTGACTAGCAGTCATCAATTCTAACCAAAAGAGGAAAGCTAACTTAAAGGCTTAGTTTTCACCAAGTATTGTTTGGTCTAAATCAGTGGTTCCCAACCTTTGAGCCTCCAGGTGTTTTGGACTTCAGCTCCCACAGTTCCCAACAGCTGCTAAGCTGGCTGGGATTTTTGGGAGTTGAAGTCCAAAACACCTGGAGGCCCAAAGGTTGGGAACATTGGTTTAAATATACTACACCTAAGACAAAGATTGGCAACATTTGACACCTGGGAGTTTTTGCAAAGCATGCTATAACTCTGTCTGAATTTTGGTGCTGCATTGGCCAAAATCACCTATGCCCCACCCCACCCACACAGTGGACTAGAGCAGTGGTTCTCAACCTGGGGTCCCCAGATGTTTTTGGCCAACAGCTACCAGAAATCCCAGCCAGTTTACCAGCTATTTGAATTTCTGGGAGTTGAAGGCCAAAAACATCTGGGAACCCGAGGTTGAGAACCACTGGACTAGATAATATTGTTTAACTTTTACCCCAGAAAAAACAGATGTGCCCTGGAGATGAAGATGAGGCCATAATGACACTATTAAAAATTTTGCATTTTTTTTATTCCCCTTATACCAAAAGTGTATCAAAGGCATATTGACCATTATTATTGTGTACTGAGCACTCTGTGACATACAGTTAAAGTAATGCTTTCTATTAAAAGGCAGCCATTATTTTTGCTTTGGCAGTGTAGCAATTCCTGACTAGTGCTGCAGAGATTTCAAGAAGCACACAGCCTCCTTTTTCATGTTTTAGTTTTAAAACAAGTCTCCCACATCCTTATTGTCACAGAATGAGAGGAGGAACCTTTATACTTTCTCCTAAAGATTACATTATATCAAAGAATGTCAACACTTCAAATGCATAATCTGCATTGTGCTCCTCTTTTTCTGTCTCTATCACTTTACATATACATTTTCACAATTCAGTGCTAGGTGTTGCTGAAATAATAACTGGACAATGCTGAAAAAGAAAATATTCATTCCTATGAAAGAAACAAACCCACTTCTATAGATGTAGAAACAAGCGACTCAAGAAACATATCGTATTCATTTGCTTCAGTTTGACAACAGCCATTTTATTGTTAACATTAACAAATTATCATATCATCCTTAGCTTCTACAAGTGGTGTTTAGATAACTAAGGAAGGACTCCAACCGTTTCCTCTGACAAAAGACACTTGCAGCATTCCTGATAAAGGAATCACACCCAATGACAAATATTTACACAACCAGCAGGAGTTAACAGCCGCCATACTGTTGTTCTTCCACTGCTGCTATTAACCCTTGGACTTCCACAGTTATCGCCAAGAGTGCTTACCTAGCGAGCTTACAAAAAAAGCACACATTCCTTCTGGTATTTAGCTACATAGATGGGGTTTTTGTTTCTCTGTTTTGTTTTTAAAATATTTACCTTGTTCTTCCTTTCTACTCTGAAAGATGTGCAGGAAATGAGGGATTTTCACAATAAATTAATTATAGTAAATATTAGCAATAAAATCCTAAGATCATGATAAATAATATGTGGCTCCTGTCAGAGAATTACAAAGGCGTGTGATGTTCGAACACACAAAAACATACTACGCTACCACACAAACAACATAACCAGAGTCTTCTGACACACTGCCCTATTTCATCCATAAAACTTGCTAATGAGATTTCAGGACTATTTCATCTATGCCCATACGAGTTAATGGGCTTACAGATAATCTGATTAGTTACATTCTGAAGTACTGAATCCATGACTCTCGTGTGTGAGGATTGGGTGCTTCCTAAGGAGGCGGAAGAAGATGCTGGGGAAAATACAAGGTTTTCTCCCCGACATCTCCAACAGCTCCACTTTAATCCATATGTGACACAGAGCAGAACTACATAGTACAAGTAAAACAGAGTTCCTACCACCACCGTGGCCTCATAATGCTACAACTGAGAAGAAATGACCAACAGGATTAGAAGGATTTACCCGTCCGCTCCCCACCACATCCTTGCTGCACAGGACCCCAAAGTACGTTTTGAAGACACAAAATTCAGCTGAAATGAAGGTGGTTTGTGTCTACTTCTCAGTACATGGAAGGAACAATTACGAATCCTGTATAACAGTGGTTCCCAACCTTTGGACCTCTAGGTGCTTTGAACTTCAGCTGGTAAGCTGGCTGGGATTTCTGGGAGTTGAAGTCCAAAACACCTGGAGGCCCCAAAGGTTGGGAACTACTGCTGTGTATGCTGCCTGGAATAGCCATTAAATAAATTCCTTTACAGCTGGATCTGAAACTACAAATAAGGGCTACTCTGGTGTGTACAGCTGAAGGGAAAAATGGCTGGTGATGAACGATCTAAGCACCTTTTCCAATATCTATGTAAGTCTAATACAGATTTGGGAAAACATGGACCATCAAGCAGGTGGAGTGTAACATGCTATCTCCTTGTCCCAGCTACTGTGAAGCCCCGAGAGAGGTTGCACTGTTGCTGCTACTTTCCAATGGGGAGAGGAGGAAGGTAGTTCAAAGAAGGTTCCAAGGGGAAAGGTGAGTGAGTATACTTCAGGAGGGAAAGTATTCTCATTTCCCTCCTACTTGGAGTTAAGATCAGTTCCATCTTTCTCCTCTGAGTTGTTGCTATCATCCATCCTTACTAAGGAAGCAGGTGACTTCTCAGCGGTTTTTGGATACGATACAAAAGGCAAAAGTAGGCATGGGCAAACTTCGGCCCTCCAAGTGTTTTGGACTTCAACTCCCACAAATCCTAACAGCCAGTAAGAATTGGAGTTGGAGTCCAAAATATCTGGATGGCTGAAATTTGCCGATGCCAGGGGTAGAGAGAAGTCCCCTGCTCCCTGTCCAAAAAGAGACACAGGCATGTCACCAACAGAATGTCAGCCATGTTTCATGGTATAATATATATTACATATATCATGAATATATCAGCTAGGCTAGGGAGCAAAAGATAAACAAGCTCCACCTATGATAACAAATGGCTATGGAGACCATGCAACAGTCCCCTATTTTATTAGCTGCTTCTTCAATGCTATTGCTACATAACTAAGAAGTGTAAACTGAGGATAAATAATCAGGAGAAGGAACGTATAGAAAAGAAATGCTAGTAATCTTCAACTATGTGGCTGTATTTTACACCAAACTGTATACCCGTCAAGTCTATCTACGTAGAGATTGGCTCTCAAACCCTTTATAGGATCCAATTCAATGGACTGATTTTAACCCTCAAAGCTTTTAACAGCTTCTGATCGGGATTTGTTCACTCAAATATAGCTGCCCACACCTGAAGATCTTCTTCAGAGGCCCTACACAGGTACCCCTGTCAAGAGACATGAGGCATGTGGCCTCGGGCATGGGACTCCTTATTGGTGACATTTCCACTATAGAATAGATTAGCTGGATGGAGGCCATCATTAATAAGTAAGCAAAATTTAAGGCCTTTCAATGTTAAATATATGTTTTATTATGTTTAATTAGCTGAATGATTAGCACATGTTGGTCCCTGATTTCCAATGCAGAATCGAACATTTTTCATTTCCCCACAGGAAGCAACTATGTAGCCAATAGCTCCCAAGGTATCACATGCTTTGACCACCTACATGAGCAGATATCAGTCTGATTCTTGCTGACAAGAATAGTGATCGTCATCTAAAGTCCTGATTGTCAAGTGCAGCCTTTCCCAAATTAGCACTTTTCCAAGGCACTGCACTACGGCACCCCATATCATACTATCCACCTGGATATGGATTATTTGAGTTACAATCTGACACATCTGGAGAGTATTAGCTTTGGAAAAGGTTCTCCACAATAAGGGCAGAAGAAAGGAGAAACAATTCCTTCATTAGTCATTTTGGACCTTATTTAACTCCAAATTCTAAACAATGCCATAGAAAAAGCATGATCCATCAGTGAAACTAATTAGGAGAAAGGGTTAAAGATCACGGCAAGTCAACCATCAAATGCAATTATTGTGACTGAACCCTTTGTTACAACAACGCTTCTTTTGCCTCCAGTTCACTGGGTTTCAAAATTTCTGGGAACTGCTGAAGAAAGCCAAGCAGAAAGCAGCATAAGAAAGAAGGAATCCAGATGGCCCCACATCCATACAGCACAGTATCAAAGGGCTTTTATCTTACAGCAAATATCTCTGATTTATTTAATAAGATATAATAGAAAAATAATCCCACTTAAATCCCATTAAAATGCTTTGAAGGTAAAAAAGATGCCTGCAAAATTGAGGAAAGAGGCAGGCACTGTGTGCACTCATAACTACAACCTTTTCCTCCCAGCTTCACTTCACAAGGTAATTCTACGCTCAATGCTGTACCCTCCCCTCCTTCTCCCACACATCAAATGCCTTAAATTTCCAGTCATCTCCCAAGGCCAAACAAGGTGTGATGAGAGCTGTCAGGTTTATTCTTCACATGTATGCCAGATTTAAAGGGAGCAGATGATGTGGATCTAATTCTTACACTGGAAAGTCTCTCTGAGTGAAGAAGCACCGAGCCTCCCTTGCTCCTTCACTTCGACTTCAAATAACCCAGGTGCTTTTCTCCAAGGTGGGTTTCAATCTTATAAATGTGGTGAACCTGGAAAAAAGGACTGAAGAGGTATGGGCTACAGAGGAAGGTTTCCTCTGAACAACATGCTCTATGTCAGGGGTCCTCAAACTTTTAAAGCAGAGGGCCGGTCCACAATCCTTTAGACTGCTGAGGGGCCGAATTATCATTTGAAAAAAATACGAACAAATTCCTATGCACACTGCATATGTCTAATTTGTAGTGCAAAACAACAACAATGAAAGAACAATGTAATATTTAAAAATGAAAACAATTTTAACCAACATAAACCTATCAGGATTTCAATGGAAATTGTGGGCCTGCTACTGGCCAATGAGATAGTCAAGTTAATTAGGATTGTTGTTGTTGTGTGCCTTATGTCATTTCAGACTTTGGGCGAGCCTAAGTCTAAAATTAATTAATTAATTATTTACTACATTTATTTACTATATTTATATTCCACCCTTCTTATCCTGAAGGGGACTCAGAGCAGCTATATGTACGTACATAATATTATATTATTAGCATAGCGCAATATTAGCATTATATATTGCTATACTGAACTATACCACTATACTGTAATATTATATGTAATATATAACATATAATTAATATTATTATATGGTATTATTAGTATTATATTGTATAACATTATAATATTTTTTATCAATATTATATGTATATACAATATATTTCAAACCTAGCAGTTTGAAAACATGCAAATGTGAGTAGATCAATAGGTACCGCTCCGGCGGGAAGGTAACAGCGCTCCATGCAGTCATGCCGGCCACATGACCTTGGAGGTGTCTACGGACAACGCTGGCTCTTCGGCTTAGAAATGGAGATGAGCACCAACCCCCAGAGTCGGTCACGACTGGACTTAACATCAGGGGAAAACCCATACCTTTACCTACAATATATTATATTATTGAAACTGATATAAACATATTATATTATATTATAAAACTGAGGGTGGGGGCCAGGTAAAGGACCTTGGAGGGCCGCATCCGGCCCCCGGGCCTTAGTTTGGGGACCCCTGCTCTATGTGATACAAGAAACAGGTCTTGCCTCACTTATGCCCTTCAATGTAAACAAGACAGAGATGGAAATAAAGGTGCATGACTTCTCTAGTCTGGCCAGTTCTCCATATGCTCACCCACCACTCCTTTGAAGGTAAGTTGTTGAGTAAATCAGGGTAGGCAACCTGTTGCCCTTCAAATGTTTGGGACTTCCAGCTCTTGTAAGCTCTAGCCAGCCAGTGGGAGATGTTGACAAGCTGGAATGTGTCCAGAGGAGGGTGACTAAAATGATCAAGGGTCTGGAGAACAAGCCCTATGAGGAGTGGCTTAAAGAGCTGGGCATGTTTAGCCTGCAGAAGAGAAGGCTGAGAGGAGACATGATGGCCATGTATAAATATGTGAGGGGAAGTCACAGGGAGGAGGGAGCAGGCTTGTTTCCTGCTGCCCTGGAGACTAGACACAGAACGGCTTCAAACTACAGGAAAGGAGATTCCATCTGAACATTAGGAAGAACTACCTAAACATGAGAGCTGTTCAGCAGTGGAACTCTCCGCCCCAGAGTGTGGTGGAGGCTCCTTCTTTGGAGGCTTTTAAGCAGAATCTGAATGGCCATCTGTGGGGGTGCCTTGAGTGCGATTTTCCTGCTTCTTGGCTGGGGGTTGGACTGGATGGCCCATGAGGTCTCTTCCAACTCTATAATTCTATACAAAATACTTTGGGAGACATCTGATTTACTCAATAATTTCCTCCATTCTGATTCTCACTCCAAATATGGATCAAACATGCAGATGTGCTAGTGTCCATTATCTGTTAACTGTGTTTTAGCAAAAGACAGTTCAATCTACCTTCATAATCCCCAGAACCCAACAATCCCCTTCACCGCATTTTTTCTATGTTTAGGACATATCTATACTGAGGAGGTATGTTACTGGGCTAATTCAGCATTGATGAAGTAAATGAGCTAAAATGTGATCAAGCAGCACCAGAAGAAGAAGAAAGGCAAGCAATTCACGTACAGGGGAAAATTCAAAGATTCCTTCTATTATACTGACTGACAAAACTAAAATGCAGCCTGACAAGAGCGCAACCCTGGAGGCAATTCAAGAATCTTGACATCTAATTTCTGGTTTGGATAACTTGTGAGTGGTAACTAAAATTGCTGTGTACTTTGAGGATACAAATGAATGGACAGCAGGGCAATTAGCTTTGATACAACACACATGTAACTGACAAGCACCGATAGAAAACCAGCATTGAGATTATGTGAAGAATGCAAACTATGAGTCTCTCAGTTGAGGGATTTGTGTTTAATTCTGTTGTCTTTGTTTATAACTCCAGTTCCATGAAAGTAAATTATTTTGATCGGGGATTTCCTTCTTGAAAAAGGAAGTATTAAAAGCAGTGTATGACCCTATTTACTGAAGCATGTTTCCCCAGAAAATATGTCAAGGCCATTCTTGCTTTATGGATGGCTGGTGAGAAACTAAGAAATGGAAAGTTGGCAATTTCCCCAGAAATAAAGTAGTTCAGAAGAGGACAGGAGGTAAAAACTGATTTATACTCACTGCACCCTATATTTACCAACACTCTGCCCGGAACAGGGAACTGAGGAATATAAATTAGTATTAGGGTAACGTCTCTGCTGCAAAAATACTTAACGTCTGTATAGATTTCACTTTTAAAGCTGAAGGAAGGTAATAAAAACATACTTGTCCAACCTGAGCATCTCAGCATCCCAAACTGGCATTTTTAAATTAAGGATTTTCCCCTCCTTGGTTGTCAAAGAACTATTAATTTTTCACTACAGAACAGAAAAGAAAAATCAAAAATTGAACAACCCATTGAAGATGAAGTTGAGTTCCTCGGCTGCTAAGATTTCCCCAGCCACAGTTACAAATATGTGGCTATATCCAATAGAGACATGCATGTGTGTATACACAGAAACAGAGTGCCTTTCTCCAAGGCAGAAAAGTGCCCCAGTTATACAGAAGTCACGTTTGAGCAGCAGAATGCAAACAAGGTTCGATTCAGGAGAGTAACTAACAAACATCTCTGCTCAGAGTTTTTCTAACAAGTTCACAAGCCCATTTAAAAACATGAATTTTACAGTGCTGCGGGGGAATGGATGTTTTTCACACTAGTGAATAGATCACATTAAAGGAGATCATCAGGAGGAAAAAAGTCCACATGAGCTGAGCAATTTATAAATCTGGCTTTCTCTGCACAAATAGGAGAGAAAGTTTTTTTGCTTCCTTTTTTTGAGATTTCCCAACAATTAGAAAACGGACATGTGTCCTAACACTGCAAATCTAAATGTATTCTAGTGTCACTAGAATTTTCCTTGAAATCGGCATGTGTGCAGAAAAGACTATGCCTACAAAAATTACGCTGAAAAATTTATGCAATCTAGATTCAGAAAGCCATCTTTTATAACTTTGGATACATCTACACTGTAGAATTAGTGCAGTTTGACATTACTTTAACTACCATGGCTCAATGCTATGGAATCCTGGGAGTTGTGGTTTCACCTACTCTGCCAAAGAGTGCTGGTAGCTCATCAACCTACAACTCAGGTGATTCTACAGCATTGAGCCATGGCAGCCAAAGTAGTGTCAGACTGCATTAATTCTACAGTGTAGATGCACCCTTTGTCAATGATAACATATTTCCTGTGTTAATATGCACACACATATCAAAGTAAGGTATTGGAGCGGGTGGTTGCCTCTCAGCTCCAGGGATTCTTGGATGATACTGATTTTCTGGACCAATCACAGTCTGGTTTCAGACCTGGGCACAGTACTGAGATGGTTTTGGTCGCCTTGGTGGATGACCTCCGCAGGGAACTGGACAGGGGGAGTGTGATCCTGCTGGTTCTCTTGGACATCTCATCGGCTTTCGATACCATCGACCATGGTATCCTTCTGGGACGTCTCTCTGGATTGGGCCTTGGGGGCACACCTCGAGAAGTCGGATCTGGCCATGGTGGTCCATGCCTTAGTTACCTCCAGACTGGATTATTGCAATGCACTCTACGTGGGGCTGCCCTTGAAGACGGCCCGGAAATTGCAAATAGTCCAGCGTTCAGCAGCCAGGCTTCTAACTGGAGAAAATTACAGGGCGCGTTCAACGCCACTGTTCAAGGAGCTGCATTGGCTGCTGTTTATTTTCCGAGCCCAATTCAAGGTACAGGTGATCACCTACAAAGCCCTGAACGGTTTGGGACCTACCTACCTTCGTGACCGCATTTCCCCCATGAACCTGCACGGTCTCTACGCTTGTTGGGGGAGGCCCTCCTCTCGATCCCACCACCTTTGCAATCGCGGTTGGTGGGGACGAGGGAGAGGGCCTTCTCCATCGTGGCCCCCCAGCTCTGGAACTCTCTCCCCAGGGAGATCAGGCAGGCCCCTACCCTCCTCACCTTTCGGAAGAGCCTGAAAACTTGGCTCTTCCAACAGGCCTTTGGTGACTGATCTCCATAGTAAAGGATTGACCTGTTGCTTATCTAATTTATTATATCCTATTCCTTTAGCAGACCATAGTGTATGCCTTCGCCAGCACTTTAACGGGACAATAGTTCTGGGATCTACCTCATCCTGATTGAATCTGACACTAATTGTACTTTTTTGGCCCAGTTCTTTTTTTTTTAGAGCCGACCCAGGATTTTATCAGAGTATATTTATTGTATCTTGACCTATGACTTGTTTTATTGTTGATTGATTGTTTTATTGTTATGTTTTTATATTGTTTGTGACCTGGGCTTGGCCCCATGTAAGCCGCCCCGAGTCCCTTCGGGGAAATGGAGTGGGGTATAAAAATAAAATTATTATTATTATTATTATTATTATTATTATTATTATTATTGATTTGGATTGCAATTAATGGTTTTGGGATATTGAAATAATGATTTCCGAATTTCTAGCAAGATAGGAGATAAAAAATGAAGTTAACTGAACAATGAAAAGATTGCTCCTTAATGTCTGGAACTGGGATCAGAAAGGACTCTTTTAAAACTAACCAATCTATATTTTAGCATGAGCTTTCCTGAATATCAATCTACTTCCTCAGATGTAATGACAGAGTGATACTAGTGCAGGCATGGGCAAACTTCAGCCCTCCAGGTGTCTTGGACTTCAGCTCCCACAATTCCTAACAGCCTACTGGGAGTTGAAGTCCAAAACACCTGGAGGGCCAAAGTTTGCCCATGCCTGTACTAATGCCTCAGATTGTTAATTGTGTTTCAGTGGTTCTCGACCTGAGGGTCCCCAGATGGTTTGGCCTTCAACTGCCTGAAATCCTAACAGCTGGTAAACTGGCTGGGATTTCTGGGAGTTATAGGCCAAAACAGCTGGGGACCCACAGGTTGAGAACCACGAGTTTGTACTGTTGTGGGAGTGGGACAGAACGTAATAGGAACAGCTCCTGCTCTAAATCTTCAAAGGGGTATGTGATAATTGCAAATTCATCTAATTCTTCCTGTCTCTTTAATTAATCTTGCTTTGATTAATATCAGAGGTTAGATCTACTTGACAAAAAAAGGAATAGAATAGGGACAATACACTTTGCAAAACTACTAGAATAAAAGTAAAATTCAGAAGAAAACAACGTTGTCCACGCAGCACTCAGAAATAAATGATGTACCACAACCTTTCCAGAGTCTGCAATCCCAAACAAATAAGAGTCGGTGGCCCCAAATGGAATCAAGGAGGATTTTCTTTATTTTAAAAAAAGTAAATTCTAGAGTCGGGTTTTCCAAACTGTGTATTGTGACATGTTAGTGTGTCGGCTGCAGTGTAGGTGTGTTGTGAGCACATAACAAGAAACTGCTGAGTCCATATAAAATAAGCAATAAATCATATATTTAAAAATTTTAATGAATGGTTTTCAGGCGTTATGTTGCGTCCCCATACATTTTGTTAATACAATTTATGTATATACCCAAATCTCTTATAAGGGGTTGGTTTAACCTTTGGTTTCTATTAAAACCACATTACTGCCTCACAAAATGATGCATGTCTAAAACGGTGTCTCACCAACATGAAATGTTTGGGGAGTTCCGTGCTAAAGATTATGTGTGAAGTATGAAGTAGCAGAAGGCTGTTAACTGGAACTAGGAACAGGTGCTTGATGCAGATGGCTGAAATAGGAGGATTAGCAAGTGATCTAACAATAAAAGGAAAGGATAAACCTGGATCATCTAATCCAATGATTGTAGTTTTACATGGAATGTTTTGTGATTTAGTAGCAAACATACTGTGACAAGTGCAGCAGAAAAGAAAGAAGAGGTGGTGTTGGAATTGGATTCCATTATACAATAAAACGTTTGAAGAATTTACCGATTGACAAAGACTATCCGTTTTTTATGGCTAACACCTAGGTATTTGTTCCTCAGTTCTGATTTCTCACATGCTTTGACTCATTTGTCTGGGGCAAAAGTAAAATCCTGCCATCAAGGGAAGACCACACACACGAAAACAAGGTATTTCAGAGAGAAAAGGAGATTTTCAGAGGAAATTATATGGGGAGGTAGCCTCTTTAGAAGCAATCAGGCATCACAATGGGGAGGCCTGTTACAGGCTAAACCACAGTACCACAAGGAAACTCTATAATTTATTGTAATCCATCATGAGAAGGTGACGGAACCTCTGTGCATATGTTTATAAGGAGAGGGGAATATTGGAATTCCAGCATCTGGCCCCATCCAGCTCTATCTATTAACCTTGTGGGAAAATCCTCCCGCCACCTCGCACTCCCTGGGTCATTCCGAGACAGTCCATCAGCCTCCCATTCAAGAAGGGAAGAAAGGGGACAATAGCTATTCAAGACCCTGCCAGGGTCACAACCCCTCTACCATCGGGATTTCTTAATGACCCCAAACAACAACATTCATGGCAACTAGGGAGGGAGAGGTGGAGTGACGTGCAGAACAATTGCTCATTCAACAAGGCAGCTTGGGGCGGGAGGGGCCTGCAGCCCACCCTCCTCCAGAGCCCTGAGAGCTTTCTCTGTTCTTTGCCAAGGAGGCAGAAGGGCTCTCCCTGCCAAAATGGGGCCGTGTTCTGACAGATCTGAACTCCCGCACTCATCCTTAGCCTAGGTTCACATGCATAGCTGTGCCATTCTTATGGGGCCTGTAATGTACTTTCATTATCCCTTATCTGTTCTCAACGAGAAAAACTAAAGGGGAAACAGAATTAGCACTGGGGGCCACTGTGGTAGAAAATGCTTGACCAGGATTCAGGACAGCCAAGCTCCAATTCCAAATGAGCCATGAGACTAAGGATGCATCTACACTATAGAACAAATATAGCTTGATACTGTTACAGTAGAGTCTCACTTATCCAACTTAAACGGGCTGGCAGAATGTTGGATAAGCGAATATGTTGGATAATAAGGAGGGATTAAGGAAAAGCCTATTAAACATCAAATTAGGTTATGATTTTACAAATTAAGCACCAAAACATCATGTTATGCAACAAATTTGACAGAAAAAGTAGTTCAATATGAAATAATGCTATGTAGTAATTACTGTATTTACAAATTTAGCACCAAAATATCACGATTTATTGAAAACATCGACTACAAAAATGTGTTGGATAATCCAGAACGTTGGATAAGCGAGTGTTGGATAAGTGAGACTCTACTGTATTTATTTATTTATTTGTGATATTTATATCTTGCCTTTCTCTACCCTGAGGGGGACTCAAGATGGCTTACAAATGGCACCTGTGCAGTGCCTTGGGCATAAAACACAGACATGAATAAAATTATTAAAATTAAAACAGACATAAAAACATAATTAAAATACATTCCAATATGAAATACGCCATCCAAAGACAAGGTCTAAAGCCATTCCATAATCCATTGCACGATTTCCAGATAAAATTATTTCACTGTACTATTTATCAAAGTCCTGCTCTCACAACTACTCTCTTGCCAAAGGCTAGGAGGGAGGGGGCTGATCTGATATCGCTAGAGAGGGAGTTCCACTGCCGGGGGTCCACCACTGAGAAGGCCCTGTCTCTTGTCCCCACCAGTCGCACTTGTGAAGGAGGTAGGATCGAGAGAAGGTAGCAGAATGGCAGCCAGAGGATCTGACGTAACGGGGGGGGGGGGGATTGTATGCTCTGTGTACGCCGCTCCAGTGAGCAACCTGGCTGCTGTCCGTTGGACCAACTGAAGTTTCTGAGCAGTCTTCAAAGGCAACCCAGAGTGTAACCAGAGTGTGGACCACTGTGGTCAAGTCAGACTTCCCAAGGTACGGGCCCAGCTGACACACAAGTTTGAGTTGTGCAAAAGTTTCCCTGGCCACCGCTGAAACCTGGGGTTCCAGGCTCAACAATGAGTCCAGGATCACTCCCAAACTGCTAACCTGCATCTTCAAGGGGAGTGTAACCTCATCCAACACAGGCTGTAACCCTATGCCCTGTTCGGCCTTACACCTGACCACGAGGATTTCTGTCTTGTATGGATTCAATTTCAATTTGTTTGCTCCTGTTAGGATTTTCTGTGTTAGGGAAAACTACCCAAAAATACAGCAGAGCATCCAAAATACAAAAAGCAGGCTACTTATGGCTGAGCATTCAACTCAGAGTAAGCAGAGTGTGAAGTGCCATGTAGCTGTAAAGAATTTAGAGTTTAGGAGGCAAAGATCCAGAGTTCAATCTTTAAGATTACAAAAGGTTTATTTGTAAAAAATAATAACGACATTTCTTAATAGTAAAAAACTGGGTACTAGTTACTCTAACTCCATCTCTCCTGACACACAAGTAGGGAGAGGTCTCAATCCACACAGCACACGTGAAAATGTAAAAGTAGAAGTCAAAAGCCTGCAGTAGAAACATATTCATTCTACACAACCAATCAGAATGAGAGTAGAAATAGAGAGAGAAGAAATTAGATACATTCCAACTATCATAGAGGAAATACTCTAAGCTAACTAGATTGTTCTCATTCAGGACTAGAGATTTGGGCAGTGTGGGGTTGAATTCCAACAGATACCACTTTCACTGCCCCTGCGCAAAGCTATGGATCATAGGATTTGTAGTTTTACTAGGTCTTAAATTTCACTTTCAAATAATGCTGACACTTTACTAAACTACAACTTCTAGGATTAACTGCCATGGCATTTAAATGATGTCAAACTACATTCCTTCCACAATGTGGATTCTCCCTTACTGAATGATATTGGCTCAGTCTCTCTCTTATCCTAACCTGCCTCACAGGGTACTGTAAGGTTAAAGTGGGAAAAAGGAAAGGGTCTTGCCTTCAAAGGAGGAAAGTCTTCATATACATTACTTTGCAGAATTATTCACACACACTTTGAATTTTCCACATTTGTATTGTGTCCGAACCCTGGAACTGGAATGGATTTAATGCGCACCATTACCTCTAAATATACAGTACTTTGTATTTACTTAAATTTTGTGTCACAATAAAGTATGTACAGAAAATACTCATGTGTGGATTATTTTGTGTAAATTAAGAAATAACAATGCCAGCTGCATCCTTTTCAATTCTAAGTTGAAATGGATATAAAGGCTGAACAGGACAAAATGCGCAAAACTTACACAAGGTACTGTAATTGTAATTATAAGTAAGTGCAGTTTTCCTTGGATGAGTATTTCACTCTGTTGAGAAAAAAGTTGTTAATATGTCTTGTGATCCATATGGGGTATGATCTGTAGCAACAAAGAACCAATTAGATATTATAGGACAGAAAACACATTACAGAGAAAACATATTACAGGCTAATGTCTGTATACTGTACCCTGCCTGCTGTGTTCTTCACAACATAGGGAAGAAAAACACTTTCTTTTCACTCTCTGTCTTTGCTGTAACAACACATAACGAACACCACCAGATCCTGGAGGCTTATGCACACCATAAAATAGAGTAGTTTCATCTTCTAGTGTGGGGCAGAAATTCTTATCTATGTTAATGATTAAGGCAAGACTAAGGAAACTGTATTGATTCTGCAATAATAATTTACAACAATGCTTCTCAATCTGTGGGTCCCCAGGTGTTTTGGCCTTCAACTCCCAGAAATCCTAACAGCTGGTAAACTGGCAGGGATTTCTGGGACTTGTAGGCCAAAACACCTGGGGACCCACAGGTTGAGAACCACTGATTAAGAATGTGCTTTCACAAATTGGTATCCTCTCATAAGCTCTAAGAATGACAGCCTGCCATCAGTAATTATAGGAGTTATAATTCAAACTATGTTGGGGCAGGTTTAGTGAGAGTATCAGAATCTGCTGTCAAAGAAAGGAAAACAAATGGAGTAAAGGGACCTAACCACAAACGTCCCAGCAGACTTGGACCGGATAGGCCAGATTTCTCCCAAGAACAGCTAGAGATCATTTGTATGTGATGATGAACCTACAGACATGCTTGTAACCTAAACCACTGTTGCTGATGGGCAGACCCTCCACATGAAGTGGAATAAGGAAACAGAGGATGGTGTTATACATCATCAGCTGTGCAGGTATATATTCATAAAAAGATGGTTTCTTTCAATTTCCACATGTTGCCAAGTAACATGTCAACCAACCTTTTATGTCAGTAGTTCTCAATCTGTGGGTACCCAGGTGTTTGGCCTACAACTCTAAGAAATCCCGGCCAGTTTACCAGCTGTTGGAATTTCTAGGAGTTGAAAGCCAAAACATCTGGGGACCCACAGGTTGAGAACTACTGCTTTATGGGGAAAAGCAACGCCAAATCCTTGTAAAATTATCAAAAGTATACCACAAAGCACATAAAATACACCACATTCTTTATATGTCTCATTCACAAGGAACATTGTGCCCACCTAGTGCATCCGTTGTGCCAGATCTCCACAAAGGGGAATAAGTATTATTTCAGCTGGTAACAGGAAAGGTTTACAATACATTGTAAGACCGTTTGAATATTTAATGTGCATATAAGAAGTAGTAAGGGCAAACCACTAGATGAAACTCAGAACTGTAATTGGCAGAAACTCCTTACTCCTTTTTCTGTTTCCCCCAACAAACTGAATGGCTCTTCTAACTCTAGAGACCTTCCAGCCTTGAAGAAAACTTGGTGGAGGCATTCTTCCTCATCCATTCTTTCTCCAAGAGCAAAGCAAACATTAATCTCAGCCTGTCCCTGAGCTGACAAAGGGTTGTAGACAGATCGGCAGCTTGCCCGCCCTACTTTCTTTCTTGACCTACTGGTTCTAGTGCTGAGCTGGGACAAGGCGAGACTCCAAAACAAGTGAGACTTTGCCTCTGCAACTTCAGCCAGGAGGTGGAAGGACAGGCCGATGCACTGCTGTTACTGCCATGACAACCTCTCAAGAAGCCAGTATGGGAAAGGTCCTTTTATTCAGAGTGAAGGAATTGTGTATGCAGGAGCCCCAGCCATTGCCACAGACAAGGAGTTGGTCTGCATGCTAATTATTCACTCCCATGGAATAAAAAACCTTTTGCTGAGTGCAGACTTCTTCGTGGTAGGAATCTGGCAATAATCACTACGTGACACAGTGAGTCCCACACCCACCACTATACCATGGGACCGAGCTTTCAAAATACTATTGTATTTCCTCATAGCTATTATCTACATGTCTGCAACTGTACAGATATTTATAATTAAACTCTCGACTAAGAGTAATATCATTGTGACTCCAAGAAAAACAATGGCTACTCCTTGACTTTTGTCTTCAGCTATTTAGCCTCAACTGCCAAAAGGGGCAGGAGATAAACAAACCAGAAATGGGGGAAACAAGCCACAGTTCATTTGGTCATCTGATGTGCTTATCCAACAAGCCATAATAGCAGCAGCAGATGGTAACCCCAAGTCAGCTGGGAATTGATATACTCTGGGGTTTAGTTCCCCCTTTAAGGGAACTATCCACAAAGCAGTTCAGCACCCTGAATAGCCCCTTTAAAGTTTAAATTCACTGTCAGTGACATGAGAGTCACCCGCTACCATTGCTTCACAGTGACAGCAAAAGCTCAAGTATATGCATGCTAATATCAAAAGAGCGAATACAGAAAAATTGTTCTCATGGTACACACCCATCTCCTGAGGAAAGTCACAAGACTTTCCTCTCATAATAGTGTAACTTAGACTGGTCCAATTAATATGATTACCAGTAGACACAGCATAAACAAAACAAAATATTCACAGAATGAACAATCAGTTAAAAGAATTCTCTACATTTGGATTTCAGGGTGATTACAAGTATCAACTGCATTTTTTAACACTAGGATTACTGCATGCTATAGACAATTAACATAACTATCTTTGTAGTGCTCAGGTTGGAACATCTGTTTAATTAATACAGCTGTTTAACACAGAATTTGCACATTACGGTACGTTTGTGTGGGGCTCCATCTTCTATGTTGACTATTTAATGTAATTCGAAGCTAGCTTCAAACTGCAGTGGCCAGACAACAAACTCCCACAAAAACACGCAAAAGGAAATCTTTAGTGTGTATCATGCTCTGTGGTTTATGTAATCACCTCAAACCAGTTCAAGGATTTCCCATGTAATCATCTGCCGATTTGAAACTGCAATAAATTGTCAATGTAGATGGGGCCTTAACATGGGTTCAGATTATGGTTAATTAGCAAAGCATGGCTTGTTGGAAGATATAGGCTTGCTCATCATAACAAGCCAGATTTCAATACAATACACCATCACAGAATCAGAAAGTTGAACCAGATGGATATTTGGCAATGCAATAATTCTTGTGTCTGTGTTCTTACTGGTCTGGGTATCCAAACGTGACAGTATCTGCAGCACTAGAACACCTGAAGAGTCAGGAAATGAATTAACCCTATACTTCTTTGTTACACATGGAACAACCCAAAAACCACACCAGGCTTTCAGAAGCTACCTACTCTCCTCCTGCCATTGTACCAACCCCTTTGTCTGCTATGAAGGGTGTCTGACATTGCACTGTAAGGTTTCCTTATGGGTCTTTCTGAAGCATGTGTGTATATGCCTCATTATAAGGAAAAATGGTGGAAGCCACAAACAGAAAATTCACAGGGTAGTGGGGGAGGAAGGATGGAAAGAAATGGGAGGACAAAGAGGAGGTAGTGCAGGAGGGACTGTAGGTGATTGTGACCATGTTGGCTGACACCACTTACCAGATACAAATGGAGTGACTTCCCAAATTCTCTGCAGCCTGCTATGTATCATTTACCGTGTTATCAATGTGCTGTCGAAGGCTTTCATGGCCACAATCACTGGGTTGCTGTGAGTTTTCTGGGCTGTATGGCCATGTTCCAGAAGTGTTCTCTCCTGACGTTTCGCCTGCATCCTCAGAGGTTGTATGGTCTGTTGGAAACTAGGCAAGTGAGGTTTATATATCTATGGAATGTCCAGGGTGGGAGAAAGAACTCTTGTCTGTTTGAGGCAAGGGTGAATGTTGCAATTGATCACCTTGATTAGCATTGGAAAGCCTGGCAGCTTCAAGGTCTGGCTGCTTACTGCCTGGGAGACTCCGTTGTTGGAAGGTGTTCACTGTCTGGATTGCCTGGGAGCTCTGAAGACTCGAGCAGCTCCGTTACTTCAGGCAACATATCAGAATTAGTTTGAGATGGGATGCTATAAGTTTTAATCTTTTACCCCGCTGCTGTTTCAAACCTACATTTGGTTTTTGGGAGACATCACTAGACTGCAAACAACTGGTGATTTTTCTTCAACCCTACTGGGGGGTGAGACTACCTGAATCTTTGAAATAGTAACTGGATGACAAGTCATGCCAGACTAATCTGATCTCTTTTTTCGATAGAGTTACGAGTTGGGTCGATACAGGGAATGCTGTGGATGTAGCCTACCTGGATTTCAGTAAGGCCTTCGACAAAGTCCCCCACGACCTTCTGGCAAACAAACTAGTAAAATGTGGGCTAGACAAAACTACGGTTAGGTGGATCTGTAATTGGCTAAGCGAACGAACCCAAAGGGTGCTCACCAATGCGTCGTCTTCATCATGGAAAGGAGTGACAAGTGGAGTGCCGCAGGGCTCCGTCCTGGGCCCGGTTCTGTTCAACATCTTTATTAACGACTTAGACGAAGGGTTAGAAGGCACGATCATCAAGTTTGCAGATGACACCAAACTGGGAGGGATAGCTAACACTCCAGAAGACAGGAGCAGAATTCAAAACGATCTTGACAGACTAGAGAGATGGGCCGAAACTAACAAAATGAAGTTCAACAGGGACAAATGCAAGATACTTCATTTCGGCAGAAAAAATGGAAATCAAAGATACAGAATGGGGGACGCCTGGCTTGACAGCAGTGTGTGCGAAAAAGACCTTGGGAGTCCTTGTGGACAACAAGTTAAACATGAGCCAACAACGTGATGCGGCTGCTAAAAAAGCCAATGGGATTCTGGCCTGCATCAATAGGGGAATAGCGTCTAGATCCAGGGAAGTTATGCTCCCCCTCTATTCTGCCTTGGTCAGACCACACCTGGAATACTGTGTCCAATTTTGGGCACCACAGTTGAAGGGAGATGTTGACAAGCTGGAAAGCGTCCAGAGGAGGGCGACTAAAATGATTAAGGGTCTGGAGAACAAGCCCTATGAGGAGCGGCTTAAAGAGCTGGGCACGTTTAGCCTGCAGAAGAGAAGGCTGAGAGGAGACATGATAGCCATGTACAAATACGTGAAGGGAAGTCATAGGGAGGAGGGAGCAAGCTTGTTTTCTGCTGCCCTGCAGATTAGGACACGGAACAATGGCTTCAAACTACAGGAAAGGAGATTCCACCTGAACATCAGGAAGAACTTCCTCACTGTGAGAGCTGTTCGACAGTGGAACTCTCTCCCCGGGGCCGTGGTGGAGGCTCCTTCTTTGGAGGCTTTTAAGCAGAGGCTGGATGGCCATCTGTCGGGGGTGCTTTGAATGCGATTTCCTGCTTCTTAGCAGGGGGTTGGACTGGATGGCCCATGTGGTCTCTTCCAACTCTACTATTCTATGATTCTATGATTCTATGATTCTAGGGTTAATAAACCAAAGCAAAACTATGTCAATAATAGTGATTGAATTAGTTGATCCATCCACATTGCCCCAGTGGCACAGCGGTTTAAATAGCTGAGCTGCTGAACTTGCCGGCCGAAAGGTCGGCAGTTCGAATCCGGGGAGCAGGGTGAGCTCCGGCTGTTAGGCCCAGCTTCTGCCAACCTAGCAGTTCGAAAACATGCAAATGTGAGTAGATCAATAGGTACCACTCCGGCAGGAAGGTAATGGCACTCCATGCAGTCATGCCGCGCACATAACCTTGGAGGTGTCTACAAACAACGCCGGCACTTTGGCTTAGAAACTGAGACGAGCACCAACTCCCAGAGTTGGACACAACTAGACTTAACGTTAAGGGAAAACCTTTACCTTAGTTGATCTAGTAGTTGGTGAGAAACCTCTTCTGCATATTCTACCTGATAGCTTGGGCATATGACTGGACTTCATTCTACCAAAATCTGCAAATTTATGACGACACTTGTAGCAATTATGGTGGCTATATTTAGGGTACCTACTATAATACTCTTGGATAACTGAAATATGACCTTGTGATATGGTATTTCGTAGAATCATAGAAATACCGATTTGGAAGAGACCACAAAGGTCATTCAGCCCAACCCCCTGCCATGCAGGAATCAAAGCATTCCCAATATATGGCCATTTGGCCTATTTAAAAACTTCTAAAGGAAATTCCACCACACTCCAAAGCAGTGTATTCCACTGACAACACTTACAATTCTTTCAAATGTTTAGGTAGAATCTCTTTTTCTGTAGTTTGAATACACTGCTCCTAGGGCTCATTGACACTGTCACTTTTACTGGAAAACCCACGGTAGGTAAAATGTAGTCTGAGAGGAGATGGAACAAATAAACTCAAAACTATAGACCAGATTCCAGATTATCTTGGGACCTGGAACATTCAGATTTAATGACCACAGAGTTGCATTTATTGTATTGCTTTCTTTAATGTGAGTACATAATAATATTTTCAGTTTTTGCATGAGGAGTCAAAAGGTGGAAAGCTGGCCTTACATCACTTGCAATGTTTTTTTTCCTGCTGAAAACCTTACAACTGAGCTTTAACACAAAAGGAGTTGAAAGGTTCCCCCATCCATCCCTTGTTTTGTCAGCTCTCTCTGCCTTGGTCAGATTGATATCCTCCCTGAATTGCTTCCTCTGCTTTCTCTGATCTTGGTTTCTATTCCTCTTCTTCAATCTCTTCCCCCTCACCCAGTTTCAGTCCATCAAATATGCAGTCTGCGGCACCACACCAGGAAGAATTTCATTCTTATGCACGCTGGTGGCCTGATCCACCTGTTTTCTCCTCCCAGCTAATCTCCTGATCCAATAGCTTTGCTTCTTCTTAAAGTGAGCTCACCATTCAGTGCAAGCAGGGATTCCCAGCCAAGGAGGCTGATGGCTTTCCCAGGGTATTTTAGTCTTGTCAGCAAAGACAGCTCCCCACCTACATTTGATTTGCTGCTGTTTTTTCAATCATATGAATAAAATTAATTCACCAAAGGTATCACACAGAAATGTTTTATGGAGAGGCTTTCAGGATCACCAAATCAGAGTATGGAAGGAAATGAAGGCAGAGGTGGGAGGAATCCAGCAACCCTAGAGTGCCACCTACACATCTGTCAATGTCTCCGGGCCTTAAATAACAGAGTCTGATAATCCGGAAGACTTCATTATTTAGTTTCCCACTCAATATGACTACTGTTTTGCCCCTGTGTCCCCCCCCCCCCCCCCGGCCAACAGTCTTTTTCTTCTTCTTAGTGAAACATTTCTGTGCATTAGCAATCACATATAACTAATGTCTAGTAAGGTAAAGGTTTCCCCTGACGTTAAGTCCAGTCATGTCTGACTCTGGGGGCTGGTGCTCATCTCCATTTCTAAGCCGAAGAGCCGCCGTTGTCCGTAGACACCTCCAAGGTCATGTGGCCAGCATGACTGCAGGGAGCGCCGTTACCTTCCCGCCGGAATGGTAACTACTGATCTACTCACATTGGCATGTTTTCAAACTGCTAGGTTGGCCGAAGCTGGAGCTAACAGCGACCGCTCCCGCCGCTCCCGGGGTTTGAACCTGGGACCTTTCGGTCTGCAAGTTCAACAGCTCAGTGCTTTAACACACTTCGCCACCGGGGCTCCTTATAATGTCTACTTATAATTATTTTGGAAGAACTAGCAATTCACACCCAGCTACAAAACTGGGCATATATTTCCTTGGAAGTGTCTGGGGACTACAACCTGCATAGTGGGTACTTAACTTGATTTTGTTGTTACTCCTAATAATTTCTTGACTATCCTCTCCCTATTTATAATATTTATAGTTTATAGAGCAAAAGTGGGAACCTGCAGCCACCCAGATACTGCTAGATTACAGTTCCTATCACTCCTGACCACTAACCATACCAGGTGAATCCTATGGGATCTCTAATCTGGTGGGCCATTTTCCCTGACTTAGAAAGACAATTTGTTCCAAGGGTGCATCTACACAGTAGAATTAATGCAGCTTGGCACCACTTTAAATGTCATTGATGAATGCTACTGAATCCTGGGATTTGTAGTTTAGTGAGGCACCAGCACTTTTTGGCAGGGAATACTAAAGATCCTGCAGTGCTACAACCTCCATGATTCCATAACACTGAACCATGGCAGTTAAAGTAATGCCAAATTGCATTAATTCTATAGTGTAGATGTACCCCAAGTTAAAAGTACAGTACAGTAAGATTTTGCAGCTACTGTATTTATGTATCACTCTTCCACATTTTCCTGGGGAATCGCTGTTGTGAATCACTGGTTTGACCTGTTGCTTTCACTTGGTCTGAACTCATACATATAACCATAAAAAACAGATACACTGAGTTTATTTATATTCCATGTTAGTATCTTTGTTCATATTACTCTTTTTATGCACACATACAGAGGGAGCTATGCTTCTCCTCTAGTGTTAGAAAAGAGCCAAGCAGCCAATGCACATTAATTCAAAAAGTTGTTGCAACAACTCCAGTGGAGTTTACTCCCATGTAAACACCAACATCCCAATTTGGACATTCCATTGCAGCATACTGTCTGCTTTGCAGGGCTGCAAATGTTAGAGGCAAGGAAAGAAGTCAATGGAGATAGGGCATGTTGGGCTCTGTACAACCCAGGAACAGATTCCCAGGACTGGCACATGTCACACTGGCACAACACACCATGTAGCAGTGACAGGGGATTTTAGGAACCCTACAATTGCACCCCAGTGTCCTTCCTATGCTACTGGGAAGTCTATTATGACTTTGAAAAGATTTAACAACACCACCACAATAAATAATACTTTGAATCCCCAAAGCTGCCTCAATCCCAATTCCAGGGTGCTGCATCCCCTCACAATTAATCAGACTCCTTGGGGTTGATGGAAACTGAAAGTTATTAGAAGGCCAAAGTTTTCTCTAGGCTTCATTATGTAGGTTGCAGATGTAGGCGCTTTTGAAGCTTTGCCACATAGGGCAGGCCTGGGCAAATCTCACTCTCCAGTTGCTTTTGAATTGTAGCACCCATAATCCTTCATGACTGCTATAAAGTGCTCGTATCTTGCTTGAAACAAACAGAATCTAGACCTCCTATCTCTACTTAAATAACAGGGTATCTATTCTACATTTTGGAAACAATGCAGCTTGACAGCCCCTTGAACAGCCATACCTCGGTGCTATAGGACCCTGGGAGTTATAGTTCGGTGAGACATTGGCACTCTTTGGCAGGGAAGGCTAAAGGCCTTGCAAAACTATAACTCCTAGAGTTTCATAGCATTGAGCCTTGAGAATCATGCCAAACTGGTAATAGAATCACGGAGCTGGAAGAGATAATGCTCTTTGGCGGGGAAGGCTCAAGACCTTGTCAAACTACAACTCCCAGGATTACATAGCATTGAGCATTGGCGACTAAAGCAGTCCAAAATTGATAATAGAATCATGGAGTTGGAAGAGACTGCACTCTTTGGCAGTGCAGGCACAAGACCTTGTCAAACTACAGCTCCCAGGACCCCACCGCATCGAGCCATGGCAGTGAAAGGGGTGCCAAACCACATTCATCCTCCAGAGTCGATGCAGCCTGGACTGGATCTCACCATACTCCAAACCCCATAGCACTGAGCACTGGCAGTTAAAGCAGTCCAAAATTTGTGTTGTCGAAGGTTTTCATGGCTGGAATGACTGGGTTGCTGTGAGTTTTCCGGGCTGTATGGCCATGTTCCAGAAGCATTCTCTCCTGACTTTTCGCCTGCATCTATGGTAAGCATCCTCAGAGGTTGTGAGATATATTGGAAACTAGGCAAGTGGGGTTTATATATCTGTGGAAGGTCCAGGTTGGGAGAAAGAACTCTTGTTTGTTGGAGGCAAGTGTGACTGTTGTAACTAATCATCTTGATTAGCATTGAAAAGCCTTGCAGCTTCAAGGTCTGTCTGTTTGAGGCAAGTGTGAATGTTGCAATTAATCACCTTGATTAGCATTGAAAAGCCTTGCAGCTTTAAGGCTTGGCTGATTCCTGCCTGAGGGAATCCTTTGTTGGGAGGGTGTTAAGAAACATCAGGAGAGAATGCTTCCGGAACATGGCCACACAGCCCGGAAAACTCACAGCATCAAGGTCCAAAATGGATAACAGAATCATGGAGTTGGAAGGGACAGCACTCTTTGGCAGTGCAGGAACAAAACCTTGTCAAACTACAACTCCCAGGACCCCACCCGCATCGAGCCATGGCAGCGAACGGGGTGCCAAACTGCATCGATGCACCCTGGACTGGATCCAACAGCACTGAGCCATGGCAGTTTGAGACCCCCCCCCCCCTTTTTTTTTCATGTCAGGAGCGACTTGAAATCATACCATAAGAATGTTATTGAGACTAGAGATGTTACTGAAACCTTTCATGACACAGTTTGTGCAGTAAATCTGCTATAGATTTCCTTTTCAAGTTTAAATGGAGCTATTAAAGGGACTAAACTCACTGGAGGGGCAGATTCTTCACCTTGAATAGTCCCTGCTGCAGTTTTTGTGTGTCAGGAGCAACGAGAAACTGCAAGTTGCTTCTGGTGCGAGAGAACTGGCCGTCTGCAAGCGACAAGAAACTGCAAGTTGCTTCTGGTGTGAGAGAACTGGCCGTCTGCAAGGACGTTACCCAGGGGGCGCCCGGATATGTGCCAGTTCAAAGCAGATAGTGTGGGATTTTATTCAGCTGTGTGGAAGGGGCCCGTGTCATCCTCTTTTGCCTCAAATCTGTGTTTTTCTGGTTGCACTATCAGGTAAGGGGGAAAAGGAAAGGGCCTGAGGCCAAGAATAGTGGGAGTTGAAGTCCAAAACACCTGCAGGGGCCAAGTTTGTACACAGCTCGTGCAGATGCATCCTACATAGGAATTCCTACAACAGCAGGTACATCTACACTGTAGGCTTAATGCAGCTTAACACCACTTTAACTGCCAATGGCTCGATGCTCTGGGATCAGTTCGGGGAGACACCAGCTTTCTTTGGTTGAAGACTTTGGAAAACTGCCTGGCCTTCCTTTTTAAGGCATGGGCAAACTTGGGCCCTCCGGGTGTTTTGGACTCCAACTCCCACAATTCCTAACAGCCTATCGGCTGTTAGGAATTGTGGGAGTTGGAGTCCAAAACACCCGGAGGGCCCAAGTTTAACCCATTGCGCCACCGGGGGCTCCTTTGAGACCCCTTGAACGTCCTCTCACCAAACTCCAAAGGCCATAGCACTGAGCCAGGTCAGTTCAAGGGGTGCCAAGCCAACCTGCAGACTGCCTGCCTGACTGAGTCACTCACCGGTGTCCTGGCGGAACTGGTGCATGGACTGCAGGTCGATGATGTAGGGCGCGAGGCGGCTGTCCACTTGGCCCAGGACCACGCTGCCGCCGCCGTTGCGGGGCCCCGCGCGCACCACGGCCTCGATGTGGTGGCTGACGGCGGGGCTGTAGGGTCGCCAGCGCCCGTGCTCGTTCAGCCATTCCCACACCACCACCGCCGAGGCCAGCAGCATCCTCGCCGTCCCAAAGGAAGCAGGGATGGATGGAAGGAAGGACCCTCTCGTCCTCCTCCTCTTTCTTCTTCTTCTCCTCCACCGCCTTTCAACTTTGCAACGTCACGGCTGCTCCTTGGGTCCGCTCCAGGCTGCCGCTTTCTCTGCTCCCTTGCACCCGAATTTCTGGCTCGTGCAAAATGGAGACAGATTTAAATGCCTCTCCACGCTGCTTTCCTTTCCTCTCACCGCACACGCCCGTGCATTTAAAAAATAACAAGGAGCCATCCACTCAGCGAGCTAGAAAAGCAGGTTCCGTCATTGGCTCGGCAAAAAAAATTAAATAACAAAAGTGCCTCCGAGGGGGAATTCCTTTCTCTCAATTACACCAGTTGCATCTCCTCCTCTTTTCACTGCAGTTTGCACAACGAGGAATCCTCCTCCTCCCGAGTCGGGATTTCATGCTCTAGTTTCCTTCCCTTCGTTTCTCCCTCCTCCTCTTCCCTGGCTGCTGGCTGCAGCAATAGCTCCGGCTCCACCTCCCTGTTGATTCCTCTGACACGCACACACGCACGCCGCTTTTTCTACGAGGAGTCCCGTATCGCTACGAGAGAAATGCAACCCTCCAGCCGGCGCGGTGGCATCTTTCCAAAGCGGAGAAACCGCCGGCCATTGCACGGGCCGGAGACTTGAAGCTTTCCTATTGCAAATCCGCTATTAAGTTCCTCGGAAGAGGAGAGTTGCCCAGTTCGCGGCGGCGCGAGCTCCCAGGGAACGGCAGCGCGAGCTCCCTCCTAGTCTCTCTCTCTCTCGCTCACTCTATTCCCCCCCCCCCCCCCGCTCTTTCGCCACCATTACCTCATGCTCGGCCGCCCCTCTGACCAGCACCAGGGCGCCCTCTGCTGGCTGATCCAACTGAACGGCAGCTGCGAGCGGGACTGAACCACTGCGCTCAAAATAAGGGGGGAGGGGCGCGGTAATGAGGTGCTACCACGGACAGGGAAAAAGGGGGAGGTCATTCTGGCACAATGTGAGTAGCCCTTTCCATGCCTTTTTCAATGGCAGCCTGGGGTTCCCTCAGGTAATGAGGCGAGAAGCCCATCTTCACAGAAGGAGGTCAAAACAGTTTCTTGTTCCCAGTGGTCATTAATTCCCGCCTAAAGAGTTGTGGGAATTTGAAGCTGGGGGAACGCAAGCTCCAGGCCCCTTCCACACAGCTGTATAAAATTCACATTGAGCTGGGTTATCTTGCAGTGTGGACTCAGATAACCCCGTTCAAAGCTGATATTGTGGACTTTTCTGCTTTGATATTCTGGGATATAGGGCTGTGAGGAAGAACCCTTCCACACAACCATCTAACCCAGAATATCAAGGAAGAAAATCCCACAAGATCTGCTTTGAACTAAGTTATCTGGGTCCACACTGACATATATCCCAGTTCAATGCAGATAATGTGGGATTTTTATTCAGCTGTGTGGAAGGGAACTGAGCCACCATCTTTTGCTTCAAATCCGTGTTTTTCCGGTTGCACCATTGGGCGCGTGCACACTGTAGAATTTATGCAGTTTGATACCACTTTAGCTTCCACGGCTTAATGCTGCGGAATCCTGGGATTTGTAGTTTGGTGAGGCACCGGCACACTTTGGCAGGGAAAGCTAAAGGCCTTGCAGAACTACAACACCCATGGATCCCATGGCAGTGAAAGTGCTATCAAACTGCATTAATGCTATAAGTGTAGATCAGGCACGAGCAAACATGGGCCTTTCGGGTGTTTTGGACTTCAGCTCCTACCATTCCTGGCCTCAGGCCCTATCCTTTCTTGACAGGGCCAGGTAATCACCTCCCAACAAAGGATTTCCCCAGACAGGAAGCAACCAAGCTTTGCAAGGTTGTTCAATGCTAATCAAGGTGATCAATTGCAACATTCACACTTGCCTCAAACAGACAAGAGTTCTTTCTTCCACCCTGGACATTATTCCACAGATATATAAACCCCACTTGCCTAGTTTCCAACAAACCTCACAACCTCTGAGGATGCCTGCCATAGATGTGGGTGAATTGTCAGGAGAGAATGTTTCTGAAAAATGGCCATACAGCCCGGAAAACTCACAGCAACCCAAAGATAAAAATTCTAGTTGCTGCTTGAAATATGATCAAGCAACATTTTAATCAAATTCATATGACAAAAAACACTTTTCCGGTGTACAAAATGGTCATTTCATTGCGACATTGAGTATGTGAGCTAAATGAGGGTATAGCATTACCTACAAACCCGGTGCACGCACCTGACTCTGATGTACAGTACCCATATTGTCTTCCCATTCATTTCCCTGCCTTCCACCAGCGGCAGCCAATGTGGAGCTGGGCGAGGGAACGCATGATGTGTGACGACGTTGTGTCATGGATAAAAGCGGCACATTATGAGAAGAGAGGAAGGGAGGGCGAGCAACACCGCAGAGCTGTTTCCCCCTTGCTGGCATAATAGAATGGTTTCCCTAAAAACTTTGGGAAGATACATTGAAATCACTAAAATCCTTGCTAAGAATATTTCATCGGTGAAAATACTTGGATGACCTAAACACAGTTGTTAGACCCATTAAAACAACTGCCGGATGACAAATCTGCATTTGTGTATTTCCCATAATGTCAATGGAATACTATAGTCACAATTTAGGTTTAGAAGTCCTAAATGTTCAGTGGGAATTCACACAACCCACAGAATAAACCCTTTATATCTTACAGGACAGGAGATCTTTAACACTACACAGTTATTGGGCAGATTAAACTTTAATGGCCATGGGTTGCTGTGAGTTTTCTGGGCTGTATGACCATGTTACAGAAACATTCTCTCCTGATGTTTTGCTCACATCTATAGCAGGCACCTTCCAAGGTTGTGAGGTCTTTTGGAAACTAAGCATGTGGGGTTTATATATCTCTGGAAGGTCCAAGGTGGGAGAAAGAACTCTTATCTGTTAGAGCAGTGTGAATGTTGTAATTTGCCACCTTGATTAGCATTGAATAGCATTGCAGCTTCAAAGCCTGGCTGCTTCCTGCCTGGGGGAATCCTTTGTTGGGAGGCGTTAGCGCCCAACAATGGCCATGTCTGCATCCTATAGAATCCTGGGATTTAGTAGAATAATATAATAATATTTTTTTTATTACCTGTCTCTTGAGGAGGCACTAAAAGCTGGAAGTTCTTAATACTCTCTAAACTGCAAATTTCAGTGATCCATAGGATGCTGCCATGACAGTCAAAGTGTATTCGTATTGCTGTAATTGTGTAAAGAGCCTCCTGATATGAGTCGCAGCCATATTGCGAAATTAACACAGTTTGATACCACTTTAATGGCTATGACTCAATGCTACAGAATCATGGGAGATGTAGTTTTACAAGGCCTTTAGCCTTCTCTTCCAAAGATTGCTGGTGCCTCCCCAAATCACAGGATCAAATAGCATTGGGCCATGACAGATCAAGTGATATCAAACTGCATTAATTCTACAATGCAGGTGCAAGACAATCGTCTTCTGTATTGAAAGCAAACATTTGACCCATTCTTCCTTCCACATCAGCAGCTAATAGCAACCGTTATGCTATGGTCGAAAGAAAACATGCAAGCAGAGCAGTGTTGTTTCGCTGCACTCCCATCCATTCTAGCCAGCATAAGCAATAGTGGGAGATAATGGGAGCTGAAGCACAGGAGCATCTAGAGTTCTACCTCTTCCCCATGCCTGGTCTTGATGCTATCACCTTACCCTGTTATTGCACCTTTATTCTAATTTAAGTACCATGGCAACATTCGGTGGAATTCTGGTGTTGGTAATTTAATGAGACCCAAGAGCTCTCCAGCTGAGAATCCTCAATGCCCATCTCTAAACTGCCATTCCCAGGATTCCATAGACATATGAGTATTGCCGTGACAGTTAAAGTGGAATAGTAAGGATATAATAATGGCGTGTAATAGGGCCCTCTTGTGCGGAAAGATAGAGGCAGTATGGGTGGGGCTTCCCTGGTTTTCAATAGTGATTTCTAGTGGCATTGGTGCAACCTTGTGAGAAGTATAGTGAAATATGGCATTTAATTGCAAGAAGAGGAGATTCTTCCTTGTGCAGCTCACAGTTTCATCTTTTGAGAAGTATAGTGAAATGTGACATTTAATTGCAACAAGAAGTTTCATGACATGCTGCTATGTGACAACAATTGCTAGTCCAAAGGTTTTGATCTGCCCTCCCTTTGGATTGCCCCCTTTGGATTGTAATTCAAATCCAAGTTAAAAAAAAAAGGCAGTATGGAATTTAGTGTGTATCCCTATCTGTCAAACAAGCAATTGCTCCCACCATAGATACGTGCAGATTGTACACCAACCCAACTCAGTCTTTCCATAAATTAAGCTCCCAGCTAAGGATTGCTAACTCCATCTGGGAATTTAAATCAAGGCAGATGCTTCTTAAGGAAGGCAAAGATCTTAATTGGTTTGCTTATATGCAACTTAAGAATAGATTTAATCATGGTACCGCAGTAACAGAGGTTGGAGAAAATCAATTTAATTTCAAGTTGTGTAAAGATGGTGAAATAATAATAAAAATAATAATGCATCACACAGTCCTAAAACTTGGGAAGTGATCGACTGGTGATTTTGTGATACGAAATCCAGCATTTATATCTCGTTTGCTGTGTCATACTATGTCTTTGTGTCAATAATAATAATAATACAATAGAGTCTCACTTATCCAACATTCGCTTATCCAACGTTCTGGATTATCCAACGCATTTTTGTAGTCAATGTTTTCAATGCATCATGATATTTTAGTGCTAAATTTGTAAATACAGTAATTACTATGTAGCATTACTGCATATTGAACTACTTTTTCTGTCAAATATGTTGTATAACATGATGTTTTGGTGCTTAATTTGTAAAATCATAACCTAATTTGGTGTTTAATAGGTTTCTCCTTAATCTCTCCTTATTATCCAACATATTCACTGTTATGGTTGAGCCTTATGGCTCCAATACTGGGAGACGTGGTCGTAAGACTCCTCGGGAGTCAGATACTCTCGAGGAGCGAGAAAGGAAGCGGCTGCGGGATATCTTTGCAGAACCATCTGACGAGGATTCCTTTGAGGGTTTTACTGAGAGAATGGAGGAAGAGATGGTTAGCTCAGAGGAGGATGACATGGAATGGACTCGTGTGAGGGAGGATTTGGGTGCCACTGGCAATGATAGTATGGAAGGCGATTGGGGACCTTCAGGATTAGACCCGTGGACAAGCTGGAGGGATGGGACGGGATCCACAGCTGGGGATGCTGTGGGGCGTAGTCAAAGGTGTTTCAGTTCTGATGAGGAAAGTGATGAGGAAACGCCTGGAATTAGGGTAACAGCTGATAGTGATGAGGAGCTGTAAACTGGCATAAAATGGGGTTTGGAAGCAATGGCTAATTGCGTTGGGCAAGGTAATCTGGACGAACGCTTGGGCTCTGTGTGGGAAATTCCTGAAGACGGGTGTGATTCGTTTGCTGACTACCTTGGACCTCCGTCGTCTTCTTGACGGACGCCATCTGTTTATTCTGGACTGACTGACTGACTGACTGACTACGGCCTCGGACTCTCCTTCCTGTGATTATCGTTGGACCTGGTGAACTACAAACGTCTGTACCTGCCTTACGACCTTCGGACCGGATTGGAACTTCGCTGACCGCTTCTGCCCTTGAATGCTGCGTTTGTATCTGGAAATTGCTTGCTGTGTGGAGGAGTAACCTCTTAGTTACTCAAACATAGCTTTTGGCAGCAGAGAAGCATCTTCTGCCAGTTTTTTTGTATTCCTTTGAACCTTTTGTTCACCAGCTTTTGTTTGTTTTAGTCCCAGGCTGAAGTAAGCTTCTTTGGTTTAACCCGGATTAAACTCCGGTTTAATCCGGTTTATCTTTTGAACGTTTTCCTTGTGTCTTTTTACTTTTAAGGCCAATGTTTGCCTAGCCCTTGTCTTTTACGGGCATTTTTGGTTCTGTAACTCCAATAAACTTTGTTATATCTTATCTTGTGGCGTTCTGTCCTTGACATTCACTTATCCAACATTCTGCCGGCCCGTTTATGTTGGATAAGTGAGACTCTACTGTAATAGTTTTATTTCTTGCCTGCCTCTCCTCATGGCTTGAGGTGGGTTACGGCATTACTACAACATAAACAAGCACACAAACATTTTAACACACTTTGTAAAATACAGATATTAAAACATACCTCCATAAAATACGTATCAAAATACACAAAACAAAAACCAGGCATACAGTGGATATTAAAATTCACCATTAAAACAGTCAGGGTAGGCCTGCTGGAAGAGATAGGTCTTCATTTGTGTATTCAATTCTGATAGTGGATGATGATGATGATGATGATGATGATGATGATGACTTTATTTTTGTATCCTGCCTCCATCTCCCTGAAGGGACTCGGGGCGGCTAACACGGGGCCAAGCCCAAACAATTACAGTAAAACAAGATAAAATACATATAAGGCACACAACAACAATCCAATAAAATGCTTGTACAGTATCAAAGTAAAACAGAAGATAATAACCATAACATAATAAATCAAAACATAAAAACAGTTCAAAATTTTGAAAGAAGGCGAGCTGGACCAAAGTGCGAGGTGTAGAAATTGTAAAACCTGTGGGTGAGGTAGATAGATAAAGTGCTGCATGTAGTGCGGAACTTGGGTGGGATAGACAATGGAATTATTCTCAACTGAGGGATGAGATAAAGTGCATCTGGAATACAACTTGACAGTGGAGCGGAACCTAACCCAGAGTATAGTTATTCAGTCTTCGAAGGCACACCGAAAAAGCCAACTGTTGATTCAACTGTTGGAGCTCTACTGGCAGGTTGTTCCACAGTTGTGGAGCGGCCAATGAAAAGGTCCTCTGTGTGGTGGTGGTTGCCAGTTGGGTTTTGGCTAGTTGGAGTCACTGCCCCCCAGAGGACCTCAGTGTCTGGGGCAGATTATATAGGAGAAGGTGATCCCTTAGGTAACCTGGACCCAAACAATGTAGGACTTTAAAGGTCGAACCCAACACTTTGTACTTTCCCGGAAACTAATTGGCAGCCAGTGGAGTGACAAGGATAGGTGTAATATGCTCACTCCTAGATGTTCCCCATACCAGTCCAGCTACTGTATTTTGAACCAGCTGGAGTTTCTGAACTTGGTACAAGGGTAGGCCAATGTAGAGCGCATTACAGAAGTCCAACCTTGTGTGCAGTACCATCCTCAAATTCTCCAAATCTATATAATTTTAAATGCATATAACTGATTTGAAACTAGAGGTGAAAGATAAGTCTATGGAAAAGTGCATGATAAGGTGGAACCAAAATTTGGGGCAAAGTGTTCAAACAAATGTATGGGGGAAGTTATTGCAAAGACATCAAATGTACTTTGTGCAGTAATTTAAAAGAAAACATTTATTTGATGATGTCCAGATAAGCAGTTGAAAATGTCTAAGAATATTTCAATCAATGTTGGGGATGTCAGGATAAGGAGGGTTCCTTTTTCCATGGGTGGTGGACTTCTAAGGAGCTAAAAAGCTATTGGAGTAAGATTTAAATATTAATCCAAAAATGTTTGAAGGTAGATTTTGTAATGTCATCAGAAATGTTTCTGCTGAGCAATATGGATAAAGACGGGGATGGTAAATATGGATTACATCATCAATACATGATAGCATTAAGAACCTTGTTTGCTCAGACCTGGAAATGGACTGAAGCATCAATGAGGGAAGGAATGGTTAAGGATATTGTGTTGGCCCAAATTGACAAACTAATATGGATTTTAAAGAATAAGACAACTGAAGATTTTTTGAAAAGATTGGAAACCGTTTTTTGGTAGCAATATGATAATCTGTGGTTATGACTATTGGTTATTTTAGTGGGATGATTTAGTTTGATCTGTAATGATTGCATAATATTTTTAATTTAAAAAATTCAGGACTGGAGAATGACAGGTCCAGTATGTTTTAGTTATAAGATTATTTTTCTTTTTGTCCTTCCTTTTATTTTTCTCCTGCCTTCCCTTCTCTCTTTTATCTGTTGCTTTATTGTCTGAATATATTTTCTGAATGTACAGCGTTTTGACAAATCAGATTGTTAGTGTCAAAGATAAATAAATAAATATTTTTGAAAAGGATTGCTGACACCAAATCTTATATCCATATAGTCAAGAATCAAAGAGAGCAAATAATTTGGGGTATTTATTTATTTATCACATCAGAAGCAAATTGAGAATACCATTATAATGTATTTTAAAAAATCTTGGACTACTTTGGTTTGGGCTAATTTGAATCGGATGGACACTTTTTAGAGAGCCTGTCTGTCCCTTGTATTTCCTGCTACTGCAGTGCCCCCCTCTGTTCTCTTTCAGGAAGTTCACCACAAATACTTAATGGAAAATGAACAAAACAAGGTTGAATATCCCCTATTTACCATTTACCTTGGAGCTCCCGATGGCGTGGTGGGTTAAAGCCTTGTGACTTGAAGGTTAGGTTGCTGACCTGAAGGCTGTCAGGTTCAAATCCAACTCGGGGAGAGCGTGGATGAGCTCCCTGTATCAGCTCCAGCTCCATGTGGGGATATGTGTCAGGACCCAGGCTGCAGAGCACCAATAACCATGCGCAGAGACCAGAATCTATCTAATATCTTTATTAAAGGAATATATAAAGTCAATAAAAACAAGTGAAGAATATAGTTTAGAAGTAGACCTTTCAGGAAAGGTCAAATATAGTCCAGGAAAACAATGTCCAATATGTGATATTAGAGTCCAAAGTTATAATCCAATAACCGAAACACACACTTTGCCAAGCAAAGTGTGGGGAAATGACAGGGTCCTTTAGTCCAATGGAGCTTGACAACAAGGCTGGAAACAAACTAGATTCTTGGCAAACAAGGCTTGGTACGTGGCAACAAGAGGCAAGAAGCAAGAACAAGGTCCGTGGCGAGGTCCATGGAACAAGGAAAGCTTGATGCTAGAACAAGGTCCGTGAAACAAGGCTTGGAACTTGGTCCTGGAGGCAAGGGACTGGAGTAGCGTAGTCCACACACGATCTCACTCCACAAGGTGACGAATTGACTCCGCAAGGATTTCCTTGCGGGTAAACACCTATATAGGATCTTGTTTTCCCGCCAAGGAACACTTTCCCTGGGGAACAAGAAACGAAACCCATCCTGTGTCTAGATGCATGACTCCTTAAGATTTCCCAAGGGAAACAGACTTAATCAGCTAATTGTCTGGCAGCAATCCTGGCGCTCCTGCAAGTCGCCTCCCTAGCGCCTCTATCTCGATTATAATAATCCCGGCGAGAAAATGGGGGAGATTTCTGCTCAAGGCTTGTTTGGCTGACTTCTTGTGGGCAAACATCTTGCAGGTGCAAGGGCTCCAATTCTGGCTGAAACGGTGGGAAACCCAAGTTTTCCTCTTCATCTGCCACAATAGTACTAGGAACGGGACTACATGGCCCATGAGTCATCACACTATCCCCCTCCTCAAGGCCCCTCTCCAAAACAGGCCCTCTCCCCGAGGTGCGGGGCCGCGGCTTGGCAGGGTAGGTCTGATGGAAGCGACGGACTAAATCGGGGGCATGGACTGTGGAAGCGTCTTCCCAAGAGCGTTCTTCGGGGCCAAAACCCACCCAGTCAATGAGATACTGAAGGCGGCGGCAGTGGAAGCGAGAATCCAAAATGTCCTGAACCTCGAATTCCTCCTCCCCATCCACCAAAACAGGAGTGGGGGCCGGCCGGTCTGCATCGGGGCGGACACCATCCGCCGGAAGGAGCAGGGAGCGATGAAACACTGGATGGATGCGCATAGAGCGCGGAAGTTGGAGTTTGAAAGTCACGGGGTTAAGTTGCGCCACCACTGGGTAGGGACCAATGAAACGGGCATCTAGCTTCCGGCAGGGACGGTGGGAGGGCAAAAAGCGGGTGGACAGCAGAACCCGATCTCCTACCTTGATTTCGGGGCCCGGCTGGCGATGACTGTCAGCGTGGCGTTTATAGTCCTCCTTGGCTTGGTCCAGTTGCTGGAGCAATAGTTGTTGCACCGCTGTGAGTTCCTGCAGCCAGTCCTCCGCTGCAGGGACTTCTGAGGTTTCAATGACAGGAGGAAAGAAACGTGGATGGAAGCCGTAGTTTGCAAAGAACGGGGTTTCCTTGGTTGAAGCCTGGACACCGTTGTTGTAGGCAAACTCTGACAGAGGTAACAGGGAAGCCCAATTGTCCTGTTGATAGTTTACATAACAGCGAAGGTATTGTTCCAAAGTGGCATTGGTACGCTCCGTTTGCCCATCTGTTTGGGGATGATGAGCTGAGGATAAACGAGAGTCTATGCCCAATAGTTTTTGTAGTGCCTTCCAGAATCGAGAGGTGAATTGAGATCCACGGTCAGTGACCAAACTCTTGGGCAATCCATGTAACCGGAAAATATGCTGAAGGAATAAATCTGCAGTCTGTTTGGCCGTGGGAAGGCCATCACAAGGAATGAAGTGGGCCAACTTAGTGAAAAGGTCCACCACCACTAGGATCGTGGTATATCCAAGGGAGGGTGGTAGGTCGGTGATAAAATCCGCAGAAATTATCTCCCATGGACAAGATGGAGTAGGAAGGGGATGCAGTAGCCCTGAGGGCTTCTCCCTTCTTGTCTTGGAACGCTGGCATACCGGGCAGGTATTGACATATTTTTCCACATCCTTGCGGATCTTGGGCCACCAAAAATCTCGTAGGATCAAATGCATGGCTTTAAATAGCCCAAAATGCCCTGCTGGCTTGCAGTCATGACATAGGTGAAGTGCCTTTTCTCTGCCTGGTCCTGGAGGGATGTAGACATTCTGGTCTAGGTTAATTGGTGCTTAGGGTGGCGGAGTCAAACTGTCAGGACCCAGGCTGCAGAGCACCAATAACCATGCGCAGAGACCAGAATCTATCTAATATCTTTATTAAAGGAATATATAAAGTCAATAAAAACAAGTGAAGAATATAGTTCAGAAGTAGACCTTTCAGGAAAGGTCAAATATAGTCCAGGAAAACAATGTCCAATATGTGATATTAGAGTCCAAAGTTATAATCCAATAACCGAAACACACACTTTGCCAAGCAAAGTGTGGGGAAATGACAGGGTCCTTTAGTCCAATGGAGCTTGACAACAAGGCTGGAAACAAACTAGATTCTTGGCAAACAAGGCTTGGTACGTGGCAACAAGAGGCAAGAAGCAAGAACAAGGTCCGTGGCGAGGTCCGTGGAACAAGGAAAGCTTGATGCTAGAACAAGGTCCGTGAAACAAGGCTTGGAACTTGGTCCTGGAGGCAAGGGACTGGAGTAGCGTAGTCCACACACGATCTCACTCCACAAGTTGACGAATTGACTCCGCAAGGATTTCCTTGCGGGTAAACACCTATATAGGATCTTGTTTTCCCGCCAAGGAACACTTTCCCTGGGGAACAAGAAACGAAACCCATCCTGTGTCCAGATGCATGACTCCTTAAGATTTCCCAAGGGAAACAGACTTAATCAGCTAATTGTCTGGCAGCAATCCTGGCGCTCCTGCGAGTCGCCTCCCTAGTGCCTCTATCTCTATCCGCATTCTACCTTGTGGAATCCTTGGTTGGCCAGGTTGAATAGCAATGAATAGTCTCGGTGCAGCAAGTATGAATGTTGCAATTAGTTACCTTAATTAGCATTTAATGGCCTTGCAGCTTCAAAGCCTGGCTGCTTCCTCCCTGGGAGAATCTTTTGTTGGGGGATGTTAGCTGGCTCTGGTTGTTTCCTGTTTGGAATTCCCGTTTTCAGAGTGTTGCTCTTTATTGGCTGTCCTGATTTTAGAGATCATATTGTTCTGTATTATTATATCACAGTAATTATTATATATTATATTTATAATCTTATATTACCTGCTTAGAACTGGATTATATGGCAGTGTGGACTCAAGATAATCTAGCTCAAAGCAGATAGCTTGGATTATGTGCCTTGGCATTCTGGATTATATAGCTGTTTGGAAGGGCCTTAAAACTACACTGCCATATAATCCAGTTCAAATCAGATAATCTCTCTTTTGCTGGTTGCCAGAAACCAGGGCAAATGTGTGGAGATGCTGCCTAAGATCTCAAATATACCCACTGCATAGTTGGAAATTGTTTTCTGAATGCATATGTGAAAAAGTCTATATTTCAATTCATTTAAAATGTGTAAACCTTTTAAACGCTGTGTATGTGATCATTTAAAATGTGTAAGCCTTTTAAACATCGTGCATACAATCACTTAAGAATCCCAAGCCAGACATTTTTAACCATATGATGAATTATGTTGTGTGGAATTTTATTCTTCTTCTGAACAATTTTAATCAATGTTCATGCCATAACATCAACTATAACAATCCCCTTCCACAAGACATAACGTGCACAAACATAAAGCAATATTTAGAATTAAGGGATGAGGCCATAATGTGTGTTTCCTCACACAAAACGAAGACTTTTAGAAACCCAACATTATTGGTCTCACTTCCCCAGTATATCCCTCTAAATAATGTCAGACATTGCAAATGGTTCAGCTGAAAGCCTCTATCATTGTGTATATTAAAGGTAAAGGTTTTCCCCTGACGTTAAGTCCAGTCATGTCTGACTCTGGGGGTTGGTGCTCATCTCCATTTCTAAGCCGAAGAGCCGCCGTTGTCCGTAGACACCGCCAAGGTCATGCGGCCGGCATGACTGCATGGAGCGCCGTTACCTTCCCGCCGGAGCGGTACCTATTGATCTACTCACATTGGCATGTTTTCGAACTGCTAGGTTGGCAGGAGCTGGAGCTAACAGCGGCCGCTCATGCCGCTCCCGGGGCTTGAATATCTATATATATAAAAGGGTAATGGAATCACGGCACCGGACAAAACAACTAAACTAAATGCCCCACAACCTCGAAAATTGACAGCACAACCTCTCATCCATGCCTCTACGTTCATACAACAAAAAGAAAAGAAAAATAAAGTCCTAGCCACAGCAACGCGTGGCCGGGCACAGCTAGTATTGTATATTAGGGAATTGTATTTATACAGTATGTAGCAGAGGCTTTAAGAAACATTCATAATGATTTGCAAAGATGTGGAATGGGATGTGTCCCAATGCACTTTCTAGTGTCCTGATACACAATGGGATCAATGCACAATGTTCCAGTGCACATTTGGTGATTTTACTGGCAGCAATAACCCTCAAGCCGTGGATGCAGACATAACAGACGACCCAGTTCTAATTCCTGCAAAAACAAGTCCACTTTCAAAGACGTAAGTCACTAATGGGGTTCCAACCATCTCCCCTCCCCCCTTTTTGCTGTTTGTAATATGGGGTGAACCAGTACTGTAAGAATTAATGTAGTTTGACACCATTTTAACTGCCATGGCTCGATAATATGGGATCACGGGAACTGTAGTTTTACAAGATCTTTCACCTTCTGTCAGAGAGTGCTGGCGCTTCAACAAATTACAGCTCCCGTGATTCCACAGAATTGAGGCATGGCAGTTAAGAGTGGTGCCAAATTGCATTAAATTTACAGTATAAAAACACACTTGTTTGTTAATTTTCCAGTCAAAGCTATTTGTGATACCTTATTATTCCAGGCAGTGATACATAGAATGCTATGTCTTGGGAAATACTATGACCTGCAAGGGTTATGTATAGAATATGACCAAAATGGTAAATTCAAGCCCAATGGTTCATGATAATATTCTTAAAGATCGTCCTCTGAATCCTGTGGATGTAAAGTGTAAGAAATGCATAAAGTCTTAATAAAAAGGCCACTTTACCCTGAAGGAATCCCTGTACGATCTCTTTTTTTAAAAAAAGTAGCATCAGGCTTCATTATTCTCAGATGTGCCAATAAACGTAGGCGGAGTCTCGGTAAAAATCTCTGGGATTCACATCAAAGCCAGGGTTGATGTGAACAGTCAAAAGCCTTCGAACAGGCAAGGCATGATGCCATGTTAGGGACTTCAAAGCCTGGCCTTTCATTCAATACGCCAACAATAAAATTGGCTGCAATGAAATAATGTCCTGGAAGTCAGTCTTTGATTTGCTTTCACTGAGAGTGCCTCTGTGCGAGGAGATGCCAGGTGAGCTATTGATGAATTCAATTACAGCCAGCTTCAGAGAGGCTTCAGGAGTGAAGGAAGCAACTGGTCATATTTAAGCAGCTGCTAGAAGAAGGCGGCAGACATTTAACACAGTGATTTACTGTTACTTGACTACTGCCATTGCTGCTAATGGCTTGTCTTCCAGGAGTTTGCTTTCTAGGAGAAAGCCAGCCACATAACGGATGACTTCAGAAAATGCTGCGGCACCATGTTGTGCCACCTTACACATCACATGAGCTTACAGCTAGCTCTGTGTTCTCAGATATGGTCAAAACTTTCCTGCCGTGCTTGGAAGGCTGGATTAAAGTGCATGGCATCAGGCTGTTTGTTTCATCCTAGTTAGGGTCCAGGAGCAGTTAAATAATAAGGGCTCTCTAATTTTGTGAGTTATTGTAGGAGCAACAGTATATAAATTAATGAATTAATTTATAAAATAAAATAGCAGCCAAAAAAATCTATGACAGAATCTATTTCCAGTTCTGCAATGAACTGCTCCAATTTTAACACCATATCTTCAGTATTTTACAGATGAAAACTGGTATGCACAAAGACAAGCTACACTAAAGTGTGGTTATGATAGCAAAAGCTATCGATGAGGAGAAATATACAATCCAGGAGAGGCTGCAGTAGTTTGCTTTTGCCTGAGCCTACTGGGATTGGGAAGACATGGCTCCTTCCTTTGGTCTTCCCCTTGCTGAGTTCTTTAAGAAGAAACTACTCTTGTACTTTCAGCTCATAAATTAAAGTGGGTTGAGAACAATAGAATGAAGTGGGAGAAAGAGAACATGGGACAATTTAAAAGCAGCTGAAAAAATATATAAATATTTCTCCTTAGAATACATGCAATAATGCAAAACATGAACAGCTTCAGCCATGCATGACTGACACTGGCTGAGTTTAAAGACTTTGTGAATGTTTGTCTTTCAGTACAGCTGGTGGGAAAGTGTGGAAACAATCCAAGGTAAAAACTGATTATTTTTGGAAATTACAGTGCATAAAATATGGCCAAAGCAAAGGTTATGCTATAGTTGCTTATTATTTAATAATTGATACTTTCACATACTGTTATCTGATAATAACTAACACTTTCACAATGGTCAGTTGCAGATAACAGTTTGGTGGTTGGTATAGACCATATAAAGCTCAGTCCAGAAAAAGACTGTTAGTACATCTTGTAAGATAGAAGTAATGCCGCTTGGCACTACTTTAACTGCCATGGCTCAATGCTATGAAATCCTAGGATTTATGATTTGATGAGGCACCAGCACTAGGCAAGATTTTGTGAAACTATAACCCCCATGATTCTTTATCAGTGCATCATGGCAGTTGAACTGCAGTCATTCTAAACTGTAGCTGCACCTTTGGATATTTCTTGTCATTGACCTGTGAAAAATGATTTGATGTGTCCTGGATAAAAGAATTCATTTGGAAGTATTTATAAAGCCCATGTGTGTGTGCCTTCAAGTTTTCTGTCCACTTATGGCAACCCCATGATTTTCACAGGATTTTGTTAGATAGTTCCTTCTTCTGAAAAAGAGCCCAACAGCACCTGGTATTAATTGGTGGCCTCTCATGCAAGTACTAACCATGGCTGACTCTGCTTAACTTATAAGATCAGATGGGATCTGGTGCCTTTGGTCCCAGAGCCAATATACCTGATGGGTAGGTTGCATGCACAGCTTTAGCTTCAATTTATGCTGGTGCTTTGACTCATCACTTCCAAAAAATAAATCATTTTGTACAGCAATAAATATTCTGCATTAGAGTTGCACTGTTCCTTATATGATGGAGTGTCTTTCTAATATGTCACAGACATATGGCACAGGTTTAAACTGTCTAAACTCTTCATCCATCTGATTTCGGGGACTCAGCGTTGTCATTTCTACACACACACACACACACGAGCCGGGCTGGTACAAAATTTATACCCATTCACAGCCAGTGGTTCAAGATCACTATTTTGAGTAGGACCGGCCCCCACTCATACTCAAGATTGTTGAAGATTTTTGTTTTTGTTTTTTTACAAACGGGAGCTGTATTGATTATTTTTAGGGAGTTTTCCCCTAAATAAATCTTTGAGAACAACAGCAGTTGTAGGCTTCTCAGTGTCTTTGTATCCCAGCCAAAATCCCTAAAATAAACTCATCAAAACTCCAGTATATTTCAATAAACACAGCTATCTGCTTTTACATTTCCCCCTCTGCCATTGCTTTACGTGCCTCAATTCAGCTTCTTCCATCACAACACTGTGATACATAAATGCAACTTACATCTGGATTTATTCTTAGATCTGCTTTTATTGAAAATTATGACAAATGATTTTGTGTTCATTCCCAATATTAAAACATAACTTTTGAATTTAGTTTGAATTATTTTTAAAGTAAAAATATCCCCATTGTTATTATTATATTTATTATATTTATTTATACTCTATTTTATCTCTCCCAAAGGAGACTCAAAGTGGCTTAAAATAAAAGCATTAGCATACAATTTAAAATATAAAATATGCAAACATTAAAACAGAATTAAATATAACAGTATTTTTAAAAACAGTTAAAATCAATTAAAATATATTCAAAGTTAAATTTATTTATTTTATTTTGTACATTTGTTTCCCATCCTTCTCACCAGTTATTAAATGCCAAAAACACAACAGTTATATTAGGAATATATTTATAACCTGTTAGGATTATGATACCAATATGGTTAGATATTGGTGCAGAGTAGCAAAAATGCAGAAGACTAGGGGTTTATGTGAGCAGAGGTGAGAAAAAGCAAAATAGCCAGCCTCCTTTTCCCTTTAAAGAGTCATGCACATAAAATAAGCATCAGAGACATCAAAAGTAAAATAGTAAAAATATGTTTACTCACAATCTTGTATGATGGTGGTCATACAGGTAAAAACATCTTAGTTCCAAAAGAATACAGTTCAGGATACTACATATCTCTTAACAAAGAGTAACATCAGCAGGGCCGGCCGGAGATAATTTAAAATATTAAGCGGGGGTGGAGAAAAGCCCCCCCCCCGTCGGCGCCGCGCAGGGGGTGGGGAAAAGCGCCCCCCCGCAGGGGCGGGGGAAGCCTGACGGTGCGTTGCAGTAGTCTATTCAAGATGTAACAAGAGCGTGGAGAACTGTGGCCAAGTCAGACTTGTTTAGATAAAAGGGATTGAGCTAATCAACTGGTATCATTTCCACATCTGTAGGGTACGCACCAACAGCATTCTTTTCAACATCACAACCCGCCTGTAGAAAAGGTCCAATTTCGGAGTCATACCAAGATTTATTCTTCTTTTCAATTACTGCAAGGATTGACATCATTGAATAACCAAATTCAATTATGCTCTTCTCTTTACACTTTCCTCTATAAAGATATCCTGCAGCATGCATTGCAACTAAGCGGCCATTTCTGTCAAACACAGGTGAACCTGAAGAGCCATGGAAGAAAGAGGTGTCATAGGTGACTGTATTATGATTATCGATGGCTTCTGGGAAACCTCTAGGATTGTATAAATGGATGCATTTTGTACCGTTGGCATCGATTCCACATTCAATGCATTGTGTCTCTTGTTCCTGCTGTACGCGATGTAACAACTCTTCTGGGCGTTCATTCACGTTGATAACAGAACAGCCATCTATCTGCTTTGTTTCTCCATCTGGATGACCAATGATATCAATAAGACCATTGCATGGTAGATCGAAGGTGAATTCCACCAAGCCGTCAGGAGGTGAACTTTTGTTTTCATTTTCTTTTAGTTTCAGGACAGCAAAATCAAGATCCATATCTGATATTTCAAACCATTCTTCAAGCTCAAACCAGTTACCAGGATCAGAATTTGGGTGTGAATCTACATAAGAGAAAGTCACACAGGCTGACTGGCTTATTTTGCGCGCCCAGTCTTTTTCTTCCACACCTTCTCCAACTATGAACTTTACCACATGGTGGCAGGTGAGTATGTACTTGTCACATAAGACAAAACAAGTAGCAGACCCCTTCTTTAAAAATTTGTCCCACATTATATACCCAACTGAATGACTGAGATTAACATGGAGATATGCCAGTTTAACTGGAATTGAATTCTTTTTCTCCTTGCAAAAGGCTTCTTTGTACACTCGAAAAATATCATTCTTATGTTTAGGTTGCTTCCTGACATTTTGAAAGAAGTTATTGATTATTTCGCTCTGTTTCTCTAGATCAGGATATGCGTTTAGGAGATCAGATTTAAAAGAATACAAAGCTTTGAGTTGTGCCGCTTGAGAAACTGGAGGGACCAGTTCATTATTTGGACCTTTAGTAGATCTGGCCCGTTTCTCAGTCTTCACATGAACAGTAAACTTCTTGTTAGATAATGATTTAACTTTGAGGCTGTTTGCTATGGACTTTTTATTCTCCATTAGCACCCAATCTCTTTCTTTTAGAAGAGACGTAAAGCGGCCATCTTTACATAGGGCATCTTTTATGGTTTCCTCTTTTGGGGCAAAGACATATATCGCAATGTTCTTTAAGAAGCTGTCTGCATCTAATTATTTTATCACTTAGTGGCGCATTGGTTTCAAATTTATTTGCATTTGGAACAATAAAGAACAAGATACATTCCATTGTCCTAATTTCATCCTGCCTGTATTCTAATTCATCAGTTTTGTTGCGTGTGTAAAATTTCATTTCAAATTGGGAGTCACTAGGCACATATTTCAGAGGCATCCCCAAATTAATGCAACCCTCAATCCCTTTCTTCCCTAACAAGTACATCTTCTTGCCCTTCTTTTTGTCCATATGTGCATTAACATCTTTAGAAGCCTTGAGGGCACTGAGCAGGCTACCGTGGATCGTGCCTTTCACCACATGCTCCTTTCCACTATCACCCAAATTCACAGTAGTAGTAATAGGGGCCACCTCTCGTCAAACTCATTTTTGACAGGTGCCACGCCCCCTTGAAGCAGGAAGTCCTGCCCCTTGAAGCAGGAAGTGCCACCTCCTAAAAGAGGAACTCCCTCCTCCTAAAAACAGGAAATGCAATCCCGGGAGACCCTTCCCCCTGAGGTGAAGCCCTCCCACAGCCCACAGCCCACCCCCCCCCCCCACCCCTACCATAAGCCGCCCATGTGATGGGTATGTCTATGGTGCATGTTCCCTACTCCTACTGCAGGAGCTTACCACGTGGTGGGGCAAGCACAGACATGTTTCAATGAGGCATTCATGGTGATGCGTATGGGCTGAAAGGCCCCTTGCCTAGACTGACCCCTCTGCTTGAGGAAATGGGGCAGCCAGGACCGTGTGCTAGGTCTTAGTGGTGAGCTCTGTGCTCTGTGTCCAACAGCCAATGGATTTAGGCCCATAAGGTCATCATGTGATACTGGGAGGGCCCATTAGGGCGGAGCTTTTAGGAATAAATACTCCATGTGAGTTTTAGTGCATCCCTTGACTGCTTTCAGAGGAATGGAAAATATGGAATTATCAGATGCCAGTGTTTCTTCCTCAGAGCTACCTGATTCAACAGTTGATGAATCCCAAAGCAGGAAACGCTTCATAAGTTCAAGTTCTGATGAGGATGATGACTGTGATTTAGCTAAAAGAAAATGTGAGGAAGACCGGGTGGTTTCCGAATCAGCTAACAGGCTTTTGGAAACACTTTCATCAGAACCAGCAATACCATCCTCTGAGCAGGTAAAAAACATAAAACTATTATTCTGATCCCTCTTAGGGTTGAAAGGGTCTATTTCAAGGAGCAAAATTGTGAACTGAAAGCACTTACACTTATCTTTTAAATCATTTTAGGGGGTTACAGAAAATTCATCAGGGGCAGCTAAAGAAGAAGAAGTGAAGTCACCATCTATCGCTGCTATTTGGAAGCTATGCTGCGTAGCATCAAGCCAGCTACAAGTAAGTATGAGTTTTGAAGAGATGTGTTTTATGTATGGGTGGGGTGGTAGTCACTGAATGTGCGTGTTTTAAAATCTGATTAATTTTATTATTTATAGGAGACCCCTGAAATGAGTGCTATTCAACGCCCAGGCCATGTGATTATGTCAAGCATTCTTGGATTGGATGTCAAGACTGAAACAGGGAATGTAGAGCAGAAGACAGTCATGTTGGAGACCGCCAAAGCAACCGTTTACGGGATATTAGATCACTGTTTAAACGAAATATTATTTGAGGCGTGTCCGGGTTGTCAGATTTTTGCAGGGAATCAGATGAGTCATGAATGTGTGTTATGGAACAACAAATTCCTAAGCAAAAAATTGAAGGATATTTGTGGAAATTTATGCTTCATAAATACCCTTCATATTTTACTTTTGATAGGTTACTGTCAAAACTCTCTGTATATGACCTCTGAAATATTGGACTACATTATGAATTTGGTAACATATATTGGCCAAACTGATAAGGCTATTAAAGTTCTAAATGCTGGATTGAAGAGTTGCAACCAGGAGATTCTGCAGCAAGTCAAAACTGTGCTAAAAAACCGTCCATACAAACATTATGTCAAATTTTGGCCTATTATAACTAATTTTAAGAAAGAGTAAAACTTGCAGCTATTGATGACTGTTTTTAAAAATTCAAAAAAGTGTGTTACATTGAAATAAAATATATGGTACTTTCAATAATGGGATAAAATAAAATGGATTTAAAAACAACATAATGCTCAATGTGTTTTTTATTTGAGGGCTTCCCTTTAGAAGTACATTTAATGAACACTCATAAGTTTTCTAATGTATATATATATATCTAACTAAATAGAAAAGTGAAAATGCGTGCCTGTTTATTGATCCTTCTGACAAAACAGGAAATGCATATTTCAGTGGTCATGCCATGGACAGATGCTGATGACTTCTGAAAAACAGAGATAATAACCATCTCTGTGCCTGGATCTTTAAGTGTTACATTCCTTTAGAAATACGACCTTATAACCCAACATGCCCCATTTACCAGAAGATTATTTTAAAATGGGTAAAATAAAATGGATTTAAAAACAACATAATGCTCATTGTGTTTTTTATTTGAGGGGCTTACCTTTAGAAGTACATTTAATGAACACTCATAAGATTTCTAATGATATATATATATCTAACTAAATAGAAAAGTGAAAATATGTGCCTGTTTATTGATCCTTCTGACAATCAGGATATGCATATTTTCAGTGGCGTGGGGCCGGATGCTTAAGACTTCTGAAAAACAGAGATAATAAGCATCTCTGTGCCTGGATCTTTAACTGAATACACAAGGCGAAGTGTGGGCCCCTTTCTTTAACCATGTATTAATATATATATATTAAAATGCATCATTGGAAACATGGTTTATTTTTACAACCAAAAATAAAATAAATAATAAAATAAGGGTCCAACAGAACAACCCAATGTCTATAGGGAAGGGAGAGTGTTACAGTCCTTTAGAAAATACAAGTCCTTATAGCCCATCATGCCCCATTTAGCAGATTATTTTAAAATGGGGTAAAATAAAAATGGATTTTAAAAAAAACATAATGCACAATGTGCTTTTATTTGAGGGTTTCCCTTTTGGAAATACATTTCAACTACTCTTTAAGGCGTATATTGCTAATTTTCTTCAATATACCTTTCCCCAACCCCTTCCCTCAAAATAAAAAAAAGTATGATACCCATTTATTTAATAGAGATTTATATAAATGTTTCTGTACAACATGTATGCCTAACTGCAAATATGACCACACCTCAAAAGGAGGGTGTTTGTCTCATCAGCCAATGGGAATTCTCAGTTTAAAAGCGGATGGAAAGGCGGCCCCAACCAGAAAAGAGGACCCCCTTACGCTTTAAAAACCCTGGGACATCCTGGGTTCAATCCTCTGGCCCATGCAACATTTCTGGCTGAATTGGTAAGTCCAAACCTTTCTCCCAACCTCCTCTCTCTCTCTCTCTCTCTCTCTCTCTCTCTCTCTCTCTATATATATATATATATATATATATATATATAGTTTAAGATTTTAAAATAATTTAACATGTGGGTCAACCTCTTATGGGATGTTTTTTTTAAAAAGTCTCTATGGCTGAATCCTGTCCTTTAAAAGGCTATGATGGGTGACCCTTGGTGGTAAAACTGTACCTATTTCACTTAACATTAAATTAAAATGTTATTTATTTGTTATTAAATTGTTATTATTAAATTGTTATTAATAGAGTTTTATATATTTTACATATAAAATATATATAGCTAATTTCCATAGCTATATATATTTCCATAGCCGTGTCTTGTTTGGTTAGGTGGGAGAAAGGCCCATTCAAAAAAAGTCAAGGAACATGAAAGGCCCCTGCAGATTATCTGTATATGCTTATCTACTGTATTGACCTAATTACTGTAACAAAAGAATGCTCCTCTGGAAATAGGTAATACACATTCAAACCATCCTAGGCAAATGGGTACTTATGAAAATCAGGGCTAATGAATTACTTGTGCCTGGTACTCTAACCTAATACACAATCCTATACCTCTAGGCTGGCTTCATTTGAGGTCAGACACCCAATTGTCATTTAATAGATTTTTATATATAATTTAACCTCTGAGGATGCCTGCCATAGATGTCCCCATTGGGGAGATGGTGGCGGGGTATAAATAAAGTATTATTATTATTATTATTATTATTATTATTATTATTATGTGGGCGAAACGTCAGGAGAGAATACTTTTGGAACATGGCCATTCAGCCCGAAAGACATACAACAACCCTATAATTTAATCTGTTTCATTGGAAGCTACGGCTTATTTTTACAACAGAAAATAGGGTACATTATTTTGTTTGTTTGCTTTATATAAATAATAACAAAAAGGATGTAGATTTTTATTTTATTTATTTATACAGGGAATATCAACCACTTTAGATTATAAACATATAACATAAATTCAACAATCGACAATTTTGTTTTACCATCCATTAGAGCATTCATGTATTTCACCCCATGTTCCTAGAAAAAATGAGAAATAAGATTCTGTTATGCTAGTTTTAATTAATTAATCTAATTACTATATTTATATATTGGCCTTCTTACCAGAAAAGTGGGGGGGGGGGGGGGCAATTTGGCTCACAAATTATACGTACATACAATATATTATATTATTACCATAGTACAATATTAACATCATATATTACCATATTGTACTATGACACTATACGGTAATATTATTTATATATGTGTGTGTGTGTGTATGTGTATAATATTACCGGTATTATATTGTAATATTAATATTAGTATTATATTGTACCACATCATAATATTATTACCAATATTATATGTACATACAATAAATTATATGTACATACAATACTGTATATTATATATAATATTATTATCAATATTATATGTATACACAATAATGTATATTAAATGGAATATTATAAAGTTTTAAGAGTTTATTTTACTTACCAAGCCTCCATGACGGCAAAGCCATTTAGATTCATGATCTAGCAAGAATGCTGCGATGCATTCAGCTACATTATCGACATGAACTTCTGTGTAGGGCATTTTTCTGACTAAAATGCATCCAAATAATATTATAGAAAAAATTCTGCCCCAGTTAATCTTGCCATCGGAAAATGTTTGCTGCATCACATGTTGAAGGATTTCACAGCTCTGTGTGGGAGTGTCCAATTGCAGAGGTGATATTATAGGAAAGATCCTGGCATCCAACTCATTCATTTTTTGTAAAGAGATACATATCTCAGTATCTAATGATGTTTTGGGGGCTTTTCCAGCTGCCAAATTCAGGTAAGATTGAATAATCCTGAACGTTTGTTTTTCAATTTCTGGTAATCTGTCAGGGTGGGTCCAATCCATGGTGTCTGGCGCGGTTTGGGTCTTGTATGGAAATGTGTCTCAGCAATGATTGCACAACCTGTTTAATGCTTGCCTCTTAACCCTCTCCACCTTCTTAGATTCAACAACTCAAACCATCAGAAATGAGCAACATCAACCAACATTTCTATCCTAACGTTCATATCCAGTACCCAGCCATCATAGAAAATATGCCGTTACCAGATGAAATTACTTATGAGGATGTGCAAATTTCTCAGCTGGAAGTGGATGATGCTCAAATGATGGGTTTGTCCTTATACTCCAAAGGTTATTTAATAATAAAATGAACGCCCACCCAGTGTGTGTGTGTCTTTTCTGAAATGATTGTCTGTTTTCCACAGAACAAGCACTTCGTCATGAGGATGCTGATTTCAAGACTGTGGAGAAACCAAAGGCTATTCCACCAACTTCCAAGCATGCAGGTAATGATGAATGGTAGTAAAACACAGAACATAAATACTACAACAAAAATTAACAAAGTCGCAATCACACAAAATAACAATCTTACAGAAATCAACAGAACACCACTCTGTAAATATGAGAAACAGCTACTCAGGTGTATGTATTTGCATTTCCAGATAAGGAGACCAACATGCCCACTCCAAAGACTACCAATCTATCAACTTCAAAAACTCGAGGTAATTGTATGCCCCACAGAACATCTCTCTGTAAATATGAGAAATAGCCACACGTGATTGTGTTTAGGTATTTTATTATATTTATTATATCTTTTAGGAACCCGCTTGAAGCGAGCCAGGCCAGAAACTCAGGAATCAGCTAGACCTCAAAAGAAGAAGAAAGGCAACAATGACATTGTGCTGAATTCGGAAGATGATCATGACTGTGAAATTATGAGCACTGCGGGGGAATGCTTTGCTGAAATTCGTAGATTGAACGATGAAGCGGACGACAATTATAAACAGTCTATTGCTTTAAAAATGAGATTGGATCAAATCGTCGGTCATGAAATTCCAAAACTTCTCAAAGCAATTAAAGCATGTAAAAATTATAACCCTCTTACAAACTCAACTCACTATCAGATAGGTAGAGGGTTGCACAAGCGGGGTAGAAGAAAGCAAAAGAAGCTCACACCTAGAGAACTGTACTGGAAAAGGAGACGTAGATTGATAACAAAGGCGAGAAAAACTCTTGCCAGGTCCAGAAGTAAACAAAAACATAAAAGCAATAGAGACTCAATGAGGTCAGACCCGGCTTCTTCTTCCAGTACAGACACCCAGAGGGATGGACATTCTCCTGAACCTCAACAGGTAGAATCCCCATCTAACGAGGTTGAGTACCGACCTCAACAGGAAGACACCTCTGGTGAGGAGGATGATGGGTCACCCCCTGTGCTTGCAGAATGCGTGCACAGGTGGCAATTTACCTTTCCTAGTTATAACACATTGCGGATCGGGGAGGTATACCGTTTCAGAAATTTAGAAACCGTGAGGTCATATGCACAGGTTATAAATGCATTATACACAGCGATCCAGGGCATCTTAGACAATCTGAACCAGAGAATTGATCCCGAAGATTTTGTTCAGGTGAGATTAGAAGCCTCAGGGTTACGAAATCCACTCTTCTCTTTTAAAAGAAGTAGGGATCTCTTTAATGCTGAGGAGTTTCTAGTCCAGCTGAGTCGTCTATTACAGAGCAATATGGAAATCTGCGCTCATGGTGATTTTGAGCTCGTGGTCACTATAACAAAACCGCCACAAGGTGGAGCACGTCGAAAACTGAGTTCCATTCCAGCCAGTGAAATAATTGCTAGGAAGAGACAGTATCTGATAGACCTGAATTATGCAGGTGGCAATATGTGTTTTGCTGGAGCTTTATTTGGTGTTATGAGTTTACATAAACCCACAGATTCAGAAATGTTGACAGCTGCTCAAAAACTGCATATGGAACTCGGATGGTCTGATCAAAAAAAGGTAACCCTTAATGATATTTCTACTGTTGAACAACATTTAAGAGTCAATATCGATGTTGCTTATTACTCAAAAAAGTCAGAGTGGGCTCTGTTTAAAACACAGGGCCCCATTTATCCTCAAGCCTATACTCTACTCTTACATGATGAGCATTTCTATGGGGTTCTGAATGTAAAAGCGCTATTTGGCATCCGAAACTACTGTCAATTTTGTCGCAAACTCTATAATCATGACCATCATTCATGTCTATTTTATTGCAGAATGTGTTTGAGAAAGGGGTGTGATAATGTGATAGGGAAACAGGTTCGATGCCCCCGATGTAAGTTTCATTGTAGGTCTGAGGCTTGCTTAAAATTACACCAACAGCTGGGTTTAGAGAAGAAAGTCAAATGTCTAGCGAGAATGTATTGTACAAAGTGTCGATATTATCAGGAGCTGGATCACGATGATGAAAAGTGTAAAGGGAGACAGTGTACGGTCTGCTGGGGTTACATTGTTGAAGATGAGGGTCATTTGTGTTACATGCAACCGCTTAAACAGCCAAAGCTTTCTGTGAAATATTTATTTTACGATTTTGAATGTCACCAGAGTACGGGGGCTCACGTGCCGAATTTTTGCTTTGTAAAAGCTTATTCTGGGGAGACTGTGGAGTGTTTTAAACCAGATTTTGTGGAGGAGAATAGTGGGTCTGAAGACAGTGATGGTGAAATTGAGGTGGAAGGGGAAAGGGAGCCATGGAAGTTTGCAGGCAAAACCTGGGAATTTAAGGGCGAAAACTGTATTGAACAATTTATTAAAACGTTTACAAAAGATGGAGCCTTTAAAGATGCAACATTCATAGCTCACAATTCAAAGGGATATGACTGTTATTTTATACTCCGACAGTTGGTGAAAGAAAAACTGGATGTTGAAATTATAGCACAGGGTGGGAAGTTGATCTGTGTTACTGTGGTAGGACTCTCCATAAAATTCATTGACTCACTCAGTCACCTACCCATGGCACTCTCTAAATTACCAAAGGCTTTGGGATTTGAGGATGCCAAGGGGTATTTTCCACATTATTTTAACAAGCCTGAGAATTGGGATTATGTAGGGCCAATGCCACAGCCCGAATGCTATGGCGTAGAATACATGATGCCTGCTGAAAAGGCAGCCTTTACAGCCTGGTATGCAGAGAACCAGTCAAAAACCTTTGATATGCAGAAAGAGCTTGCATTCTATTGTCAGAAGGATGTTGAGATTTTGGAGCAGGCCTGTACCAAGTACAGACATGAAATAGTGCAGCTCACAATGGGTATAAGAGAAGTCATGGTAGGCAAGAAAAAAGACAAAGTCAAGAGGTACAGGGTCGCTATTGATCCTTTTCAATACCCTACCATTGCAGGTGTGGCTCTCGCCATGTATAGGTTCAAATTTCTTAGGGTAAATACTATAGCGATTCCAAGTTGTAATGATTACCATAATCAGTACAAGCGATTCTCATCCGCCTCTATACAGTGGCTCTCTTTTGTCAGTCATAAGGAAAAAGTTGAAATACGTCACGCATTGAATGGTGGGGAGGTTAAAGTTGGAAATTATTTTCTGGATGGTTTTGCAGTTGTGGATGATAAGAAAGTTGCCTATGAGTATTTCGGTTGTTTTTTTCATGGTTGTTTGATTTGTTATTCTCCAGAGGAGGACAACCCCGTGGTGGGGAAATCTTACGAGTTTCTTTTTAACGCGACACAGAAAAGGACCGCGGAGCTCCAAAGCCTAGGGTTTGAAGTGCGTTCCATTTGGGAGCACGAGTGGAGAAATATGGTAAAAACAGATTTGGAAGTCCAGGCTTATCTTGCAAAAGCCAGTTTTCCTGAACCCCTAAAACCTCGCGATGCGCTTTTTGGGGGTCGTACAAATGCAATATGCCTCTATTATAAACCTAAAGATGGGGAATCTGTGAAATATTATGACTTTACTAGTCTGTACCCCTATGTAAACAAAACAAAAGAGTACCCCTTGGGGCATCCTGAAATCATTTACAAGGATTTCAAGCCCCTTTCAAATTATTTTGGACTAGTTAAGGCCAAGGTTTTTCCCCCTAGAAATCTCTATTTTCCAGTTTTGCCTTCCAGAATCTCTGGAAAACTCATGTTCGTACTGTGCTCAACCTGTGCAGAAGCACGACATCTGGACCCTTGTGACCACACAGATGAGGAAAGAGCGTTAATTGGAACATGGTGTACAATCGAGTTGAATGTAGCTATAGAGAAGGGCTACAAAGTTGTTGAAATTTATGAGGTGTGGCATTTTGAGCATCGTTCTGCAGATCTGTTTTCAGGGTATATAAAGATGCATCTTCGTCAAAAGCAGGAGGCTTCAGGTTACCCACAGTGGTGTGTGAGTAAACAAGATAAATCTAAATATATAAGGGATTATCATGCACGGGAGGGGGTGCGTTTACGCAGAAACAAGATTGCAGTGAATCCTGCAAAACGTCAAATTGCCAAACTGTTTTTAAACTCATTGTGGGGCAAGTTTGGACAGAGAACAAATTTACCTGTCACACAAGTACTGAGAGATCCTGAGGATTTCTTTCAGATTCTATTTTCTGATGCTTATAAGGTGTCCATGTCTGAATGTCTGGATGATGAGGCTGTCTGTCTCTCATGGAAATATTCAGAGGACCGTGTGACAACCGCTGGGCGTAAAAATGAATTCATAGCATGTTTTACCACTGCTTATGCTAGACTTGAACTCTACAAGTTGCTAGATAAATTAGGTAGACGTGTTTTGTATCACGACACGGACAGTGTCATTTTTGTGAGTCGGGAAGGGGAATGGGAACCGCCTCTAGGAGATTATTTAGGGGATCTTACTGACGAAATTTCATCAGGCCGGTCTATCACAGAATTTGTCAGTGTAGGTCCAAAATCCTATGGATATAAATTGACTGATGGCACAGCTTGTTTGAAAGTTAAGGGAATCACCCTGAATAGTGCTAACTGTGAGAAAATTAATTTCAGCAGTCTAAAAGACTTGGCATTCGCTTACGTCTCGGACAAGAAAGGCTGCCAGCCTCGTGAAATTGTGATACATCAGCCGGGTATTGTTCGAAATAAGCGTCAGTGGACGCTTCATACGAAAACCCTCAAAAAAACACAGAAGGTTGTTTTTGATAAAAGAGTAATTAAAGACGGATTTACAACGCTCCCTTATGGATACTGATTTGCAGACCCGATGGCAGCATCCCTTCTCTGCTATTCTAGCAGGTCCGAGCGGCTGTGGTAAAACCTTTTTTATAAAAAATATGCTGGATAATGCCGATCATGTGTTCTCTGTACTACCTCAAAATATTGTGTGGTTTTACAGTTGCTGGCAACCCCTGTACAATGAACTCCAATGTAAATACCCCTTTATCCAGTTTGTGCAGGGTTTACCTGAAAAATTTGATGATGATGAATTGTTACCACCCAATAAAGTCAATTTTATAGTAATCGATGATTTGATGCAGCCTGCTTGCGATAACCGTGGTTTGGAGATGTGTTTCACCCAGTATGTCCATCACCGGAATATAAGTGTTTTCCTCATCACACAAAATATTTTTTGCAAAGGAAAAAGCAACAGAACCATCAGTCTTAATGCAAAATATATGGTACTGTTTAAAAACCCCCGGGATAAACTACAAATTGCTACTTTGGCACGACAGATGTATCCAGGAAATGTGAGTTTTTTCATGGAATCCTACGCAGACGCAACAAGCAAACCTCACGGTTATTTAATGATAGATTTGAATGGTACTACACCCGAAACATACAGATTAAGAACTGGAATCTTCCCACCAGATTGGCCTGTGGTATATTTGATGAAGAAAAAATCCCGGAGTTACAAAAGGCAACTGTTTTAAAACGGCGTAGGACCTGCGGCTGCCTGCTCCTCCTGGATAATATGTCCAATCGTGTAAAGAGAAACCTGGAACTTTTAAAACTACTTATTAAGGTACCTCCACGCCAGAGAAAAGCCATTTTGTGCACGGGCTCCAATGATTTAATTGCTACTATCTCAGAAATAGCACTCAATACTTTAAAGGGAAACATCCCCTTGGCCCCGCACCAGCTACGGGCGTTGAGAAAAAGGCGCCGCCTTATTAGAATTCTGGGAAACAGCAAAGTGTCTCTTCGAAAAAAGAAGTGCCTTGTGAAACAGTCTGGAGGGTTTTTGGGACCTCTGCTAAGTTTTGCCGTTCCTCTGTTAACCAGTTTTCTAACCAAACAGTGATGGAATATGCTGAAAAAATGTATCTGGTTCCCAGCCGTCAACTGGATCAATTAAGAGGCGCACCTCCCAAGGATGAAAACATCCGAACTACAGCCATCTCATCCCTAGATAGAGAAATGCAAGAGATTCTACGAAGGTCTGATTTATCCGAACATGAAAAAGCACGACTCTACGATACCTTACTTCAAAAATATTTAACTCATGTAAAACAGAGGGATGCTGAGAAGCAAAGTTTAAATCTGTTTCTATCTGAACCACCTGCTGAAGAAACACCACAGCCCCCTTCTGACACCGTGTTTCGTGAAGTGGTGGACGGCCTGCCTGCTAGATACAAGAATCATGCGAGATTGATGCTCAGCAAAATAAGCCAAAACAAGAATATTTCTACATGGGATGATAAAGGATCCTTTGTGTATAAAGGAGCGGTGATTCCCGGATCTAACATCTTGGACCTGGTCAAAGCTGCGATCCAAACTCACGCCTTACCTGTCACACGTCTCCCTAAAGGGTGGGATGCCTTTATGAGGGCCTTGGCCGAAATAAACACCCCGACATCTGTGGTTGGTAATACGTCCAATAGAGAACTTCTGGACTATCTAAAGAACCCTAAGGGTTCACCCCCAACTCAAACTCCGTCTCTGTCACGCAGATCTTCTAAAAAGCAACGCCAGGCCAGCACCCCTGCATGGCTCAGCTTATAATACATTTTATTTTCAATGAATAAAATACTTATATTCTTAAAACCTATTTTGTTGTTTGTGAATGTTCTTTTAAAAACGACAGACACGTATCATATTCCAAAAGCAGCTCTAGGAGGAGCTTTTTATTAAACACGATTATGAAATGCACTACAGGACATACATTGTTGTATCGTTTGGAACATATCCGAGGCACGTGGTCTTGTGTTCATTTTCTTTACAAATTGAAGAACCATTTTGTCATTTTTATCCAAATCGTCGGAATATAATGCGTGAATATTTTTAAAGTCCAGTCCCTTGCAGCGTTGATGAAGGAAAAATATGCAGTGATGTCCGCAAACAACAGAGTCTGAGGCCTGTACAGGCCTGCATTGATACACAGTTTTGTCGGCGTTTCTTTTTAAAAAGTTCACGATGGTTTTGGGAAACAAGGCATAGTCAGGAGGGTGTCCATATGAGTCAAAAAATTCTGCAGTTCTTTCATTCGGCAGGTAAACAGCTAACCAGTGTTCCCCGGGGAGGTTATGGGGATGAGTGTTGATAATCAACGCGAGCGGCCTTTGCTGCAGATGCTTTCTCGGAAGCATGTCACATGGTAACACCCCATAGAAACTCTTTTGAGTATAGGGATTTGAGCTTAGTAGATGAGTTAACTGAAGGCTATCCATCTCACATATAATCAAACAAGACATTTCTCCTGTGATTTATTTCTATCACGTTGTCAAAAACACCGTAAACCAGCATATTGACGGTTGTTGGTAGAGGCTTGGCGAAACGCAGCTCTGCCCTCAGGTTTCCAGTTTTAATCAGGGAGTAGTGGTCGGCACATTCTTGATCTGGAGTCAAGTCAAACGCAAAGAGCGTGTAGCCTTTTGCATACTCCTCACGGTTAATTAAAAGTGCGCTGTCTTTCATGTGTTTGCCAGCAGTCTGAACCAAACTCATATATTCTCTCACACAATTATCCTCTTCAAAATTGGGCTGAAATGGTTTCATGGGATACTGTTCTCCATCCAAGTAGAGAGCTGCAAAATTGATGTCATAATGCTTAAAGTTGAAAGGGTTTTTATTGTATGCACCACTGAAAGAATCGTTATCGACCAACCCTATCACCACCTGTTTAGGAAGTTGACCCAAAAACAGGTTCTCTTGATTGGAGACACGGCTCCCTACCGGTATGCTGAATACTTTCATGCTTACACGGTCCACTGGGTATTTGGCATTAGATGTCAAGAGGGCTTCAGCATGTCCAAGGCGGACACCGGGTGTCAATTTCACTTTTTTGACAAAGAGGGAGGCTGATAAAATATGTAATTTGTAACGCTTGTTTGCATCATTGCTCATTAAGCAGAAGGCATTTTTATTGCGGGTAAGTTTAATTTTCACATCGACACCGTTCAGCAGCAGTTTTTCTTGAAAAAACAGGTCAGCATGGAGATGTCCCATCAAGTCTATTTTTCTACTACCGGCTCCCAGGGTTGCTCTTTTGATAAAACCATCATTTTCTCCATCCAGCTCGGTAGACTCATGCTCCCCAGCATCATCTTTATAAAAAAGCCCCGCTGTAAATTGCGTGGCTAGTGTGTCTTCGCAATAGTTCAGCACGGATTCAATGTATGCTCTGTAAGGATAGCAGTTGTTACTTTGACTGATGAGACGGTCCCCTAAAGTCACATCTAACTGACTGAAAATGGAGGCTATCGGGTAATTCACGAGGCCTACCGCAGCATCGTTGGGGAGGTTTGTTCCGTCTTCATTCACCACTTTGCACGTCAAATATAGAAGTGTGTTGTTGAGATCCATGTAGTCTTCACCATTTCCAGCAATAAAAAAATCCAAGGGTGCGGCTTCTGTAAGAGCCGTTAGTGGGGGTACTTCGATATAAAGGCTTCTCTCGATACTAGTTTGTGTAGGCCCAATGTGAAACAAATCTAGTTCAGATTTAGTGCACTCTTCAGAACATCCGTGAATAAAAGCCATGATGCTGTTTTAGAATATATCGCTCATAGACTGTATCCTCTGCCTCTTTCTCGCTCCACGACGCTTCTGTGGTTTCTTTCTACGCTGCGCTTTCCTTTTAACAGGGCGGGGCGGGCCTTTCAACCTCACTTGTGATGCTTTTCTTTTTAAGCCTCTTCTCCTTCTAATATACATCAGCCCTGATCCCTCTTGTGGGTTTTCATGGGTTGTTCTGTTTAGAACTGCCTGTGTAAAATGACCGACCATGTCTTTGGCTATATTACGCGCAGCTGTTTTTGCGTGGGGTTTAATGATGTCCAGGCCTCTTCTCAAAAGCGGTACAGCTTTTCGGAAAAGGCTCCTGAAAATCCCACCCAGTCCTGAGCCGTACATTTGGGGGATACCATGATAACCCGGAAGTCCATTTCCAGCTTGTGCTCTGTAATAGTTTTTATAAAGACCGGGATCCCCATAGGATTTCAGGATGACCATTTTCTTTTTTAAAGATCCAATGTCCTCCTGGGACGGAAGTGTAGCTTCACAATCACCTTTCCAAAGCGAAATGGTATCTTTTTGTTCTGGTCTGACTTTATCTCAACAGTGAGAGTGTCGATGTGGTGTTTGCTCACCGGAATGTAGTGAGGTTTATCGTAACAAATGTTGACACACTCGTTATTCTTTCCCTTCACAGGTACGCAGCGCAGCAGAGGCACGTAGAAATCACCAACGAGCTGGTGCTCCACTATATTAGTGTAAACATATAATGTGTTGAAACCTCCTGTGATGTCTGCTGAGAAAGCTGACGCTCTGAGAGGAATGTTGGGAGACAGTCCTAATATACGCTGTAATTCCACGTCAGCTTCGATTGTACACTGATTCTCGGGTTTAATTAGGACCTTTCTGGTTGCGGGGTCATACTTAAGAATCGCATCGGGCGGTCTCTTGCGTGATGATATGCGCTCGTTCATGTATTCCAACAGCTCGGGGATGCTGGAATAATATCCATTCTGCAGCTGGAAGGACCACTTCTTTTCCCCCTGTGCAATTTCAAAGCGTGGGTCGGTGGTCACGTTATTCCAGGTGTGGGGGTACTGTATCTCAACTAGTCCTACTTCCCATGCCCCTGAGAGCTCTAGAGGTTTTGCTAAAGATATAGTAAAGCTTGAAATGCTGTTCCTAGGGAAGGCTCTAGCACTCGCGTTGCTAGGTAGTGTGAGATAAAAACTACCTCCCCCCATTTTCCTAGGCGTATAAAAAACACTGCCGCTACTCAGGTTCTGTTACTTCGGAAGCCAGAACCCAACTGTTGAACTTGCTAGGCCAGCCTAACCATTTCACTAGGCATTGCTTTCTCGCACCCCGACCTTTTGTGGCTAGAATTTTTTCAATCCTGTAGATGCGGTCTTTGTCAGTATTAATCTTTTGCAGTTCTTCAGGATAAAAGGTGCCAATGACATCTTCACCCGCATAATCTTTCAATAGAAATACAGGCCTGGATGTTTTTTGAAGAACCTGGTCCACGATGAATATCTCACTGGTAAAATTCTGTTCGTACCCCTTAGCAAATTTACCCTTGCTTTTGGAAATCCTCACATGGTCTCCTTTTCTGAATTGCGATAACTCCTCTTTTCTTTTCACATGTGGCCCATAAACTTTCCTCCACACGTCTAGAGCGTTGGAATCGTTAACATCTACGGGCCTTGTTTTGATAGTATGGTGAAAACTGTGGTTATAACTTTTGAGGAACATAGGCAATACATCAATATATGTAAAAGTGTTATGAGCTGTGAAATATCTCCACATTTTTGTTTTTAAAGTTCTGTTAAACCGCTCCACAACTCCTGCTTTAACTTCATTGTTGGTGACAAAGTGGTGAACCCCATGATGTTTCAACAGAGTGCTTACCGCCTTGTTTAGAAACTCCCGACCCCGGTCTGTCTGTAATTTTTCAGGTTTTCGACCATCTTGAGTGAAGATAGTGTTAAAGGCCTCCGACACCTCTCTACCTGACTTATCCTTCAGAGGCAACCCCCATGCGTATTTAGACAGGATATCTATCACTGTTAAAATGTACTTGTAACCCCTGTTAAACTTGGAAAGTCGCTGCATATCCACTAAATCAGCCTGCCATTGAGAATCCACATGAGATACAATAGTCTTGTTTCTTTTAAAATGGATCCTTGCTGGCCTGTGTAACGTGTAACTGTCTTGTTTGGATAGCCATTGAGTAACATCCCCCTTCCTTACAGTTTTGCATTGTTTTTTGGCCTCTTGAAAAAGCGGCCAAACACCTCCGAGGCTTCCTACCTTACCCGGCGTAAAATATATTTTCTTTAGGATTTCATCGGACTCTGACATTATGTCACCGAATGCAAGTATGAACACAGGGGTACAAAACAAACCAATTTTATTGTGAGACACACATAGCAGCTCTGCTCTGCAGAACAGGCTTTAAACACGCGGCATGCTGAAAAGCTCCATGGTCTGAGAGTCGCCAATCTGAAGATCCTCCACATCACCAGAAAACTGGATACAGCCCTACGGAGATCAAACAAATAGCATTGAGTCTACAACACTCATTTCATCATTCCTAAAGATATCTCATATTGCTCACACATCTCCCTTCCCCATACCAGACCAATCCCCACCAACTCCCCAAACAAGTATTCTAGCACGTACCGTAATATTCTCGAAACCATCAGTTGTGTTTTCATCAACAGCCATGACTTCCTTTTCCGCCGCTCCATCCTTCAACAGCTCCTCTAGGAGTGACCGATGGACGCATCTGCCTGAGGTTGGTTCTTCTCCCGTTCTCTCAATATCCTTATAGTCTGTTTTACAAAGCATCTCTTCATCCGCCTCTTCAAGAACAGCAGTAGCATCAGCATGATACATTCTCGGCATTTCAGGGAAAAGCTTTTTCAAATCGATCCTGTCTGTGCCCTGATCATTTAAATCAGGCTTAACCTCTGTGAATTTATTTTTCACAGCATAAAGACCTGGTAATAAGTTAAGCCTTGTCGGAGGTTTAGCATTCGAGGATTCTCGCGGCTTTTTAGGACTATTCATTGGTGTCACAGGTAGGGAAAGTCCTGTTGTTCCTGACATGTTTGGATAGGCCCAATACCTATAGCCGCTTTCAGCTCTTCTTTTCATAGCAGTTTGTTTCTTTCTAGGCACTTCCGGTACTGAAAGGCACGCTGAGCTTGAAGGGCCATCTGGTGATTCCATATTTTCCATTCCTCTGAAAGCAGTCAAGGGATGCACTAAAACTCACATGGAGTATTTATTCCTAAAAGCTCCGCCCTAATGGGCCCTCCCAGTATCACATGATGACCTTATGGGCCTAAATCCATTGGCTGTTGGACACAGAGCACAGAGCTCACCACTAAGACCTAGCACACGGTCCTGGCTGCCCCATTTCCTCAAGCAGAGGGGTCAGTCTAGGCAAGGGGCCTTTCAGCCCATACGCATCACCATGAATGCCTCATTGAAACATGTCTGTGCTTGCCCCACCACGTGGTAAGCTCCTGCAGTAGGAGTAGGGAACATGCACCATAGACATACCCATCACATGGGCGGCTTATGGTAGGGGTGGGGGGGGGGTGGGCTGTGGGCTGTGGGAGGGCTTCACCTCAGGGGGAAGGGTCTCCCGGGATTGCATTTCCTGTTTTTAGGAGGAGGGAGTTCCTCTTTTAGGAGGTGGCACTTCCTGCTTCAAGGGGCAGGACTTCCTGCTTCAAGGGGGCGTGGCACCTGTCAAAAATGAGTTTGACGAGAGGTGGCCCCTATTACTACTCACAGTGAACTGTCGCTCTTCATCTGTTGTCTTCTCAATATTTGTTGAAGCCTTTCTTTCAGGATGATTCACAATTTCTGTCCCAGGATGCCCTGTTTTCGATCTTTTGATACTTGAACTGGGCTCAGAGCTTTCATTACAGCACTAATGAAAGACAAGAAATTAAATTAATTGTTTGCCTATGTGATTTGCTTTTTAAAAAAATCCTTGATAAACATCATGTCTAGTGTATAGCTTTTCTCTATATTTCACATGTGTACTCTCGAGCAAGGGATCACTGGGGTGCAGTTTCAGTCAAGTTGATCAGCCTAAAGATCCTCTTTAGGGAACTTTTACCTCTGTATCGCTTACTATTATTGCTTTTAGATAATAATGGGTATCACTGGAGTAAAGACTGTGCTATCAAAGCAAGCAGGAAGTAAGATCAGATATTATTTGTAAAGGTTTTCTTATTTGCAAAATATAGCAACCTAACATATTTAGATTATAGTCACTCCAGGCTTATTCAGAATTGAAAACTGATTTAAACAGATAGCTTCTTTGTCTGGAAGAAGTAAATAAAATGCAATGCAATGTTTTTTAGAGAATAGTAATAAATAATTAAAACAACAAGTCTACATGGATTATATATTCAGTGTAACCTCACCAAGTTATGCTTTCTGAATAAGAATAAGATTGCAGTCCAATCACTTGTTCAAATCCAGATGATTACATTGTAAGCTTAAATTCTGTTAACCTGTCATATTTACCACTTCATCACATAACCTAAACTCCACTGAGTTCTACACTTGGTATTCTGTGGGTCCACTACATTCATTTTGGTCAAAATGAATGTAGTTGAGTCTTTTAAACATTGAGGGCAGCATTTTCCCCGCAATGTATCAGGAAGAGGTGAGGAAATGGATTTTTCTCAAAACACGGGATGTTTTGCAAAATTTTGAATGAAGTAGCCCTCCTTGCACTCAGGTTAAAATCACCCAATTTGTGGGAGGAGTAAAAATAAACTTTTGGGGGCAATTTCTGACATTTCTTTTTGCTCCCCAAGCAGGAAGGTTTGGTTGTAAGCTACCTTATAAGGTTTCTACTTAGCAAAAAAATAAAATAGCCTGTTAAGGGTACCCTTTTCCTTCCTTCCATGATTTGTCTATGTCTTCTGTTGGGAGGGCCAGTGCTGTTGTCCTTCCAAATGGGATTCTCTCTCTCCGTCTCTGCTGTGGGCTGTGGTGTGACAATAAAAGCATCAAAAAGGGCATTTTATACAAACACTATTGCTGCAGCACAAAACCGAACCAGCAGAACTGTTTTGGGTGGTTAGGGGCCTAATCCAACCTGGCTCAAAAGAGAAATTCAAACGATAAAACAGCACGTTGTGAAGAACTTGCCCACGATTTTGCAGATAAGATTGCTCTGATTCGCTCTGACTTAGATGCCACAATTGATAACAGCTCCAGGGGATGTAACCCTGGCTCCTACTTGTCCAGTGTTGATGGATACTTTTCAGTTTGTGCAACCTGAGGATGTAGACCGGATTCTTGGAGAGGTGAGAACCACCACATGTGCTTTAGACCCGTCCTTCATGGCACATAAAACAGGCCAGAGGAGGACTGGTGGAGTGGGCCAGGGAAATGATTAATGCCCCTTGCATCAGGGCAAGGTCCCTGCCAGCCTCAAGGAGGCTGTGGTAAGACCACTTCTTAAAAAACCTTCCCTAGATCCCTCTGTACTGGACAACTACAAACCTGTCTCCAGCCTCCCATTCTAGGCAAGATACTGGAGCATGTGGTGGCTTCATGGATGAAGGGTTCCTGGATGAAGCAGATGATCTAGATCTATTTCAGTCTGGTTTCAGGCCTAGTTGGGATGGAGACACCTTTGGTCGCCTTGGTAGATGACCTACATAGAGAACTGGAAAAGAGGAGTGTTTCCCTTCCAGAGTTTTGGAGTGTGGCGTCATCTGTATATAGATGACTCCACATCTATCAGTCCTTTCCAGCTGATTCTAAGGAAGCAGTGCCTGTGCTAAACCAGTGCCTTGCAGCTGTAATGGACTGGATGAGGGCAAAAAAATGAAGCTTAATCCAGACAAAACAGAGGTGCTTCTGGTCAGTTGTAAGACAGATCTGGAAATAGGGATTCTGCCTGTGTTAGATAGGGTTACACTCCCTCTGAAAACACAGGTTTGCAGTTTGAGGCTACTCCTGGATTCATCTCTGAACCTGGAGGCCCAGGTATCAGCAGTGACCAGGAGTGCTTTTGCACAGATAATGCTAGTGTGTCAACTGCGTCCGTTCCTGGAGAAGTCAGATCTGGCCACGGTGGTGCATGCCTTGGTTACATCCCATTTGGATTAATGTAACACGCTCTACATGGGGCTGCCTTTGAAAAGTGCTCAGAAACTTCAGTTGGTCCAAGGAGCAGCAGCCAGACTGCTAACTGGGGCTGGCTACAGGGAGCGTACAACTCCTCTGTTGTAGCAGCTCCACTAGCTGCCAGCACGTTTCTGGGAACAATTCAGAGTGCTGATTTTGACCTACAAAACCCTATATGGCTCCAGTCCAGGTTATCTGAAGAACCTTTCTCTTTCTATTGGGGGGGGGGTGGTTATGGGGGATTTGGGGAGCGGGGACTTGTTTGTGTGTTTTAAATGCATTTAATTGTATCTATTGTATTTTAATGGTATTTTTAACCTAACACACACAGTACTGTTTAATTGTTTTTAAATTTTTGTATTTGTTTTGTTTAAAATTGATCAAAGTGTGTGGTTGTTAGCTTGCCTTGAGTCCCTTCGGGGAGAAAGGCAGGATATAAATAAAGTAAATAAATAGAGAACAAAACACAGCTCTAAGGTACTCCACAGGCCATTGAAGAGGTAGCTGGGAAGGAATCCCACAGCATCACATTCTGGGCTTGCACTTCCAGGAAGGAATAGAGCCATTCCAAAATAGTGCTGTCATTGTCTTATTTCATTAAGGAAATCCAGGAAGATACAATGGTCAACAGTACTGAAAGCCACTGGACACTAATTAGTAGTCAATATCGTGAGATGCTGTAAAAGATCCGGCCTTACTATAAAGAGGCAATAACCACCCAGAACATATATATTTCATAATAGCTGCCATGATGCATAGGCAATAGCTGTGTTCAATTGAGATCAGGAGATATATATCTTGTTAGTGTTATCAAAAATATTTCAGTATCACCTCCATCTTGCATACGTTTTTGATAAAATGAAAATTAGACAATCACTCTTCATAATAAATTAGAATGATACCTTCAGAAAAGGAATGATATTTCCATCACTGGTCCTTTTTCTAACTGAATCCTTGTTATTATTAGGATGCTTCTTCTTTCTAGGATCCATATTGGCTCTTACAGGTATAACTGTAAGGGAATTAAAAAATGGTAGGAATGATGAATCAGTAGATTATATAAGGTTCCTTCCGCTAATGCAGACTATTCTACCACTCTTTACCTTTGAACTGGAAGGGATTGGTAGAAATCTCTTGTTCTCCCACAAGATCTGACAGCACTCAATTTATCACTCTTTTCTTCTGGAAACTATGTAATAAATTACACATTAGAATGCTGTACTAAGTAGCAATAAGAGGAAAATTACACTTGTTCGGCAATATATAAGAAAGCTTTGTTCCTGATGCAAAACATTACCCTGTGATTTACCATGAAGAGTTTTCTGCAAATATCTCTATACAACATGATGGATCTTTCCAGTGCCATAGCAGCAGTATTAATCAATGTTAACTGATGGCATGATGTCTACTCCCAACATCAAAACAAATAAAGCGATAGGTGAGGGTATCTGTATAGAGGTAGCCTGTCCTCTGTTGCCTGGAGGCATCCTCTGTTTGGGAGGTGTTAACTGGTCCTTAATTGCTTATTGTCTGGAATTTCTGAATGGTGATCATTATTTACTTGATTCTTGATTCTGGTGTTTTTTAAAATACTGGTAACCAGATTTTGTTCATTTTCATGGTTTCCTCCTTTTTATTAAACACCAGAATCAAGACAGCAAATATCAAGACAGTAAATAATGAACACCACTTAGCTGCATTTAGCCATCTAATTTTGCAACCCATTTTTCATTTAAAAACCCTAAACTTTAAAAAGGAGCTGCAATATCTGCCAATGATAGGTTAACCCATGCATGGACAAACTTTGGCCCTCCAGGTGTTTTGGACTTCAACTCCCACAATTCCTAACAGTTGGTAAGCTGGCTGAGATTTCTGGGAGTTGAAGTTCAAAACACCTGGAGGGCCAAAGTTTGCTCATGCCTGGCATTAACCCAAAATAAACCCTATTTTGTCCATTTTGAAACCATTGCCTACACCACAGTAACCCGCAATACACCGCAGTAACCCGCAACATTTCTGCCCCTTTCCATAGTGGTTTCCTGCCACCTTTGCTTCATCTTCAGCCTTCTCCCTGGGCTGATAATAAGAACCGAGGGAGTGCATCAGAGTTGGGGAATATAATCTTTCAGATGTTGTTGGAGAGCAACTCTAACCAGCATTCCCAATAGCAAGGGAAAATAAGAATTGCAGCCCAAGTCTTAAAACAACCACATGTTCCTCCACCTCTGAGATACATCAAGGTCACAAAAATATTAAAACAATATTAAAAGAGTGCCAAAGAGATCAGATCCCCATTCTGTCATGACATTTACAGTATGATAAAGCAATACTTCTGCTCTCCTCTGTACCAATACAACCTGCTTCCTGGAGCTTCGCCAGTGGTCACAGAAGCCTGACCTTCCTCACAGGGTTGTTGTAAGGATAAATTGGGAAGCAAAGATCCTTGAAACGACTTTGGGCTCCCTGGAAGAAAAGAGTGATATAATGTTACAAACAAATAGCGTAGTTTGTGAATCTCAACATAAACAGGAAGTGTGAAATTTAGCAATGCCCTCACCTTCTTCCTGTTCTGCTTCCTTCTCCCGCTTTGCTTTATGCTTCTCTGTTCTTCTTACTCATTTTCCTCTTCCTCCTCCTTTTAACTATTACTTAGCCCCAATCCTGTCATAATTAGAATAGTTCCATTCTACCCATGGGATTTAACTAAATGTTTTAATGTTTTATGGTTTGCCTGGTGATTTATATAGTTTTAATTGTCTAATTTATGGTTATAGGTATTGATTTGGAACTTGTAATTTTCTTTAAATGGTTGTGAGGCATTGACTTTTACCTTTTATTATGTTTTTGAACCGCTTTGAGTCCCCCTAGGGGTGAGAAAAGCAGTATATAAGTTTAATAATAATAATAATAATAATAATAATAATTATTATTATTATTATTATTATTATTATTTTATATAAGACCTGGCTATGGCTCACAAATGGGACACTGAAGGAGACAGAAGGCCTCCCAGAATCCCAGAACGGCTTTCACCCCTCCAGATGAACAGTGGACATTATCTTCACTGCATGACAGCTCCAAGAAAAATGCAGAGAACAAAATCAAACTCTCTACATGGCGTTTATTGACTTTGCAAAAATATTTGACTTCCATTTTCTGTTCGGGTACAATTCTATGTCTTCGGAATCTAAAGGAACACATTCTGTATCTAGTTCACTGAAAGTCTTTGAGATCCTTTCCCAAGTTCCACAGTGAAGAAATATTTGTGTTGCAGCCAACTTATGACAACCGTCAAGCAAACATACTGTGGGGTTTTCTTGTTCAGGGAGGGTTTGCCATTGCCTTCATCTGAGGCTAGCAGAGTGTGACTTGCCCAATGCCACCCACTGGGTTTTGTGGTCAGGTGGAGATTGAAACCCTGATGTCTGGAAACCACTACTCCATACTGCTCTCTAGTTTTAATAATTAAATAGTTAATAATTAAATCAGGGCATATACAAGACTACAGCCATCAAGGTGTAATTCACTAAGGCAGGGTCAGTGTTTTTTAAACCTAAAGATGTTTCTAAAGCAGTTCTGATATTTTTATGAGACTTGCCATTTATAAACTTGTTAGTCCAGGTATCATCATTGCTGAAAAATATATTACAGAAAGATCCCGACTCAGAATATTCTGATCAAAGAAGCTGTCATTAAAAAAAAAAAACTATTGATACAACCCCCTTCCAAAAAACTTGTTGGTTTCAAAAAGTTTTAAAGTGTTTTTGAAAAATGTGTCTTAATTTCTACGTATTGTGTTATCGTGGCCCATGGCAGGTCGTATGTATGTAAAACCAGTCCTCAGATTCTGTGACATTTCCCATTCCTGCTTTAAAGCTTTCCTTTAGTCTAGTACAGGGGTCCCCAAACTAAGGCCCGGAGGCCAGATGCGGCCCATCGAAGCTATTTATCCGGCCCCCACGGCACAAGGGCAGAAGGGGGTTGGGCTAAATGACCCAAGGGGTCTCTTCTCTTACAACCCTTATTATTATTATTATTATTATACATTGAGGCTGGATGGCCATCTGTCAGGGATGCTTTGCTTGTGCTTTTGGTGCACAAAGTCAGGAGTTGGATTAAATGGCCCAAGGAGTCTCTTCCAACCCTCTTTATTATTATTATTATTATTATTATTATTATTATTATTATTATTATTATTATTATTAACATTGAGGCTGGGTGGCCATCTGTCAGGGGTGCTTTGCTTGTGCTTTTGGTGCTCAAAGGCAGAAGGGGATTGGACTCAATGGCCCAAAGGGTCTCTTCCAACCATCTTTATTATTATTGTTGTTGTTGATGTTATTAATTATTTTTGCTCGGTGGCCAACTATAGTCCGGCCCTCCAACAGTCCGAAGGATCGTGAACCGGCCTCCTGTTTAAAAAGTTTGGGGACCCCTGGTCTAGTATATGTGTAGGGGTCCCTGGTGGCACAGTGTGTTAAAGCGCTGAGCTGCTGAAATTGCAGACCGAAAGGTGCCAGGTTCAAATCCCAAGAGCGGAATGAGCGCCCGCTGTTAGCCCCAGCTCCTGCCAACCTAGCAGTTCGAAAACATGCAAACATGAGTAGATCAATAGGTACCGCTCCGGCGGGAAGGTAACGGCGCTCCATGCAGTCATGCCGGCCACATGACCTTGGAAGTGTCTATGGACAATGCCGGCTCTTTGGCTTAGAAATGGAGATGAGCACCAACCCCCAGAGTCGGTCACGATTGGACTTAACGTTACGGGAAACCTTTACCTTTACATTAGTATATGTGAACGCAATTACATGGGACAGCCTAAACTCTTCAGCCATCTGATTTGGGGGACCCAGCGGTGTCATTCCTACACACACACACACACACACACACACACACACACACACACACACACACACACACACGTCGGGCTGGTACAATATTTATACCCATTGTCAAAAAAGATTTCCTTCCTAAAAAGTCATCAATAGCTGACAGCCTTGATGTCATGATCACTACTTTGAATAGGACTGGCCCCCACTATTACTCAGGATTGTTAAAGGGTTTTTTTTGTTTTTTACAAATGGGAGCTGTATTGATTCTTTTTAGGGGGGTTTCCCCTAAAAAAAATCCTTGAGAATAGCTGTTGTAGCCTTCTCAATGTCTTTGAATCCCAGCCAAAATCCCTAAAATAAACCCATCCAAACTCCATTATATATCTTCTTTCACCACATTTCCCCGTCTATCATTGCTTTACATGCCTCAATTCAGCTTCTTCTTCCATCACTCAACATTGTGATACATAAATGCAACTTACATCTGGATTTATATTTAGATCTGCTTTTATTGAAAATTATGACAAATGATTTTGTGTTCATTCCTTAGAATATCACAATTTGTATCAGAAAATCTTATAATGGGGGGATACACAGTGGTGAAGAAATATAGATGGACAAATGTTAATATTGTAGTAGATATAAATCAACAATAGATATAAAATAATTATGCAAGCATTGTATGATACATTATATATCTGCTATGTGATAAAAGTAATTATTGTATGAAAAATTTTAAATTCAATAAAAACTATTTTTTAAAAAAGAAAATCTTATAATGTAATTTTATTTTGTGTAATAGTTTGAATTATTTTTAAAAAGTAAAAAATCCCATTGTTTGGCTAAATGGGATTGAGCTAATCAACTGGTTGCATTTCTACATCTGTAGGGTACGCACCAACAGCATTCTTGTCACCATCACAACCTGCCTGTAGAAAAGGACCAATTTCAGAGTCATACCAAGACTTATGCTTCTTTTCAATTGCTGCGAGGATTGACATCATTGAATAACCAAATTCAATTATGCTCTTCTGTTTACGCTTTCCTCTATAAAGATATCCTGCAGCATGCATTGCAAGTAAGCGGCCATTTCTGTCAAACACAGGTGAACCTGAAGAGCCATGGAAGAAAGAGGTGTCATAGGTGACTGTATTATGATTATCAATGATTTCTGGGAAATCTCTAGGATTGTATAAATGGATGCATTTTGTACCGTAGGCATCAATTCCACATTCAATGGGGTTGCATTGTGTCTCTTGTTCCTGCAGTACGCGATGAAACAACTCTTGTGGGCGTTCATACACATTGATAACAGAACAGCCATCTGTCTGCTTTGTTTCTCCATCTGGATGACCAATGATATCAATAAGACCGTTGCATGGTAGATCGAAGGTGAACTGCACCAAGCCGTCAGGAGGTGAACTTTTGTTTACATTTTCTTTCAGTTTCAGGACAGCAAAATCAAGATCCATATCTGATATTTCAAACCATTCTTCAAGCTCAAACCAGTTACCAGGATCAGAATTTGGGTGTGAATCTACATAAGAGAAAGTCACACAGGCTGACTGACTTATTTTGCGCGCCCAGTCTTTTTCTTCCACACCTTCTCCAACTATGAACTTTACCACATGGTGGCAGGTGAGTATGTACTTGTCACATAAGACAAAACAAGTAGCAGTCCCCTTCTTTAAAAATTTGTCCCACATTATATACCCAACTGAATTACTGAGATTAACATGGAGATTTTCCAGTTTAATTGGAATTGAATTATTTTTCTTCTTGCAAAAGGCTTCTTTGTACACGCGAAAAATATCATTCTTATGTTTAGGTTGCTTCCTGACATTTTGAAAGAAGGTATTGATTATTTCGCTCTGGTTTTCCAGATCAGGATATGCGTTTAGGATATTAGATTTAAAACTATACAAAGCTTTGAGTTGTGCCGCTTGAGAAACAGGAAGGACATGTTCATTATTTGGACCTTTAGTAGAACTGGCCCGTTTCTCAGTCTTCACATGGACGGTAAAGGTCCTGTTAGATAATGAATCAACTGTGAGGTTGTTTGGTATGGACTTTTTATTCTCCATTAGCACCCAATCTCTTTCTTTTAGAAGAGACGTAAAGCGGCCATCTTTACATAGGGCATCCTTTATGGTTTCTTCTTTTGGGGCAAAGACACATAGATTGCTATGTTCTTTCAGAAGCTGATTGCATCTAATTATCTTATCACTTAGTGGCTCATTGGTTCTAAATTTATTTGCATTTGGAGCAACAAAGAATAAGACACATTCCTTGCTCTTAATTTCATCCTGCCTGTATTCTAATTCATCAGAGCTCTTAGTTTGCTTACTTATGTAAAATTTCATTTCAAATTGGGAGCCACTAGGCACATATTTCAGAGGCATCCCCAAATTAATGCAACCCTCAATCCCTTTCTTCCCTAACAAGTACATCTTCTTGCCCTTCTTTTTGTCCATATGTGCATTAACATCTTTAGAAGCCTTGAGGGCACTGAGCAGGCTATCGTGGATTGTGCCTTTCACCACATGCTCCTTTCCACTATCACCCAAATTCACTGTGAATTCTCGCTCTTCATCTATTGTCTTCTCAGTGTTTGTTGGAGCCTGTCTTTCAGGATGATTCCCAATTTCTGTCAAAGGATGTCCTCTTTTCATTCTTTTGACACTTGAACTGGGCTCAGATCCTTCATTACAGCACTAATGAAAGACAAGATATTAAATAAACATTTTTGCTTATGTGATTTGCTTTAAAAAAAATTGATAAGCATTCTGTCTAGGCCCCTCAATGTATAGCTTTTCTCCATATTTCACATGTGTACTTTCAGTAAGGGAGCACTAGGGTGCAGTTTTAGTCAAGTTGATCATCATAAAGACCAGCCAGTCTTCTTTAGTGAATGTTTGCTTCTCTGTATCACTTACTACTATTGTTTTTAGATAATAATGGGTGTCACTAGAATACTGACAGGAGTAAATATAAAGCAATGCTCACAAGATTGTTTTATTGAATAGTAATCTATACACATAATAAAAGTGAAAATCTGTATGTGTGTATGTGGCATGGGTGTCCACTCCACAGACAGCCTCTGGCCTCTACAAACAGGCTATAGTTCCCAGTGCTAAGTACCACCAAGTCATTCTCTTCAAGGACATTGCAGGTTACAGCAAGCACATCCCAGTGTTCCTTTCCCTGTCTATTTGCATGACCCCGTCCACTGCCTCTCCCTTAACCCTTTCGTACCCTTTCAACGGCACACAGCAACTTGGAATTGATCAGCAACTGAACATACTAGAGAGATTTGGGGATAATTCACCATGATTTATGGGAGTTGTAGGGATTGGGATGTATAGTTCACCTGCAGTCTAAGAGCACTCTGATCCCCGTATCTCCCATTAGTTTTATGTATCTCCTGAATAGCATACAGAACAGTCATATCGCCCAGCTGGCAAAATTAACAACAGGGTGTTGGTCACCCCAAAACTGTCACCCATCCCAAATAATCTGGATAGCCTTGGTAGCAACCCCCAGGGCTGAAAATGCTGCTGCTTAATATCAGGTCAGTAAACGGCAAAACAGCTGCCATTCAGGACCTGATCCAGAATAAGCATGCCAACCTGGCATGTATTACAGAGACCTGTCTGGATGAGACTGAGGTTGTCAATCTCTCTCAGCTCTGCCCACCAGGATTCTCTGTGCAGCAGCAGGCAAGGCCTGGGGGTGGGGAAGTGGAGTTACAGTGTTATATCGGGAAAACATCCCCAACCAGATGGCCTGTCCCTCAGACTGCAGGATTTGAGTGTCTTTACCTAAAGGTGGGGAGCCGGGACAGAATAGGGATTCTGTTGGCGTACTGCCTACCCTGCTCCTCAACAGTCTCCCTTCCTGAGCTAGGCAGGGTGGTCTCGGGGTTGGTGTTGGGAGTCTCCACATCTGATAGTACTGGGGGACTTCAACATCCATGCTGAGACTGCCCTGTTGGGAGTGGCTCAGGACTTCATGTCTGCCATTATAACCGTATGTCTGTCCCAATTGGTATCTATCTGAAGATCTACAGTGGGGCAATAAAAGCAGCAAAAGAGCATTTTATATGAACTATTGCTGCAGTACAAAATCAACCAAGTAGACCTGTTTCGGGTGGTTAGGGGCCTAATTCAACCTGGCTCAAAAGAGAATTCCACCCACGAAACAGCAGATTGTGAGGAGCTTGTCCTTTGCAGATAAGATCGCTCAGATTCGCTTTGACTTAGACACCACAGTTGATACAGCTCCAGTGGATGTAACCCTCGCTCTGGCTTGTCCAGCGCTGATAGGTAATTTTCAATTTGTGCAGCCTGAGGATATGAACAGGATTCTTGGAGAGGTGAGAGCTACCACATGTACTCTAGACTCTTGCCCTTCCTGGCTCATCCAACAGGCCAGAGGGGGACTGGTAGAGTGGGTCAGGAAAGCAATTAATGTTTCCGTGCATCAGGGCAGGTTCCCCGCAGGACTCAAAGAAGCTGTGGTAAGACCACTTCTTTAAAAAAAAACCTTCCCTAGACCCCACTGTACTGGACAACTACAGACCAGTCTCCAATCTTTCAATTTTAGGCAAGATACTGGAGCATGTGGTGGCTTGATACATAGAAATTAAGCAATCATAATAAATTAAAATCATACCTTCAGAAAAGGAACAATATTTCCATCACTGGTCCTTTTTTTAACTGAATGCTTTTTTTTATTAGAACGCTTCTTCTTGTTTCTAGGATTCATATTGGCTTTTATAGGTACAACTAAGGGAAGAAATTGGTAAATTCAGAAATGGTGGCATGATAAATCAGTAGATTATATAAGGTTCCTCCCTTAATGCGGGTTGTTCTACCACTCTTTACCTTTGAAGTGATTGGTAGAGATCCGCTTTTGTTCTCCTACAAGATCTGACATCTGGAAACTAGGTAAGAAATTACATTAGAATGTTGTACTAAGCAACAATAAGAGGAAAAGTAGACTTATTCAGCAATATATAAGAAAACTCTGTTTCCTGATGCAAAAAATTACTTTGTGCTTTATCCTCAAGAGTTTTCTGCAAATACTCCTATACAACATGATGGATCTTTCCAGTGCCATAGCAGCAATATTAATTGATGTTAACTGATGGCATGGTGTCTACTCCCAACATCAAAGCAAGTAAAGGGATGGGTTGCTGTGAGTTTTTTGAGCTGTATGGCCATGTTCCAAAAACATATTTATTTATTTATTTACCATATCTTGCCTTTCCCACCCCAGAGGGGACTCAAGATGGCCTTACAACAGGCAACAATTCGATGCCATGCACATATATGTTAAAATAACAGTTACAATTAAAAACCAAACAATTAAAACATAAATTATCAAAACAACAATTAAAATCACGCCATCCAAATTGTAATCCATTTGTCAATCACTTTGATTCATGGTTACTTATTACACTGCTCCAATTACATGTTAAAAGCATACTTTCCTGCTGTTTCGCTTGCATCTGTGGCTGGCATTTTCAGAGGTTCTGTTGGCAGTGAGGCAAGTGGAGAGTGTATATACCTGTGGGATGTCCAGGGTGGGAGGAATAACCCTTGTCTGTTTAAAGCAAATGTGAATGTTGCAGTTAGCAAGCTTGAATAGAATGAGTAACCATGAAGCTGCAAAGTCAATCAGTGAGATCATCTGCATAGAGATAGCCTATTCTCTGTTGCTTGGAGGCATCCTCTGTTTGGGAGGTGTTAACTGGCCCTTGATTGCTTATTGCCTGGAGTTTTTGAATAGTGATCATGATTTACTGTTTTGATTTTGGTGGTTTTTTTAATACTGGTAACCAGATTTTGTTCATTTTCATGGTTTCCTCCTTTGTATTAAACACCAGAATCAAAACAGTAAATATAAAGACAGTAAATAATGAACGCCACTTAGCTGAATTTGGCCATCTAATTTTGCAACCCATTTAAAAAAAAATAATCCTAAACTTTAAAAAAAGGAGCCACAATAGTTGCCAATGATAGGTTAACCCAAGCATGGTCAAACTTCATCCCTCCAGGTGTTTTGGACTTCAACTCCCACAATTCCTAACTGGTTTGTAAGCTGGCTGGGATTTCTGGGAGTTGAAGTTCAAAACATCTGAAGGGCCGAAGTTTGGCCATGCCTGGCGTTAACTCAAAATGAACCCTATTTTGATAATTCTGCAACCATTGCCTACACTGTAGTAACCCACAAACATTCAATAGAGATTCCCTTTGACAGACTTTTGGCATTTCTGTAACTCAGTTTATTTCTTCTGCCCCTTTCCATAATGGTTTCTTGCCACCTTTGCTTCATCTTCAGCCTTCTCCCTGGGGTGATAATAAGAATCTAGAGAGTGCATGAAGGTTGGGGAAAATAATCTTCCAGATGTTGGACAGCAACTCTAACCACCTTCCCAGTAGCAAAGGATAATGGGAATTGCAGCCCAACAAGTCTTAAAACAACCACATATTCCTCCACCTCTGAGATACATCAACATCACAAAAATATTAAAACAATATTAAAAGAGTGCCAAAGAAAGTTGGGTTCAGACTCCTATTCTGTTATGAAATTTATCGGATGATGAAGCAATGCTTCTGCTCTCCTCTGTACAACCTGTTTAGTGAAGCTTCCCCAGTGGTCACAGAAGTCTGACTTTCCTCACAGCGTTGTTTTAAGGATACATTTGGAAGCAGAGATCCACGAAAGGACTTGGGTTCCCTGGAAGAAAGGAGTGATGGCAATCAAAGCAAGATCAATCCAAGGTATCCCACTGATCCTACCATTTGTGGTTATTATGCCTTCCGCCCCTTTCCAACTAATGGCCCATCAACTCAGTCTGCATCTACACTGTAGATTTAATGCAGTTTGACAGTACTTTAACAGCCATGGCTCAATACCATGGAATACATGGGACGACAGAAAGGACGTTCTTGGTGGTGTTGCCCTGGCTCTGGAATGCCCTCCCTAGAGAGATCAGGCTAGTCCCTTTGCTTCAAGCCTTCCATTCCAGCTTAAAAATATGGCTTTTTAAGCAAGCCTTTGATATTATGTAGGTCTTTAAGGATTAGTCTGAGGACTTACTGTGGGCATCACATCAGCACTGGGCTGTGTCAATAGAAACAACTTGTTTTTATCCACAGCTATGACTGCATTCTATGAATTTTAATATTTTACACTGTAATTATGTATGTGTGTGATTATAATTCTATGGTTTTATCGTTTTGGGTTTATGTATTGTCTGTATGCGGCACTTTGCTGTACAGTAGAGTATCACTTATCCAAGGTTCTGTATTATCCAAGGCAGTCTGCCTTTTAGTAGTCATTGTTTTTGTAGTAAACGTTGCAATGTTTTGGTGCTAAATTCATAAATACAGTAATTACTAGATAACATTACTGTGTATTGAACTGCTTTTTCTGTCAATTTCTTGTAAAACATTATGTTTTGGTGCTTAATTTGAAAAATCATAATGTAATTTTATGTTTAATAGGCTTTTTTAATAGGACCGGGCTGTGGCGCAAGCTGGTGAGCAGCCAGCTGAGACCAATCACTCTGACCAAGAGGTCATGAGTTCGAGGCCAGCTCAGAGCCTGTATTTGTCTTGTCTTTGTTCTATGTCAAGGCATTGAATGTTTGCCTATATGTGTGATGTGATCTGCTCTGAGTCCCCTTCAGGGTGAGAAGGGCGGAATATAAATGCTGTAAATAAATAAATATAATAAATTTTCTTCATCCCTCCTTATTATCCAAGATTTTTGCTTATCCAATGTTCTGCTGGCCCGTTTATTTTGGATAAGTGAGATTTTGTTAGCCACCCGCATTCCTTCAGGGAGAGATGGTGGTGAGGTAGAAATAGTGTATTATTATTATTATTATTATTATTATTGGGAGTTGTAGTTTAGTGAGGCAGTAGTTTACAAGGTCTTTGGGAGATAAGGCAAAGTTTCTTTCTCGGGAGGTTTTTAAACAGAAGCTGGATGGCTATCTGTCGGGAGGGCTTTGATGGTGTATCCCTGAGTGGCAGAATGGGGCTGGACTGCATGGCCCTCGGGGTCTCTTCCAACGCTAGGATTCTATGAAGTCATTTTAAAAGGACCACGCCCATGGTTCCACAGCATTGAGACCTGGCAGTTGTCAAACCGCATTAATTCTACAGCGTAGATGCAACCCACTCAACCCCCAAAACGAGCCCACTTACCAAAAAAGAAAGAACGAACGACCACTCTCTCCTTTTTCGTTTTTAAATTTCCCGCGCTTTCGATTTCCTGAAAATCGCCTCTTCAGAAGGAAAGAGAAACTTAAAATCCCATTGGCTCATTTTCTCCCGTCCTGTGACGCAAAAACTTTCCCGAGCTGCTTATTGGTCTTCGACGCGGAAGCTGTATTCCTAATAGAGAAAGTCAGAGTCCTATTCATTTCCCTTATATCCCGTTGAGGTCACTGGATATTATGTTGCAAGTCGCATCTGCTCTATCCAGAGGTGCATCTCCGCTGGAGTTTATGGGATGGCAAGCGCCTATTGAGCAGCAGCATTTTGATGCTTTGGAAACTAGACTGTGGGGTTTTGGACTCCAACGCCCAGAATTCCTGAATACTGGCTCAGCTGACTGGGGCTTCTGGGAGTTGAAGTCCGAGGTTTGCATTTGCAATATGTATTAGTAGATGAAAACAAATTCCACAAGAGGGAGCCAGAGTAAATTGTAGAAATAATAGAAATATAGTGCTGGAAGAGAACAAAAGGGCCATCTAGTCCAACCCTATTCTGTCATATAGGAATAAAAATAATTGCTGTATGGCAAAATGGAGTTGGAATGGGTGGTTCTTGTGGTCCTTTCCGATTCTATGATAATTTATTGTGATCTGTTTTGCTGTAGCCTCATTAGTCCAAACCAAGGTGCATTGGAACACCCAAAGCTACTCCTATCCCAGAGCTCCCGGTGGCGCAGTAGGTTAAACCCTTGTGCCAGCAGGACTGATGACTTGAAGATTGGGTTGCTGACCTGGAGGTTGCCGGTTCGAATCAAACCCAGGAAGAGCGCTTTGGGTTGCTGACCTGAAGGCTACCAGTTTGAATCCAACCCGGGGACAACGCGGATGAGCTCCCTCTATCAGCTCCAGCTCCATGCGGGGACATGAGTGAAGCCTCCCACAAGGATGGTCAAAACATCCAGCCGTCCCCTGGGCAACGTCCTTGCAGACAGCCAATTCTTTATTTGTCATGTCAGAATCGAATTGAGAATACAGTTATAATGTTGGAGATAGCAACCTTCTCAAGCCTCCTTTATTTGATGTTTGTCTGTTTATAGCGTGTTGTTTTATTTCCTGAAGTGTATATCTTTTTTGGTTTGCAGTTTTCTTAGCTCTATGTACTTAAAGCAGGGTGGGGGGGGGGCTGCAGACTATGTGTCTGGTTCAGAGACTGTTTAGAATGTTCAGTTTTAAAAAGATAACAGAAGTCAGTTGAGGCTTGAGTTTGTTGGAGTGCAGAAACCAGTGTTAGGAGTTAGAAGATGTTGAGGCTTGGGTCTGTTTGAGTGCAGAAGTCAGTGTTAGGAGTTAGAAGTCAGTTGAGGCTTGAGTCTGTTAGAGTGCAGAAGCCAGTGTTAGGAGTTAGAAGATATTGAGGCTTGAGTTTCTTGGAAGTAGACTGTTATAAAAAAGAGCTATACAGAGCAATATGGTTTGTAAAGAGACTGTAAGTTAAAGATACAAACTTAAATGTTTAAAGCTTAACCTGATAAGAAATGTATCTGTATATTTAAATACATGAAGTTATGAGTAAAACAAACACGTTATTTTAAAGTATACTTGAAATTTTGTCTACTGAGAGCATCGAATAGAAACAAGATATTTACACGCCCAGTGATCTTCCATTACCCAATAAACTAAAGACACACTCCTGAAACTCTGCTACCTAATAGTTTGTGATCCTAACAAGCCATTATCCATTATCCCAATATATAATGCATTAAAAGACCACAAATGATTGCTAAATTACAGATCTGGGTCCTACAGATATGGAGGGCGCAATGTGCCTGATATTTTTAAACAGCCCTCAGCCTAGCTATCACCCCATGGTAGGAATACAAAAATTATATTTGTTAATGCTGCCATTTCTTCAGCACTGAGCTTCTTGATTTTCTTTAACAGAAATGACTTTCAGTCTTAACTAGGCTGAACATTTTAATGATTGCTATGATTAAGTGCATGAAAAAAAGAACTTCGCAAGTGTGCATTTGTGTGAAACATACTATTCCTCAGGGTGATGGATTAGAGAACATGACCTTTTAGAGAAGAGCAAAAAAACAACAACAACCCTTTAGTGCAGAATCTCCTCTTGTAGTATACAACCAAATATAATCATGCTAGGCAGTGGTTTCAGTTGTTAGATTGAACAACCAGTAATCTCCGATCTGTCAGGAAAAGAGAGATTTGCCAGTGCATAAAAACAGCAGAGCTTTAGAAGTGTTTTCTTTTTCAGTGCCTAAAATGTATTCTTCCATAAAACGACTTGTTTCATATCATGCACTCAAGAGACACAAATGAAGTAGACTTTGATGGAAATAACATATTTGGTTTACTTACAACTTTCATGTGATCAGCATACACAGGTACAAAAACTTGTTAGTCCAGTTTCAAATATCTTTGAGATGGTTCCCTGTGCCAGCTGGCCAGGGCATCTCTCTAGTGACAAAACAGCTATCAACAGGTCACATAGTCAAAAGGAGAGAAAAAGAGCATGTAGTCTGCAGCCCCTTTTATAATTTCTCAGATACCATAAAGGAAGTTGCACATCAGAACATACATACAGGAAACACCAAGCAACAAGATCATAGACAAACAGATTGTTAGATGAAGGTTGTCATTTCCAACATATTTGGCTAATAATGAGATTTATGTGGGATTTGTGTGTTTAGTAGGTTACACAAGGCAACAAACAAGACCTCTTTCTAGTCTCCTTTGGCAGGCTATTAGGCATTTGTTTCCAGATTGGCTCATTAGACAAAATTTATGCTCAGATCTGAAACTAGAGGCTTTCAGACCGTGGGTGATGTTTTCACCAGAAACAAGCAATCCACGCCACCATAGAAGTGAGATACTGGACAACCACTTGATTGTTCTTCTGAGGACTTGTGGGCAGCTCTTAGGAAAGAAATGCAATACAAGAGCCGTATAACTCCTCCTCTACTAATAATGTGCAAGAACACAAGATGTGTGCCAAGACTGTGGGTGCTCCATGCTTAGAAGGTCAAGCTGAATGAGGGATGTTGCCTTCTTCCTGCATAGACAGCAAGTCAGATCCTGTCCTTTGTGCGGGTCCTTTGAGTATCTTTTGTGATCCAGCATGAAGGAAATATTGAAAAATCCCACAAAAAGGAAAAACTGCTGTTGGGAAAAAGAGGATCAGCAAAGTATTTCCTTTTAGCGGTCCTGAGAATGTCCATCTCTTTTTATATTCAGGTCACCATGATAGGCCCGTACCATAAAATTGCAAGATTTGATCCTACACAGCGAATTAAAAATGTTGTGTCCGTGTCCGGATATTTAAAAAGACACATCTCATAGACATGGAGAGGCATAATCCAAAGCAATACAGCAGTCATATTTATATGATAACTTAATTTGGAAAGTGATGACCTGGGACTTGAATATCTGTTTTCATTGACCCATAAAACACACTCTTGAGCAGGGGTCCCCAAACTAAGGCCCGGGGGCCGGATGCGGCCCTCCAAGGTCATTTACCTGGCCCCAGTCCTCAGTTTTATAATATAATATTTTTATATCAGTTTTAATAATATAATATATTGTATATACATATAATATTGATAATAATATTATTTTATTATATTAATTCTGCAGCCCTGGTGGCGAAGTGCATTAAAGCACTGAGCTGGAGACCGAAAGGTCCCAGGTTCAAACCCCGGGAGCGGAGTGAGCACCCGCTGTTGCTCCAGCTCCTGCCAACCTAGCAGTTCGAAAACATGCCAATGTGAGTAGATCAATAGGTACCGCTCCGGCGGAAAGGTAACAGCGCTCCATGCAGTCATGCCAATGGCCCCATGACCTTGGAGGTGTCTACGGACAACGCTGGCTCTTCGGCTTAGAAATGGAGATGAGCCCCAACCTCCAGAGTCAGACATGACTGGACTTAACGTCAGGAGAAAACCTTTACCTTATTATATTAATTAATTATATGTTATATATTAGATATAATATTACAGTATAGTGGTATAGTTCAATATAGTAATATATAATGCTAATATTGTACTATGCTAATAATATAATACATTGTATGTACATACAGCTGCTCTGAGTCCCCTTCGGGGTGAGAAGGGCAGGATATAAATGCAGTAAATAAATGCAGTAAATAAATAATTAATTTTAGACTTAGGCTTGGCCAAAGTCTGAAATGACTTGAAGGCACACAACAACAATCCTAATTAACTTGACTATCTCATTGGCCAGAAGCAGGCCCACACTTTCAATTGAAATCCTGATAGGTTTATGTTGATTAAAATTGTTTTCGTTTTAAAATATTGTATTGTTCTATCATTGTTGTTGTTGTTGCTGTTTTGCACTACAAAAAATAAGACATGTGCAGTGTGCATAGGAATTTGTTTGTATTTTTTTTCAAATGATAATTCGGCCCCTCAACAGTCTGAAGGATTGTGGACCGGCCCTCTGCTTCAAAAGTTTGAGGACCCCTGCTCTTGAGCATCATACACTCTCAGCCTGCCTCACAGGGTTCTTGTGAGGAAAATGTGGGAAAGAGAAGAGCCATGAAACACATCTGGAGCTTACTGAAGAAAAGGCAGAGTATGAATGCAACTAATAAAATCAGGCCATAATAAACACATCTCAGCAGTCTCAGGAGAGTCTTTGGGAATGCACAGGTTTTGTGGGGAACTTTAGAGGAGAAATTGTAATGGGGTGAAAACCTTCAGAACATCCAAGTGATATTAGAACATTTATTGGAGTGCTGACTGTTCTGTGTGTATGCTTGGCCTTTCACGTTTGTGAGTTTGACTTTTACAGATTTGGTTATCCATGGATTTGATTTAAAATTCTCTTTAAGACTCTATAGGTCCTTCAATAGGTCACCATCCAGCAATAACTGACTATCGTCATCATCATCGACGATCACTCGTGTCCAAGTATGATTGCCTTCCAAGTGTAGTGTCTTGGCGGTGGGTCTGTAGGTGACTGTACAGGCCTATTCTTGATCCACATGTTCTTCCACAGTGAGGGCATCAGTTTCCAGGTGGAAGGCGGTCCCAGTCAGGGTTGGCTTGACACGCCTTCCTCTCCCTTTCGCCCTCCATTCGTGCCTCTTCAAATTGCACAGCAATGTTGATCACAGCTGACTTTCAACCAATTATAAGACTATATGGAAGAATGAAGATATAACTCTGACAGTTTGAACTACCCCCACAAGGAATATACAGATTACCAACGGGATTTATATTTAAAATACTATATGTACGAGTGAAGACAAAAACTCTGATTATATTAATAATCTCTGCAAAGGAAAAAAAAACCTGCATTATTGGGTATTGTAGCATTGTATATCTTTGTTCAGCTATTCATTTCTAGATTAAATTGACTCATACATTTTAGTACTGTATAACAGTTGACTACTTGTTGTTTCGCTATTTGGTGTTTGCTATAGATATCTGTGTCTCTTGGATTTCCTTTCCTTGGGCCAATATAAAAAAAAGTTGATTGCTACAATACCTCGCCTTCTTTCAATAGCAACTTCTGCCATACATGTCAACAGGACTGTGATTCCATTCAAATTTTAGGACCTCATCACATGGACTTTGAGAAGTGCGGGGGACCATCTGTCTAGCAAAGGGAATAGTAGCATTGGATCCCAAATCATTCTGTTTCAAGTTCTGTCTTCCCATCACACATGTTTTTCTCTTCAGGTTTTTGTCCATTATCGCCTACATACAGAAACATCACACGGGGAATGCCATATTTTTCTCTATCCTCTCCATATTACTTTTTTTAAAAAATCAGGGATAACTTCATTATCCCATTGGGGGGGGGGGGCGGGAGTGGGGGAATTTTAAACCCCTTTGCCACAATAAGTCTTTTCCATATCTTCCTTCGTTCCATTATATCAGTGTAATTATAAGCCCCTTTGCTCTGATCCCTTCTTGCAGGGCTTTGCTTCTCTTCATTAGACCAGTGTTACATTAAAAAGCTAGCAAGAGCACAATTTAGAGGCTAGATCACTATTAAGGAAAAAATGCATTGAAAGCAAAGTGGTAAGGAATGCCCATTTTTCCACATCACTGAAACCATTCAACAGGGGAAGAATCTGTCAGAATCCATCACATGTGTTCTTCGGTGTTAGCAATGGTTCTGGTATGCGCCAAGGGTTCAGAACACGATTTCTCCCCATGTTCTGAACTCACTCCTTTCAACACGCTTCAGTTCCATTTCAAGGACAAAAGGCAACAGATGACGGCCAGTAGTAGTAATAATAATAAACTTGATATCCTGCCCCATCTCCCCAAGGTACACAGGGAGGCTCACAACATAAAATCTTTACACATAATAAAAATGAAAATCTGTATGTGTGTATGTGGCATGGGTGTCTGCTCACACAGACAGCCTCTGGCCACCCCAAACAGGCTGTAGTTCCTGGTGCTGAGGAGCCACCAACTGACTCCCTCCCAGGACATTGCAGGTTACAGTGAGCACACCCCAGTGTTCCTTTCTCTTTTCATTTGCATGATCTCGCCCACTGCCTCTCCCTTAACCCTTACCAACCCTTTTCTAAGGCACACAGCAAACAGAGGAATTTATCACCAACTGAACATACTAGAGAGGTTTGGGGAGAATTCACCATGAATTGTAAGAGTTGTAGGGACTGGGATGTATAGTTCACCTGCAATCTAAGAGCAGTCTGAACCCCACCAATGATGGATCTGGAACTAAAATGGCATACAGACCCAACATGGCCAAATTTGCATACTGCCGGGGTTTGCGGGTGATTGACCTTGACATCCAAGAGTTATAGTTCATCCATATTCAGAGAACACTGAACCCATCTGATGACAGATCTGGACCAAACTTGGCACACAAATTCAACATGGCCAACTGGGAATACTGGTGGACTTTGGGGGGTGATTGAACTTTATCTCTGAACCCCACCAATGATAGATCTGGACCACACTTGGCATACAGACCCAACACTGCCAACTTGTGTTGCTTGATCTTGACATCAGGGAGTTATAGTTGACCTGCATTCACAGAACACTGAACCCAGCAAGTGACGGATCTGGACCAAACTTGGCATACAGACCCAACATGGTCAACTGTAAATACTGGCAGGCTTTGCGGGTGATTGACCTTGGCATCAGAGAGTTATAGCTCATTCGTATTCAGAGCAGCAGATGACCAGCAGATGACCAATCTGGACAAAACTTGCCACACAGACCTAACACAGCCAACTTTGTGTACTGGCGGGGTTTGGGGGGGGGGGGTGATTGAATTTGGCATCCAGGAATTACAATTAACCTGTATTCAGAAAATACTAAATGCTGCCAATGTCAGATCTGGACTAAACTTGACACACAGACCCAACATGGCCAATTGTGAATACTGGCACGGTTTCGGGGTGATTGCCCTAGGAATCTGAGAGTAGTAGTTTGCCCTTATCCAGAGAACATCGAACCCAGCAGATGGTGGATCTAGGCCAAATTTGGCACACAGATCCATCGTGGCCAACTGTGAATACGGGGGGGGGGGGGGGGGGGTTGGGAGGGTTGACCCAAGATTTTGGGGAATTGTAGTTCACCAGCATCCTTATGCATTTTCTAATGAGAGCATTCATAAAAAGCAAAAGCAAAGACTACATTTTTTTCTAAGACATAGTGTTAACATATGACCAAACTGATATTACCTAACATCATAAAACAAACAAGGCCCTTTTCAAATAACCTGGGCATTGCCAGGTACCTAAGCTACTAATACAATAAAATAAAATAAAAGTAGGCAAATGTCATCTGACTATCTGATGGGCTCCATGCCACTTCACCCACTTTAAATGGACCTAAAGTGTCCTACATGTGATGGGGTCCTTAGTCCAAGGTGCCCGAGATAGGATCAGCACTTGGATATCTTCTTTATAGTTTGCCCTGGAGTTGATCTACAGAGCCACTATCTATACTTCAAAGGAGTGATCCAAGGTGCTGAACCTTATCCCGAAAATAGATTTGGCCAGTTTGGATGCCTCAGTTAAAATTTACATTTAAAATCAGCATGGATTAACTGCTGCACAGACATGGAAGCCACCAGTTGCCCTGCCTACTTGTCATTTACCACGGCTATTGGGGACGTCTGGAAACCCCAGGATTGGGTGATCTGTCAGTGTTGCTCAGGCAAATGCCTGCTGATTGCTGAAACAAGTGAGCAGTTATATCTGAAGGGAGATGCTAAGCGAGCCTCCAAAGGTTAAGTGTTTGCTTCCAAGGGCAGCCGCTGGCGAACTTCTTCTGAGAATGGCCGGCTTAAGATGTCACATATCAGCTTACAAAGAGCTGGCTTCCCTGACAAGCAATAACAAGCCAGTTGGTATTTCTCCTCTTTGAAAGTGTTCTCCTTTCATGGGGTTATTGTAATCACAAAGGCCAACTATTCCATCACAGAGTGATGGAGGTAGCATCTCCATCACCCCTTTCTATTAATTATCTATAAGATTAGTTCTTGTGTTGACGAAGACTTTCATGGCCAGAATTACTGGGCTACTGTGAGTTTTCCGGGCTGTATGGCCATGTTTCAGAAGCATTCTCTCCTGACATTTTGCCCACATCTATGACAGGCATCCATAGGTTGTGAGGTTTATTGGAAACTAGGCAAGGGAGGTTTATATATTTGTGGAAGGTCCAGGGTGGGAGAAAGAACTCTTGTCTGTTGGAAAGTGTGAATGTTGTAATTTATCACCTTGATTAGCATTGAAAAGGCTTGCAGCTTCAAGGCCATGAAAATAAATAAAATCTGGCTATCTGTATTTAAAAAAACCTCTAAAATCAGGACAGTAAATAAAGAACAACACTCTGAAAACAGCAATTCCACACATGAATCAATCAGGGCCAGCTAACACCTCCCAACAAAGGATTCCCCCAGGCAGGAATCAGGCCTTGAAGTTGCAAGTCTTTTCAATGCTAATCAATATGATTAATTACAACATTCACATTTGCCTCCAACAGACAAGCATTCTTTCTCCCACCCTGGGCCTTCCACAGATATATAAACCTCCCTTGCCTAGTTTCCAATATACCTCACAACCTCTGAGGATTCCTTCTGTAGATGTGGGTGAAAGGTCATGTCTAGGGTGGGAGAAAGAACTCTTGTCTGTTGGAGGACAGTGTGAATGTAGTAATTAATCACCTTGCTTAGCATTAATGGCCTTGAAAGCTTCATGTCCTAGTTGATTCCTGCCTGGGGGCATCCTTTGTTTGGAGGTGTTAGCTGGCCCTGATTGTTTCATGTCTGGAATTCCTGTTTTCAGAGTGTTGTTCTTTATTTACTGCCCTGATTTTAGAGTTTTTTAAAATACTGGTAGCCAGATTTTATTCATTTTCATGGTTTCCTCCTTCCTGGTGAAATGGTCCACATGCTTGTGAATTTCAATGGCTTCACAGTGTAGTCTGACATGGTGATTGTTAGAGTGATCCAGCATTTCTGTGTTCTCAAATAATACACTGTGCTGAGGTTGGTTCATCACATGCTCTGCTATGGCGGACTTCTCCAACTGAATGAGTCTGCAGTGCCTTTCATGTTCCTTGATTTGTGTTTGGGCGATGCTGCATTTGGTGATCTCTACCATGTTTCCCCGAAAATAAGACAGTGTCTTATATTAATTTTTGCTCCCAAAGATGTGCTAGGTCTTATTTTCAGGGGATGTTTTATTTTTCCATGAAGAAGAATTCACATTTATTGTTGAACAAAAAAAAAAGAACATTTATTATATACTGTACAGTAGATATCATACAAACCAGCATAACCAGACAAACTGTGAATCCTATCAAGAATTTCTTGTTACTATCATTATTTCCATGTACAACAATCTATGGTACATACATTTACCGATCCCGCATGCTCTGGTGTTCTGTTTGACGGGCATGCTTCCAAACAAAAACTTTGCTAGGTCTTACTTTCAGGGGAGGCCTTATATTTAGCAATTCAGCAAAACCTCTACTAGGTCTTATTTTCTGGGGATGTCTTATTTTCGGGGAAACAGGGTATGTAGACTTCGACAACACATACTGTGTTCCCTCACTACTTTGCGGGTTTTTAATAAACACTAAAATATTATAAATCATAAAATAATATTACAAATCCCTCTTTCGACTCCCTTCCTAAGGGGAAGTCTAAGGAAGGAACTGAGAAGCTGAAGGGAGAGCAAAGGAGGCTGAAGCAGCTTTGTTTTTGCCTCATAAGGCAGTGGCGGGAGCATCCCTATATAATGTCCAAATATAGCATCCCTACTTTGCGGATTTTCACTTTTCACGGGTGGTCCTGGAATGATAAGCGAGCAAACACTGTACATTAAACGGCTTCTAACAGAAGCAAATGTTCCCCGAAGATTTCCAGAGTGTGATCTTCCTTCGGCATACAAATAGTGCCACTTAAGGCTAGAAATTCCCCATTTTTATTTGTCTGAAACTGCAAGGTTTCATTTTCGTTTCAGTCCCCGGCTGGAAATTCCCAGCTGCAAAGGGAATCGACTCCAATGCAAAGGGAAGGAACAGGATCCAAGGAAAGGTGTGAGCACAGCAGCGATGGGTCGTAGAAGGGATTTTTTATGAGGGGTTCGTGTTTCCCTTTCCCCCAGCGACGGTTCCTGAGGTCAGATGACCTGTGATTCATCTCGTACTCCCTTGAGGTAGGAAAGGAAACACCCATGGGGAGAAGGAGGGTTGCCTCCAAAACAAAAGCATTGAGCAAGAGGAGTTGCTCTCTCCGCCTCACCCCCTGTTCAAAATCAGTGTCTTCCTCTCAACCATAGGACCCACTTGGAGACAGAAAGGGGACAACACTTGTAGGACCAGAGAAACAGAAGCAGTCAAGGAGTTGCAGGTAAAGAACTTATTCTCCTCCTGGGGAGCATCTACACTGGAGGATGGATGCAGTTTGAGACCACTTGAACTGTCACTGTCGCCATACTGTGGGATCTTAGGGTCTGTGGTTTAGTGAGTGCTAGTACGCTCTTTGGCAGACCTTGTAAAACTACAACGCCCTTGATTCTATAGCACTGAGCCATGGCAGTTCAAGTGGTGTCAAACCACAACCATTCCTCAGTGTAGATGCACCCTAGGCCTTTTCACAGAGGCTGGACGTGATATTTGAAGCTTTGTGGGCTTTTGGGTCATTTACCCTGGGTTTTTTTAAAGGGATGCAAAAGTTGCAGAGGGGCTTCTTGTTCTAAAGCAGGTATAGGCAAACTTTGGCCCTCCAGATGTTTTGGACTTCGACTCCCACCCTTCCTAACAGCCTCAGGCCCCTTCCTTTTCCCCCTCAGCTGCTTAATTTGCCTATAATTTGCCTATACGTGTTCTAAAGGTAAACCTATCACAGGGATTTCTTGGCAAAGATTTGTTCAGAATTGGATGTAAAAGAGAATGACTTGCCCAAGGTCATCTAATGCAGTGGTTCTCAACCTTCTTAATGCCTCCACCCCTTAATACAGTTCCTCATGTTGTGGTGACCCCCAACCATAACATTATTTTCATTGCTGCTTCATAACTGTCATTTTGCTACTGTTATGAATCATAATGTAAATATCTGATATGCACGATGGATTTCATTCACTGGATCAAATTTGGCATAAATACCCCATACGCTCAAATTTGAATACCAGTGGGGTTGGGGGGGGGGGATTTGATTTTGTCCTTTGGGAGTTGTAGCTGCTGGGAGTTGTAGTTCATTTACATTCAAGAAGTATTCTGAACTCCACCAACAATGGAATTGAACCAAATTTGGAACATAGAACTCCCATGACCAACAGAAAATACTGGAAGGGTTTAGTGGGCATTGACCTTGAGTTTTAGAGTTATAGTTCACCTACATTCAGAGAGCACTGTGGATGCAAGCAATGATGGATCTGGACCAAACTTGGCACGAATACTCAATATGCCCAATGTGAATACTGGTGGAGTTTGGGGGAAATAGACCTTGACATTTGGGAGTTGTAGTTGCTAGGATTTATAGTTCATCTACAATCAAAGATCATCTTGAACCCCATCAACGATAGAACTGGGCAAATTGGGCTTTTGGTGGGAGGATTCACCGTCTGTTTCCAAAAAAGAAGAGAAGGACAGGCGAAGAGATATTCCACTTTCTCTGTCAAAGAGGTTCCTAAAGACCATCAAAAATATGTATTTTCTAGTGGTCTTTGGCGACCACTCTGGCACCCCCTCATGGCCCCCTCCTCAGGTAAAACACGATTTAAAAAAGCTATACCTTTTAGGGTATTCCAGCACAGAGCTTGGGAAAGTGGTCATACTAGCTGGAAAAAACTACGAGTTACAGTCCAAAAAAATAACTTTCCCTAGTAACTTTTTGTCTGCTTCCTGTCCTGCCAAAACTATTCACTCCTTAGCAAAAGAAGGTGATCATGTTATTTCCTATTGCTGCTATCGTGAATTGCAGACTATTGTGTATCATGGGCACATTAAAGTTGTGATTGGAGTGTCAAAAATGTACTTGATGTACTTTATCATTCTAGGCCCAAATAAACATGTTTCCTTTGGCATGTGTATATATTGTCTCTATATACTTACTCAGCCTTTAAAGGCAACTGTTCTGCATTTGGTGAAATGGACTTTGGTCAACAGCCTTATCACAAACACCAGAGCTTAAAGAGTAGGCAAAGAGTATGCATCCCATCTGAAATCCTATGGCTACCTCCTGCAAAATTCTGGGGCTTGTAGTTTAGTAAGGCCCAGGATCTCTCTTGCTGAGCATTTTGAAGGCCCCTCCCCTAAATTGCAAGCCCCAGAATTCTACAGGAGGAAGCCAAAGGATTTCAGATGGGATGCATATTCTTTCCCTATTTTTTTAAGCTTTAGTGTGAAGCTTATGTCATCATACATTTGCTGGTCTTTTAAACAACAAGATTCCCCATTGTTTTGTAGGTGGTGCCTTCCCTTCTCTCCAGCATGGCTCTTTGGCTCTGGCCTCTCCTGGTTCTCCTGAGGGCAGAGGAGGGAGTGGCTGAAGACATAGCTTTCACGGCCTGTAGGCTTCAAGGCTTTAAGGAGAAAGTGCTGGAGGTGCTGCCAGGAGGCGGCTGGGACAATTTGCGCAATGTGGACATGGGAATGGTGATGAGCCTCAATTATTCCCAGTGCCGGACCACCGAAGATGGACAGTACCTCATTCCCAATGATGTCTATGTGGTGCCCCTCAAGAAGAGCACGGTGGAAGTGCATTCGGAGCTCATTGAGGACTGGCTGAGCTACACCGATGCCTTTGCTTCATCCATCAATGCAGAAGCTTCCTTCCTTTCTGTACTCAATGGCAAGTTCTCGTCGGGCTCCCAGGAGACAAAGATGCACAATGTCTACGATGAGACGGTCACCACACGGATGCAAGTGCGGTATCACATCTACTCTGTGAAAGCCCAGCCCACTTTCACCTTGAACAAGGATTTCCGTCATCAGCTGCTCACCATAGGCAACCAGCTGGAGAACAACCAGAGCCGGACCGCTGAGTATCTTGCAGAGATGCTGATTCTCAACTATGGCACCCATGTGCTTACAGGTGTGGAAGCTGGAGCCAGCCTAATCCAGGAGGACCAGGTGAAGCGCAGTTTTGTGTTGGACAAGGAGTCTGAGAAAGCAGGCATCACTGCCTCAGCCTCAGCCACCTTTTTCAGCAAAGTGAATGTGGGAATCAATTTTTCGATGCAAACCTCAGATGATCTGACCAAGGGGTACATAGAAAACACGGTGGATTCCAAGCTCGAGAGCTGGGGCAGCGTGCCTTTCTACCCTGGGATCACCCTCCAGAAGTGGCAGGAGGGCATCCCCAATGGCTTAGTGGCCATAGGCAAATCTGGGTTGCCTCTGCCATTTTTCATCACAGCTGAGGCCTTACCAGAACTGCCAGAACCAACAGTTACACGCGTGGCGGCTTTGGTGGAAAACGCTATCCGCCTCTACTATGCTGTGAACACCCACCCAGGCTGTGTCAAGCCTGATTCTAGCAACTTCAACTTCCAGGCCAATGTAGATGATGGGTCGTGTCAAGCCTCCAAGACTAACTTCACCTTTGGTGGGGTCTTCCAGGAGTGTCACGGTATAGCTGGCCAGGACACAGAAGAGCTCTGCCAGTCATATCAGGTCCAGAACCCACTGACAGGGGGATTTTCTTGCCCAGCTAACTTTACCACCGTCTTGCTGCATGGAGAGCAACGCACCACAAGCAAACCCAAGACGGAGTGCCATGAGCAGTGCCATTCCTGTTGGCTTTTGTTTTCTTGCTGTAATAGAGTGTGTGGCATTCGCTACTACCCCACCACCGTGAAGTTCAATGCCTACTGGTGTGCTGCCACAGGGCCAGTGCCTCAGAATTCAGGATTCCTCTTTGGAGGACTGTATAGTAGTGGGAGTGAGAACCCCATTACCAGCAACTATGCCTGCCCGGCCTATTTCTTCCCACTGGAACTATTTGATAACCTCAAGGTGTGTGTCAGTAGTGACTATGAGATGGGAACACCCTTTGCAGTGCCCTTTGGTGGCTTCTTTAGTTGTCAGTCTGGTAACCCTTTGGCTGGATTACTGAAGGGACAGAGCCCTGGGATCCTCCAGGACTTTTTCTACCAGGAGTCCTCCACTCAATATCCCATGAAATGCCCATCTGGAAATAGCCAGCATAAGGCCTACATCAGTGATGGGTGTGAAATCCTCTACTGCTTGCAGGCCGGGACCCTTTTTGCTCAGCAGTTAGCTCCTATCAAGCTTCCACCCTTCTTACGTGCGCCAACTTTAAGTGGCGATCTTCCTGAAACCATCCTAGTGCGCTCTGATGGTAGCTTGGCCTGGGTTAAAATGCGCCAGACTGGGAGCTGGCGGCTGGCCAATGCCACAGATGAGAAGCAAATGGCTTTTCTTGTACAGGGTACGGAAACGTCGAGACCATCTGCAGGCGCCATTGCTGGAATTTCAGTCTCCATGGCTGTCCTGCTAACAACCATTGCTCTTGTGATATACAGAATCCGGCGGCACAAGACCAGAGGTTACCAGGAAGTTTCCAATGAGCACTTAGTAGCGGATCAAGGGGACTATGGAACAACAGCCCCAGAACTCAGTGCTGCCTGAGGCACCTTTTAACCAGCATCCTGGACCTAAAATGCCTAAATTCAGGGAAGGTGTGAATCAAGTCCAGGAAGTGTGGGATCAGAATAATAATCGATGCATTGTTATCGGGGCGAGGGGTGACAATAATTGAAATTTCCAAGTATTGAATCTTAGTATATAGAATGTTTTTTTAAGGCAGCATGTTTTTTTTTAAATAAAAGACACCATTAATGTTTCATTAGAAATGAGTAAGTAACTGAAACCAAAGAACTAGGAATTACTATGCATTTTGGGCTAGGCTTATACAGAAGGGAAAAGAAGACTAGTTCAAAGCAGTACGGTCTTTGTTTACTTATCGGTTTTAAACAGATTTGTGGACACAGGGAAAAACATTGATTGTGGGAAGTGGGAGCAGAAGAAGATTAAAAAGAATGGTGATGTTTATTTTCACGGCAGGGCAACTCTAGGAGAATATCAAGGGTTAGCAACTTTGATCTGCACATTTTGACATTCTTTGCTTACTTTTATTGTGCCTTGACCTTGATAAACTCATACTTGATACTGTAAAGAAAATTGAAAAATTGAACTAAATGGAAAAAATATCCCTTTGATAGCCACTCAGAGGTTTTTTTCTGAACCTAATAAACACTGGGATACATAAGTGGTTATTGTTGTTATTCTGGTGTGATCAGTTTTTCTCTGTTACTGTATGGATGCTGACTAGTGGACATGGGCGCAGGTTCAGGAGGGAAGTGTTGAATTAGTGAAAATTCGACAAGTATAGCATTCCTACTTATCATTTAGTGAAGGAGTTGTTTAAAGCTACAGACAATGCAGTTGCTGTTGCCCGCTTTTGGTCCAAAACTATTTAGTTGCTTGTGATTTCTTTTTTTTTTAATTTCCATTATTTGAAATGTATTTGTCATACAATGCTTTTGACACGAAATAAATTTTTTTAGTGAAGTAGCCATTCTAATTTATCATACCAAAAAAAGCAATATCATCTCATAACTGTGTATGAGATGGAAGTCTTTATTATATTTTTTTTCTTTTTTAATTTTTTTTTCTTAATATAATTTTCTTTTTCCTTTTTCACTTATTACTATTATTATTGTTATTACTATTTTTATTATTATTTTTTATTATTATTATTTTGTTTCCTGAAGTCTATTCTCTTTCTTTCACCTCTTTCCTTGGAAACTATTGTTCTCACACTTTCACTGTAAGCTCTTTAATTGAAAATCTAATAAAAAATTTATTTAAAAAAAGCAATATCATTATGCAATGAGCTCAACACAGACTAGAGCTGATATCACCAGATGCAACTAAAGTTATTTTTTTGGATTACAGGTGAGAATTGTAGTCTAAAACATTTTCCCCTCCAAGCTTGGCAGCTAAAGTGTTGTCCATGAAAGCTTATACCATAATAAAATTTATGAGTCTTTAAAATGCTACAAGTCACTAGTTGCATTAGAGAAGTGCAGATCAATTTAGCCTTGGGAGAGTCAAGCCAAATGTGCTTGATAATATTCCAGCATACTTTATTTACCCGACCTCCGTAACACAGCTTTTCATTCTGTCCTTTAAAGAAACAAAGTGGTATTATTCTAGTTTATCCTCATAACACCACAATTAGGTAGACTACACTGACAAGTAATGACTTGTTCAATGTTATGCATGAAATTTCATAGTTCAACAGACATTTGAAACCAATTAATGTTGGTTAATGTCCAGCATCCTGTCTGCTGCAGTTCATCTGCTTTTCTGATGAAGCTTCTAATAATCCAGAAGTAGGATTCTAATAGTTTTCTAATAATCCAGAAGTAGGATGTTTACTTGGGAGATTCAGATCTAAGCTTTCCTGAACCATCCTTGGAGATGTAAGGATCTAATTTGTGGCCTTTTGTATTCACAACAAGGGCTCAACTACTGAACTCGCATGGGATTGTGCTTTGAATCTAATTTGTATGAATTCCAGGCCCTTGCTTTTCCTACTCGGACTGCAAGGTAAAGAGGCATGAGATATTATCTCAGCTCATCAAAAAGATGGCAAGGAAATTGCACAAGCCTTTTCCAGACAGTCAGAAGACACATGACTCTTTTAGCAAGTCAGCAATTCCCCCTGGGCCGATTCACTTCATGTTGTAGTTGGTTTTACTTACAGCAAAGCACACAGATGGTCAGGTCTCTAGATAGAATGTTTCAGAATTCTGTGCAACACACATGCGTTTGTAGTCACTGAAATACATTGTGTCACAGCCAAAAATGACAATGCCCCCCTCTTCATTGGCTTCCCATGTTTTCTGTGTTCTAGAAGAGAGCACTTTGGCACTGAGGTCTGTCTTCTGTAAATATGTAAAGTGCCCTTTACACTGAATATGCTGTCAAAATAAGAATCCCTACTGCCAAGGAAGGGGTCACGGTAGCACAGCAGGTTAAACCGCTAAGCTGCAGGATTTGCTGCCTGGAAGGTCGGTAGTTTAAATCTGTGGGACAGGGTGAGTTCCTGTTGCTAGCCCCAGCTTCTGCCAACCTAGCAGTTTGAAAACATGCAAATGTGAGTAGATCAATAGGCACTGCTTCAGTGGGAAGGTAACAGTGCTCCATGCAGGCATGCCAGCCACATGACCTAGGAGGCATCTGCAGACAACGCCGGCTGACATGCAAATGTGAGTAGATCAATAGGCACTGCTTCGGTGGGAAAGTAACAGTGCTCCATGCAGGCATGCCAGCCACATGACCTCGGAGGCATCTGCAGACAACACCAGCTCGTCGGCTTAAAAATGGAGATGAGCACCCCCCCCCCCCCAGTCGGACTCAACTAGACTTATTGCCAAAGGGAAACCTTTACCTTTACTGCTGAGGAAAACCAGGTTATTTGGTCATGATGTGAACTGTAAAGCAAGGCACTGCCACTTTGGGTTCTCTGGTTCTTGGCGGGCCATGCCAAAAGCCATAGGATATTGTGGAGTTCCTCTGTAGAAGGAGAGGGAGGCCTAGCTTTGGCTGTCCCTTGGGCAATGGCAGAGGGTCTGTTGCTACCGTTGAATACACGGCTGAAAGATACTTGTCTAATGAAGCAAAAGCAGCAGAAAAAGTCCAATTAAGAATGCGTTTGTGATAATGAATGCAATGCCACTCATTTCCTGGGCATGTGCCTCTCATATCAGGGGTAGGAGTGGGCCAATGCTGAAGATATACTGATATACCTATTTCTCTCCCCCTTGGAACCAATGGCAGAGTGCTTTAAAGAAGGAGCAAGAACTCTATAAAGCAGAGATGGAGAGAAAGGACATGCACAGACAAGCACACTTTCTGCTTTGCTATCATGCGTAGGGCTAGGGATTTTGCACCATAGTTTCTCACACTCCATTTAGAATTGTTTTGTCCAGATTCAAATAACACTTTCAGTAAGAGCTCAAAGTGCTTCAAGAACAGTATCATGGCAACCCTTACAACAGGAGTGTAAGTTAGGAAAGATGATGTTATCTGGATAATCACTTTATATGGAAATAATGGAATTATAGGGATGGCACTTCCCATACCATAGCTTTTTTCATTGAACATGAAATAACACTCAGTGATGATTATGGAAACTTATGAAATGTTTTTGTTGTATGCCTTCAAGTTGTGATAGGGTACCTATGGTGGTTATCTGGGTCATCTGGTATGAATCTCTATGGCTAAGTGAGGAATTAAACTCTTGTCTCTAGAGTCATAGTCCAGTGCTCAAACCACTACACCATGCTGGTTATTGTGGTCAAGATTTAAAGGATAAGTCATTGGTATCTTCACACACACACATACACTCATCATCCCTATCTAGATAATTATCTGTTGAGTAGTTTTAATAACAACACACTATAAATCTGATATATCACATTTGCTTAATGTGTTCAACTCTAGAAGAATGTGCATTCTTACCCCCAAAACATTTAAGGCAAATTGGTTAGATAAATTCATGTTAAATCAATCAAACCAGTTAGTCATCTGAGATGTATAATGAAGACAGATTCTGGAGCCTTCATCCAACCAACCTCTGACATAAAACAATTATTCTTTTGACAATAAGCTGAAAAGGAAAACAGGTTGAATAAGAGATGGTGGTGGACAGAGCAATGGAGCTGGTTTAACACCTATGCAGTTTGTTTTTCTCTTCCAGTTCTGCCATATTTTCCATATGTAAGGTGGTGATCCTTGAAGTGACTGGCTTGACCTTGAAGGAGCTGGGGGTGGCGATGGTGGACAAGGAGCTCTGGCATGGGCTGGTCCATGAGGCCACAAAGATTGAACATGATTGAACAAATAAACAACAAATGGAGTGATGGTATAGTAGCTAAGACGTGCTCCAGGTCTTCTAGAGCTAATAAGAGATTGGAACTTGATTTCACAGCTCCTTTGTCATTGTTCGAAGAAGATTCAATTGTCAGTCCAACTGGCCTTTGCACATGGAAATGGGAGGTGATGGACCCCCATCTTGTCCTTCACTTTGGGCTACAACATGTCTTGGGCCTGTCTCAATAATAGCTGAGGGATTACGAAGGAGTTCTATCATACAGAAGGCCAATGAGATAATCAGGCCTTATCTGCTTTATATGCACACAACTGTGAGGAAGATCAATATTGCAGCCATGTAAAAGAATGTAACTTCAAATTGTGCAACACCACCATTGTAATTCAGCATTGTGGTGAGCTAAAACATACACAGTCATTTTCTCCTGCTTCGATAAACCATCCTTATTTTCTCAAAGAAGCTGATTCCAAGTAGAATGAAGTAAATTTCATTACTGTTCTAATTAAAACAGAAAAAAATGTTTCTTTAAGAAAGTAAAGACTGTTTATTGGAGTAAGAAAAATAAAGAGAACCTGCAATGACAGCCAATAAGTTCCATCATGTCGGCAAGAAAAGGTTCATCACCCCATGCCTGGAAAGCTGATGCCTTCTTACAGTCTTCACTCTCAACATGCAAACCCTTTGTTACATGGCTTACACTACCATAGTTTGTACATCGGATTCCGAAAGCTTTTCTTTTTTTCTCTGTTTTCAATTCTGTTAAACATTAGCCTGGCTGAACGTTCACACACAGAAAAGAGGAACTAAAGTTCTATTAAGTGTCAAGCCTACCACAAAAACACTGGTTGGGTTTTTTAGACATGTTGCAAACAGAGCGAAACCATCGCTTCCAATCACAACATGAAAAACTCTAAAACTGAATTAGTCACAGAAATCCCCCTCTTAACATTCAGATGCTTGGTTAGTACATATACACAGTGCTAGGATGCTTTGAGACAATTGAACACTAATCTCTCAGCTGTACTGACTGTGTAAACAATAAAACAAGCTGAACCTGCAAACACAAAACTTTTGATGAGGATGATAGCAGCAGCAGTCTTCGGGCCTTTCCAGACATGCCCTATATCCCAGGATCTGATCCCAGATTTTCTGCTTTAAACTAGATTATATGAGTCCGTACTGCCAGAGAATCTGAAACAAACAGAAAACCTGGGATCATATTCTGGGATATAGGGCCTGTCTGGATGGTCTCTTCATAGCATTTTGTTTCTGTTTCACCGGAGCCAGAAGGCTCAACCATAACAGGTGCTAAGGTATATTATCTACTCAATATTTTTCTACATGCCACACATAGGTGCAAAAAAATCACGATGTTGAGATATCCCCCAATTTATTTCTAAATAACAATAACAACAACAACAATAACAATATTTTTTAATTCTTACCTTTTCACAGAACACTTGGAATTTTTTTGCAGATAAGTTTGAGAAATTCTGCCTTAGACTGTTCTGATGTTGATAACTCTTTGGACACACTTGTACCTGTTCATAAACTGGAAAACAGGCTTGTGTTGTGTTTGTTCATCAGACAGAAGAGCTCAGTCTCATTTTGAGTCTGTATTTTTTCTAAATGAAACCAGCCAGGCAACAACTCCTTTTGAGGTACCACGAAAGGCAGTGGTAGTCAGAAAATAATTTGTGGAAGGTTATCCTATAAATAAAGCCACAAGTGTATAGAATGCAAGCACAGACATGGGAATCAGTCTATTTAATGAAGTTAGATTTTGTCCATGGGAACATTTTTAAAGCTAATCAGGTCTGAGCTAAATTACAGTTATTTTCACAAACTGCCAACTTCACTGATGCATTGTTTTACCAAAGGGCTTCTCAGCAAGGTTTACTACATACTTGGCTCTCCCTGTGTGTTTGCCAAGACTAGTTTCTTATCAGTCAAAGAATTTGTGTTTTTCTGTTACTAAATGGAGTGGGATGAGGGTCAGGGCTACCATTAGATAAGGGGAACTAGCTTCTTGACTTCACTTCTGAGCACTGAACCCAGATATTTTTGTATGTATCACATGGTTTTCTCTTTCCTTAATTGTCCGGCTATTATAAGGCATGATGGATAATGCTGCCCCATTGACAGTCCATGTTTTTCCTTGCGCTTTTACTTAATTCCTAACCCTGCAGAATAATGGCAGGATACGAGCTTCAAGATTTTCCCCTCTCTTTGTTGATAGTTAAGTGGAAGCAAGAACACTCTTCCCAGGAGGGAGTTTTTGTCAAATAATCTGTCCCATTCAGAGCCCTACCAGTTTAATCCAGAGCCAGATCTAGGAGACATTGGGATTTGTGCTCCTGCTTAGGAGTGTTGACTTAAGCAAAAAGGTTGTTTCTCCTGCTCCATCCCCCACATTGAAAGAATAAGCTCTGCATCCTTGGGTTGTGTTTATTTTAGAATTGAAAGGGATGTAATGTAACAAACTGATAGCACCAGTTTTGGCTGGATAGGAGCTGGCACAACAAGGCCACAGAAACGTGTCTGAACCTTTGTACCTCATTACCCTAATAAAATGCACACTTCTAGATACAGGGTTACAATGCTAATGACTTAGAAATGATTAAAATAAAGGAGCATTATGGGATATGCCTGTGTGGCTTGCCAGATACGCATATGCCAGGAAATGTGTTTTATGAATTAGTGATGTATCTGTGATATTTTTTATGATTTCCACCCGGAAATTTATACATTATTATTATTTTGTCTTGCTCAGGGTGTCAGTTTGTTTTACAGTTGTGTGACTTTAGATACCTTTTCATAGTGGCTAAAATACACTTTTGTAATTTCCCATTCAGTGTGTTTACCTGTCTGAAGCATGACACAGGAGAAAGAAAGGGTTTTTTTGTCAGTGCTGATGCTTTGTGGAACAGCTAAGATAACGAGATAAAATGGGTAAATATACATTTCAGAGTTCCTTTCCCCCATTGAGTAGAGGAGGGAATTTTCAAGGACACTTTCTCAATTGTATATTATAAGTTGTGCCTCTGAAAATGTCTTCTTCTCACTCATATTTTCTCAGTGATGAGTTAACAGATTGGATTTAAATATGTAAAAAGGGAAAGGTTTCCCCTGACGTTAAGTCCAGTCATGTCTGACTCTATAGGTTGGTGCTCATCTCCATTTCTAAGCCAAAGAGCCAGCATGTTTTCGAACTGCTAGGTTGGCAGAAGCTGGAGCTAACAGCGGGCGCTCACTCTGCTCCCGGAATTTGAACCTGGGACTTTTCGGTCTGCAAGTTCAGCAGCTCAGTACTTTAACACACTTTGTCAGTGGAAACAGAAGTAGCGGTAAAACCCTGATGAGGGTGGGATTACTAAAGGTAAGCCTGGCCTTGAAGCTGTAGAGGAAATACTGTTGAACATTGTGGCACCAGATCCTGTCTGAGAAGTTAAGCAGTATCAGCCCTGGTTATTACTTAGATGGGAGGCGGCAAACAAATATCAGGTGCTGCAGGCAATATTTATGATGATGATGTTTATTTATACCTTGCTTTCTCTGCCACTGATCGAAAGGTTGGTGGTTTGAATCAGGGGGGTGGGGTGAGCTCCCGCTGTCAGCCCCATCTTCTGCCAACCTAGCAGTTTGAAAACATGCAAATGTAAGTAGATCAATAGGTACTGCTCCAGGAGGAAGGTAACGGCTCCATGCAGTCATGCCAGCCACATGACCTTGCAGGCATCTACAGAAAACGGCAGCTCTTCAGCTTAGAAAGGGAGATGAGCCCCAGAGTCGGACGCGACTAGACTTAATGTCAGGGGGAAGCCTTACCTTTGTTACCTTTACCTACCCTTCTCTGTACAAAAGAGACTTAAAGAAGCTTACATTAAAATCAAATACAATACAATTTAAAAACTAAACAGTTAAAATTCTTTAAAAACGGATCTGAAACATATTCAAAGCTAAAACCACAGCACCCCCTGACATGGTCTTTAAAACCTCTTTTAAAAGCTTTTAGATATTTCAAGGGAAGAAACTATCTTAGGGTTCTTGGCCTAAGAAATGCCTATGAAATTCATGTGGTTGCCCTAAGTCAACAGGCAACTTGAAGGCACACATGGCACACAATGTGGCAATGGATGGAATTCCATAAATAGAAAATGTGAATTTGAACGTTTTCATAGCACTGCTCCCTGCTGGTGACAAAAAGATCTGTACTCATACTTTCTCCCATTTCCATAGTCAACTGACGATTCAGCCTGAAATATTCCCTATTTTGAAATTGCTCCTGGAATGAGCAATACAAATACACTATCATAAAAAACACAAACACCACAATATCTGTTAAAAATAAAAGACATTTTATTTAATAACATCATTCTGAATACACATGTGCAAATCTGGTCAATAAATTAATGAAAGCTTTGTTGAGTTTGCAGAGTAAATCTGCATGTGAGTTACCAACACACCACACTTCATTCATGTTGAATGTGTATACTGCAATAGCTGGAATAATTGTAGAAAAGCATTCTCTCCAGTGCAGAGCTTTCCAAACTATGTGTTGTGACACATTAGCATGTCAGTTGCATCGTGTAGATGTGTTATGCAAATCTAATGAGGAGTTTCTGAATCTATGTCAAATAAGTAATAAAGCATATATTTTTAAAATTCAAATGTAAGTTTTTTTCATGAGATATGTTGGGTCCCCAAACATTTCTTATTACAATTTATGTATGTGTCCGTTTCTTTGGTTTAAATTCCGGTTCACTAACAAAACCGAATTACCGTGTTGCAAAATTATGCATGTCTAAAACATGTGTCACCAACATGAAATATTTAGAAAGCTCTGCTCTAGTGCATGTTAGAAAGGAGACTGTATTTTTAATACAGCACTCACTGTCCCCAGTTTCCATAATGACTTGTGTTAAAGGTTAGAAAGTGGGCCGCTTCCAACATTGTGCAAGTGGACCTCTTCTTCCACCTCCAGCCCTGTTGTCACCCTCAATGTATCCCAAACACATGAAAACATGTAAAGATGCTTCTGCAGCTCTCCCCTCCTCACACACAGCAAAGAACACCATACTATGCCCAAATACATTCAGATGTGGTTAGGAGCAAAAGTGAAAAATCACAATATATATATAGAGAGAGAAAGAGTGAAAGAGATAATTTCTTGTCTATTGGGATTACATAAATCTCAATAAATATAATTTAATTGCTATTTTTCTTTCTTTGACATAACACCTTTCTGGAAATTTCTAGGTCCTCAAATAGAATTGCACCATAGGATCCAGAGGATCCTAGAGAGAACATTTTAATGAAATCCATGAATAATCAAATCTACAAACATCAGACCCTTGGCTTAAAAAAGAAGATTGTAAAAGAAAATGGAAGTATTTGGGGCTCCTTGAAGTTACCAGTCCTGTTTTATGCTTCCTATTGACTCATGGGATCCTTTATTTAAAATCAGTCAAAGCATGTTTCAATCAATTACTCATCACATGTTGGAACATTCTGCCCACGGCAATAAGCCTTCCTGTGGTGAGAGACACAACATCTGCCTAGACAAATGAAGGTTTAGTAGCTGTGCCCTTCCAATAATATAGAAAAATAAGAAAACACTCATCATTGTTAGATTTGAGATACTTCTGAAGGTAACACAATATGCTAGAGGAAATAATTCACATTAAAAATTAGGATAAATAAGTTTCAAGTTTTAAACATTTTGGAAGAGATAGTGGCCCTTGAAAAAGAAAGAAAAATATTTCTTGCTACCTTTTATTGTTGTTTTTAACAGCTTAGATCCAGAGTTACACAATGCAGAATTCTGCTCACTAGGATATCCCTTGGGGGAATGGCAAGAAGTAGCAAGGCAGTGCCTTATTCCCTCTGCAAAACCTCTTCTACGAGGGTTGAATGAAAAGTAATGCCTCCACCTTCGTAACTCCTCAACAGATGGCAGTCCTGGTATGCGGCAGGTACTGGCTTGTTCAGTAGACTCCCCTCTACAGTTCCATTTGGTGGGAAGCCTTAGCATTGAATGGTTGTGTTGTTAAAATGTGAAGTATGGAACCCTGCACAGACGGTCGGTCAATGCGACTTAAGCAACGTGCAGTCACAGAATTCTTGACAGCAGAAGGTGTCACCCCAAAGGAGATTCATCAGAGAATGCAAGCTGTTTATGGTGATTGTGTTAATGTGAGTACTGTGCGTTGTTGGGCGAGTAAGTTTAAAGATGTTGAGGTGGGAACATCTGACTAGTGTGACAAACAAAGAATTGGACGTCCTGTGACAGCAACCACCGAGTTTCACAAGCAAAAGGTTGACAGATTGATTCAGGACGATCGTCGTATCACTCAGAGAGATATTTCAAGCATAATCGGCATTTCACAAGAACGTGTGGGACACATTATTGCTTTGCTTGGCTATCGGAAGATCTATGCACGATGGGTACTGTGAGACGCTGGTTGTGGAAACAGAGTGTCGACTTCTTCCGTTTCGGGTTCAGAAAACTTGTTCATCGTTGGCAGAAATGTATCCAATTGTTTGGTGATTATGTGGAAAAGTGAATAGTGGTATTTAAAGAGCACATTCTAAGGATTATTTCTGCATTTGATTTATTAAAATACTCCCATCCAAACCAAAGGTGGAGGCATTACTTTTTATTCAACTCTCGTATATTCACCCCCTCCACCTAATGCTACATTGATGATAGCCCTCTGTACTTCAGGGGAAATGGGAAAATATATCTTCTGATCTTTCCTCCAGATGAAACAACTATTGGAGACAAGCAAAGGAACTTATTATGTGGTGAATTTGTAGCTTCGAGACATTGTGGAACATTCTTATAGTGGGAAATTGTCTTCTTCCCAAAGGTCCATACAAATTGCATGGGTTTCAGGAAGAAGCAGGAAATCACCAGCCAATGGATTTAAATTCACTGGTTGGCAGATGGGCATATCTGAAGTGAACCTTTCCCCTGTTTTTTCAAACCAGAAGTCTACTGTTGTTAGGACTAGCAATTATATTTTTGGCCAAATATTTTATTCAGAAGCAAGCCCCACTATGGCAGATCCAGATGCGGACATCATGATATTTCTTACAATAAATATATTGAAATCAATGTGTTTGAACTTAGTCAACAAGCCTAGACTAAGGGCAAAGCTGAGATTCAGCCCAATGAGTTCAATTAAAATTCTCATTGTCGCAGCCTTCCTCATAGTCCCTTCTCGTATACCTTTTCTGTTGGTTTTTCCCCTCCCTCCCTCTCTCTTTCTATCACCAGTTTCCCTGTCTGTCTCTCACTTTCTACTACCAAGAATACTCCCAATTCAAAATAACTTATCAGTTGAACAGGATTTGAATTATTTTTTATTTCTGGCTGGTAAAACAACGTACATGCTTAAAAAATATTTGTATTTAACCTGAGAGCAAAACATATTGGCTATTTTAGTATAGGGTCCTACAGTGGTTCTCAACCTGTGAGTCCCCAGGTGTTTTGGCCTACAACTCCCAGAAATCCCAGCCAGTTTACCATCTGTTAGGATTTCTGGGAGATGAAGGCCAAAACATCTGGGGACTCACAGGGTGAGAACCATTATTGTACTACATACCCAAATCCATCTCCACAAACATAAACATCCATCCAGTTAGAGAGAAAGGTGTGCTGAAAAATCTTATGCCCAAATAATGGAACAGTACAGAAAAAAGACTGCAGAAACAGTTGAGAAAAATAAGAGCAGACAATGAGTGGAGTATAGTGCTATCCGAAGAAGCCCTTGAAAATTCTGGGAAGGAGACAGTGCCATAGCATAAGTTCCATCTGAAACTGCTCTGAGTGTTGCCTTTGTTCTGCTCTATTTGCCAAAGTCATCCATCAAAAACTGTCCCTAACAACTAAAATGCCACAGGCTCTGACTCATTTAGACCGGGGACTACAAAGTTTTGTTTTGTTCTCCCGGCTTCAAGAGAATGGCATATAAGCATTCCAAAAATCCCAGTTGATTTTTGATTCCCAGTTGCTGCACTCAAACTCCGAGGGGCGATTCTGTGGATTAATTTATTCATGCAAAGTGGTCCTAAAACAAGAACCAGTGCAGATTTTATGAACAACAATCCCTCTTTCCTTTCTAATTTAGTTTAACTAGCAGTCTTGATATAACCTAACATTGACATTTTGGATTGAAATGTGCTCCCGTCTCAGAGAAGCACTTTTTATTATATAGACAGCAGTTCGTTTAAGTGACTCCACAACCGTATCCATGTTTGCCTAGGAAACATTCCTATTGAGTTGTATGAGATTTATTCCTAGGTGGCACAGGGGCTTAAACCACTGAACTGCTAAACTTGCTGACCAAAAGGTTGCAGGTTCGAATCCGGGGAGCGGAGTGAGCTCCCACCGTTAGCCCCAGCTTCTGTCAACTTAGCAGTTCAAAATCATGCAAATGTGAGTAGATCAATAAGTATCGCTCTGGCGAGAAGGTAACGGCGCTCCATGCAGTCATGCCAACCACATGACCTTGGAGGTGTCTACAGACAACGCCAGCTCTTCAGTTCAGAAATGAAGATGAGCACCAACCCCCAGAGTTGGACACAACTAGACAATGTCAGGGGAAAACCTTTACCTAATCGTGTGCAGGATTGCAGTGTATTTTGAGTTAATCATTGTCATGCAGTAAGCCTATGCAAAGTTACTCAGAAGTTTAAAAAAAACTTTTAGTATTATAATTATATTATAATTTCCCTAGACTAGTTAGGATTGTGGCTTTAAAATAACGAGCCGGAGGAGTCGGGACTGGAAGAGGAGGAAGAGCAAAAAAAAAAAAAAACCTACTACTTTGCTTGTAATGCAACTAAGTCTGGCAAGTCAGACTCCAAAGAATTTTATTAATCTTCTTTTCCACACAGTTTTCACATTTCGCATAATTTTAAGTTGAATTTCTTTTTCAGCAAGTGCAGGACTTACTGAAAATTAATAGATCCTCTTCCATCAAAAATAAAAATACATTTATGAAATAATGTTTTGCCCCTTGGAACATGACAACAAAGCAGCTACAGAGGCTTTCAAGCCTACAAATCCTTCCAGACTTTGAAACATGACTGCTTGTTCAAAGTAGTTTATTCTTTTTATCTCACTGTGGCATTTGAAAAGTAATTTGTTGCAATTACTTGTTACACTGCTTGGAATAATCTGTAGCATTTTCCATTTTGTCTTGCTTATTATTCTATGCTATGGTACCTTTCATGACTTTTTTAAAAAAACAAAATTGATCAGAGAATGGCATGCAGCTTGAAAAAATCCTGTTGAACATTTCCTGATGTTTAAAATGCTATTTTAAACGCAACTTCAAAAGTAATTAGAAAACATCACTATTTCAACTAGTAAAGTAACATCCCTATTTAGCGTGTTTCTTTTGAAATGTTACTCTATTTTATTTTATCCTCGTTTTTACAAAAATGGGTAACAGATAGCTACATTACGCGATGCCCGTCACTTCCTAGCTTCTGATCCAAGTAGCTCAAGACATGTATTAGACCAGGCATGGGCAAACTTGGGCCCTGGAGGAGTTTTGGACTTCAACACCCACCATTCCTAACAGCCTGAGGCCCTTTCCTTTCCCCCCTCAGTGCTTAAGCTTAAGTGGCTGAGCGGGGAAAGGAAAGAGCCTGAGGTGGGTGTTGAAGTCCAAAATACCTGCAGGGCCCAAGTTTGCCCATGCCTGCATTAGATGTAAGGAAGAGGAGGAACAATTGGCTCTTCACTGGTGTCAGACTAAAACTCCCACTATCCCAGGCATGGGCAAACTAAGGCCTAGAGACCGGATGAAGCGCCCTGGGCGTTTATCTCAGGCCCTCCTCATTTTCCCTGTCCTCTTGGCACAAAGATGGCCTGCCGCATCCTTATGCCAAAAATATGGGGGAGGAAGGCATGTAGCAGCTGAGAGCTCCTGGGGTGCTCTCAGCCTCTGCGTATCTCATCCTCCCAGCATAAGGATGGTGTGAGTGACCCCATCCTTATGCTGAGAGGATGATTCGAGGAAGGCACTTGGTGGGTGAGATTCCCCTGGAGCAGACTCAGCCACTGCCTGTCTCGCCCTCCTCCCAGCATAATGCCAAGAGGACAGTCCAAGGATCAGGGAAGGAGGATGGGAAGGAGAATTGGGGCAGTCACCGCATGTCCAACCTTCCTCCCAGCATAAGGATGGGATGAACAGCCCCGTCCTTATGCTGAGAGGACAACCCGAGGATGACCTGGGCCCTTCCCTGTCTGCTCCTGGCCCTGTCCTTTCCCGGCCCTTAAAACTGGGAACTTCCAATAGATCTTGGTCCTCAGAAAGGGATCTCTGGGGTTGGTAGGGGGTGAGGCGGTCCCTCAGGTACATTGGCCCTTTGACCATGTAAGGCATTAAAGGTAAGCACCATCACTCAGAAAGTGATCCAGTGCTCAATTGGTAACCAGTGCAGCTGTAGTAAGATTGGTGTTATATGACATCTCATCGGGGCTCCCGCAAGAAGTCAAGCAGCTGCATTTTGTACCAACTTGAGCTTCCAGATCACCGACAAAGGAAGGCCAATGTAGAGGGCGTTACAGTAGTCCAGTCTTGAGATGACCGTGGCCTGGATCACTGTATCTAGGTCATCCCTTGACAAATAGGGGGCCAGCTCCCCAACCAGTGTGTACCTGGCCCCTATCCCTCCTGGCTTGGTCCTCCCAGACAGGCTCACAATGCGGCTCCGATGCAAAAAAGTTTGCCCATGTCTGTACTATCCTGTACCAATGCCCAGAAGTTGCCTTTTCTTGTTATAAACACTGCAAAGATTATTTTACAAAGAATGATATAATCTAATGGGAACAAACAAGGGCGACTGAGGGTATGACTGTGGATATTTAGCAATACAGTAGAGTCTCACTTATCCAAGCCTCTGGATTATCCAAGCCATTTTTGTAGTCAATGTTTTCAATATATCGTGATAGTTTGGTGCTAAATTCGTAAATATAGCTATTACAGCATAACATTACTGCGTATTGAACTACTTTTTCTGTCAAATTTGTTGTATAACATGATGTTTTGGTGCTTAATTTGTAAAATCATAACCTAATTTGATGTTTAATAGACTTTTCCTTAATCCCTCCTTATTATCCAAGATATTCGCTTATCCAAGCTTCTGCTGGCCCGTTTAGCTTGGATAAATGAGACTCTACTGTAATCTAATGGGAACAAACAAGGGCAACTGTGGATATTTAGCAATACAGTAGAGTCTCACTTATCCAACATTCACTTATCCAACGTTCCGTATTATCCAACGCAGTCTGCCTTTTAGTAGTAATTGTTTTTGTAGTCAATAATATTTCGGTGCTAAATTCGTAAATACAGTAATTACTACATAGCATTACTGCATATTGAACTACTTTTTCAGTCAAATTTGTTGTATAACATGATGTTTTGGTGCTTAATTTGTAAAATCGTAACCTAATTTGATGTTTAATAGGCTTTTCCTTATCCCTCCTTACTATCCAAGACATTCACTTATCCAAGCTTCTGCCGGCCCGTTTAGCTTGGATAAGTGAGACTCTACTGTACATGTTTTTTTCCCCATTTATTCATTCATGTTGTAAAACAGTTTACAACATGAATTAAAACAAAATACAGATTGAAACCACTCAGTGAATACATTGAAGAAGAATGAATAAAAAGAAATAAGTTATCAGGTTAAAATCAAACAGTTAAAGCAGCTTTAAAAGTGTAACAGGAAACAGGGGAGGCAGAAGCACCTTCCCTTAAAAAGATGACTTGAACTGTTTAAATAAAAGGTTTTCACTTGCTGGTGGAAGGAGAGCAGAGAGGGGGCCAAACCAGTCTCCAATGGATGTGAATTACACAAGTTGGCAGCAGCCACCGACAAGGCCCTCTTCTACATTCTTGCCAGCATGAACTCTGAGCATAGATGGACTTCCACTCCTCCCCCTGGTGCACCTTTAAGCCTGCAGGGTTGCTTACCCTGTCATCAAGTTCAGCTTCAGAACTAAGCATTCCTGGAATGTAGATTGAAGTAACTTGAAACCAGCAGTGGTAAAATTGAGGAAATGAAAGGCCAAATTCTTTCCATTTCTTGGACACCATGATATTATCATTATTTACTCCATGTGGTGGAACTCCACCAAACCTCCAAACCAACTTGACACTTTACCAAAAAGAAAGCCATGAGATTTATTCTGGAATGTCTCTGACAAGTGCTGAATTTTAACATTCGAGCAGAAATCTAGGTGCTATCGTATACAACTGAGTCTAATTCAGACTACTGAAGAGTGCAGCGATCCAAAGGGGAATACACATCCATGGGAATGAAACACTGGTCTCACCACCACCCTTTACTTCAACTAACGGGAATGATATACCCTCCACAGTTTGCTGAATGGCAAGTCCCATAAGCCTAGCCAGCAGGCATTTGTAAGAATTGTTGGGAGTTGCAATACAACAATATCTGAATGAAGTCAGAAGTCCCACTCCTGCTTTACTCACTTTTTGGCCCTTGCAGGTTTATGGAAACATCTCAAATGGGCAATTAATAAGCGAATTCATTTCACCTTTCTCCCACCAACAGTGTGCAATACTAAAACTTAACATGATATGTTGATGAAATTTCAAACAATCCATTATGGTTCAGCAAGAAGGATGTTTAGAGAAAAGAAGGTCAGGCTGAAATTGGTTGTTTATTAAACATGCCTTCCAACCACTTGTGGCTGAAATTCAGACAGAGCTGTCATAAGGTTGCAATGTAATGGTTCTCATCAACCTGTGAGTTCCCAGATTTTTTTGTCCTTCAACTCCCAGAAATCCTAACAAGCTGGTAAACTGGCTGGGATTTCTGGGAGTTGTAGGACAAAACACCTGGGGACCCACAGGTTGAGAACCACTGTTGTAATGTGACCGATTCTTTGTGGGAAAATGTGAATGAATAACAACCACATGTGGTTGTTGCAGCCTTACTGGGTGAATCAGGTGGTGGCAGAATTTACATTCAAGCAAACATGATTCTGCAAATGTGTCCAAGATGATACAGTATTGTCAAACAGCTTCAATTTAAATATTATTTAAAAGAAAATAATGCTAACACTGGAAAAGCACTACTCACTCCACCTCTTAGAGGACTTGCTATGATCACATTGTTTCAGTTGAATAGACCATAGTTGTTGTGGATGAAGAATTTGGTCTGTAAGCATCCCACAGAGAAGAGCAGCCTCATTTTTCTTGGGCTTGAGCCGTGCATGAAGCAGCACACAGGACAGTGCCTGGCTGAAGAGACTTGGAGACTTGGTGGAGGTCCTTGATAGACCTAACAGTCCACTGAGCAAGTTGCTGCAGCACCTTCAGGCCTCTGATTTTCTTCTCAAATGATCCATTTTCACCAGGGCTCCTTCTGTCTTCATATTCTCTAGCTGGCACATTGTGATTCAAGATGACCATGAGTTCCTCCAATTGGTAAGCCAATGCAGTGACTTGTAGCATGACCGACTTGATAGATTCATGGAAAGCAACATCAGCAGGTGTCAGATTGGATCTCTGCTCTTCCAGGATTTCCTCTAGCAAAATCTCAAATGCCCAATAGGCTTTCAGATTATCTTGCAGCCTCTCAGCATCTGAAATCTCAGCCCAACACTCTGTCTCAGCTACAGGTACACCGTCAATTAAGTCAAGGCTGAAGTTAGTGTCCAGTCCCTGCTTCTCAGCCTAAAAAGACAGAGGTTGGAAAGGGATAATGGGAAGAGAATGATTTTCAAAAATATCTGGTTTATAGTTGGGGGTATATATCTGGTATATAGTCAGTGCAACCTCACCCACCACAGTTCGTCTTACAAAAAAGAAATGCATGCATATACAGTAGAGTCTCACTTATCCAACATAAATGGGCCGGCAGAACGTTGGATAAGCGAATATGTTGGATAATAAGGAGAGATTAAGGAAAAGCCTATTAAACATCAAATTAGGTTATGATTTTACAAATTAAACACCAAAACATCATGTTTAACAACAAATTTGACAGAAAAAGTAGTTCAATACGCAGTAATGCTATGTAGTAATTACTGTATTTATGAATTTAACACCCAAATATCACGATGTATTGAAAACATTGACTACAAAAATGCATTGGATAATCCAGAGTGTTGGATAAGCAAGTGTTGGATAAGTGAGACTCTACTGTACCTAGAAGGAAGTAATCAGTTTAACAATTAGTTCTGTAGTTTCCAAAAGACATTGAAACCATCATAAACCAATGGTTGCCTGGCAATATGTCAACTACCATACTTACTTTAAATAAGAAGTATTATGGCCACTAAGAAAAGGCATTAAGTTAATTATTATGGGCAAGCTGTAATTAATGGATTGAAGTCATTGTATGCCTGAGGTCTGGCTGAGGATACTACACCTGGCAAAACTGAAGTTACCATCCTGAAAATGGAATATGAAAATTGTGTTATGGGAGAGCAAAAGAGATGAAGAATTACAGAGTTCATAAATGTTGGCAAGAAAGGTGCTGATGAGAAAAACTACTGAATTGAACTGAGATCTTTGGGTGCAAACAACCCATGTTTGTATAGTCAAAGGCAATGACTCTTTAAGTTAAGGAGGTTAAAGATGTTCTGAGCTGAATGACAGAGGTTATCTAAACAAACAAATAATGAATAACCAAAAGCTCTACATAAGAGACCCTCTTCCTTATTGACTGTGTGTCAGATCTGTAGGGATGCAGTATTTGTTCACCCGCCTTTCTTCAGGTCTGAACAGAGGAGGGAAGGTGAGTATGAATGTATGGACTATGAGTGAATGTGATGTTCCCACTGTCTGTGTAACCAACACAGCTATTTATAAAACCAGTAACTGTGTGCCTACTTCTTTCTCTGAAAGTGCCTGATGCACTCTGTTCCACTGAAAATGGATTAAGAACATGTTTAAGGTTCAAAAAGCCACAAAGATCTGGTGGGAGACGTACGAATCAGAGATACAAACTAACATTTCCCCAATATCTTCCTCTGAATGCCTTCATTTATCTATTCAAGATATTTCTTCAATGAGCATTTCATAAGAAATTGTCTTATCCCCATCCAGACCACAGAGTTTGGTAGCATTATGCATTGTTTGCAGTCCTTGAGAGGAGCTGCCTTTCTCCCCTTTTCTGGTTCTGAAAAATAGGATCAGATGCTATTGCTGGGTAATAGTTGCAAAAGAAGCATTCCTCATTTGCCACAGATATACTATTTTATATTGAAGCCAGCTAAAATTAGGAACAAATAATTTAGATAACAATTGTTTTTAAGACAAAATGTAGCTTCCTCTTTTTTCATCATTAATGGAGCTGGTGAGCTTCACCCAGGATGGAAAAAGGAGGATTTTTAAAAATTCTCTCTCCCAGTATTCTTTAAAATTGAAGGTATAATTATTTCATCATCAGCTAGAAGAAGAAGTGGGAATCCTATGGGCTTTCAAATTCCTGGACCACAAGTTTCAGCAGCCCTAACTGCCATAGACAATGTTGTAGGATGACTGGAGGTCCAGTCTAACATCATGTAGAGAACTAAATGATCCCTAACTCTGTGACAGAGACTCATTTCATTGTCTGCAGATTAAATGTCTCTCGTTTGATCTTAAGACTTCATGTTGACAATATGATTCCATCACCAGCCCCAGGTAACTCAGTATTAAATCAAGGATAACTTGAGTATGGAGAAGGATTTTTAAGAGTTTCACAAGAATTATTTTAAAAATACTTTCTTGGACTAACATGTCTATTTCTCTGAAAAATGAATAAGGAGATATTTCACCTCTACTTGTAATCAGTATGGTGTAATGATTTCGGTGCTGGACTACGAACCTCATCACATTGAGGTCATCTATCTGGGCAATGGGGGGGGGGGATTCGTCATGGATTGTGGCAAATCCAGCATGGGGCATAGGGAACCTGGCACCCCGTACTGCATTACCCCTCACCTTATCCCACAAGGGGAAGCATCTCTGACCAGCTTCCCCCCGTTGTTGTCTATGCAACACAGGAAGCCTCATTTGTTGCGAGTGCTGCCTTCTGCGACACTTGGTCCTCTCTTCAAGCACTGAGCCCCATTGAAAGTAGATCGACCTCATGTAATGAGATCTGGTGGGCTCTGTGCCTGAAGAGAGGTCCAAGTGTTGTAGAACAGGCTATTTTGCCTGTTTGATGAAGTCCTAGGACTCTAGAAGGATAAGGTTGAAATCCCCATTCTTGACTTTGGCCAAGTAAGGAGCCCCCGGTGGCATAGAGGGGTAAAGCCTTGTGACTTGAAGGTTGGGTTGCTGACCTGAAAGCTGCCAGGTTCGAATCCCAACTGGGGAGAGCGCGGATGAGCTCCCTCTATCAGCTCCAGCTCCATGCGGGGACATGAGAAAAGCCTCCCACAAGGATGGTAAAAACATCAAAAAAACATCCAGGCGTCCCCTGGGCAACGTCCTTGCAGACGGCCAATTCTCTCACACCAGAAGCGACTCAGGTTGCTCCTGACACACACACACACACAAAAAAAACCTTGGCCAAGTCAGACTCTTTCCGCCTCAGAGAAATGTAAAAGCAGTCCCCATAAATTGGAGTTGACTTGAAGACACATAAGAACCATACTTGCAGTTATTTTAAATTATCAGAGTTAGCATGGTGTAATGGTCTGAGCACTGAGCTACAACTCTGGAGACCAGGGTTCAAATCTCCATTCAGTCTTGAAAACCCTGCCGTTATACAGTTACCACAAGATGGCACTGTATAATAAGGACAGTTTGTTTTCAATTAGATTAGTTTCTTTCTCTTTCCATCCTCAACTCCAGTCAGGTGCATCATATCATTACTCTGGATTTCAGCTCAGTCCAAGCAATTTAATAAGGATGGCAACTATACTTCTTACATTGACAGATTGCTCAAAAGTATTCCTTTTAAGAATCAATAAATGGGTTTTGTTTGATTGTTACAAGATTTTCCAAAAGGGTGGGTAGGTAGCAAACCTTGTGTAATTTCTTGACTTCTATCATCCACTCTACAATATATAGTTCTAAAAATGGTTGCTTGATCTAAACCCATTTGCTCTGCACTGCCTCTTTCTTCAATTAAGCGCTAGCTGGGTGGATAGATTTGCCTTTGGGCACGGAGTGGGTGTATATATATGTGTGTGTATCTCAGATAACTGGCATGAGTGTGTGTGTATATATATTGTTGCTCATGCCAGTTATCTGATTCTGTGCTTTAGTGAGTCATCTCTGTTGTTAGAGGGAAAACTTTAGAAATTAGGTTTTGAATGGGAGCAGGGAAAGGAGGGGTTAAAGGCAGCCATCCAATTAGACACTTAGAAAATTGGATTTAGCTCAACACAAAACAACATGGAGTGAGGGGAAGCTTCACAGGTTCATACTGAATCAATGAAGTAACCTGTGATGTGAATAAAGATTACCTCATCCCAACAAGAAATCTTTACATCTCTCTATAATTATGAATCTAACAAGGGATCCTATTTAAGTGCAAGACAGGCTGGTAGCACTGATAGGTCTAGTGTACAGTACTTTATTTAGAGCCATTTTTCTCATTTTCTTAAAGCTTTGCACTTGGCCGGGCACACTAATATCAAAATGCCAAGAGACGGTATGATGTGATTAGTCCTGGCCTGGGATTTGAAAGAGAGCCATAAAACTCATTTTGGTGCAAGGCGCTTACCCTCAGCCTAGCCTACCTCACACAGTTGTTATTTATTGTGAGGAACAAGGAGAGCCATTCATGATGCCTCATTAGAAGAAGAAAAAAATATGACAACTGATAGAAAAGAATAAATAAACATGCCTGACAAAATTGAAATGAAAATAATGCTTTTCCTATAAGACCTGGGAAACAGAGTGCTTCAGCTTCTCATTCATCTAAATAAAGTGACTGGAATGTTTAAGATGTAAAGGAAGAGACCTACAAGAGATTAAGAAAAAACTATGACAGAGGCACGGGGAAGAAAAAAAGACTTACATAAGACTCAAGGAGGAGACTGGCATCCGAGCGCATCTTCCTCAGCAGGTACAAGGTGGGGCGGCAGAACTCGTGGTGCTGGGAGGCCCCAGGCAGCCGCTCTGTCGAAGCCATCGCCCCGTCCGGCTGGCCCAGAGGTGACAGCTGCAGCTGAGGCTCGCACACAGCCGGGTGTACACAAAAATCCCTTGCTCAGCTCATACATTCCAGACAAGGAGAAAATCCTCCACTTGTGTGCCTGGCACTTCTCTCCCTCTCCCCTCCCACCTTCTGTCCCCTGCGGCCTGAGAAGAAACAACAAAGTCCTGGCAGTGGAGCTTAACCCTTGGAAATTATCACCAGCAATTTTTGTTTCCAGCTCTCCAACCCACTCTGTTCATCGTGTAGGCTGTGCACAGTAGACACTGCCTGTTCCCACACATAGCCTTTTCTCTCTTTCCCACCCTCCAGCTTGTTTGTATCCTCCCTTTCCCTGCATGATTTTCCACTGCTCTGTCTCTAATTTGCTACCAGCCAGGTCAGCGACATACTTAATCCTTGTAAATTCAGCTGCAGCAAAGCTTAACCCTGAAAACACAAAAGAAACTGACTCGCATCTCTGTCTTACCTTTTGCTTTCAACTAAAAGCCAAAACAAATCTGTGAAAGCATTCTGCTTTATCAAATGTAATGCAATTTGCCACATTGTTTTGGGAGATCATTTATAATCTAAATTATTTCAGGAATGCCTGGTCTAATTGGTGTCAGAGCTGGTCCTAGGTATTTTTCAAGTGTAGGCGAACAGAATTTTGGCACCCCTCCCCCCCAAACCAATCACTGAAAAATAAAAGCGTTGGATAAGCAAAAATGTTTGATAATAAGGAGGGATTAAGGAAAAGCCTATTAAACATCAAATTACATTAAGATTTTACAAATTAAGCACTAAAACATTGCTTTTTACAACAAATCAACAGAAAAAGCAGTTCAATACCTTGTGGAGGCAGGCCGCAGGAGACAGGAGTTGCCTCAATGGTGCCCCCAACAAGATGGCGCCACAGGCAACTGCCTAGTTGGCCTGGTGGTTGAACTGCCTCTGATTGGTGTTGCTATATTGTCCAAATATTTCCTCCTCCTTTGCTCAGAAACTGTGGGGCCAATTGACACAGCTAGGGAGGTGTCAATCTGAATACATCTCCTTTGATCTGAATTTTGGTTTAGTTCACAAACATCTTTGCCTTTTCTCCGGGGAATTCAAAGTAACTTCTTCCTCCCCACTTGATCATCACAACAGATCTGTGAAATTGGTCAGATTGAGGGAAACAGGCCTATGGTAGTCCAGAAAATTTCACAACTCAGTAAGGACTTTAAATTAACTGTTTAGTTGCATTCTTCACAAGAATGGAGAAACATGTATGAAACTTACTATAGATATGTGGAGAACAAATGTATATAGGTATGTGTGCAGGAAATCAAACCCTGGGCTCTGGAGTGATGGTCCAAAACTCATACCACTATACCATGCTTACTCTCCAGGCTTTCATCAATGTACCTGGACTGCATTTTCCATCGATCCTAGACAAAATAACCATGGCTGAAAAAAGTTGCACTCTTGGTAACTAGATGTTTCTCCTTGCTGTGCGATGACTGTATCTGGAATTATGATAACATGTTCCTTTGGATAACTGTGATGGCTGCCTTCATCTAGGACCCTTTCCCACTACATAATTATAGCACTGGCATCTTATTTTAACTGCCATGGATTTATTCTTTGGAATCCTGGGATCTTCGGGTTAGGGAAAGGTACTTAGCAGGCATGTGTGATCCATTAAAAGTTTCAAAAGTAATTACAAAAATGGGGGTGCTGCCGTTTCATTTCTAAAGTGTTTCTAATGTATTATTAGTGAAAATTTCATTACTGTAACGAGAGTAACGAAATTTCGTTACAATTTCGTTACAGTAATTGTGCATTGAGGAAAATTCTGTGGCTCCTTTCTCCCTCATTTTTACAGCTACTGGGGTGAACCTTGCTACAATGGTAGAACACATTTACCACTGTTAGCCTACCAAATTTCAGGACGTGTCACTTATCGACTTTTTTTGAAGAATTTTCAGAATTCTTATAAACAACATCTAAAAAAATACAAGAGCTATCTCCATGAATTGACTTCCTAATAGAGGTCTATGGGCAGATCCAACAAAATAAAGTATTGGTCAAGTGGTTTCTTGCTGAGAGGGAATTATTTAGAACCTGAAACAGATTATCTTTTGGGAGATGACAGAACTGGTTTTCTTTTAGCCAGTTAGAAAATAATGCCAAAAAGGAACATCTGACAAGTTATAGAACAGAAGTGGCCCCATGGCATAGGCATCCATGTCAGAGTTGAGAGGTAGTAAGAGTAAAGGTTTCCCTGACGTTAAGTCCACTCATGTCTGACTCTGGGGATTGGTGCTCATCTCCATTTCTAAGCCGAAGAGCCGGCATTGTCCGTAGACACCTCCAAGGTCATGTGGCCAGCCAGCATGACTGCATGGAGCGTCGTTCCCGCCGGAGCGTTACCTATTGATCTACTCACATTTGCATGTTTTTGAACTGCTAGGTTGGCAGGAGCTGGAGCTAACAGCGGGTGCTCAAGCTGCTCCCAGGATTTGAACCTGGCACCTTTCGGTCTGCAAGTTCAGCAGCTCAGCGCTTTAACGCACTTCGCCACCGGAGCTCCTATTGAGAAGTAGTAGTTTAGTGGAAATCCTAGAGTTCACTCATAGTATTAGACTTGTGGTTTTCTTTCCATTGCAGAACTCCCTCACAATTGATGGAACTCTTTTAAAAATTGCACAAAAAAACCCCCCAGAAAAGTGAGGTAGGGAAAGGGTGAGGGAATGAGGTAGTTGGTTGATCTCCCGATGGCCGCCAAGGCACTTCGTAAAAATTGTTTTTTGGGGAAATGGAGCAGCTTGTAAAATTGCTTTTGGTAAAAATTGTTCTTTGTAAAAATTGTGGTGCAAAACATTGAGAGGTTGCTTGCAACAGCCATCCTGGCTGCATGACACTGGCGCGTGCCACATGGCCATTGGGGCAGCTCGTAATTATTGTTTTCTGGAAAAATTGTGGTGCTAAACATTGTGAATTTAAAGCATTATGATACAGCTCAAGGAACCCTAGGATGGGAGGTTGGACTTCAGGAAGACCAGCAGTTCCACCGAGGCGGGGTCCAACAAGCTCGGCTGAGGGGGGACATTATCTCCAGCCAGGCTGAAAACCCTCTCACTCTGCATGCTGGTAGGTGGACAGCTGAGAAACTTCTGAGCAATCGTCAACAGATTCGGCCACACCTGGCTCTAGGTAGACCATTAGGCCAACAGATCACAGGATCCGAGCCTCTACCGCCTCCTCCAGGTAGTGATTAAGAGAAACCTCTGCCAAGTCTACCTTGCGTGCTTTGGTAGGATAACAATCCAACAAGCATTGCAACCAACCCCCTCTACTTCTGCTGTTGTTGCTGCGGCAGTGACTGTCGATGCATTTTAGGTGTGAGGACAGATGGCACCTCCCCACTGTCAGCACTGCTGCTTGTGCTGGAGATGACCAGCCTAGCTGTTATGATGCAACCTCCTAGTGTGTCAGGGACTACATCTCCCAGCCTAAGGCTGTATGCATCCCTCACCAGGGTAACAAGCTGTGCCTTCCATTTAGCTACCTCTTTGGAGCAGATGGTACCCTTTAGGCATGCATTGCATATAGCTGCCAACACGTGGATCTTGCAGCTTAACAATGGCTCCAGGCATTTCCTGAGGGCAGAAGTCAACTTCCTCACAACCTCCTGTACCTGGGGTGTCAGCGACCCAGCCCCCTAGCCTATCCAAGTGTTTCCTGAGGCCTTGGAAGAAGAAGGATCACCTGGCTGAGGTGGCCTCTTTAAAGGGCTTCAAAACATAGACCAGCTGGGAGATGGTGCTCCACTCCTGCTTGTTCAGGACCAGCTTGTTCACTATCAGTGACAAGGAGATGATGTGGATTGCCTTCTGCTGCTCCACTATGCATTGGAGCATCAGGAAAGTTGAGGTCCAGCGGGTGTAAACATCTTGCAGGAGCTTGTGATGCTGGAGCCCCTTCACAGCCTGCCTGTCTCACAGCCTTGCTGCCTTAGTGGAAGCAGCCTGCGATCTTGCAAAACCAGTCAATCAGTTGACTTATGTGCTGGGGATTCCATTCTTCAGAACCCTTAAATGCATTTGATGGTGCTGTGGAGTAAGTGTGCCACACAGCTAACATTCGTAAAGCCAGTGTTTTCCAATGCTTTTATCATATTTTCCCCACAGTCAGTCACCATGAACCCAATCTTTATGTGTTCTTGCCTCTCATGCATCCACTCCTCCATCAAGTCTTCCAAGTACTGGCAGATCATATCTGCCTTGTGGTACTTGTCCAGCGATGCCCTGTCTCCAGGCATCTCTCCTTCTCCCACCAATGTGCTGTAAGGGGAAGCTATGAATGCCCTACCTCTATGCTGGACCAAATGTCCAAATGTACCCATGGAGGATGTAGCCTCCATGGGCACCCTCCAACAACTTCAGCATGCATTCCTTGCAGCCCTCATACAGGGCTGGTATCATCCTTTGAGAGAAGGTGGTGAGCAAGGGGAACTTGCATTGGGGAACCAAAGAGTGTCAACAAGCAACAAAAGCCTTTCTACTCTACCATCTGAAAAGGCTGGTGGTCAAGAGCCAGCATCTCTCCCACACGCTGGGTGATCTGCTTGGCAGTAGTCGGCTCCCCCCCCCCCATCTGATCTTGCCCCTGGTGGGCATGCCCCACCCGAATTTCCATGGTGGTCTGCATCTTCTTCGCCGCAACAGCAGCAGGGGAAAGTGGGAGTAGTCTGGCTTCTGCCGATTTCTCCCTCCAGTCTAACCGTTGCGCGATGTTACTTCATGTGCATCCTCAACTCTATTGTAGCCAGATGCCTCAAATCTTTCCCTCTACTTCCTTTCCCATTGCAATGCCTGCACACTGCATCCATGGCAAACTCAGGATGTACTTGGAAATGATCCCAAAAGTTTGACCTCAGCCTTCCCATCACAACAGTGCGTGTGGTGGTGGTCATGGGGTGAGGAGAATGGAGGGTTGATGGTGCAGCCTTCTCTGCAGGCTCCTCATCCTTCTCACTGCCAGCTGGGGACTCAGAGGGAGACCCAGGGAGGAAAACAAGTTTTATTAGTTCCCCCACTTCAGCTTCCAAGACATCCTCCTCCTGTGTTTGCTGTATAGTCAAATTCAGCCCTGCCTCTACCACAGAAACAGGAACTGGTGACTGAGAGGGTTGAATCACAGCAGTTCTACTGGTACTACCATCACCACCCAAAGTTGTCCGTAGATGCTTACTGGGTGCTCCCCTCCGTCCTTCCTCCCTCAGGAACCACGTGTAGACCCAGAGGATGTACGACCCAACCATTGCCACCAAAACGCTTCATGTTTATCTCTGGAACAACTTTGGTCAGAATGTAATAGTACAACTTGTGTTTGTGTTATTCTCTGAAAGAAAAGGTAGTAACAGCAGGCAGTAACCCTAGGGCCAAAAATGCAGCTGTGTCCAAGGCAGCAGCTATTAATGCTATGCTATAATATCAGACTCAAAAGGATTTCAATTTCCAAATAGGGTTGCCCCTTTGTGCTGTTGTGTCAAAGGCAGCAATGCAGCCAGACTGTGTCCAGTGTTCAAGGCAGCTATTGATGCTATGCTATAATGTTAGACACAAAATAATTTCCCAAGTAGGGTTGCCCCTTTGTGCTGGTGTGTCAAAGGCAGCAGCACAGCCAGACTGTGTTCAAGTCAGCTATTAATTCTATGCTATATTAGACTATAGACTCAAAAGGATTTAAATGTCCAAGTAGGGTTTGTGCTAATATGCCACAGCAGCAGCCAGCCAGCGCCCAGCGTCCAAAGCAGCAGCCAGCTATTAATGCTATGCTTGCTATATTTGACTCAAAATTAGTATTTCAATTTCCAAGCTGGATTGTCCCTTTATGCTGGGTGCATCCATCCAAGGCAGCTAGCTATTGCTATACTATATTTGACTCCAAATAATTTAAGTTTCCAAGTTCGGTTGCCCCTTTGTGATGGTGTGTGTACAAGGCAGCAGTTATTAATGCTATGCTATATTAATTAAACTAAAAAAATAGATGTGTATGGCCTTTGCAAGCAACTATTATGCAGAAGCCACCAGCAATAACTCAAAATGGAAAACGCCTAGGCAGCAGTTACCAATGGTCTTCTCCATCTTGCAAGAAGCTACCTTCTCTGTCTGTCTTCCTCCTGCCTGCCTGCCCTGAGCTGTACCTCCTCTCTGAATCCCTTCCAGAGCCCAAATGGAGTCTGTGCCAGTGCGTTCTGGAATTTAAAGCAAAAATGGTGGCCACTCCACCTTCCCCCTTCCTCAACCTATTGGCTGAGAGGCATTCCAATACGTTTGGCTTCACCTCTCAGCAGGACTTGGTTCTCTGTGATTTCTTTGCTGTGTCACACACAGAGACTTTCAGAAATATCAGAACTTAAGAATAGAAGCCCTCTTAAGCTTTGATTCTTAAATTTTTGGCACAGACCACTCTGATATCTTGTAAGTACAAAGCTAACAAATTTCTTACGACTTGCAACAGGATACTACTTTTCTGCACCAGCCTAGTACTTAGTATTCTGAGCCACAGAGCTCTAAAGCATCACCAAACTATAAATCCCAGTACCCTATAGGATGCAGCCCTGACTGTTGAAGTGGGTCCATAGTGCTATAACTGTTTAGTGCGAAAGGTCTCCTATACAATGTGTTGTCGAAGGCTTTCATGGCCGGGATCACAGGGTTGTTGTATGTCTTTCGGGCTGTGTGGCCATGTTCCAGAAGCATTCTCTCCTGACGTTTCGCCCACATCTATGGCAGGCATCCTCAGAGGTTGTGAGGTATGGATAAACTAAGTAAGGAAAGGAAAGAATATATATCTGTGTCCAAGGTGTGGCAAGAGTCCTTTGTCACTGGGAGCCAGCATTAATGTTTCTGTTAATCACCCTAATTAGCATTGGAGATGTTTTGTCCCTTGCCTGGGGGCATCCTTTGTTCAGTCAAGCCTTCATTGTGTTGGTTCCCATCTACTGTTTTGATTTTGGAGTTTTGTAATACTACGGTCAGCGAAGGACAAGAGGGATCCTCTCTCTTCTGCAGGAGTCTACCGGATACCATGCAGCTGTGGACAAGTCTACATAGGGACCACCAAACGCAGCGCCCAAACAAGAGTCAAAGAACATGAAAGGCACTGCAGACTAATTCAACCAGAGAAATCAGCCATAGCAGAGCATTTGATGAACCAGCCTGGACACAGGATACTATTTGAGAACACAAAAATGCTGGACCATTCCAACAACTATCATGTCAGACTACACAGAGAAGCCATTGAAATCCACAAGCATGTGGACAACTTTAACAGAAAGGAAGAAACCATGAAAATGAACAAAATCTGGCTACCAGTATTACAAAACTCCAAAATCAAAACAGTAGATGGGAACCAACACAATGAAGGCTTGACTGAACAAAGGATGCCCCCAGGCAAGGGACAAAACATCTCCAATGCTAATTAGGGTGATTAACAGAAACATTAATGCTGGCTCCCAGTGACAAAGGACTCTTGCCACACCTTGGACACAGATATATATTCTTTCCTTTCCTTACTTAGTTTATCCATACCTCACAACCTCTGAGGATGCCTGCCATAGATGTGGGCGAAACGTCAGGAGAGAATGCTTCTGGAACATGGCCACACAGCCCGAAAGACATACAACAACCCTGTCTCCTATACAGTTTGAGAAGGTTCTGTGTGGCACTTTCTATATTAGACTGCATGTAATTAATTCTAGCAATCCAGTAGTTGCATGTTAGCCTGCATTGTACTGCCAAGAAATGCAAAAGTGAATAATCTCTAACAAAGAGAACATCTGCATACACATCTATGAATTTTTAGGTTGTTCATTCCGTGATACATTTTCATGTCAAAAAGGGGAAATCCAGGAAGGAGCTTCCTAGAAACAATAGTGTGATATCTGCCACATATAACTGCAATAGACATTTCAAAATTGTAATGAATTTTTGGTCACGGTCAAAATTTTAGTAGATAACTGAAATTCTAAAGGGGCTTCCAAGAAGCAAACCTATGGGAGTTGTGTATAGTTTTTTAAATGGCTGTTTGGCAGTCTGCTTTTGGTTTCATAAGTATCTTTTGTTCTCATTTGGACAAGCATTCCTCCACATACTATGGTGACTTTCCCCGAGCTCTAGTTCCAAATACATCTCGTTACCCTTTGTTAATTTGGTATTCAGTTGAGGTGGTCTAAAGTAAGGAGCAACACATTAGATGAGCTAGCCCAGTACAAGTACACAAAGATATCAAAAATGTCTCAGTCAATAGCTTATGCTCAGATGCCTCTCTTGCTTTTGGAATTGTACAGGCTATTTGGCTGATACATGTACATTGCAGGGTGTTCCCAGATACCCTTAAGAAGGACTCCAGACAGTCTACAACAGCAATTTTCAGGTCTGAGGGAGAGGAGAGAAAAGGACCCCATTTTAAAGACACTGTAGTGTCAGATGACACAGCTTTGGAGTGTTGGCTTTTGCAGAGAAGAGGAAATTAATTTTTCTCCTTTTAGTACCATATTCCTATATGATGGGTTAGATGGTCTCTGTGGTCCCTTCCACATCTGATTCTTTCTGAAACAGCCATACATTGCACAGAGGGTTTTTAGCCCATTTCATGAATCTGATCCTTCCTGACACCTGAACCCCAATATCCTTAGTCATTTATCTAATTCACAGACATACAGTCTGCCTTTCCAGTTCTCCTCATTTTCCATTTCCCTGCAGCAGAACTGCAAGTTTTCATAGGAAATGGTACATAAAACAAGATATTAATACTGCCTTGGCTCAACAGCAATGCTCTTTCACCGCCAACAAAGGTAGCAGCAATATCAGGACTAAACATGTGAAGTTCTATTTACCAAACTATTTAGGTAAGTTATTTTCACATTTATCAACTTTACATGCATCAATGTTAACATTAACGTGTTACACATGAGTGCTCACAGTTCCTTCTGGACCACTCATTGCAATTTTTTAAACAAAAGATGTATACATTAAATTCTTTCAACAAGTAGGAAAAACTACTTATTACTCGGCAAACCAGCCAATTGTAACCTGTTTTCTCAAGATGGGACAACTGAAAGGAAGATTACTTAACAACTTCCACTTCCCACATATTATTTGGTAGTGTCCTTAGTGAGCATATATACAACACGTAGCCAGAAACTCCTCAGTGATGGACCTGTACCTTTTTGAGCTCCCAGGTCAGAGAGATTACTTTGTCAACCAAGTTTCATTTTCCAAAGCTCAAAGAAGTTACTTTTTGAATTAGTATTTCCAGAAACCTCCAGCTACAGGAACAATGAAGATAGAAGCAGTACTAAGAAAACATGATGGAAAATTATAAACAGGTATCAGGATACTTCTGTAAAATTGTGTAAATGAACACGAACTGCACAACAAAAGCATCTTCTAAGAGCCCCCTAAGAGGCCTTAAAATTCTACACTGACTTGAGTGTCAAACAACTGCAAAATACAACTTGATGCCTTTTCTTTAAGCATAAAAAATGTAGGACAGGACCACATAGCTGCTTTGAGTGAGTACATTTGCCATTAAATACATGAAAAGAAATAATTGAAAAATATAGGAACTCTCCCAGAACATCATGGGATAGTAGTGTTTACTAATTAAACACCAATGTAACGATGCACTGTTTCATGAATTATATAAATGAATTCATAATTTAAATAAGGTAAAATGGTTGAGATACCCCTCAACCATCTTAGAAGCACCTTTCCTCCTGCAGTGGGCTAGTGACAAAGAGGTTGTCTTTAGTCCCAACACATGGTTGCTTCAAGCTAATTTACCAGTGGAATAGAATTACTCTAACCCGCCTCATTTAAGTAGCCTCCTTCACATTACATATTCCATATACTTAGCATGCATAATAAGACACAGAAGATTATTTTCCCCCTTTAATTATTTATTTTTGTTATGGCTTACTCAGCTTAAAGACAAGAGATGAAAAAGCAATTTCCCTTTTTATTGTTTTATTGACTTTTGTATACATAACCTTTTATCAACATGGATCACTGCCCCTCCCCCTGGCATCCCACCCCAAATCTCCATTGCTTTGTGGAAAAATTTATATGCAACAAGGCTTTTAAGCAATCAAAGACTTGTCAACTTAACCATCCTTTCACTTTAACACTAAAAAATAGGGGTGTGCCACAATGCAACACAGCTCTGTTGCCACCCAGTGGCTACTACTTCAGGTAGCTCTGCTAAGTATAGTAAATCCTGCCTTCTCTCTGGTAGGATTCACAATGCTAGTGCAGTTTTCCACCCAGGTCTCCACTGTCACCCTGGAAAACTTCTCCACAGAGTTACCGTTCACCCCCGCCCTGCCCCTGCCAAGGCTTTGTGCCATTGTTCAGAAACTATTTGAACTAGACGGACCATTTCTCACACACTAAGCATACTAAACTCCTGAGCTCCTCTTCCCATTCTGTTCTATTCTATCAATGTTCAGATAAAATTCTGAAAAAAGAATCTGTGGTCATCTGACTGGGAAAGAAGTTTGTATCAGCTCCTGAAAAAAGGGGGAAGAGATTCAAATCATCCCTAGAGTTATCAGGAAGGGATTCTAAACTTACAGAATCAATGAGTTTATAAAGAGGACAAAATTACACAACTGATTCTGTGCTGGGTTCATGTCAGATTCGTTACTGTAAACTATCCCATATTACAGTGGGAAGGAGACTCTAGCTTCAAGCTCCCAGCACCATGCTTCCTTCCCATGGGAAACGAGCTTCCTAGAAGAAAAAAAATAGTTTATTGCGAATACTATAATAATTGATTGAAGCCAAACTGCATGCGTATGGTGGGAGAGACATATAGGGAAGCAGCAGAAATGCTCCATGTAAAGACAAAAGGGTTTCAGTTCATAAATCTAAAACCAGAAATTATTCAACCTAGAGTACAAGGGGCGACCCAGTTAAACACAAAACAATGTTGCTTGAAACAAAACTGCATACAAACATACCCCAACACAGGGTGAAAAAAGAAACAAACAGAGCCATCCAGGAAAGACAGACCAGAGGCTGATGGTAACTCGCTAAGAAAGGACTTCAAGTACACTGCCAGCTCAGACTTTTCCCTGAACGATTGAAGTTCCTACAGAGGTAAAACTGAATGTGTATTATAACATCCATTTTTAGAAGTGAAATGCAGTATAGCTGAGATAGGAAGATGTTCTTCAAGCAGCACACAAAACAAACTTTCAGTTGCAAGTATTTGCCCAGTGCCAACCTTAATATAAAAAACAACCTGTATCACAGACGGCCCTTAGCTAGTTGCTAAGACACCTTCAACCAGACTGCAGAAATAGAAGGTGTGGGGTACATTAAACCCTTAGAGGGCTGCCACAGATTAAGTTCTATTACCCTCTATTGATACTGACTTTCTAGCCAAGTAAAGAAGTGTATTTGGACTCATTTTAGACAATGAAATTGCAAAATACATGACTGGGAAAATGCATAGTTAATATGAGCTTGTGGTACACGAGGTAGAGCTCTGGATTAAAAGGTACCTGTCTTTAATGATAAGCACTGCTCCAGGACAGACTGCAAAACAACCCTAGTTATGGTAAGTTCCAAGAGAAGAAAAGACTCACCCCTGGGATATAGTGACACTACAAGCTGTTAGGTAACAACCAAGGGCTCAAACAAGTTGTGACATAAGTAAATCTTTGAAAAGTCACACAGCTTCCCACATTCTGCCCAAAATGCAAGTCATCTTTCACCTTCTGGAGACACTCAAACCATCAATTTCACAGAAACAAGATGGTCTGTGTCTACACGCAAACATTAGCTGCATTACTGAGGAAAGCTGGAATGGACACTAGCTGATGCCAGTTTTGCTTCCGAATGTGTTTTCAAGGATGGAACTAGAATGTTTTAAAGGCAGAATATATCAGAGGGCAGCTGTCATGCTGTTTAGCAGTTAATATTACTTCCTTAAGAAAAAGTTTTCTGCTTACTCATCAAGGTTAGAGTAAAACACAAAACTAACAATACAACATACAGAAGGAAACATTAGACAAGTTGGGGATGAACGATGAAAAAAGGTCAAATCTTTAAAGCAGATGTCACCCCTTCACAAAGAAATCCTTTTCCAGCAAACAACTCATGATGAAGCAAACAGGAGCTTCACTGTACGGTCTACACTGTTCCATGAATTTTTCACTTTAGGTGAGGGCAGTTCCTAAGTGTGATTAGCTGAAGAAGCTGATTCCATTTTATACTCTTTACTAAGGACTTTCAAATTTGGAAGAAAATCCCTCCTGGACAGCAACTAAAACAATTTTTTAAAAAAGCAAATAAATAAAGAATTTGTTATCACAACTTAAAAACAAGACATGTTCAAAGTGCAAGTTTTTTTACAAGCCTAGCACCCATTCTCTCTGCCTCTCCCATACAGAACCTTTGCAGCCAGAGCAACTGTACAAAATAATGGCACTCCTCTTTGAAAAGGTGAGCACCAGAGTGCCAGTATTCCCTCTCTTTCCTTACCAAAGCAGAAGGAATGATGCAGGGGGAAAGGAATTGTGGGGGGGGGGGGGGAATGGGAAAGGTATATGCTGTTTTACAGCTCATCCTGCTGAGGGGTTCTAAAGTGCCAAGCTATATTCCCAAGCCCTAGAGGGAAACAGAAGAGCCTGCAAGGGTCACAATTCAGTAATGCATAGAACAGGTTGATGCAACTGGAGGAGCATAGGGAGGTTCTGAGAAAGATACTGGTCCAGAGTACAAACATCTTTAATCTTGCAACGATGTCAAGAAGCAGGAGGTCTGCTTGCTTTGGGAGGGCAGGGAGAGGGATAGGCTCTGGCTGCATCCCTCCACTGCATTGCAATAATTCTTTTGCTTTGCCAGTCTGTGTAAAGGCAACTTTCCTCTCTAACAAGGGTACTGGGAAAGCATGTGTAGTGATTCATTCTGGAAGGGGGGCTGAAGGGGAGCAGGCCCTTTAGTAATATTTGAGTAGTTTAATTTTTAAGTCCATCTATGTTGAATAAATTTTCCCCAATTCATTCTTTTAAATACAAGTCCATGTTGTCCCAACACACATGTGCTCCTTTCCTACTAAGGTCCTGCAGAATCAGAATCCTCAATTAGCACTTCAGTGGTAGCCCCAAGGATTTCCGGGTTCATGACCAGCCCTTCTGCATTCTCGCCACTAGCGCTGCCAACAAAAATCTTGCCATCAGCCATCAGGTTGACCTGGTTGCCTTCGTCACAGTATGTCTTAGGCATCCCGTCAGGGTTCAGCAGTAGACACTCTCCAGGAGTGGTGTTTTCAAGGGGGTCGGGAAGAAGGGGAAGCCCCTGGTTGTCACTGGGCTGGACAATGGATTCTGGGCTGGTACCCAGAATGTCAGTGCTGGTGATGAGGGCCCCTGCATTGGCTGCCAGTGCTTCAGCAATAAGCACTTCCGGGTGACTCTTGGCCTTATGTGCTACAACACTGTCCTTCTTCTCAAACTTCTTTCCACAGATATTGCAAGAAAACTGATAAAAGGTATCTGCATCATGCTTTTTCATGTGCCAGTTCAAGGAGGCTTTCTGCCGGCAGGTGAACCCACAGATCTCGCATCTAAAAAACAAAGGGGTGGGTAAAAGAGGGAAAGATAATGCATGGATTTCAATTTTTCTGCTACATCTTATATCACAAGATCTCAAGTGTATAAATAAAATAAAATGTAAAATATTTTTTTTAAATTTAAAATAGCAAGAATAATTTAAACAGTCTAAAAATAGAACAATACAAACAAGGTGCTGAAAGAGTGGGAGAAAATGGAAAAATGTTTTAAGGAATATGTCTTACTACAGGAAGTATAGGAAATTTATATCAATAAATAAAATATGAACAGGGAATTTATATAAATAGCAAGTAACTATAGAAAAGGGACTAAAAATCTCAAAAGTTCAAAAGTTAGATGAAATAAGGAAGTACTAGTAATATCTGTGAACAAAAATAAATATTAAGTAATTAAGTATTCTTTTCACCAAATGAAAAATTAAAGAAGAACCACAATCTAAAAGGGAAGGTAGGAAATCCAAACAAGTCACTGACATAGTGTCTTTATTTTTATTATTTGATTGCACAGTACAGTCTCACTTATCCAACATTCCATATTATCCAACGCACTCTGGCTTTTAGTAGTCAATGTTTTCAATATATTGCGATGTTTTGGGGCTAAATTAGTAAATACAATAATTACTACATAATGTTACCATATACTGAACTGCTTTTTCTGTCGATTTGTTGTAAAAAATGATGTTTTGGTGCTTAATTTGTAAAATCATAACATCATTTGACATTTAATAGGCTTTTCCTTAATGCCTCCTTATTATCCAACATTTTCACTTATCCAACGTTCTACCAGCCCATTTATGTTGGATAAGCGAGACTCTGCTGTATTATGTTACTTTTGTTTGGTTTAAGAGTGTCATTTTAGATGATGAATGTATTTTGTTGAAACTTAAGAAAATATTAAAAAAAATATAACAATTTGAAACAAGCTAAAAGCCAAGTACCTGCACAAAACCTAACGAAGTGTTTAGACCAGGCCTCTTCAGCCTCCAGTTGTTTGGGGCTCCAAGTTCCAGAAGCCCTAGCTAACTTGTTCAATTGTCAATAATTCTGGGAATTGGAGGCTTAAACATTTGAAGGGCAGCAGGTTGAAGAGGCCTGTGGTTTAGACCCCAAAACATTCAATTAAAAACCAGTATTGTATATTGGTGAGGGAAATAAGTCAATGTTGGGCTTTTAATGATAGAGATAGATCCAAAAAATACTCTTAGGGGACATATCTAGTTTTTTGAAGGAAGTATAAAGTCATTCAGGGCAAGTTACTTGCCAGCTTCCAGACCCAGGAATGGCCAATACATAGACCCTTAATCTTACTGGGATTGAGTTTCAATTTACCAGTCCTCATTCAAAAAATTAAGGGATCCAGACACTTGTCAGCACCTGGACAGCCACAACTGAATCAAATAACAAGAGGAAATAAGAGCAGAATGTCATCAACATATTGAGGTCACTCAATTGTGACCTCACCCACCAGATCTTTATAGATATTAAACAGTTTGTGGGATACAATGGAACCCCCTGGCACCCCCAGCTATAGAGCTATGAATCTAAACAAGAATCTCCTCAAGCCACTTTCTGGAATCAGCTCTGCAAACCGGAGTCAAGCAATTGTAACACAATGCCTCCTACCACTATCCCAAAGAACTGCTTGTATTTTATACTCTTTTATGTTTTTTTATACACAAAAACAAATGTTTAATGGTACCAAAAACACCAAGAGAATCCAGAAGACATCCAAGTACCACCCCCTTATGTTTCTTGGTCAGCATATCTAAGACTATTTCAGTTTGCAATATGCAGAAGAAACAGAATTAAACACAGACAGGAGATACACTGCCTTGCTTTCTCAGGAAAGGTAGCAGCAAAACAAGAACAAAACCCTACTCACTGTAGTGGCTTCTCTCCTGTGTGGATCATTCGATGTACTGCTAGATTGTGTGAACTCTTGAAAGCACGGGCACAATATTCACAGATGTAATCCCTTTGATCTGTAAAGCAACACAAAATAATTTAGTCAGATCCACAAGCACACAATTGAAAATTGAAAATATTTTAAAGGAGTGATGTAACTTTTTAACAATCACAAGGAAATATTTCTCACTTTCAAATTTGAAAATATTTAGAAGTCTATCAAGTGTCAACATGCCTATATTTGTTTCCAAGCCATTCATTTTTAATACATTCTAACCTTTCTTCTTCTGCAAACTCTACACTAAAGGGATAATTATACAATACTCATTAACAATGTTCCATGGTTTACATACTGTGCTAAACCATAGGCAAACAGAAAAGCTCCACATGTCCATTTTAAATTGTTAGTAGAACCACTACTGACTCTTCACTACAAACATTATACATTATTCTTATATAAAATGTATGCCATATACATTTAGAAAGAATTATGTGCATACTTTCACATACTCCTTCGGAACATTTTCTGTGTCATATAGTAACCCTATCATTAGGATTTTTTTGGCAAGAAAAACTTTAGTTTTTAAGAAGTTGTTCCTCTTAAGATAGTTGGATCCTCAGCACTGATCACCATCATGGAAGCACTCATTTTCCTCCCTATTTTTCCACATCTTGTTGTGCTACAACCTGGAATTGAAATGGGTTCCTTTGGTTTAAGTGGTTTAAGAATGTGTGGGGTTAGGGACCAGGATTAGATAAAATGAAAAGTGTGTGCTTTGATCTACAATCCATATTACCTGTGTGGTGTTTGGCATGACGCAAAAGCTGCTTCTGGAGCCGGAACAATCGCCCACATGAAGGATGAGGACAGACATATTTCTTTTTCAACAGATGCTGATATTTGATGTGATGCTGAAAACAAAGTAATTTCAGGCTGACAAATTATAAATACACCATTAAAAAGCTGTTAAAATTAAACCCTGCATTCAAATAGCTAATCTCAATGCCCTGATTTAAACATATTTAGAACAATGATACACCCCAAAATCATTACTAGCAATTTCTTATATCTTGTAAAATATATATATATAAAATACTGAGTTTACAATTTGTGGTTTCACGAATGACTGAAAAAAGATACAAAGATGAAGGGATAATTGTATTTTCTCTGTATTTATGCTTTCACTCAGAACTGTTTTGGGGTTTTGTTTTGTTTTACAAAAAGACAGTATTATTTCAAATAAGAATAATTTCAATCAGAGCTCAAACAGCATCTTGCTATTGTTAAAAAACAGAGACCTATGAAAGTATGCAAAGATTTTATAAGTATGTAAAGATTCCCAGAATCCCTTTACAAAATATAACAACTTTAATAAGGGAAAGGGAGGGGGGGTAGAAAAATTAAAGGCCTAAGCAGATCTTTGGATCTGACTATGAGGAGACTGTCAGTATTTTGGTATAGACATTTTCAGCAATGCACTGGGGCAAAAACCATCGCCAAATAGATCAAAAATAGAGTTTAAAGTGAAAACATTGAAACACTACAGATTCAAAGCATTGTGCAGTAATTTAGATATAAAGGGAAGAAAAAATGGGCGATAGATCAAGGAGAGGAATGGGCTAAAGGATATTTTTAAATGGAAACAATTACATGCATGTATGATGAACAAAAAGAGCAATAATAAAAACATTGGTTATGTAGGAAAAAGGATGAATAATGGTAGGAGAAACAACAACCCAAACTGACAGGCTCAAGCAGGTGTGGAATAGGTGAGAGCAAGGGTCCCCAAACTAAGTCCCACGAGCCAGATGCAGCTCTCCAAGGTCCTTTACCCGCCCCCTGTCCTAAACTTTGGACTTAGGGTCACCCTAAATCTGAAACAACTTGAAGTCACACAAGAACAACACTAACTATTTTGAAATACTGGTAAGTTTATGTTTGTTAAAATGGTTCTTCATTTTAAATATTGTATTGTTCTTTCTTTTTCTGTGCAATGTGCATAGGAATTGGTTCATGTTTATCAAACTATAGTCTGATGCCTGGGGAATCGTGTACCAGCCCTCTGCTTAAAATGTTTGGGTTAGAGGATGATAGGATAGCCAACTCAAATGCTTGCCACATATGTATCACAGATGTGGAGATGCTTATCCAGCTTGATTCATAATGGACAAAGCAGCCAAGTCCTTTAATCTCCTTGAGAAATTACACAATTGAACACAAACTGTTTGCTACTACAATTCTCACTTGTAGATAGCGAGGGTGTGCAAGAACTGTGCCACATCCTTCCATCTCACAGCGTACATATTGTATTGGAGGCTTCTTCCTAGAAAAAAAGGAACAGGAGAGAAAAGAGATAAGGAAAGGGTATGCTAAGATAACCAATGTATGTTACCTGATAGACTAATGAGGATGGCTTTTGTCTACAGTACTGTGAAAAATACAATGTCACCTTAATTTGTCAAGAGCCATGTCCAAATACTTTCCCATAAAGTTTTAAGGATATCATAGAATGATCAAGTCAATATAATTTTGAAAATCCATTGCAGAATTTGGTCCAAAACCACTCTAGTATTAATCCTTTTGGATAGGAGTTTTAAAGGAATGATTTGTCATTTAGAAGCAACCCAGAAGCAACTTTTCAGAACATCAAGCATAAAAAAATCAGTAACACAAGACTACCATTATCTCTTTCAAAACAACCATCTACAGATAGGTCTAAGACACAAATATTTCTTGTATTCAGCATAACTGATGCTTTGTTTTTAAATGCAGATATTATTTTACAACTACTATATATGGACATCTTGACTAAGTTTCCATAATTAGATAAATGTTAAAACAATGTATTCCAAAACCTCATCTTTACTGAACATACAATCAGAATGAGATGTAGATAAAGCACAGAAAGAATGTGAACCAAGATTGGAACTTCAATTTTTATCAAACAGACCACAATAAAAAGGTGGAGCTGGCAACCTCAAAGCAAGACTGTAACACAATTTTATTTTTTCAGTCTTATTAGACAACACGTTCATTACTACTCCTAGCAGTCAGCAACAGCAGGGGAACGATACTGATAGGCATATACTGCTTGCTCTCCTAAGTTATACTACCACTTATTGGAAAGAGGCACATTATCCCATTTTATAGCTGAAAAACTAAAACCACAGTATCTTTAAATGGCCACTATACAGTAGTCACTTTGTACTATATTGATTAAGTGAGAAAGACAAAAAGGATTCACCTCCTTTTTGGAAGTCGTGGGCTCTTGTCATCTTTTCTTCTCCTTCCTCTCCTAGGACATGACAGAAAAAAAATAAAAAGCTAAAAGACAATACTGCATACCTGCAGCTGTGAAAGCAAACATACATACACTAGTGCAAATAGTTTCAGAATAGGAACTAGTGATTCTTACACAAAGCATTTTTGGGCTGATCGGACCTAATCAGTAAAAGTTCTGACCTGTTCAAAACTCACTTCAACATAACCAACATTCAAGTAAAATTGGAAAGAGTACTGAGGATCCAGCTATTAATTGCAATAAAAGCAGATCTTTCACCAAGTCTTTTATCTTCTTTTCCAACTATCTCTATAATAAAAATGGAATACCTTTCATGCAAAAGCAGGAAAAAAACTTTACAAATGTATGTGGCATGCAAAGTAATTCAGAATAAAATTTAAATGATGATGCCAAGGAAAGGGGCAACCTGGCAGTTCCTAATGTCAAATTACACTATATAACTAATTTGAAAAAAAATTATGTTCCTGGTTTGAAAATGTAATTCCTATTTAATTGTGCAGTACTTACTTTGAAAATAGTTATTATACTCCAGAAACTTTGTTTTTGTGGCTACCACAAGCTATGTTGAAGTGTTTTAGACTCGATGAGATATTCATTGAAAAACTATAGGAAAATGTGCTGCAGGATGTCCCGCAAAAACAATGTTTTTGCAGTTTAATGAACTTTTTCCATGTTTATATGACAGAACCAATTAGGAAATGATATAGATAATCCAGGAACAAAAATCGTGTTACATAGTGTTATATTACAAGGCCTGTTGTTTTGTATGTCTGGAAAAAGGGAGACTCTTAGAACTTTAAAGTCATAAATTAAAATTTGAATGGCATGTTGAATTTTAAAATCATTGTAGAAAGAAAAGCTATCCTATGAATTTGGTATAGGTACAAGCACAGACTTTTTCATAATATATTATTAGCCAGTTCACTGCAGCGTTTTTTAAAAAGGATAGAATTAGAAATAGTTAATTTATGAACATATTTTGTATTCTGAACAGAAAGCCAGCAATTTAAATCAAGAAATAATTCTTAAGGAAATATCTTCACTGGTTTGCTCATATGTGACTTAAAGACATATTTTATCAAGATAAGAGAAAAGCAGCCATTGAGTTTTAAGAAAATGAGTGTTAATTAGAGCTATGCAACAATGATGACTATTGAATTAAAAAGTGATAAATAGCTTTTGAAACTAAAGATAGAAAATGACCCTGTAAAAGTACATGGTACGGGAGGCCAAACTTTTGGGAATGAGAAAAAACGTAGTTCAAAGATATAAAATTTACTTTGTTTAGTAATTTTTTTTAAAAAAAAACCTGTGTATCTGAATAAGAGTTTCTCTAAATCACTTGCATGGACTTCGGCTTCATCTGGAATCTTGATTGCACTGAGCATTACATACAGAGACAGAACAGTACTCACTTCCTAGGTGGATCCTCATCTTCCTGAAATTCACTTTCTTCTTTGACTTCTACCTCCACTTTAATCTCTTTCTGTTTCTCTTTTTCTTCTTTTCCCTTCCCAGATTTTTTCCTTTGCTTTGGAATTTCCCTGTAAATACAGACACCACATGTTTGCATCCTTAAGGAAATCTTTCCTCTACAAATCCAGTCTGAGCATTTCTCAATAAGGATTTTGAGATATTTAAGTCTCTGATGTTCACAAGTCCTGTAATTAAAAGGTACATATATGCCTGACCTTAATTTAAAAACAAAAACAACAGTCCAGATGCTTGCGATGGAGAGATTTTAATACTGTGTGTATTTACTATGAATTACAATGAGAAGACAATCTCTCTGAGCCTGGAAAATAGAAGATATAGCACCTGTCTAAATGGGGTTTATAAGTTTCATCCCTGGGATCATCTTTGAAGGGAACTTCTTCTTCACTGATGAGCATTTCCTCTTCATCACTAGAGGAGGAAGAAAAGGGAAATTCTTGATACATCAATGTATTCCTCGACAAAGAAATTCACAGTATAAACACTGCACTCTTCTTCTGTGTCTTACACAGACTATTATGCAAACTGAACAAAAGGCAGTATTGTGCGAAGAAGCAGATTCAATACAGAACATGTAACAAAAGATGACATACTATTTGTGTGTCAGAAACTGTTTAAAATATCATTGCAAACATGAACACCTCTAAATCAACAGGTATTGATTCTAAAATTGTTTCTGTGGCAACTTGCTCATTTTAGACTACATTACCAAGTTTCAGCTTAAATCTAGAAAAAGTCCTTTAAATAAAGCAGGAAGTTATTTCCAGATTTTGAAAACAATCATGGGCAAATGGCACACATCCCTTTAAAATTACAGAGTTGTCTTAGAGGACATAGAAAATTCTTAGAGAGGATACCTCTATAACAGTGGTTCTCAACCTGGGGTCCCCAGATGATTTTGACCTACAACTCCCAGAAATCCCAGCCAGTTTACCAGCTGTTAGGATTTCTGGGAGTTGATGGCCAAAAACATCTGGGACCCCAGGTTGAGAACCACTGTGCTCTATAAGAATGTTTTGGTCCTTCAACACATTCCATGGTAGCTTTTGGTGGACCATAAAAGATATATTTGTTAGATGTGGAAAGCACAACCCCAGGTATTGGTCATACTGTAATCCCAAGGTTCCCCCATTGAGAAAGACTGCTATTACCATAAAGAAAGAGAAATCTGGTGTAAGCTTAAAACTGATCAAATGAACTGAATCTTTCTGACAATTCTGACTCCCATAGCAATTTCTGACATTAGAGAAAAATCATTGCCACAGATTATAAAGGTGCATCATAAAACACACTGCCATTAAAATTTAAATTTCTGAAGCAGCAGCATACAACTCATGGTAGCCATGGATCCATACCCATCTGACTCAATTATTTGAAAAACAACATGAGTGACTACAGTAATATCTTGGCCGGGGGGGGGGGGGGGGGGTCATCTTTCAGGTTCATTGTCCAGTATGCTGAAAACTTAACATTTGACTCATTCTATACAATTTAACAACCAAATGCTCTGCAAAATATTTGTTATACTATAGCACTATTTCAGATAGTCATATGAAGGCTTTTAATTAGATCTTCTTACCTAATTCCAGTTGGAGATGAATGCTCTTCTGTGACTTCTAAAAAAGAAAAACTTCTTTAGTAATACATAAACGTATAGACAGATTAGCTTGCTTCTAGAGATGTGTGCGAAATTCTTTCCTTCGTTTCCTTTGTGCTATCGTTTCGTTTCGACCATTTGTCTACACAAAACAAATGACATTTTCGTAGGAAATGAGAGGCGACACAAAAATAAAAGTCGCACATTCATCGTGCTTGCTTTCGTTTTTCTTTCATTTTGACCCCCTAACAATAAGCAGGTATTGACAGAGGGCTGCTTTCCCATTACAGCTGATGTGTACCAATGGGTGTTAATAATATTAATATAAATAACAACAGTTACTCTGGTACCATAAGCTGCATCAGGAAGAGGAGTGCCTCCCAATTACATCCGATGTGTATCAATGGGTCTTCATAGTAACATTTATATTAAGAACAATAGTACTCTGGGGAAGACCCAAACGTTTTAAAAGTTGGTGGGCTAAAAGGGGTCGAAATGTCCTCCATGTGTGGCGATCACCCCTCTAGGCCAAAATCCGAGCTGGGGGGGAGGGGGGGGAGTGAGCCCTCCCATTGCAGCTAATGGTCTGAAAATTTGAGTTTTTTCATAAGCCAGACGAAAACTTGTGTCGATAGACAGCCCATTTTCGTTAGCGGACACAAATACTAAAATGAGATGACACAAATGAAACTACACAAAACGAGCAGCAATTCTATACAAATGCACACCTCTACTTGCTTCTTAGAGCTTGCAATGTATCAGTACAGTGAAATATAAAAACAATATATCATCTGCACTTACTCAAACTGGTTAAATAGTTCAAAACTATTATCAATTTCCTACAATAGAAACAAACATGGAAATCACCCACCCAAAATATATGGGTATCCATGGCAATAAAATGTTTGTTGCCCCAATGAACTGTTTCTGTTTTAACTATTGAACTATACTAGCATACTAATGGTTCAACATATTTAATGACAGAAAACTTTACAGCATAAATAACACAACTTTAGTGTTTAAGAGCTCCCCCTTAGAAATGATACGTTTTACATTCACCCACTGAAAATAGCAACATTTTTATTTTTCAGTGGCTAAAAGCCGCCGTACCAAATTCTAGTTGTTCTGCATTTGGTTCTGATTTGCAGATGAGCTGTAGTGACCCAGTCTTGGATCTAGAACTCCGTGAATTTTCTGCATCACACTGATTAATAGCAGCAGCTGCCCTGTTGCTACGCCAGCCCCGACTGGGTCTAGCTGAGCTGACTGGGATTCCAGTAGCAATAACAGTGGAGACTTCTTCCTCTTCTGTCTCTTCTTTGGGATCTGCAATATACATATAAATATTGGAATATCTCCATCAAGTAGGGAGTCCTCTGTGTGTGTGTCCCCTCACCCTGTGTCGCCCCCATGCTCAAAAGGCAAATCTATCTCATCCATTGTCTCCACAAAATTTAATTGAATGGTGCTAGAGTTATACTTATATCTAAACTATCCTCTTTGAAAGGGCAAAAAAAGATGGAAATTGAACTAAAATTTAAAATATAATTCAAAAATCAGATAACATAGTAATGCATCGTGCTATGAAGCTGGAAGTCATTTCAGGACTGCAAGGAGACAGTACATAACATAAACCTGGATTAATTCATGGAATCCACTGCCATGAACAATTTTGCTAGCTACAGTCATTTGTTTTTTATAGAACTAAACAAGTTCCTATCACCATGATTTCACATGACAACTAACAATGAAACCATCGCCCAAACACGATACTTCTTGATTACCAAACACTGTGAATAAATGACACTCATCACCAGTGCTGGATTTAGGACAAATGAGACCTGTGCTAGTTAAGTCATATGGCCCTTGACTTGGGCCCTGAAGGGGGTGGGCCCAGTAGGCCTACACTGCCACTTTGTGGCACACTTCCATAGACTATCAACTCAATCATTATGGCTGAAATCACTCCAAAACAGAACACCTTCAAAGTTAGAATTTATTTATTTATTTATTACAACATTTATATCCCGCCCTTCTCACCCGACAGGGGACTCAGGGCGGCTTACAATAAAACACACATATAAAAATTGTACAATACACTATAAATCAGATTAAAAATTATTTGCTTACATCAACATTCATAAACACATTCTAAAATACAAATGGAATTGCACCACATAAGCAAAATCCATCATAATAGGCCCCCCTGCTGGCCTATGCTCATGTATAGATGGTTGTTCCCTTAATTGATTAGGGATTTTTATTAAGCAGACATTTAGTCTACCAATACTTTATTTTTTATGAACCTTCAGGTCTTACCTTTGATTGCAGCTTTATCTGAATATCTGAAATAAAAGTTGAAGACAAAACATGAATTTCTGTGTAGCCACAAGCATGAAAAATAACACTCACTCTAAGCACTGTAACAGCTTTGGCAACACGATGAAAAGTTTTAAAAGTTAACTCATTAGACTAGCAAGTGTCATAGGGAGCATCTTCACTGTAGAATGAATGTGGTTATTGACAGCACTTTAAATGCCATGACTCAATACTATGGAATCAAGGGAATTCTAGCTAGTAAGGCAGCAGCATTTTTTTGGCAGAGGAGCTTGTAAAACTACAACTCCCATGACTCCAAAATACTGGGCCATGATAATGAAAGTGGTGTCAAACCATATTCATTCTTCAGTGTAGACTATAGGGATGAAAATGCTAGACTAGGGATAGAGTGACCATATTCAAATCCCTAGTGAGCCATAAAACTCAATTTGATCAAATCGCTACATCAGAACCAATCTGCCAAAAGTTCTCATGAAAACAATATTAAAAAGGAACAATTTATGCCATCTCAGATATTTCAGGCTAATTCTAACACCAGTGTCAATAATACACAACACTGATAGCAAGAGTTTAGGATACACTAGGCCAGTGGTTCTCAACCTTTAGACCTCCAGGTGTTTTGGTCTTCAGCGCAGACAATTCCTAACACCTGGTAAACTGGCTGGGATTTCTGGGAGTTGAAGTCAAAAACACCTGAAAGGTTGAGGATCAAACCACTGCACGAAGAGCTTAAATATGGTAGTTCTCCATTGTTAAATACACAGTCATGGTGTCTCACAAGTACGAATTTAAATTGTTTCACTTTAGCTACAAGGCTTGGAGTACTTAGGGTTGTTCAGCATCCTTGTTTCACTATATACCTTTTGAGAGAAAAATGACACTATTAACTGAATACAGCAGCAGGACACCTAGCTGATTCTGTCATAGTGCTTATTGAGAACAGTACAAAGAAAGATGCTGGAAGGGCATGTGCATGGTACTTAACACTAGGCTCAATATAATGGCATGCAGTTACCGTATTCTTTTGGACTCCAAAAATATACAAGATGGTTATTTTTTTGGTGTGCTGGTATTTAGATTGGCCCTATGGGAAACAAACAGCCCTAAATCTATATTATTGTTACTATTATATCCTGCTTTTCTCTCTCAAGGTGGCTCAATGCACTTGGTTCAACATAACTACAGAAAGTCCACTGAATCAACCAAGGAACAATAAAAATGTTGGGTTGCGGTGAGTTTTCCAGGCTGTATGGCCATGTTCGGAAGCATTCTTTCCTGACATTTCACCTGCATCAATAGCAAGCATACACAGAGGTTGTGAGTATATTGGAAATTAGACAAGGGAGATTTATATATCTGTGGAAGGTCCAGAGTGGGAGAAAGAACTCTTGTCTGTTGGAGGTAGGTGTGAATGTTGCAGTTGATCACCTTGAATGGCATTGACTAGCCTTGCAGCTTCAAAGCTTGGCTGATCCCTGCCTGGGGAATCCTTTGTTAGGAGGTGTTAGCTGTCCCTGATCGTTTCATGCCTGAAATTACCCTGTCCTCTGAGTGTTGTTCTTTATTTACTGTCCTGATTTTAGAGTTTTTAAATACTAGTAGTCAGATTTTGTTCATTTTCATGGTTTCCTCCTTTTTGTTGAAATTGTTCACATGCTTGTAGATTTCAATGGCTTCTCTGTGTAGTCTGACATGATGGTTGTTAGAGTGGTCCAGCATTTCTGTGTTCTCAAGTCTTGGTTCTTCAAGTGCTCTGCTATGGCTGACTTCTCTGGTTGGATGAGTCTGCAGTGCCTTTCATTCCTTGATTCATGTTTGCACAATGCTGCATTTGGTGGTCCCTATGTAGACTTGTCAACTCCTGCGTGGTATCTGGTAGACTCTTGCAGAGGTGAGAGGATCCCCCTTGTCCTTTATTGGATTTTCTTAGTGGGTCTGGAGATAGTTTGTAGGTTGTGTTTATTCATCAGCTTCCCTGTGCAGTCAGTGCTTCCCTTTATGTATGGTACAATACATCAGTAAATAAAGAACACCACTCAGAAAACAGAGAAATTCCAGACATTCATCAGGGCCAGCTAACACCTCCCAACAAAGGATTCTCCCAGGCAAGAAGCAGCCAGACCTTGAAGCTGAAAAGCTATTCCATGCTAATCAAGGTGGCCAATTGAAACATTCACACCAGCCTCAAACAGACAAGAGTTCTTTCTCCCACCCTGAACATTCCATATATATATAAACCTACCTTGCTTAGTTTCCGACAGGCCTCACAACCTGTGAGGGAAAGAATGCTTCTGGAACATGGCCATACAGCCTTAAGTGGCTGAGGGGGGAAAGGAAAGGGCACGAGGCTGTTGGGAATGGTGGGAGCTGAAGCCCAAAACACCGGGGGGGGGGGGGGGGCAAGTTTGCCCAGACCTGCTACAGTATCATAGGAGTTGTGGTATTAGATGATTTTGAGCCTCCCTAAACTCCCAACACCAGGACCCCATAGCATGGAGAGAGAAAGAGAGACAGAGAGTTAAATTGGGGTCAAAGGGCATTTATTTCCCATGCAGCAGGTGGGCCATTTCACAGCGGGGACAGGCCTGCACTTACGAGGCACGCGGGGTCCCTTTCCTTGGGGCGTCGCTGGGCGTCGGTTGGGCTCCAGTCCCGGTCGGGGTTCCCTCAGGCTCGTGGCGACGCCGGCGGGGATACTCGGCCTTCCTTCGGCGGGAGGCGGCGGCGGCAGCAGCGGCGGCGGCAGCCCGTCCACGCTCGCGGCCTCCTCGGAGCACCCGGGTGCCGCTGGACTCCTCCCTGGGCGGGGGTCGGCGGCGGCTGTGGGCGGTGGGAGGCGCGGCCTGCTTCTCTTCCTCCCTCTCTTCCGTTGGTGGCGGCTGTTCTTGCGCCTCCCCGTCTTGGCTCTCCGCCGGCTCGGAGGCCCCCGGCATCAGAGCAGTTGGCGGAGGGCGACTCCTGCCAGCAACGGCGACCGGCGCTCAGCCCGCGCCTCCAATGAAAAACGGGTTCAGGGAGCAGGCACGAATTGAGGCCCTCCAACCGGGAGAGGAGATGTAAGACACACACCCCACCCTTAGCCGCAGCCCACCAATCAGAGCCTGAGCTTTGCGAAGAACTTGGCCAATCAACGGGCGAGTCCCCTCATGCGCGAGCACGAGAGAAAGAGGGGCGCGCGCGCTGTCGAAAATCCTGGCCGTGGCGCGCGCGACGGGGGTGGGGGGAGACTGAGCCCGCTTGGACAGTTCGTTATGTTTCTCTCGAGCGTGCGCGCGCCTCGGAGTGAAAGTGCTTCGCCTCGCCTCCGCGCTGTTGCCCTTGACGTAGAGCTTGAAGCTGCCTAATAATAATAATAAATGTCCTTTTAAAAGGCGCTCCTTCCCCTCCCTCACACAAAACAACACTGACCTCCGTAGCTTGGCCGAAGCCGAAATTCTTCAGCCTCTTGGTTTCAAAAAGGGGGGGAAAAACAACAAACACAACGAGCCCAGTACCTTCCAAAGCCTCTTCTTTCTTTTTCACACTGTCCGGAGTTTGAAGTTCAGAGGAGGTTTACAAAAAAAAAAAACATTGCAGCTTCTCCTTTAAGAAAAAAAAAAAAGCCCAGCCGAGTGGCGGGTGAAAGTCGGCGACAAAATGGCGTCCGAGCGGGGGGAGGAGGTGATAGTTGTGGAAAAGGCACGCACTTCCGGTCTTGGCATTGGAGTGCGCATGCGCAAGACATCCTGAGGCAGTGAGGTTTTTTCAGTCTCTTCAGTGCCCTGACTTCGATGCACTTCCGGTTCCGTATTGTCGCGCCTGAATTACCACAACCGTGAGAAATTCAGGCAGAAGGTTCAAGTGAGCAGGTGGCGTTTCTCTTCAGCAACTCTCCTTGGCCTTTATAAAAAGTTAGAGCTATCTTCCTTTCGAAAACGGTTTGTTCAGTTTGTCTCTTCAGCTTGTCTCTCAACTCCCCTCAGCACCAGAGCAAGACCCCCAGGGGGTTTCCAAGGATTCACAGTGACCCAAATCTGGGTCTCTGTGAGTTTTCCAGGCTGTATGGCCAAGTTCCAGAATCATTTTCTTCTGATGTTTTGGCCACATCTATGGCAGGCATCCTTAGAGGTTGTGAGATATATTGGAAAGTAGGCAAGTGAGGTTTATATATCTGTGGAATGTTAAGGGTGGGAGAAAGAACTCTTGTCTGTTTGAGAACATATGTCCAGGGTGAGAGAAAAAACCAAAGGATTCCCCCAGGCAGGAAGCAGCCAGGCTTTGAAGCTACAAGGCCACTCAGTGCTAATCAAGATGGCCAATTGCAACATTCACATTTCCTCCAACAGACAAGAGTTTTTTCTCACGTCCTGATCTTTCCACAGATATATAAACTCCACTTGCCTAGTCAATATACCTCATAACCTCTGAGGATACCTGCTGTAGATGTGGGTGAAACATCAGGAGAGAATGCTTCTGGAACATGGCCATACAGCCAGGAAAACTCATAGCAATCCAATGATTCCGGCCATGAAAGACTTCGACAACACAGGGAACCAAATTGCTTTTCAGGTCACCACCCACGAGTGCAATACATTCAGATCAAAGTGTATAAAAACTTCAAGAAATTTTGTGTTTTGGCTTAGATCCCATCTCCAAGATGTGTCACTGTGTGTATGGGAATATTCCAAAATTTGAAGGAAAAAAACAACCTGGTCCCAAGGTTAAAGGATATTCAATTTGTATTACTATTGAGTTGCTGCGAGTTTTCTGGGTTGTATGGCCATGTGTCCAGAAGCATTGTCTCCTGACGTTTCTCCCACATCTACGGCAGGCATCCTCAGAGGTTGTGAGGTCTGTTGGAAACTAGGCAAGTGAGGTTTATATATCCGTGGAATGTTCAGGTTGGGAGAAAGCACTCTAGTTTCCTGAGGCAAGTGTGAATGTTGCAATTGGCCACCTTGATTAGCATTTAATGGCCTTAACACAACGTATGTCCAAGCTGGGCACAGCATATAATTTGATAACAGATATGCTGGACCACTCTAACAACTACCATGTCAGACTACACAATTCAAGTAGGAATTGCAAGGTTGCCTTTATGAGACGCTCCTCATTTGAAAGGTGACACTGACACCCAGTGGCCGGTTTAAAGAAGGCAAGTTAGTTATTTTATTCATTAAAAAACAAGGTTATGAGGAAAATCAGGCCAAACCTTCCACCACTACATAAAGCAGTCCTAGGGGTCCATCTACATTGCTATATAATGTTGTTTAATGCACTGAACTGCATTATATGAGTCTACACTGCCATACAATGCAATTTCAAACTTATGTGGCAATGTAGATGAAGCCTAGGAGAGCTAGCTATTTCAAAATTTTGTTCAGTCCATGGAAATTTATGCCATCATAATTCCATTGGGTTTTAAAGTGCCATAGTGTTCTCTTTGGGGTCTGTTCTACTTTGGACATATCATGAGATGACTGCAATGCTAGCTCAAATGGGAGGCAATGGGAAAAGTGGGTAGATTAAGGACCTCATCTCATGGGGGGGGAAGTGTCATATTACTGTGACATTTAGTATTTCCTTTTCTTATTGATTAACTGTTAGATCTTCTTATCATTTTCATCAAACCAGTCTTGATGTTTATTGGTTTGGTATCCAATAGTTTATTTACAGGTTATAATGATAGAGGTCTTCAGTTTATTCCAAAGCTTGGCCTCTCACTGCAGCATTTTTTCAAATGAAGCAGAAAGTGTTTGAGGATCAGGATATTTGTAGGGATGCCAAGATGCTTGTTTATAAAACTATTGTCCTCCCAACTCTGTTATCTGCCTGTGAAACGTAGACCATCTACAGATGTCACATGCAACTTTTGGAACGATTCCATCAGTATTGTCTCCAAACAATCCTGCAAACCTCTTGGGAAGACAGGCAGACAAATGTCAGTGTTCTGGAAAAAGCAAAGACCACCAGTGTTGAAACTATGATCCTCCATCATCAACTTCATTAGACTGGCCATGTTTTCCGAATGCCCAATCACCATCTCTCTAAACAGTTACACTATTCTCAACTCAAGAATGGAAAATGAAATGCTTGTGGGCAGGAAAAGAGGTTTACAGATGGACTTAAAGCTAACCTTAAAAACTGTGGCATAGACACCGAGAACTGGGAAGTCCTGGCCCTCAAGTGTTCTAACTGGAGCTCAGCTGTGACCAGCAATGCTGCAGAATTCGAAGAGGCATGAATGGAGGGCTTAAGGGAGAAACGCATCAAGAGGAAAGCACATCAAACTAACCCTTGTCGGGACTGCCTTCCATCTGGAAATTGATGTCCTCACTGCTAAAGACCATGCGGGTCTAGAATAGGTCTCTATAGTAATTTGTAGACCTACTGCCAAGACTCTACACTTGGAATGCAATCATACTCGGCCGTGAGTGATAGCCTATGATGATAGTCCCGTTGCATTAAAAAGCAAATTTATTTATTTATTTACCACATTTATATTTCACCTTTCTCGCCCCGCAGGATACTCAGAGCGGCCTTACAAAAGGCACAAATTGATGCCACAACATACATACAATAAAATCACAATACATTAAAACAAGTTTAAAAACATCTATTTTTTAATGGATTGCTAACTCTAGTTTGAAAATGTTTTCCACAATTTCTGTGCTCCCCATCTTTTGCCCCCCCCCCCAAGGTTTCATTACACTTTCAAAACAGTTCCCTAATGAAGCATCAGGAATGATAGGGGGAAGTCTCCTTGTGTCATGTGATAGTCTCAGTTTTACTTCTTCTCTTTGATGTTTTAGAATTGTTTATAAATGGAAAGGGGAGAGTGTAGAGTGAGATAGCGTCCATCCTCATGGAAGCAATGGCTTCGAATTTGCAGGGCTGTAAATGACAGGGCGTATTAATTCATCAGGTCACAGTAAATTGAAGCCAACTTTGATAGCAGTTTACAACAAATTAAAAACAAGGGCTCTTATTTTGGTTTCAACCAAATAACATGGCTATTAGAAGGTGACTCAAGAAATGGCCATTAGCCATTTTAATGGTTTTAAAACCATTAAGAACGCAATCAATCTCTTGGAAAGTGTAATACTTAGACATACTCACATGGGTAGGCATGAACTTTCAGATAATCTATACCTAAGACACAAGACTTCATGGGTCGCAACAAGCACTTGAACTCTATATGTCATCTACTTGTCATGTAAAAAAACAGCAACATGAGCCTCTTGAAGTTGTGTGATAAAGAACAACTGCAGGCATTATTATACAGCTGCAATCATGCTGTACCAGCCTTGTGTGATTCCATCCAAAGCCTTTCCTTTCCTTGGTAATTTTGTACCACATCACTGAATTCATTACAATTCTACCACCCCAAAAAAAACATTCCCCTAAAAGGCAACTACCTAACCTTCCAAGCAGCAAGCCTATTCCTTTCTATTCCACCTCACCAAACAAGGATTCACATAAGAAAATGTCCAGGCTTTCAGGCTACAAAGCTATTCACTGTTATTCCACCTACCTAACAAAGAATTCCCATACGCCACAGCAACGCGTGGCCGGGCACAGCTAGTATATAAAACTGTGTATAAAAACTGACATCTTTAGGTTTTCAGCATATATCAAGCAACAACCTCCTTTTCTCAAGTAAGTCATCCCAACAGGAAAAAAAAAATCAAGAAGTGCTTTAACCTCTGTTTATAAAATGCCATTACTTGATACAGCAGGATAGGTTCTTTATCGACAAGAAAGATAACCCAACTGTCATGTTGAATTTGCACGTATTTGAAACAATCAGATTGCTACCACTTCCTGTTCAACCATTTAAATGCATTTTTTAGCTTTTCAAAATGTGACTCATGGGGAGGGGGAGAAAAGTGCTCAGCTTTGAAAGAGGGGAAGTCCTGGTAGAGAGAGGAACTAAAGAATTCTGTAGAATCCACTACTCTACGCATTCACCATCTTGCTTATTTCCACCTTGGTTCTACAGCCCAGGAGGCATATCATTTTGGGGGGACCCTCAAGCTGGCTAGACAGACAAGCCCTGTACAAATAAGAAATGGATGACTTAGGTAAGTAGCTCTTTCTCCTCAATGGCCAAAGAGCAAAGGCTAAAGGAATAGGATTTTTAATCTCAGTGCAGAATATTCAAGGATATTGCATTTTACTTAAATTCTCTTTCATGGGAGGGAACGAGGAGACTTATGAAGATGAAAAAAAATCAAACATTTATTGCAGCAAAGTTCTCTGTCAGAGATTTTGAGTCCTTGACAGCTTTGTGACAAGAAAGAACTAATCAGGTTGATTTGTTTCCAACACAAAAAATAAGCCCCTAAAAACTGAATTTCTTCCTCACAGGCAGTTTATAAAAGTAAAAAAAATTCTAGAGGAAGTGACACAACCTTACTTGAGTTGCTTGGTTCGAGAAGAATGAACAGAAAAACTTGAATAACTAGAGAAATAAGAATCATTACCCTAGGACCTCATCACATTAGAGCTTGGATTCACTTTAAATAAAAAAATCCTAGCCCCTGCCTCCTCTGCCCCAGCTACGGATACAACTAAACATGTACCTCTTCTTTGCCATCATAATTATATAATTAGTGAATATATTAATTTTGTCAGCAAGTGGAATTTTGTTAAATCTGCAACAGTTTTGTTTTTTTTGTTTTTGTTTTTTTACTAATTGTTTTCCCCATTTCATTACAGCTTCTGAGGGGGAGGGGTTTTTTTTGTTTGTTTTGTGGTCTTGTTATGTTTAGTTGGTTATGCCTACTGTAATGTATAAATGCTTTAGTAATGTGTCATATGTTTAGTTTAGTGTTGAGCCATTTAAGCTTAGTTATGGCATATATGAAAAGTTCCTTTATCTTGCTTTTCTTGAATGCTGACAGCTTTTTTTATAATTAGTTTGTTTCTGTTAAAACTAATTAATATCAGTATCAATAAAAAACAATGTAATATGAACTATATGTGAGTAAGATATTCATCTTGATTTATTTTAACATGTAGGCTGAGGCTGGAATATATGATAAGGAAGGTAGCAAGTACAGTAAGACTTGCATTCCTGGACAGAACACAGTTACAATGAAACAGTTACAATTACAACAACTGAATGCCATTACATTACCTCACTTTTGGTTCCTGCATAGCATAGAGTTGCATCGAAGGACATAGAAATTGAGAGAAATGTCCTCTTTATGAATTTGCTAGTTCCCCCAACATAACCCTATTGCAACTTGTAGGGGAAGTATGCCATAGAATCATCTGAAAGACCTAGAAAATTCCTAGAGAACTATTTCTCCCTGAAGTGCAAACCTGCAGATTTAGATTCTGCCTTACAGGGTTCATAACTATACCTTTCCACAAGCAAAAAATATAATGTATATAAGGAAATGATGTAAACTTTATAATAACAGCTTCTTTGTCATACCTTCAAACATCACTGATTTTTGTCATTTTCTTTTGGGAGTGGGGAAGCTGTATGATAACAAAATCATATCTATTAAAGGCAAAGGGGGCATTTAAACATGACAAAACTAGCAGTGGCAGACACCAAATTGAGGAAGAAGAAATGATGTGGCTTTTAAAGGCCTCTTGTTAGGGAAATTTGTTTGGACGTGGGTGAAGAAAGACAGACAGTAGATGATGATTTTAAGAAAGTCTACTGTTGGCCAAGGGTGGTGACAGTCTCCAACTTGTGCTGGGGAAAAATAAACTGCCACACCCAAATTGGGTGTGCTGACTTGATATAAACTTTTTCTGACATGTGCACTCTATACAAAGCTTACGTTTTTGCTTTCCAAAATCACAAGTTATTTGCAATAGGCAGAAATATTTGAGCAAGTGGAGTTACATTCTGTTGCTATTTTAACAAGCATTATATTGCCCGTTGTAGTTCAGAGTGAAGAAACAGAATATATGAATGTAATAAGATGCTGGGAAACAAAGGAGTTTCACCTCTCTCTGTTCCAAGCGCCTTGTCAGATAGCTAAAGATTGTGTCCTTCAGAGAGAGAGAGACTTAGAAACTGCCTTAGAAACCGTTAGCATTTTTGGATCCTTTTAAATTAAGCCTTTTGAGACCCTTTATACCATTTCTCTGAGATTTAATATATATTAAGTAAAGGTAAAGGTTTTCCCCTGACATTAAGTCCAGTCGTGACCGACTCTGGGGGTTGGTGCTCATCTCCATTTCTAAGCCGAAGAGCTGGCGTTGTCCGTAGGCACCTCCAAGGTCATGTGGCCAGCATGACTGCATGGAGCGCCGTTACCTTCCCGCCGGAGCGGTACCTATTTATCTACTCACATTTGCATGTTTTCAAACTGCTAGGTTGGCAGGAGCTGGGGCTAGCAGCGGGCGCTCATTCCGCTCCCGGGATTTGAACCTGGGACCTTTCGGTCTGCAAGTTTAGCAGCTCAGCTACTTTAACACACTGCGCCGCCACCAGGGGCATATATTAATATGCAACAAATCCTTCTAGTTCCCAAAGCACTGTCAAAAGGTGGGAAATATCAAAGGCCAAAAAGGAAACAAAAGCGCAAGAAAAAGAAGGATTTTCCAACTTTTTTCCCCAGATGCTTTGTTGGCAGAACTGGAGCAAACCTCATTGAGTCTGAATGTAAGTGAAACAGAACCAGCAAAAGTTTGCATTCTTCTGGAACGTGACAAAAAAGAGAAACCAGCAACAGTATCAGGAGCGACCAATGCAGCTCAGCAAAAGAAGCAGACCCTTGAGGCCCCAAAGGTAAACTGAAAAAGTTGCCAGTTGTGGAAAAGCGGGGCCTTCCCAGTGTGAATTACATGGCAGGTTGTCCCTATGAGAACATTCATTCCAGCCATTGGCTGAAATATGTGCTTTGTAATATTTACATTAAAAGTCAGAAAGCACAAAATGTGGGTAAAACTCCCGTGGTGTTTGTTTTGCTGTCTGTGCCCCTCTTCAGAAGATTGCACCTCACTTTCTGCCTCTGTGATAATTGGATTTTGAAAAATGTGGTTTGTTGTGGGAACAAGGACTGGGGATAAAGCTTCAATGGAGACACCTCTTCCCCATGATAACTCTTCCAGGAGTGAATTTCAATTCCTAGGGGCAGATTTCTCTAATTTTAAGTCGGATGTTTGTAAGTCAGGGACTGCCTGTATTTTATATTGTACTAGCTGTGCTCAGCTACATATTGCTGTGGCGTAGTCTGGTGGTATGGAAAAGAAAGTAATGAGGAAGTGTGGTATTTAGTGTGTTATATGCTTGTGTACATAATGCATATGGTAGTTTGTGAACTACAACTCACATTATGCCAGGTTAACCCCAAATAACTCCATCAGTATTTAAGTCTGTTATGTTGGGCAGGTTTGCTGTAGATGCATAATTGGTGGGGTTCAGTCTGCCCTCTGGCTATAGGGTGAACTGCAACTCCCACTATGGTCAGTCAGTCCATCATGGGTGAAGGTCACAGTTTCTCTGGTTGTGAGTGAATTACATTTCTCAGAAAGGATAGTCAGTTCCCCCCAAGCTCCCTCCCCCAGTAATCAAATGACCCCTCTGGTAAACACATTTCGACACATCAGGTATGTGTACCAAGTTTGGTCCAGATCCATTGGTGTTTGTGTTCACAGTGCTCTCTGGATATATGTGAATTACAACTTTCGGGGAAGTCTTTTTTGTTTGTGGATAAACAATATTTCTGGTTGTTCCTTTGTCTGTGTTGATGTAGAGATTGTGTGGTTCCCTAGGGGAATCCTTGTTTGGTGAGCTGGAATAGTACTGAATAGCCTTGCAGCTTCATAGCCTGGCTACTTCCCAGGGGAATCCTTGGTTGGCCAGGTTGAATAGCACTGAATAGCCTTACTGCTTCAAAGCTTGGATGCTTTCAACTTAGGGAAATCCTTTGTTGGCTTGGTCAAATAGCACTGAATAGCATTGCAGCTTCAAAGCCTGGCTGTTTCCTACCTAGGGGAATCTTTAGTTGGCCACCTTGACCAGCACTTTCTCATTACTTTATGACTTCATTTCCTCCTGTAGTTTTTTTTATGAATAAGGATATGAATAGATAAATATCTTGAGATATATTTGAGTAAGTACAGTAGAGTCTCACTTATCCAAGGTAAACGGGCCGGCAGAAGCTTGGATAAGTGAATATCTTGGATAATAAGGAGGGATTAAGGAAAAGCCTATTAAACATCAAATTAGGTTATGATTTTACAAATTAAGCACCAAAATATCATGTTTTACAACAAATTTGACAGAAAAAGCAGTTCAATACGCAGTAATGTTATGTTGTAGTTACTGTATTTATGAATTTAGCACCAAAATATCACGATATATTGAAAACATTGACTAAAAAATGGCTTGGATAATCCAGAAACTTGGATAAGCGAGGCTTGGATAAGTGAGACTCTACTGTATACAAATATATAAATCTATAATACCTTTGCAGCATCAAAGCCTCGCTGCTCCCTAGCTAGAAGAATCCTATGTGGACCACCTTGAATAATTTCAGAAATGAGAACCAAGAATGTATTCCCTCTGAGTAAGATTATTAGTGTTTGAATAGCTTTTAAAGTAGGCAGTGTTCTCTTTGAAAATCTATTCTATTATTTCCAGGTGCTATCAGGATGTGGGGCTGAACGCAAGGAGGAAGATGTGGATAATATTTACAGGTAAATGCAGCAGCAAGAAGGCAGCCCAGCATTCAGGTTATGCTGGCCCTTCCTGCTTCGTGTATTTTCCTTGAATAATGATAAAATTTTGGTTCTCAAATACATTTTAAAAGAATGAAACTGTAGCTATCACTACCTCAAAAGTTATTATAGATGTCAGTGCAATCAGTACAGTCATATGCGCTAGTATTCCCATATAAGTCCCATTCAGATCTTCGGGACTTTGTCCCAGATAAATGAATACGCAATTACAGCCAAATTTACTTAATCCATGTGGAGATATGTTTGAAATTCAGACTTATCTCCAGTCAGTGGTATCATAATTCCTTCTTCAAATGCATTTGAGAGTTAGAGTCCAAAAAAAACTTTTTTAGAGAGAAAATTATGAATTTGGTCTTTTTTACACTGCATAATTGTAGCACTTTGATAACGCTTTAGCTGCCATGGCTACATCCAATGGTATCCTTGAACATTCAGTTTCATGGGTTATTCAGAATTCCCTGCCAAGGTTCTCTAGTGATTCCCGGAAAATAAAAATCCCAGAATTCCATAAAATGTAGCCATGACAGTTCACATGGCTGCATTTTAGAGTTGGAAGAGACTACAAAAATCATCTATTCCAGCCACCTGCCATTAATGGATACACAACCAAAATGTTTTGCTTGTGCTGCAAAAAGAGGTCCAAAAATTCTGCTAATAAAGGGTAACCAGATCTCAAATCGTAGTTCTTCTCCCCACAATTACACAGTTGGTTGTCCCTTGGGTTGTAGCTAATTTTCAGTTTCCAGATCAAAAGACCACAGTGAAATTATATGCATGTATGGGGTTTTGTACTCCATTTTGTCTTATGGGGAATTTTAGAAGCTTCACTCTTGTTATTTTTTATACGCAATCAGTTCTACTGATAATCTAGAAATAGTTATGCTTGATAAGTATAACAGCTTTTGGATTAGAAATATGAAACATAAGAGCAGGATGTGTCATGTTAAGAAATACTTTGACACATTTTACCCCTACAGCTATTTGAGTATCATGTAAGGCAAGTTCAAATTAAACAAACAGTTTTATTATACTACCAGGCAAAAAACAAAAACCCCTACACAATATCAATCATTATTGTTATCTTGTGGTGGATATGCTTCTAAATATAGTTGCTATCCTAGTCTAGTCTGATCCAGATGGCCTGATTTTATTTGGATAAATTGGGCATGTTGGTCATTCGCAGAGACCACAATCATGCATCCCATTACACTGATCAGCAGCCCTTCCCAGTAACATTGTGGGCTTTCCTCTAATGAAACTGTCCATTCATGTTTTTCTTTGGTCATCTTTGTTCCACAGCTATTGATTTAAATATCTGGAATTCTGTGATATTAGCTATTTTTCGCTCCTAAAAATCTGTATGGGCAGATTGATTCATTTAAGCATGGCATGATTTTTCATAATAGTATTAATATTTCAAACAGAAGGAATATATTTGCATACTCATAGCTTTAATTTTACTGAGTCAGTCATTTCACTGAGCTGGAAATTATTCAATCCATTTCCAAGAACCTCTGAGTAATTCAACATATATGGTAATTTCTGGATTCTTCAAGCATGTGAAAACTATTTGGAAAAGAAACACAATTATTGTTTCCCATAAAAGAAGCTTATATAAATACAGCATTTACCAAGATAATGCTTTTAACCTGATTTTAGACAAGCAACAATGGTCCTCCAGATGTTGTTGGACAACAGTTTCAAAGATCCTTCCAGCATTGGCTCTGCTGTCTGAGATTGATGAGGATTTCAATAATACCTGGAGGCATACAACTTGCCTATTATTGGACTGGATGGCCCGTGAGGTGTCTTCCAACTCTATGATTCTGTGATTCATGTTTTAAATGAATGAATTCAACTAAGTGAGTGGAAGAGGACTGGATTTATACTTCTTTGATATCATTCTTGAAACCTTTTGGCTACTTCTTAAGTGTAGTTTCCCATTCTGGCAGTTTCTCCGATATACAAAATTTCACAGAATGAGTGTGGTTTCCACACTGACACTTTCCATGTGAAATAGAGAGAATTAGGGTGAGAAGATAGGCAGGGAAATTTTTCATATGACTTACATGATGCAGTAGCACCTAAACAACACACCAGTCACAGAATACCATGACATCTTTCATGAGCACCTTTGAGACAAACAGAGAATGAAATTGGTAGCATCAACTTTTGTGGACTTAAATCTACAAAAGTTTATGCTACCAACTTCTTTCACACAGTCTACAAGATCCCTTTGCAGACCAACATAGTGATGGCTTTGAATTTAGTCCCAGAATAGAGATAGTGAGATATCTGCTTGTTCTTAAGACTTTAGTTTCAGGTACATTTACTGATATGCTACTTCATTGCAGCTTAGTGTAAAGATCTACCAGCAGAGCCATTCTATGCTAGTACTGTGCAGTACTCATATTGAATACCACTGTAGCACAACTAGTGAGAAATGATTATGCATAGCACTGTCCCTGAATATAAAATGTGCAATGGACAGGGGTAGTATATCAGTGAGTACTGACATACTACTCTGGATACATACAGTGGCTCAGTACCCAGAAATCCACTCCCGTGACAATTTGTTGGATTTATTTATTTGAGTTATTTATACCCCGCCCTTCTCACCCTGAAGGGGACTCAGAACAGCCTTACAATAGACCAGTGGTTCCCAAACTTCTTTGGCCTACCGCCCCCTTTCCAGAAAAAATATTACTCAGTGCCCCCTGGAAAGTTGGCGTGGCTTAGAGGGGTGGGCATGGCTCCCACTCAAGAGGGCAGGGCTGAGCCTCTCCCCTAGTCCAAGATGCAGGGCTGGGAGGGGGAGGTGGGTGGGGCCACAAATGGGTGACCAGGACTGGGATGGTAGGAGTTACAAGCTCTGAGGCAGGCCTGTCCTGCGGCACCTGCCAGGACACGGGGGTGGGGCTAGAGGAGGGGGCGGGCCTCTTCCCAAGTGCCTGACAGGGCTGAACCTCTATACCCCACTCCCATGTTCTAACAAGCGCTTCAGGGGAGGGGACAGGCTCAGCCCTGTCTCACGCTTTTGGGAAGAGGCCCCGTCCCTACCCTTAGCCCCCCCTTTAGTCCTAAAAGGCCTTTCAGGAGAGGTATATAGGCTTAGCCCTATCTTGGGCTCTTGGAAGGAGGCCCTGCCCCCTTCCATAGCTCCGCCCCCTGTGCCCCAACAAGTGCCTCAGGAGAGGTATATATTCTCAGCACTGTTTCAGGCTGTTGGGAAGAAGCCATGCCCACTCCTCTAGCTCCGCCCCCTGTGTCCTAACAGGCGCCTCAGGGGCTCAGCCCTGTCTCTGGCACTTGGAAAGAGGCCCTGCCCCTCCCTTGGCCATCACCGCCCCCCTGGATCACTGCAGCGCCCACTTTGGGAATCACTGCAATAGACAATAATTCACATTGTCCCAAACACTCACTCTGCATATGTAATGCAACTTATGCATACGTATATCATCAATAAGTTGCTGACCAAAGTGAGAAAACGTATTTGGATGACAACTCCTAGAATCTCTTCAGCCAAATTGGTTGCAGTGAATCTGGGCACCTGCACAGTGGGAGATGAGAAATTACTAATGTTATAAAATAAAATTTCCTTTTCTTCACTCATAAATGCATCTTTGTCTCTTGTACAGCAAGGTCCCCCCTCCACAGCCGCTGTACTCTTTAGCTTCGTCCACCTCAACTGCTCAACAGCTAGATGATCTTTTGGCTTCCCTGGGGACACTTCAGTCTAAGGTGATGTATGGATACTTTTGCCAGTCTTCCCTAACCTGGTGCTGACCTAATGCAGTGGCCTTCAGTTCTAACTAATATGACCAATGATTAGGAATCTGTTCCAAAACATCTGAAGGACAACAGTTTGGGGAAAACCACTCTAAAATCTAAAGTGGCACAGTATGATGGCTCTTCATAATTAGGGACAGAAGTGTCCTGCTAGTGTCTATTGAACTTGTATGCTACAAATGCAGCATGGGCAGAAGGAAAATGAAGGGTGGATTCAGAGGGTGGGATGAAAGGGGTTGAGAACAACAGTTTAGGAACAGTCTTTGCAGGAAAATGGCCCAGGCAAGAGAAGTGATCTGGGAGGCAGAAAGTAGAAAGGGAGCTAGATGCTATAACCTGTATATGAGAAAGGGAGAAAGTGGTAGAATAGAAGATCAGGAGTGTCAAGGACAGAACGCCACAAGATTCAAAGTAACAGAGTTTATTAGATTACAGAACTCAAAAATGCCCGTAAAACACAAGGGCCAGGCAATTTTTGCCTTTAGGAGCAAAAAGGGGCAAAAGCAAAAGTAAATGTTCAAAAGATAAACCGGATTAAACCGGAGTTTAATCCGGGTAAAAACAAACTGCTTTCTTCAGCCTGGGTATAAACAAAACGAAAGTCAAGGAACAAAAGATAAAGAATGCAACTAATTGGCAGCAGATTCCTCTCTGCTGCCAACACTGTTTTTAGAGTAACTTGCGTCGCTCCCACACACACACACAGCAGACAGGATTCCAACACGAACAATTCAGCCAGGGATTTTAGCAGTAGAGTAGACCAGTTCCGTTCCGTAGATCAAAGCCAGAAGCAGACGTTTGTAGTTTTTCCAAGTCCAAGAAGGGGGGGAAGACAAGCCGTGGTCAGTTCAGTCCGAGTTCTCAAAGCAGGAGATGGCGTCCGTCAAGAAGACGACGGAAGGTCAAGCTAATAAGAGTAAGCACAGGTTTGCACAAACAAATGCCCACACAATCCCTCCCGCCGTCTGACCCTGGATTCCAATCAACTTACGTCTCAGCACAGGAAAGTACACAAGTCTTCAGGGAAGCGTCCCACACACACACACGAATCCCAAGCGTTTGCCCAGATTACCTTGCCCGACGCAATTTGCAATTGCTCCCAAGCCCCATTTTATGCCAGTTACAAATCTTCATCACTGTCAGCTGTCCTCCTTAACCCGGGCGTTTCCTCATCACTTTCCTCGTCAGAGCTGGAACATCTCTGACTACGCCCAACAGCATCTCCAGCTGTGGATCCCGTCCCATCCCTCCAGCTAAGCCATGGGTCTAATCCTGAAGGTCCCCATTCATCTTCTGCCCCATCATGGCCAGTGGCCCCCAATTCCTCCCTTACCCGAGTCCAATCCATCTCATCCTCCTCTGAGCTAACCAGCCCTTCCTCCATTCTCTCCGTAAACCCTTCGAAAGACTCTTCGTCAGATGGTGCTGCAAATATGTCTCGCAGTCTTTTTCTCTCTCGCTCCTCGAGAGTATCCGACTCTCGAGGAGTCTTACGCCCACGCCTGTCAGAAACAGAGCCACGAGGCTCAATCATAACACTATCCCCTCTCACAAAGGCCTCCTCCCCCGATGGCGGAGAAGTGGCAGTGATACCCTCCGCTATAGCACCACGACGACTAGAGGTATCAAGTTTCAACAGCGAACGATGAAAGACTGGATGGACCTTTAAACTAGACGGTAAACGCAAACGAAACGCAACAGAAGAAATCTTTTTAACGATAGGAAAGGGACCCAAATACCGAGGCGCAAACTTTCCCCCAGCCTGTTTAATATGTTTGGAAGATAACCACACTAAATCCCCTTCTTCCAACTCCTCCCCTGCCTGCCTGTGGCGGTCAGCCTGAGTCTTCTGCGTTGCCTTAGCTTCCAACAGTAAGCGACGGGCAACATCATGCAATGCAGCCATTTCCGTAGAGCGGTACACAGGGTCCGAAGAGACCACATTGGTCGACGGCGCCACACCTCCCCGTGGGTGAAAGCCATAAGTAAGCTCAAACGGCGTATGCTGACTAGACGTGTGCACCGCATTGTTGTAAGCAAATTCCGCCACCGGTAACCACTTCACCCAAGCCGTGGGTTGATCTAAACAAAAACAACGCAGATACTGCTCTAAGAGCCCATTAACCCGTTCCGACTGTCCATCCGTTTGCGGATGGAAGGCGGACGACACGTTTAACTTAGTCCCCAAGCACTCATGGAAGTGTTTCCAAAAGCGTGACACAAATTGCGGAGCCCTATCGGAAATAATCACCTCGGGTGCTCCGTGCAAGCGATAGATGTGCTTTGTAAATAGTAAGGCCAACGTAGGGGCCGCCGGAATGGTTGAACAAGGAATAAAATGAGCCAGTTTACTAAATAAATCCACCACCACCCAAATACAAGTATAACCCCCAGATTTAGGCAAATCTGAAATGAAATCCATGGAAATGATTTGCCATGGCCTCTCCGGAACAGGTAAAGACGACAACAACCCTCTAGGGCGCCCAACAGGCGTCTTACTCTGCTGGCAAACGGCGCAGCTGTCACAAAAGCGCAGAATGTCTTGCCGCATCTTTGGCCACCAGTAGCTCCTGGTGATAAGCTGTACGGTCTTGAACCTGCCAAAGTGCCCAGCCATGGGTTCGTCATGGTGGGCTCTAATCACCTCCAACCTGAGGGCCCCCACTGGTACGTAAACCTGCCCCCTACGCACCAATACCCCGTCTTGATCTTGGAGATGCGGCAGTATGGTACGGTTACCTGCTGAGAGCAGCATCAGTTGCTCCTGTGTCCACACATCATCTTTCTGAGCCTCAAGGATCTGATCATGTAACCCGAGCTCATTATCTACAACACACAGCGAGGCAGTAGGCAAGATGGTCTGACATACTACCTGCTCATTGGTCTTAAATTCTGGCTTGCGGGATAAAGCATCGGCCCGCAAGTTTGCCTTCCCCTCCACGAACTGCACCTTGAAGTTAAACCTGGAGAAAAACAAAGCCCAGCGGATTTGACGCTGGTTTAACTTCTTTGCTGTTTGCAAGTGCTCTAAGTTCTTATGATCAGACCTGACCACGATCTGATGCCGTGCCCCTTCAAGCCAGTGCCGCCACACCTCAAACGCCACCTTAATCGCCAACAACTCCTTCTCCCATATGGTATAGTTCTGCTCGAAGGGTGTTAGTTGCCGCGAGTAAAATCCACAGGGACGCAAGGTCCCTGAGGAATCCTTCTGAGACAATACAGCCCCCAACGCGTAGCTAGAAGCGTCCGCTTCTACCACGAACGGTTTGTCAACATCAGGATGGGTTAGTATGTTGTCCGATTGAAAACTAGACTTAAGTTGTAAAAACGCCTCGTGAGCTTCCCGCCCCCACACAAATGGCTGTTTCTTGCGCAGAAGCTGCGTCAAAGGTACCGTGAGCTTTGCAAAATTCGGAATAAACTCCCGGTAGTAATTAGCGAAACCTAAAAACCTTTGTACATCCTTCTTAGTCTTCAGCTCCTGCCATGAGTTGACGGCGTCAACCTTATGTGGGTCCATTTTAAGTTCCCTACCTGACACTACATGACCTAGGAACTCCACTTCAGGCACATGAAAGACGCACTTGGAAGCCTTGGCGAAAAGCCCATTAGCCCGCAGTCGGTGCAGAACCTGCTTGACATGTTGACGATGTTCTTTCTCGTCCTTAGAAAAAATCAAGATATCATCCAAATAAATCACTAAAAATTGGTCAATTAGGTCCCTGAACACATCGTTCATGAACCTCTGGAAGACCGCAGGAGCATTACAAAGCCCAAAAGGCATGACTCGGAACTCGTGGCATCCGAAACACGTGTTAAATGCCGTCTTCCATTCATCCCCTTCCCGTATACGGATTAAGTTATAGGCCCCCCGCAGGTCAAGCTTGGTAAAGACCTTAGCCCCTTGCACCCTTGATAACAGTTCCGAGATTAAAGGGAGCGGGTACCTATCCCGAATGGTGTATTTGTTTAGGATCCGATAGTCGCAGACCAGCCTAAGTTCCCCAGTCTTTTTGGCTACAAAGAATACTGGTGCCGCAGTTGGAGAACTAGATGGGCGAATAAACCCCTTGGCTAAATTTTCATCTAGAAACTCCCGCAAAGCTTGCCTTTCCGGTACAGTCAAGGCATACAGCCTCCCTGCTGGCAGTTTCGCACCTTCTGCCAACTTGATGGCGCAATCATATGGCCTGTGCGGTGGTAATTTGTCCGCTTCTTTTTTACAAAATACATCAGAGAACTCCCCATACTCAGCAGGCACTCCCTCCATATCAGAATGAGTAACATTTAGAGTGCAACAATCCTGCCTCTTTAAAATCACTTTACGTGTTGCCCAATCTACTTGTGGGTTTACTACAGCTAGCCAATCCATCCCCAGGATCACATCATATCTAGGCAAGCTCGTAATATCCCACACAAACGTTCCCGTTACTCCCTGCACCTCCCACGTTACTGCTGAGGTTTCCTGGTTAACCACCCCAGTCTCCAGCAGTCTCCCATCTGCTCCTTCCACCCACACGTCGCATGCTTTGCGCACCTTAGGAATGCCATGCTTCTTAGCAAACTCAATATCTACATAAGAGACCGTGGCCCCTGAGTCCAGCAGTGCCAGAGTAGAAACAAGTTCCCTTCCCCCAACAGATAATGTAATGGGTACGAAAACATGCTTCCTCCCCTCAGTTGACTGCTTGAGGAGCCCTAGTGCGTTGGACTCACGTCGCACTAGGGCTGGCCTTTTCCCGAAAGCTGGGAAGGTTTCACATTACAACTTTTGGCAAAATGCCCAGCATTCCCACAGTACAAACACAAGCCCAGCTGCCTCCTACGGCTCTTTTCCTCTGTAGACAGCTTTTTAAAGACCCCAAGCTCCATGGGCTCTTCCCCCATCACCACAGGTGCCCTGGTTACATGCATGGGTGGCACACACATTGCTTTTGAATGTTTACGAGCCTCGAACCTTGCGTCTAAACGCAGCACCTTAGCTACTAAGGCGTCCCAGCTTTCAGCCGGCTCCAAGCGTGCTAGTTCATCCTGGAGCATATCATTTAACCCGGCAGTAAATAAAAGCATGAATGCATTTTCCCCCCAATCCAGCTGGTGGCGATACAGGTTAAACTTATTCAAGTAATCCAAAACAGTCCCCTTTCCCTGTTTCAACCGATACAGAGCCCACCCAGCGTTCTCCGTGCGGAGAGGATCCCCAAAAGTATCAGTTAGCAACTTTTTGAAATTATTCAAATTGTCCTTGACTGGGTCATTTCCCAAAATTAAATTAGTGGCCCATTGTCCTGCGGGACCGGTCAACAAACTCAAAATAAAGGCCACCTTGCTAGTGTCTGTGGGAAAAGCATGAGCACTGAGCTGAGAAAAATAAAGCTCCACTTGTGCCAAAAAGGTTGGCAACTTGCACCTGGTTCCGTCAAAGCGTTCAGGAGTCAAAACATGTCCTTTCACGGCATGAGCGGTTTGGCTAACGGTAAAAGCCGTTTGCAATTGGTCTAATTTGGCTCTTAACTCATCCATCGTCTTCCTGACGGGTTTATTGCTGCAATAAACCTTTTATGGGCGTCGGGCAATCTGTCAAGGACAGAACGCCACAAGATTCAAAGTAACAGAGTTTATTAGATTACAGAACTCAAAAATGCCCGTAAAACACAAGGGCCAGGCAATTTTTGCCTTTAGGAGCAAAAAGGGGCAAAAGCAAAAGTAAATGTTCAAAAGATAAACCGGATTAAACCGGAGTTTAATCCGGGTAAAAACAAACTGCTTTCTTCAGCCTGGGTATAAACAAAACGAAAGTCAAGGAACAAAAGATAAAGAATGCAACTAATTGGCAGCAGATTCCTCTCTGCTGCCAACACTGTTTTTAGAGTAACTTGCGTCGCTCCCACACACACACACAGCAGACAGGATTCCAACACGAACAATTCAGCCAGGGATTTTAGCAGTAGAGTAGACCAGTTCCGTTCCGTAGATCAAAGCCAGAAGCAGACGTTTGTAGTTTTTCCAAGTCCAAGAAGGGGGGGAAGACAAGCCGTGGTCAGTTCAGTCCGAGTTCTCAAAGCAGGAGATGGCGTCCGTCAAGAAGACGACGGAAGGTCAAGCTAATAAGAGTAAGCACAGGTTTGCACAAACAAATGCCCACACAATCCCTCCCGCCGTCTGACCCTGGATTCCAATCAACTTACGTCTCAGCACAGGAAAGTACACAAGTCTTCAGGGAAGCGTCCCACACACACACACGAATCCCAAGCGTTTGCCCAGATTACCTTGCCCGACGCAATTTGCAATTGCTCCCAAGCCCCATTTTATGCCAGTTACAAATCTTCATCACTGTCAGCTGTCCTCCTTAACCCGGGCGTTTCCTCATCACTTTCCTCGTCAGAGCTGGAACATCTCTGACTACGCCCAACAGCATCTCCAGCTGTGGATCCCGTCCCATCCCTCCAGCTAAGCCATGGGTCTAATCCTGAAGGTCCCCATTCATCTTCTGCCCCATCATGGCCAGTGGCCCCCAATTCCTCCCTTACCCGAGTCCAATCCATCTCATCCTCCTCTGAGCTAACCAGCCCTTCCTCCATTCTCTCCGTAAACCCTTCGAAAGACTCTTCGTCAGATGGTGCTGCAAATATGTCTCGCAGTCTTTTTCTCTCTCGCTCCTCGAGAGTATCCGACTCTCGAGGAGTCTTACGCCCACGCCTGTCAGAAACAGAGCCACGAGGCTCAATCATAACAGGAGTGTTCTTCTTTCCAAATCCCACAATTTCCTCCAATGACTATTTCAGACACAGTAAACTGGACAACACAGAATAGGTCAACAATAGCTCAGAAAATGCTTTGCAGAAGAAATGAGTTCGGAGGTTTTAGGTGACAAGGCTAAAGAACCCGACCAATATAAAAGAGCTTATCATCCAACACTGTTATACCACAGTTGTATTATGTTTGTTCCAACTTTGCCTTGAGATTATTGTATGATAGTGTAGTATTATACCAGGCTATACTGCTGTCAGCTTTTTGGAGAAGTGATTCTTCCCCCACCCACCCATTTGATGTAATCTGTTAATGGCCCCATATCCTGCTTTGGTTTAGTAATCATTTGGGGTGTAAATGACTCATTCTGCTTGATATGGAGGCATGGTGCATATGATGTGAGCGTGGTTTCATGGCTCCTTTCTTGGGATTCCCTCAAGAAACCCCAGACTACCTCCCGGGGTTAGGCTGGAGAGACAACTAGTTTTTCAGGCATTCCCAACAGAACCATTGCACATTTATTCTCTGTCCAACACTTTAAAATATTTTTTAAAAGAGGGAGTGGTGCAATACAAGTCTTCATACATAGGAAAAATTAATGAATTTGTATTATATTTTATATTTTGAATATTTGACTTGTGTGCACGTAAAGAAAGAGGCAGCCAACACAGAGAGAATATTTTGTAAATTCTTTGTCAGGATTAATGTCTAGAGAAAACACATGATCCAGGAAAAATTCAAAGAGTGCATATACAAATAAACAAACAAAACAAAACAAAAAACAGGCCGATGTGAGTTTACAAGAAGAAAAAATAAGTCTAGTAATGGAGTGTGGATGGCTTACATAACTGAACAACTGCACAAATAAGCCTCCTGGTGTTTCTTTTCTTTTCTTTTTTGAAAGAAAATGCCAATAATGGAGGAAAAGATAGAGCACACAAGATAATATAAATGATATTAGAATCAAAGAATCATATTGTTATTTTTCATTGCAAGTCAGTGACACTGAAGCACAAATGCAGTGATGGTGCAAAAGAATGTATAATAATGCCATCCCACTATCTTTCTGAGTACAAGAGAAGCAGTTTTCAAATGGAATGACCCCAAACAACTAACTGGTGGCTCCGATAAGCATGGGGAATGGCAAAACAGAAGATTTGGGGAAAATATTTGTTTTGCATAGTATAACATCTATTTCACCTTTTGACATTTTGCGTTAAATTGTGAAGTATGTTATTATTTTTATTTTATATTATTATTATTTTCTCATAAATAAGCCATTTGAACTTTTATGAGAAAAATGGGTATAATTCATTAAAAATAAATAAAAGAGACATGAACTAATCTGTGAAGGCTAGGTGACAGTGTAATGTAACTGCTCCCAAAAACAGTGAAAATGGGTCTTTCAAAGGAAAGATAGTTATTTATTGTGTCAGAAGCACCAAGAGTAGAGTTGTAATGTATTTAGAAACACAAAGTTAAAAACTTGGCATTACACTAAATGTCCTTTGACCAGAATCAGGGCCACTTGGACTGCCTCTGGTGTCGCTGTGAGAAGGTCCTCCATTGTGCATGTGGCAGGGTTCAGATTTCATTGTAGTAAGTGGTCTGTGGTTTGCTCTTCCCCACACTTGCATGTCATGGACTCCACTTTGTAGCCCCATTTCTGATGGTTGGTTCTACACCTCGTGGTGTCAGAGTGCAGTCTGTTCAGTGCTTTCCATGTCATCCATTCTTCTGTGTGCCCAAGGGGGGAATCTCTCATCAGTCTCAACCATGGATTGAGGTTCCGGGTTTTAGCCTGCCACTTTTGGACTCTCACTTGCTGAGGTGTTCATGCGAGTATCTCTGTAGGAAAGGTAAAATGAGATGTTAAATAAGGACAGAGTAAGGTGGTTTATATTTAAACACAAGAAGTTTGATGATGAGGGATGTGTAATAACTTTCTTGTTCCAGCTAGAAAAAGACATGGTTCAGTTGTTAGTGTGGTGCATCTTGTCTTCTGAGTATAAATGATTGAATTCTTACTGGGAAAGACAAGAATTAGATTTAAAAGAATGTGTGCATTCCATTTCAAGTCACATACAGAATACTGACAATTCTTGGGGGGATCTTTTGTTTTTGTAGCTTTCAGAAGATGATTTTGGACAGCCACCTGCAATACAGCAGAAAACCACAGACAATCTCGATAGTATGCTGAAGGGCCTGACACATGATTTGCAGGACCTTGGTATTGCCACAGTACCCAAGGGCCACTGTGCTTCCTGTCACAAGCCCATTGCTGGAAAGGTGAGAGAAAGAGTAGATCATGAAGCCAGATAGCTGTCTCTCTATCTTACCAGAAAGGCAGCTAGCAGGCCTTTTATCTTGTAGCCTACCTTCACTATTTTGGTCACATACAGCTAACCGTCCTGACTTCTCAACCCACAGAGCCACTGCTGCTTGATGAGCAACTAGGGGCCTTTGTTAAAATATGTTTTGCCATATGACCTAGAACAAATGTGATCTCATGTAATTTTGGAAGTCAAAAGAATTGGACATGGTTAGTATTTGGATGGGACACCATCAGGCATCACAAGCTGGGTGCAAGGAAGAATCCTGCCTGAAATGCTAGACAGCCTATGGGGCCAGCCAAAATGGCAAAGCTGGATGTCTAGCTAAGTATAAAGTAGCTTCTTGTCTTCCTAAAAACATGGCCCTTTTGAGACTGGGTTTTCTACTGCATGAGAAAGTGGGCCTCTGAACCATATTTTCTACAGGATAATTGCTGGGATTTCTGGTTTTTAGGTAATTACAGCACTGGGAAAGACATGGCACCCTGAACATTTCCTCTGTGGCCACTGTGGAAAAGAAGTGGGCTCCAGTCCTTTCTATGAACGGGAAGGCAAAGCCTACTGCCAAGAAGACTACCATCAGCTCTTCTCCCCTCGCTGTGCTTACTGTTCTGCACCCATCCAGGAGGTAGGTAATATCAGCTCTACCACCCAGCTGTTGTTTCTCAATGGGAACGTTTCTGGTTCAGAGTGGGGACAAGTAAGGAGTCTGTCCTCTCTCTCCTACCTGCTCTTCTTGCTTCTCTTATCTTTATTCTTCTAACAATGAAAAGTTGCTAGCATCTAATTTGACTCTGCTCTTTTTGTTGCAGAAAGTCCTCACAGCCATGGATCGGACTTGGCATCCTGAGCATTTCTTTTGTGCCCATTGTGGGAAAGTGTTTGGCAATGCAGGTACACCTTCCTCTTCCAGATCTATTTTATACAGCACATGGCCATACACTTTTCCAGGGTGTGGAAATATGTTTTGGGTTCAGCTCTTAGAACTCCAATTTATAGCTTAGCACTGCAACATTTTCAAATAAGGCAGATCAAGTAAATGGGTATTTGGGAAGAGGAATGGGAGTGTTTCCTTTACGTGACAATGTATTGAGCTAATACAATGATCCAAGGCTATATGTGACATATTATCATCCCTAGAATACATTATTTTGTTTATTTATTTAAAAATAAACTCTCACACACATTCATATGTGACAGTTGACTTAATACAAGCCCCAGTGGCAATGTGGAATACAGATGATTCAGCATAGTTTTGACCCAGCAGACAAAAATACATAACCAGGTGCAATCAAGCATAAATCCTACTGTCAGTCATGTATGCTTCTCTGAAGTAAGTCCAGTTTACTTCCTTAAAAAACCCCTAAATAAGTAAATGTAATATTGTTTGTGTACATACAAGATGATTATAAATATTATAATATGCATTAATGTAATGTAATGCTTTTGATATCTGCTGGGCATCAAAAGCTGTGGATGTTCAAGTCCCATTACTGTACATACAATGTCATGGTAACATGGTAGCCCTTAAAGTAAATGACAAAATTAAGGTATGGTTTTCAAAAATATTTAATGGAAATGAGCACGTTTGTGGGGCACTTGGGAAGTCTTGAGGAATGGACATGTCCCACGGGCTGTGCTTTCTCCAGCCCTAGGCTAGATCCATTGAAATCAGTGAGGTTTAATTTAGTTTTCATATCCCTTCAGATGTTATTGGAATATAGTTCCCAGGAGCTCTAGCCAGCACAGCCAATAGGAAGGGACAATGCAGTTTGGATTCCAGCAATATCTGGAGAGGTGCATGACTCCAACATCTGTACTCAAGGCCCCTACGGAATAAGGACAGAATATGTTGTGGGGAGGTTGGAATTGGGGAGGATGGAAATGTTTTAAGTTTTTTGCCAACTAGACTGTATGTCGTGAGCACTTATTATTTGCAAATGACCTTGAGAAAAGCATAAACACAGTGCTACTCACTGTGGGACATTGATCACAGAGTAGCACTAATGTACTCCCCAGGGTCCTGCTCCAGTAATTGGGCCCCCAGTGGATTATGGAGTACTTAGCGTTGCACTCATCTCCCCAAACTATTAATTATAAAGTACAGAAAGTTTTATGGGTGAAGTCTGCCTCTATTACAGGTCTCATAAGTGTACTGGACCCTCTGCCAACTCCTGGCAACTCTTTTCTGTCATCATCACTAAGAACAACTTTCACTGTTATTGCTTCACACTGTTCAAAGCAACTCAGAAATGTGGATTCGCTAGAAGCCATTTCTTCATCCAGGGTGTGAGGGCTCCATTTCTGGTACAATAACTCCTTTGTGCAATCACAGATTGTTCCTCTTGGGCTGTAAACGTTTAAGAGGAACTATGGCCACAAGAATTTCGCAAGGCACACTGTGACCCTGCAATGACCTGCCCATGCAGTGACCTGCCTGTGGCTGAACCAGATTATGATCTGAAGCAGTAAACACTTTTGTAGCTAACTGCCTAACCACATGAACAGTATGATTGTCTGCTGCAGAACTTGTTAAAGTTTCTTTTCTGGCAATGCTTTCCAGTATTCTCCTACCTTCGTTACTGTTGGCCACAAGTGCAGATTGCGTAACCCTTATCTGAAATGCTTGAGACAAGATTTTTTTGCCATTTTTCAGATTTTGGAATATTTGCATATACATAATGAGATATCTTGGAGATGGGACCCAAGTCTAAACATGAAATTCATGTTTGTTTCATGTACACTTTTCACATAGTTTGAAGGTAATTTTATACCCAATATTTTAATAATGAACCATCAGAAAGAAAAGGTATGCCCATGTAGTTATATTTTGGTTTGAAGGGTATGAGGAGGTAATTTTGCAATTTTGTACCTTAGTGAAAGAAAATATATTTGAAACCAAGTCAGAGAGAGAACCGTAAAGATCATGACCATGACTTCACATTTCTAAGGAAATACATTATTGTTGTTGTTCTTGTTGTTCTTGTTGTTGTTATTTATACCCTGCTTTTTCTCTCCACAAAGAAAACTCAATTTGGGGTGTTTTTTGGGAGGGGGATTAAAAAATGTGACAGCACCTTTAAGACAAACTGCTTTTTGTTGTAGCATGAGCTTTCATGAATATAAACCCACATCTTTGGATGCAGTGCTAAGGGCTTTATCAGACTAGCATTTTAAAGTAGGCACCCCTGCTTTCGTAGCATCAAATGGGTATTCATGCTAAAATGAAAACCAGTTTCTTCCTCCTTTGTATGTTACAAGAGACTAGCATGGCTACTTCTCCGAAAACAACCCAGGAAAGGTCTCACTTAGTCATTCCATACTAGTAAGACGAGTTCATAGCAAAATGAAGGTTCCTTTTCTTCCATCTTCAATGCTGAATAAGCAGTTCCCTACTGTAAAAAAGGTCCATGTTTATCTTCTCATGCTTCCCTCTGCAGGCTTCCATGAGAAGGATGGGAAGCCATACTGCCAAAAAGACTTCCTGGCCCTTTTCTCACCCAAGTGCAGAGGATGTGATCGGCCTGTCATGGACCAGTATTTGTCAGCTCTGAATGCTGTTTGGCACCCAGAGTGTTTTGTGTGTGGAGTAAGTAAGCTTGTTCTCGATAGAATTAGAGATTGTTGCAGTTAGGACCTCATTGCATGAACTTTGAGAAGTGTGGGAAGACAGTCTGTCTAGCAAAGAGAATTGTACCTTTTGATCCTCAGTCATCCCATTTCAAGTTCTGTCTTCCCATCACATGTGTTTTCTTCTTTAGTTTTCCCCCCGTTGTTGCCCGTGTTAGAACCATCACACAGAGAATCCTTTTCTCCTCCCTCTCTGTATTCCTTTTTTTATTTAAATCAGGGAACTCCTGCCATGGAAGGAAGGAAGGAAGGAAGGAAGGAAGGAAGGAAGGAAGGAAGGAAGGAAGGAAGGAAGGAAGGAAGGAAGGAGAAAAGAAAGAAAGAGGGCAAGGAAGGAAGGAAGGGAATGAGGGAGGGAAACAAGGAGGGAGGAACCAGTGTAATTATAACCCCTTTGCAATGATCCCCTCTTTCAAGCCTGTGTTCCCCTTCATTGGATCAATGTAATTATAAATCACTTTACCATAATCCCCTCCTGCTAGGCTTTCCTTCCCTCTATTAGATCAGTGTTAAGGAGAAAATACAGTGATAGCAAAGTGGTGAGGAACTCCCATTCCTTCATATCACTAAAGTGATTCAACACAGGTGAATCTGTCAGATTCCATCACATGTGTTTTTTTGGCGTTAGCAATGGTTTTGCCACACGCCGGGAGCTCAGAACACGATTACTCACTCATGTTGTGAGCTCCCTCCTGTCAGCATGCTTCTTGCCATTTCAAGGACGAAGGGCAATGGATGATGGTCGGAAGTAGGCAAACATGCCTCTTTGTCCTTGAAATGGAGATGAAGTGTTCTACAACAGGGAAAATGCTCCATGTGATGAGGTCATTAGAAACCAGTCTAAACAGTTTGGCAGAAAATTCATATTTGCCTCAAAGTTTAGCTACACTTTGAATACATTTTGCCAGGGAACCCCTATGATAGAGGCCCCATCTACACTGACATATAATTCAATTTGAAACTGCATTCTACTCTCAGTCTAGACCAGTGGTTCTCAACCTGTGAGTCCCCTGATGTTTTGGCCTTCAATTCCCAGAAATCCTAACAGCTGGTGAAGTGGCTGGGATTTCTGGGAGTTGTAGGCCAAAACATCAGGGGACCCTCAGGTGCAGACTCATATAATATAATTCAATGTAGCTACACTCAATTACTATTGCTTTCTCCGAGGCATTCTTTTTGCACTTCTAACAAAGCTTCTTCTCTTTTCAGGACTGTTTCTGCAGTTTTGAGAATGGCTCCTTCTTTGAATTAAATGGTCGTCCATTCTGTGAGCTTCACTTCCACCATCACCAGGGAACTGTGTGCCAGGGTTGTGGGAAGCCCATTGTTGGCCGTTGTGTTAGTGCCATGGGGTATAAGTTCCACCCAGAGCACTTTGTCTGTGCTTTCTGCCTTACCCAGTTGCACAATGGCATCTTCCAGGAGCAGAATGGCAAAACCTACTGTAATCCTTGTTTTAACAAACTTTTTGCTTAACTGGATAATTTGAGCAACTTAACGCTTTCTCAGGCCTCCCCCCTCCACTTTGTCAAGAACAAACCCCTAAGGAAAGTGAGATAAAATCCTATTAAATTTAATAGGGTTTACTCCTAATTAAAGATACATTGGATTAAACTGCAAGAAATGCAAATAAAATATTGTTGTAACCACCATTTCCACTAATATACCAATCTGCTTCAATGCATCCAGCTCATTAAGTGTTAAGCAATAACCCTCTTGCAGTGTCTTTCAAACAGCCCACATTGGTTGAGGATCTGGTCCATTATTGCAGTTGAGTCAATAACAGTAGCTTATTTGATGAATGTAATTTCTCTAGTCAATCAGGTAACACCAGTTTATGATTTCTCTTTTCTGCACAACTAGTTTCTCTATATATCTAGACCTAAATTTCAATTTCAATCTACATTCATATCTATGTATTCATTGAAAATGAGTAATAGCATGAATGGATACAGCAAAATCTGTACATGTCTACTAAATCATAAATCTATCAAATTCACTAGGACTTACATTCAGGTAAATGTGCATAGAATAATAGCTTGGCAAAGCAATACATCATGTACAACAGTGTTTCTAGTTGCAGCGGGAAAGGGTGATCAGACACTGTGATGTCATAATCACTCATGTCATGCAACTATGACATTCCCGGTACAGACATAGGGGCACAGGGACAAACGGGACAGGAAACTGGAAGGTGACATGAGCTGGCCATAAAGATGTTTGGTATCTTCATCTCCTGCGCGTCTTCAAGTATTCTTTCAAGAGAAGGCTAACTCTATAGCAACACAGCTGATGTAAAGAGCCATTACATACTTGCTTTTCACTTTGTTTTAGCCATTCACCTCATCAGATGGGGGTTTTTGCTGCTGGGATGGAGTCTGCCAGAGCCCATCATATGATACAGAGCTACTTCCAGCGGAGCTCCGTTGGGCTCCGTCCTGGCAGTGTGCTGGCATCACATTAAGAGGGCGCCCTGAGGAGATGGGTGACTATCTGTCTCCTCATTGAAGAAGCCGGGGACAGCGCAGCAGGAAACTGGGAACAGTGGGAAAACATTGTGGGACGGCAGCCCACAACCAATCACGGTAAGGGGACAAAGCTGACCGCTGCCCCACAGTTTCCCCGGTTGTCTCCCACTTTCACCTGCTGTCCCCAGACTTTTGAACCTCCATGCAGTGAGGTTCTAGAATAGTGGTTCTCAACCTGTGGGTCCCCAGATGTTTTGGCCTTCAACTCCCAGAAATCCTAACAGCTGGTAAACTGGCTGGGAACCACTGTCCTCACCAGAAAAATACCTCCACCAGCTGAGGCAGTTCTGCTATCTTGTATTTTATGGATGTGCTATGCATCCCAAGTTCTGTTAGTGGCTTCTTCCAGATATATGGCCGCATCAGCCAGTAGAACTAAAGGTTTATTTAATGGTCAGCTATCACAGCAAATTGGTCTTCCTTGTCAAGTGCTTGTTTTAATCTCAGTGTTCTTATTGTAACAATGTAATGTTGGGGGTGACAGAGTAATACAAAAGCACAATGGTGGACTGTGCCATATATTTTGGACAAACAACCTTGCCTCTTCTCTTTGCCAAACTGATAGATCTTCTATATAAATAAAACCTGTTTTTTCAAATCCCTTTCTATCCTTGAATCTTCTTTCAGCCTTTAAAGAGCACTGTGATGGAGATCTTAGAGATTTTCCAAAGAGAATATACTATGAATATAAAAGAACAATTATTGGGTTGATACTAATCTCAGTAGTTTTCTTACCTTACGATTATTTGAGAAGTTTAAGTTAGATTTTTGAAAACGATAGAATTGAGCTGTCAAAGTCAGAATCTGAAACTCAGTTATGTACAGATGATGATGAACAGATAATCCACAAAATCTCTGAGCTTTTGTTAAGATTTGAGATAGAAAATGAACGAAGTCCAACGACCATTGCAATGTCCGTCCGTGCTGAAGGAGGAAAAGGGCTGCTCCACGTCAAGCCGGAAAAGACCACAGAAAACAAAGAAGCAAAAATACTCTGGGATTTTAAAATCCAAACAGATAAACACCTGTCACATAACAACCAGATATAACAGTTGTGGAAAAGCAACATGTTTTTATTATAGACATTGCAGTACTAGGAGACAGTTAAGTAGAGGACAAAGAGCTGGAAAAGATAACAAAATACAAGGTCTTACAAATAGAACAAAGAACGACTATGGCAAAAGAGAACAAAGGTACCAATAAGGGTTGGTGCTCTTGGAGGTATTCCAAGAAATTCCAAGAAATCTCAAAAAGCACTTGAAAAGCCTTAATTTGGACAGAACATCAATCCACATGCTGCAGAGATGAATCCCAGACACTTGGACCTAATGTGCATGTGTGCTGTGTTGTTATGTACATGTAAAATAATAATAAAAATAATAATTGTATTTCTTACCCACCTCTCCTCGTGGCTCAAGGTGGGTTACAGAATAATTAAAACACATAAACACTGTAAAAATGCCAAATACATATATTAAAATTTATTTCTATTAAAAGATTCATATTAAAATGTATTTCTATAAAATATGTATTAAAATACAAAGAAAAAGAGATTTAAACAAGGACAAATGTTTAAAATTCATGTTTAAAAACTAGACACCACTTTCCTCTTGATCTCAGTACTCTCCATTGTGGAAGTCAGAAACTTAAAAAACTAGCAGTACCACAACTTCGAAAGCCAAGAATACTATGAAAGAGAAATTACAGGAAAAACAAAATGGTGATATTTTGACATTTTGCTTTTTCCAATGATTAAATTAATTTTAAAATAAATTAATTTTAAAAAATCATGCCAAGCTCATGAAGCAGAATTTTGGGATAGATATGTCAATGCTTGGTAAGGGACCCCTCGTCACTGAAGCAATTCAATGTGGGCGAATTTGACAGATCCATATGGTTTCCCCCCTTTTCTCCAGTTTCATAGCCATTCCTGAACTCGGAAGATAATCTCTGCCCTTCTTATTTCCCCCGTTTTCTTGGACTTTTAAGAAACTTTCCTGACAATCTATGATGGGCCCAGACAGGAAGTCCTCCTCCGTCATGGGATGGGCTCTGTCATAATAATAATAATAATAATAATAATAATAATAATAATAATAATAATAATAATAATAACAACAACAACTTTATTTTTATACCCCGCCCCATCTCCCTGAAGGGACTCGGGGCGGGTTACATGGGGCCTTGCCCGATAAAACAATCAGATATCAAAACACAGCAATAAAACAGTTAACAGTCATACATGGTTATCTTTCTGTTTTAAGAGTGTCTAGAAATGGGGGAGGGGGGAGGCTCCATGGGATAACGTCCTATGGATTAACTTCACAAATTAATGTTCTCTTTTGCCATAGTCATCCAATTTCTATTTGTAAGTTTCAGTAAAAAAAGTTTTCACTAAAAGTTAACAGCAACATTTTCTCACTTGAAAATTGACATATTAGCATTGATGTTGTCAAGTTCTGCTCCCATTTACTGTAAACTGCTCAGTCCAGACTTTGGGGGATGTGGAGCATCTTTTTATATTTTGTATATCAAGACTGAAAGTATGAATTATTATTATTATTATTATTTGTTTGTTTGTTTGTTTGTTTGTTTATTTTTCTATCCCGCCTCCATCTCCCTGCAGGGACTTGGGGCGGCTAACATGGGGCCAAGCCCAAAAAACAAGCAATAAGCAAAATAAAATACATGTATAGACAACATCTTCAAACAAAAAACACATCAAAATCACAATAATGCAATATAATACAATCATAAAACAATAAAATAATGATAAAATGCAAAAGACCACTATTTAATGGCAAAGTGAATAAAATGGGAGGGCAATCTAGACAAAAGTGCAAAGATATGTATTGTAATACCATTAGGGAGCATGAATTGAGAAAGTGCTGAAGTGTTTGTTCTCTGAGAGATTTGGAATGGGATAGAAAGTCAAATTATTTCCAGCAAAGGAGCAGAATAAAGTTCAAAATATAGCCATTTTCGTTTAAGTGGGAAGAGAAATGGGAGGCTGACTACTGTGTCTTCACAACAAGTGTATATTTGCAACAAGTCTATATTTTCCATCCTTGCACCAGATAGTAGATGAAGATCTGATGCTGGATATTAAAGCGTATTAATAATGGCTTGAGACAGACATAGTGAACATACTTTTTTTTAAGTGAATAAAATGCAAGTGGTGATTTTAAAAAAAATCAGAGCAATTCCCAGGGCTGAGAAGAGAATGATCAGGATAGTCCAGGGGAATAAATGGATTGCATACCATGTGTGACAAGCCACATTGATAAAACAGACCCACTCTGGGGGAAGCTCTGCTTGCTCATCCAAAGAGTCACAACACTGTTCAGGTTAGTTGTATCTGCTCTAAAGCAGGGATATGCAGTGAGAGCCAGGACTGCCTGTGTCAGTAAGTTCTCACTTTCCCCTCTAGCTGCTTTCAGAAGAAGACTTCGATTCACTTCCACTGATGTAATATATAGTACTACATCTCAGCAATTCAAGTAAAAACGAGGAAAGCCATACACAACGTTGGAATCTCCAGTTTGTCCTTCTGTGGTGAGTTTGGTGTTCTTACATTGTACTATTTTTCCATTGCAGGAGCATCAATAATCTTTTAAGAAGGTGGGATGACAGAGGAGATGAGGGAGCTCTAAATTGCTTCTATTCTATGGGCTTTTGCATTTAAATTTTGGAAGTAAATCTTGCATAAAATTCATGATGAAGGTTGCTAATACTAAGTTTTGCTTGCACTGAGAGGCTTATGTGTGGTGTGTATTTTATCATTACAGTTTTTGTATGTGATCTTTTATTACTTGTTTTTATTGTTGATTGACTTGTTTTATTGCTTTGTTTTTATATTGTTTATGTCCAGGCTTGGCCCCATGTAAGCCGCTTCGAGTCCCTTTGGGGAGATGGGGCGGGGTATAAAAATAAAATTATTATTATTATTATGTGTATGTGCATGTCTGTCTTCAAGTTGCCTATCAACTAATGGTGACCCTCATGAAGTTCACATTGTTTTCTTAGGCAAGGGATATCAAGATGTGATTTTGCCTTTCCTGGATGGGAGTTCTTCAATGAATACAAGGTGCTGCATGCTGTATTTCAGATGAAGTAACTGGAAAAGCCACCTCTCAGTATTCCTTGCCTAGGAAAACCTTATAAAATACCTGAGTGGACAAAAGGTACTGTAAATGGTTATCCACCTGTATCTACTGATACTAGATCTATTGACATTGAATCCACTAGTGAGTCACATCAGCAACTGTTTAATGACAGCAGCAAGTGAAAGGGGCATTTCCAGCCTTTCAAATGAGGTTGTTGAAATGAAGAATTCTTGGGCACAATCCTGAATGGATTTGTGGATGAAAGAACACAGAGTTCAGTTCTGATGATGGAAACCAGTTCTTGAGCTGAAAGTGTACTCACAGGGACTCTTTATTTTAATTCTATATCTGGCCCCCAAGCCAGCATTTTTCACTTTAGTTCAGTAGTTAGATTGTATATTGGTGTGTTGTATGTAAAGTTTGTAATGTTTTATTTAAAAAAATCTTCTAAGCCCAAAGTCAGAGGAGTGAGCATGGTGTAATAATTTGAGTGTTGGGCTAAGATTTGGGGAAATCAGAGTTTAGGTTTGCTCAGCTATAGAAACCTACTGATTGATCATATGTGAGTCACAATATCTCCATCTCAAAGGAAGGCAATAGCATAAATCTTGCTGAAAAAACCTTTTGATGGGGTTGCAACATGTTGAAATCAACTCTTAACAACAATACAACCTCAAATCTACCCCATTCCCATTTTAAAGCAATGGGACATTTTAGACCTTATTGTTGCTCAGGATGTCTTTTTTTTAAATAACCCAAGCAGTGCATGGCAATGCATACTTTTCTTCAACTTTCCATAATTATTATTGATCTAGCATAATATAAACATATCCTGCTATCCATTACTCTTTAACTTCAACGATAAATAGCTGTGTGACTGCAGCTATTTATTTTTCTCCTTTTTTACCACAATTATTACAGCCTCATATATTGTATATGATATGTTGAAGAACTGCAAACATCTATATAAACGCATGGGCTGGAATCCTGTTGGGAACATACAAATGTGTCCACATACCGCCAATCCCCATTTACTGGGCAGCTACTGTGATGATAATAAGAGTCTGTTCCCTGTTAATCAGGAAGTAACTGACATTCCCATTTCCTCCCAGGAGTGATCTCTGATGTGACCACCAGCAAAATCAGAACTTTTGTTGCAATTCCCCCTTATACTGGCAATTGTTGTTGGACTATCAACAATTGACAGCTGTTATTGCCTAGTGAGTAGGGATTGGGGGAGTTTTAAAGTCCCTATTTAAAAAATCGAGCCCTTGGTGCCGCAGCAGGTTAAACCGCTGAGCTGCTGAACTTGCTGACCAAAAGCTCGGTGGTTCGAATCTGGGGAGTGGGGTGAGCTCCCACTGTTAGCCCCAGCTTCTGCCAACCCAGCAGTTTGAAAACATGCAAAGGTAGGTAGATCGATAGGTACCGCTCCGGCGGGAAGGTAACGGCACTCCATGCAGTCATGCCAACCATATGACCTTGGAGGTGTTTATGGACAACACCGGCTTTTTGGCTTAGAAATGGAGATGAGCACCAACCCCTAGAGTCTGACACGACTAGACTTAATGTCAGGGCAAAACCTTTACCTTTTTATTTAAAAAAATCTCTAGAAAATCTGAGGAACTTCAAAGTCCTATACGGCTTGGGTCCAAGTTATTTGAAGGACCGTATCTCCTTGTATGAGCTCAATATAACTGTAAGAGCATCTGAAGAAGGTATTTTCTCCCTCCCTCCTCCTTCTCAGGCTTGGTTGGTGGGAACAAGGCAGAGGCCTTCTTGGTGGCTGCTCCCAGACATTGGAACTCCTTCCCTAGAAAGAGCAAGATAGCCCCATCTTTGCTCTGCTTCCAGGCTTTTAAATTACTGATTTAAGTAGAACTTTTAATGCTGCATAGTACTGGCATTAAATTTTAAGTGTTTGTATGGAATCAATTTTAATACATTTTCATTGTTTAATGTTCACTGTTTAACTTTATTGTTTTAGGATAATATGCAAGACTTTTAACTGTTTTTAATTTATATTGTTTACATGTTGTTAGCTGCCTTGAGGAGAAAGGTGGATATAAATGAATTAAATAAAGAATAATACGGGGGGGGGGGTGCTATTTGTGGCATCCTCTGCAGGCTCTGATAGAATCTAGGGTTGAAAATTGGCACCCAGATCCACCACAGTTGCTTACTCCTGATACAATGTGTTTCTTTTCACCTTGTTTTCAGGATTCCTCTTTGTTTGAGACGTAAAGCACAAGAAGCTCTGATTTTACATATATGCTCTTCTCTCTCATTCATCTGTAGGGTAGAGAGCTTGATAGTTAAATGTTGAAGGAGAACTGCACTGCAAGACTGGACTTCCTGCTGGTGGCTTTTCCCAACCAACCGGAGCATCAGACATCCCTTTTCCTTGGCATCTGCTTGGTTTATATATCCATAATTGCAGGCAACCTACTCATTTTGATTGTTATCTGGGTAGATGCTCACCTGTGCACACCTATGTATTTTTTCCTAGGAACTCTCTCTGTAGTTGAGCTCTGCTATACATCAACTATAATCCCACAGATCCTGGAGACCACCTTGCAGGAGGAGAAGTCCATCTCTTTCCAAAGCTGCTGCACTCAGATGTTCCTTTTTATTGGGTTGGGTAGCTGTGATTGTTTCCTGTTGGCTATCATGGCATACGACCGCTGCATGGCCATTTGCAAGCCCTTGCGCTACACACTCATCATGACACAGCAATTGTGCGTTCAGCTAGTGGCTACCTCTGTGCTGAGTGGTTTCATGATCTCCTTAATACTAGTTTGGCTGGTTTTCCACCTCCCTTTCTGTGAAGGGCATGACATTGAACACTTCTTCTGTGATGTGCCTCCTGTGTTCCAGCTCACCAGTAACAAGACCAAACTGGAAGAGGTTGGGGTATTCCTTACTGCGATCGTGGCTATTGTTGTTCCCTTTGTATTGATCTGCATCTCTTACCTTTTCATTGCTGTGGCAGTTTTGCGGATCCATTCAGTGGACAGTCGCCAAAAAGCTGTCTCAACTTGCTCCTCCCATTTAACTGTGGTAGCCCTGCAGTATGGTTGCTGCAGCTTCATGTACCTGCGGCCAAGCTCCAGTTTCTCTCCAATGCAAGACCAGATACTATCAATGGTGTACACTCTGGGCACACCACTACTCAACCCCATCATATATAGCTTGAGGAACAGAGAAGTCAAATCAGCCCTTAGGAAGTTGGTTAGCTACTAAATCTTCCAAGGGAAATCTGATTCCACTGGACAAGGGCAATCTGATTCCTTAAAGACAAAAAGACTATAACTCTTGTACCCAATAATTTCTTCTAGGTTTACCAGTAGATCAGCATGTGTGAATACAACTGACTTAAACAGAGCCCCGGTGGCAAAGTGCATTAAAGCGCTGAGCTGCTGAACTTGCAGACCGAAAGGTCCCAGGTTCAAACCCCGGGAGCGGTGTGAGCGGCTGCTGTTAGCTCCAGCTCCTGCCAACCTAGCAGTTCGAAAACATGCCAATGTGAGTAGATCAATAGGTACCACTCCGGCGGGAAGGTAATGGCGCTCCATGCAGTCATGCCGGCCACATGACCTTGGAGGTGTCTACGGACAACGCCAGCTCTTCGGCTTAGAAATGGAGATGAGCACCAACCCCCAGAGTCAGACATGACTGGACTTAACATCAGGGGAAACCTTTACCTTTACCTAAAGATGATTACCAGGAACAATGGTTAAAAATTGATCAATACATTATAAAGAAAGAATTGGGTTCTCAATTTTATGTTTTATTCTCATGGCAGGGAGGTGAGGGCAATTGCAGAAGAGCATTTGCAAGCAAGGTGAGTATGCTCAACCCCGCCAACAACTAGAGTGGAAGTGTCAGGCAATGCTTCCCTTTCAACATGGGAGCCTCTACCTCTGTTGTGCTGGCTCAAATGGATCCAGTACAGATTCTCGCTACTTGGGCGACGCTTCCCATGTGTGATGGAGGACGTGTCGCTGTGAGCGAGTGGCACGTGGGATGGCGGATTTACCCTGCTTCCTCTGTTCAGCGTTGAAGTGGGACGCTTTGGCTGACTCATGTGATAAGGTCGTTCAATTTCCTTTGCTTAATTCTGCCCTATATAACCATAGATCAATCTTCAATTGTGCATCTATCCTGCAGGGTCAACGCAATTTGGCACCACTTTAACTTAAGGAGAGCTGTGGTTTTACAATGTCTTTAGCTTCCTCTACCATATGGTGCGGGTACCTCACAAAAATACAACTCTCAGGATTCCATAGAATTGAGTTGTAGCAGTTAAAGTGCTGTTAAATTGCACTAATTCTACAGTATAGATGCACCTCTAGTTGCCTTGCCTCTAGAAAGAGGTGCACATATCTCAAGCAACCCATCATGCAGCCACAAAGATCTGTAATGTCCCCCTGACAGTTTAGTAGCTTGATTCTGCCACTTTCTGTGAGGGGACACTAGAACCCATCAGCTGTAATACTTAATCAATGGTAGACTGTTTGCTGCATCCTTTATCAGCAATAAAGATGATCTTTTAAGTAGTGCTGTACTTCAGCTTTCAATTAGAAACTGATCCTTGAAGGGTCCCAGAACTTCAGTCAGCTCCATCTCAGAAGACATCAGAAATGTGCATTTGTGAACATGGGATCAGGGACATATATTTGTGGACATACACTAGTTCCATAAATTTTAAGTTGGAAAAATGGTGACAAGTTCTGAATCTGAATATTATCTGGTTGAGAATTCTAATTGCCCCCATTCTCAACTGTCAATTGCAGGATTTGATAACATGTTGCTTTTTTTTTCATTTCAGGAGCAATTTGAGAAACTGCAAGTCGCTTCTTGTGTGAGAGAATTGGCCGTCTGCAAGGACGTTGCCCAGGGGACACCCCGATGTTTTTGAACTTTTTACCATCCTTGTTGGAGGCTTCTCTCATGTTCCCGCACAGGGAGCTGATAGTGGGAGCTCATCCACGCTCTCACTGGGTTGTTGCTATGGTATGGTATATTAAAGTGGAATAATAGCCCTATAACAATGAAGTAATATATACCAGCCATTGTGTTTTTAAAGTGGTTTGCTGTTCTTAAAATTAATTTTATTAGTTTAACATGAAGATGAAAAAGGAAAAAATGAAATCATTTGTAACTTTCCAAGGATATTAGATCTCAAAATGACATGTTTACTTATTAAAGGCATTCCCCAGAAACCTATTACCTATTTTATTGCAAGCTATCCCCAAAGCCGCCTGTTCTTTCAGTCTTTGCCTCTGCTCTCCAAATGAAAAATGTCTATCTTCATCATTGGCTTTTGGAGCCTGAGAAAACTGCTGTGACCCATCGTGTGCACATACCCATCCCACTGATTCATCTGGTGGATGAGATTTTATAATGCTTAAAAATAAATCAGATCCTCTGTTCAACCATAGATGGCAGTGGAACAAAATAAATGTTTATGCACAACAAGAGAAACACTCATATATGTTATGAATAACTAGAATCTACTAAGTCATTTATGAATGTATACCCTAGAGCTATACACTTGTGACTTATATATTCACAATCTCTATGTAGCCCCTAGACTACATAGGGAACATGAAAGTTTACAGTCCCAACTTATTGGGCAGCAGCATCTGCAATTGATGGGAGTCCTGTCTCTCAGGAAACCTCTACCAATCCTCCACAGAGATGTGTAGTGGTGGTAGGGGATTTCCCACTTGGAGAACAGAATCACTGGTTTGCATGATGACTTGAGATGTGTGCTCTCTCCCCAAGGCAAAAATCCATGATGTAACAATGAGGCTGACAAGGATTTTTGCTTTATAAGCATTTGAAACTTTCTATCTGAAAGCAAAATTATCTACAAAAAGCCTGCTGGGGCTTGTTACCATTTGCTTTCCTTTTATCAGTGAGGAAAAACCATGATAATGCCAGGGAGCCACAGTACAGTGACTGAGTTTATGTTCCTGGATTTCCCAGATAGCTGCAAACCCTCATCTCCATAAACATATTTCTAGTCTAGACTGTCAACATTTGGGGGAATCTGTTCATCATGATCTTCTTCTTTACTCGCTCAGTCATTTCCGACTCTTCGTGACCTCATGGACCAGTCCACACCAGAGCTCCCTGTCGGCCATCGCTGCCCCCAGTTCCTTCAAGGTCGAGCCAGTCACTTCAAGGATACTGTCCATCCATCTCGCCCTTGGTTGGCCTCTCTTCCTTTTTCCTTCCATTTTCCCCAGCACCATGATCTTCTCCAAGCTTTCCTGTCTCTTCATGATCCTCGAAATACTTCAGCTTTGCCTCTAATATCCTTTCCTCTAGTGAGCAGTCGGGCATTATTTCCTGGAGGATGGACTGGTTGGATCTTCTTGCGGTCCAAGGCACTCTCAGGATTATGATAGCTATCTAGAAAGATTCTAATTTCCATACTTCCACGCCCTTCTTATCATTACTTTCCATAACAGAGCTTTGACAATATCTGAGGTACCCCAGATGATAGCAAATATTTTATTAAATAAGAAGATGATCAGCTTCCTTCTGGTGGTTTATTTACTATGTTGCCATCTGCCACCCTCTGCATTATACACATGTCATGACTTGGCAGAAATAAGTATGGCTAGTGGCCATGGCACTGGTCCTTGGAGGACTGTTGTCTTTGGAAATTGCAGTCCTGTTCTTTGCTTTTCGTTTTCCTGGCTAGATTGAACATTTCTTCTGCGAAGCAGAACAACAGCTGAAATTGGCAAATATAGTAGAGTCTCACTTATCCAAGCTTCATTTATCCAATGTTCTGTATTATCCAAGGCAGTCTGCCTTTTAGTAGTCAATGTTTTTGTAGTAAATGTTGCAATGTTTTGGTGCTAAATTTGTAAATACAGTAATAATTACTACATAACATTACTGTGTATTGAACTGCTTTTTCTGTCAATTTGTTGTAAAACATGATGTTTTGGTGCTTAATTTGTAAAATCATAATGTAATTTTATGTTTAATAGGCTTTCTTTTCTTAATCCCTCCATATTATCCAACATTTTTGCTTATCCAATGTTTTGCCGGCCCGTTTACCTTGGATAAGTAAGACTCTACTGTACTAACATTGATTTTGAGGAGATTGCTATGTTTGTTGGCAGAAATGTATGTGTTCTTGCATACATTTCTATTATCAAGAACATTCTGCAAATGCCTTCAAGAATGAGGCAGCTCTAGACCTGCAATACTTGCTTCTCCCACCTTATGGTGATGTTCTTACAGTACGAATGTTCTACTTGCACCCCAAATCTAGAGGGTTTGATAAAATGAATCATAGAATTGGAAGATACCACATGAGCCATCTAGTCCAACCCCTCGCCATACAGGAAAAGCACAGTCAAAGCACCTGCTTTCACCTGTATTAAATGGCACTAGAAAGTAAGCATAAAAAGATATGGAATACAAGCAGCAATACAAATCCCTGTTTGGCAGGGATAGTCTTCTGCCATCCCACCTTTTCAACTGCCCCTCTTTTATCCCTTTGCCCTTAGCTTATAAACAGATTTCAAGGTGAAAAAGAAGCTTGCTCTCAGTTAAATCAGCAGAGAAGAGAGAAAAGGAAAATCAGAATATTCCCTTCCCTGCAGTCTCAGAGAAAAGCAAACCAAATCAGTCTCTTCTAGCTTTTATGTTCTCCTACATCAATAACTTTTGCTATCTTGAACACCAATAGATGTTGCTTGGCTACATCCAACCATATTTTCATCTGTGAGATGTCGGTAATGAAACAATGTCTAGTTTAATTGTAACAGGAGTCTTGATGGCTTTCCTATATCTCAACATAAACTATTTTGTGGGCTTGATACAGGTTTACAATAGTCTCATTCACTTGGCTTAATTTGAGAACTGAAATATAACATTTAAATTGCTCTGGGATCACCAGTAGATGGTTTGCCCACTGGAAAACATTTTCTCTAAAGCTCTGTCAAAACAAACAACTTAAGGGCTAAACTAAGTGTAATGCTAAATGGATGTTTCCATTTAACATGCAGATTTTGAAAAAAAAATACAAACCTAGCATCATCTAGGGAGTAATGCAATTTTATATATAAATACTGCAAGAAATGTACTTAGGGAGCAGGGAGAGAAAACACTATATTATATTAAAATGAAAACATTCCTGCATTCAGGGGTATAATACTCCTTCTTCTAGAAAATACCCATTGGAACAGAGAGATCCATGCTAGAATCATACTAGATAAACCCAAGAGTAACATCATGAAATAATAATAATAAGATGATAACAGTTATTCTTTTAAATTTACAATTATCTGCAAAGGCCGAACTAGTTAAAGAAGGCACAGGGGAAATAAGACTACAGGTTAATCCTCTAGCTTCTAAACAAGCTATTAAATGTACAGCTTGAAGCTGAGACAAAGTTATCATTAGCATAAGAACACTAGTATTATAATCAGGCATTGGGGAAACTTTAGTATTACAAACATCATTATATTCCATAATAGTGTTGCTAACTTGATATAAGTTGAGTATCACTCCTCCAAAATGATTGGGGTCAGAAATGCTTTGAGTTTCAGATTCCCCCCCCTCCCCAGATTTTGCATTATTCATTTTTGTATATGCAGACATAATGAGGTATCTTGGTGATGTCTTATCAGAAGAGGGTGCATTACAGACTCCTTCAAAACAGCAGTCACCTCTCCCCACAAAACCACATTATTGGCTTGAACAAAAACTTAAATAAGGCAGCTAGATACATCTCTATTGGACAGCCATCCTCTGTTTAAATAGTCCAACTGGGATCCCATTGATTCTCAAAGCAGTCAGCATCACCATGTTCAGGTCTTACCATTAGTTTTTACTAATGTTTTGTCTGAAATTTATTCCCTCCTTATTTGATTTTAGTCTTGTCTCTTCCAAAAAGGTGTCTAAACACCTTTTTTATGCTTAAAATAGTTCATATTGAAGTGCTATGTGAAGTGCTGCTCTTTCATCTTCCTGCCTTTCTCAGAATAATTTGTCTTCTGTTTTCCTTCTCACTCTTCATGCTTTATTTTCCACATTTGTTACGCCAACATCAGTCTATAAGCCTGTGAGCAAGGGATATATTGATTTAGTTTTCCAGTTCACCACAAGTTGCTGTAGTTCTTAAAACTGTCATTGATCTGTTGTTCAGTACAACCATGATTCCTTTGTGTATTATTTAAAAGTCCAGTCATAAAAGGAATTTTTTAAAAAATAAAAAATCTAGATGTACCGGTGGGTACAAACAAAACCAGGGCATTAAACAAAACTAAGATGTTTTAATTCTGTGTTGTGTTTTTCGCCTATTGTGTATATTTTATTATTGGTTTTTGTTGTTGTCCTTTGATGTTTCATATTTTATCATCGCCTGTATTTTGATTTTGCTGTAAGCCACCCTGAGTCCCCTTCGGGGGAGATGGAGGCGGGATATAAATAAACTAATTATTATTATTTATTATTAAAAGGGAAATGTAGTGAATGAGCAGAAATATATGATAAGGGGGAAAAAACAGTCACAAGGAATAATGTGTTTTGGTCTTTGATCCTTCAGATCAGCCATGGGTCTCAACATCCCAAATTTTCTGACCACGTCCAGTTCCCATCCTTCCTGCGTACTGTACCCGCTAGGAGCCACCAACCCTACCTTCTCACTCAGTTCCTGATGCCTTTCAATTGGATATGGGTAGGTCTGGCAAACTTTAGCAACAAAGAAATAGAAATGGAGCTTACTTTGGAAAAGTATTTGGAAAAAGCTGGTGGCTGCCTTGCTCTGTCCAAAAGAGTCCATGATCTAGACACGCACCTTGAGATCTACCCAGTGGCCACGAAGATTGGAAAATCATCTGCAAGGATGTTCATTTGCCATGGCTATCACAGTCACTTTAGGTTGCTTGCCAGTGCACTGCCGAAACAAAGCATTACTAGCAAGTTGTGGGTCCTGACCACCAGTTTTGCTGTGATCCCAGAGATGTTCACCAGTGAGATGTTGAGCCTCCTGAATGGAAGCCTAGACTTGAGGATTCATTCTGATAAAATAGTAGGCTTTGAAAAAAGTCCTGGTCACCATTCACCCTGCAACTTATCCTCATAGCCATTTAGTGAAATTGCTCTGGCAAAAGTTGTTTGAAAGCTTGGCTGTTCACACAGGCTTTTGAATAAGTACCGCCCACTTGAATGTTAAATTCTCATACTAATGGTTATCCCTGATCGGTTGCATCCACATGGGTAATTTCTTGATATAGCCTCAGGGTTCAATTCACTTTTGAGTTCTCCCCCATGATCTTATAGCACTTTTAACTTCCTCCATGTTTACAAGTCTCACTTAGTGCACTTTTGACCAGCCCATCCTTACGTTTTATTGCTGCGTTTTAACTTTATCTTATTAATGGTTATGATTTTATTGTTTGTTTTAATTTTCATTCGTGCATTTTCGGTATTTGAAGTTATTGTATGTATGCTTGTTTTGTATTTGTAAGCCACCCTGGGTCCCTGTGGGGAGATGGAGGCAGGGAATAAGAATAAAATTATTATTATTATTATTATTATTATTATTATTATTATTATTATTGTTTAAGTGTATTTGCCGGGTACAGAGAAAGGAGGAGGAGCGATTGAATTCCATGTTTGCTCTGGGGCAAAGGAGATGGCTGTGGGCCGTTTTAACCTGAGCTATTGGGCTGCCACTTACCAGGCCTATCTTGCTGCCAGAGCCTACATCACTGTCTATCAAGACATGATGTCTTGTACCATGGGCAAAGGGCCTTTCCTCAAGAGGTCTTGTGCCACAGCAATGGGTTTCCAGCCTTAGCAGGTAAGCCAATTACACCTTTCCTTTCAGCTGCTGATTTAAACAGGTCTGTTACCTGTGCCATACAGATGAATGACACCAAGCCTGAGCCCAGGTGAGCTTTAGAGGTATTGACTGGAGCATACTCAAAAGTCAGAAAGGACAAACCTCTGAAGAATATAGGTACTAAGGAACAATGAGGAGACATAATAGCCATGTATAAATAGGGAGGAGGGAACAAGCTTGTTTTTTGCTGCCCTGGAGACTAGGATGCAGAACAACGGCTTCAAACTACAGGAAAGAAGATTCCACCTGAACTTTAGAAAGAACTTCCTCGCTGTGAGAGCTGTTCAGTAGTGGAACTCTCTGCCCCAGAGTGTGGTGGAGGCTCCTTCTTTGGAAGCTTTTAAGCAAAGGCTGGATGGCCATCTGTCAGGGGTGCTTTGAATGCAGTTTTCCTGGCAAGGGGTTGGACTGGATGGCCCACGAGGTCTCTTCCAACTCTATGATTCTGTGATTCTATGAATGTCTCTTTTGAAAATTCAAAGCCAGAGGAAAATTCTGTCCAACAAGTTGAGACAAATATGCTTTTAATTGTTAGCCTGTATGGAAGTAGTTGTGTAGAATCATCAACAAAATAAAGAGACCCCGGATCTTCTCTTGGCTTTGAACCCATTAAACAGTGCCAATTGTCATTTAATCAAATGTCATTGATAAAGTATTGAAACTGCTTTGACAAAAATGCTAAAACAGGAGTCCATGCTGCTTTCTATGATGAAATTCCCATGAGGAAAGAGAGAGGGGAAATTTGGAATTCACTATAATGAGCAAAATGATTAAGAGAGAAAGGTGGTGTGAGGGAGGAAGTCAAGTGAAGCCTAAGCGTATCAGTAAGAGGTAAAGAATCTACAGAACAAAGGAGATTAAAAAAAAACATTTCAGATAATCATAACTACTTGCCTCTGTCTCTCTTACCCCACTGTAGGATCATAGTCGCTTGGACAAATTTGCTTGCAGATTTCTCTATTTCTGACAAAAGAAATACATCTGAAACAGCGCATACATGTCTAGTTTCAGTTGGGCACTTTCATGTCCAGTTACATTACATTCCCATTTTTCAGATTCACTTATGACATATCTGTGTGTCCCATCTGCTATCCTATAGACTTCAGCATTTTTCACTTGGTCAGTGCTTGGTGACTCTGTCTGGTTCATTCTGACAGCCCATCACGAACAAATCCTCACTCACAAAGCCTTTTGCAAGCCCCTTTCCTCACAAGCTCACTACACTCTGAAGTTTCCTGAACTTCCAAATGCGGCCTTATTTTGAGAGACGGTTAACTGATGATAATAAACTCCCTTGATTTTAAAAAGGGAGCGAGGTGGAGAAAATAAAAAAGAAATGTAGTGGCACCTTTAAGACAAACTGGTTTTTATTTTAGCATTAGCTTTCCTGGATATAAACCCACTTCTTTGGATGCAGTATAAAGTGGCATTAAGCTTTAAGGTATAAAGCATATTTATACAGCTGTGGGAGTGGGCTGCAATGTAATAGGATCCAGAAAGATGCAAAACATGTCTCTTGCCTTAACGTTTCAAAGAGCCGGGTGACAGGAAACACATTTTATTTATCTTTCTGGTGCCATCTGCTGGCACTTTTCAGTACAATATTGCACAGTGAATTATGGTAATATTTTTTTTACGAATTTGCCAAATATATGTTTAATTTTCTACTCATGTGTGATCCAGAGAAGACATCTTCATTGGGGTAGCTGCGAAATCTTCAACTATCTTGATTTGATCCTGGCTTGTTTTATTTAATTTCCTCTGGACAATGTCTCTGGTTTATTCCCAGAGCATTCCAACAATAATTTTTCCCTTTAACTTCTCTTCCTTTGCCCAGGTGCTTTTTGTAGCTTATTTATAATCAGCTGTAAACATGATTTTCCTTCAGTCATATTTATGAGAGCTCTAGGTGGTTCTGGCGAAAAAAGAGTATCAGCTTTATTCTTCCTTTTCTATTCCTTGACTTGTCTTGTGATGCTCAACTGTCAGTTCAAGCACAGCAGCAAGATGGGGATTAAGATTATCACCTTCTGGCAATTTTATACCATAACACTATCGTAAAATAAATTTTTGATTACAGCCTTTCTTGTCAGTCCCACAGTGCATTCCAAACATCTTCAGCTTTAGGCTCTGAATTGATCATCCATATTATTATTCATTTTCTAGTTTTCCTTTCATGGCTATCTTTTCTCAACACACTCATGATAAATCTTTCTATTCGCAGGACTTTAAAGAAGTCATCTTGGATCAATAGCATTTGCACCTTAAATTGGCAAAGGTGAAGATTGCTACTGTAAATATGGTGCTAAATACAATATTCATGTTAAAAACCATTGTTTCCATTTTCCTGCCAAGGTTTCTATTGTGATTATCTTAATTCCTTTCTTGTTATGGGTTGGTCCCCATAACCTGTTAAGTCTTTTGCTGATGAATCCAAGGTAAAGGTTTTCCCCTGACATTAAGCCTAGTTGTGTCCTACTCTGGAGGTTGGTGCTCATCTCCATTTCTAAGCCAAAGAGCCGGCGTTGTCCATAGACACCTCCAAGGTCATGTCGCTGGCATGACTGCATGGAGCAGCGTTACCTTCCCGCCAGAGTGGTACCTATTGATCTACTCACATTTACATTTTTTCAAACTGCTAGGTTGGCAGAAGCTGGGGCGAACAGTGGGAGCTCACCACACTCTCCGGATTCAAACCACCGACCTTTCGGTCAGCAAGTTCTACAGCTCATTGGTTTAATGAATCCAAACTAGCTTCCAAATAGGGTACTGTTCCATTATCTGGATGGAGGCCAAAAGGGAGTGCTAGACAGAGAAGGATAGTCCATTTCTGGGGGGGACGGGACGGGACGGGACGGGGGTTTGAAGGAGTAAAACTATTTCCCTCTGTTTTCCTATTATTCCCCCCCATTCATGTTGCAGTCGTGGAAACAATCCGTGTTTAAAACATGGGAAGTTGTGTGTGTGTGTGTGTGTGTGTGTGTGTTGGGGGGGGGGGGGTAATCACTGAAAACGGGGGAAATGGTTTTCCTTCTTCAACTCCCCCCCCTATGAAATGGACTATCCTTCTCTGTCTAGCGCCCCCTTGTGGCTTTCGCCTGGATAATGAAGGTAAAGGTAAAGGTTTCCCCTGACGTTAAGTCCAGTCATGTCTGACTCTGGGGATTGGTGCTCATCTCCATTTCTAAGCCGAAGAGCCGGCATTGTCCGTAGACACCTCCAAGGTCATGTGGCTGGCATGACTGCGTGGAGCACTGTTACCTTTCCACCAGAGCAGTACCTATTGATTTACTCACATTGGCATGTTTTTCGAACTGCTAGGTTGGCAAGAGCTGGAGCTAACAGCAGCCGCTCACGCCGCTCCCGGGGTTTGAACCTGGGACCTTTCAGTCTGCAAGTTCAGCAGCTCAGCGCTTTAATGCACTTCGCCACCGGGGCTTCAGGATAATGAAACAATACCCCAAATAGTGTGTTTTCCATTAAGATTAGATCTGGAAGAAAGAAGACATGAAGAGTCTGCTGGCAACATGACTATTAGAGAATGAAAGAAGACAGCATGGAAGATGTAAAGTCAGCCCTATAAGTCTATAGGTGAGAAAACAAGAGAACAGACAATAGAAAGCCTGTCAAAACAGAAAGCTGCCAGATGCTGTTTCTGACTGAACGACTGATTCCAATGAACCAGGTAATATTGCAAATCTATAAGTCATAGCTGTTACCCTTGATGACCGAGACCCCGGCTTTCAAATTAATTTGAACCCGCAGCAGAGAGTTCCGCAGATCCATCACCAAAAGGAACGGAGCGGGACCGCAGCAGACTATTATTAAAAGATCTTTTTTTCTTCACTTTCCCCTTCCCTGAACTATGTAACAAATCCCCCAATAAAAGTAGCATTTATTTTAGCAGTAACACTCTCTATCTGGTTATTTTGTGTCTTTCTCTGACTCCTTCCTTTGCATGCAATTTCTCTCTCTCTCTCTCTCTCACTAACCCGTCTGATCTTTAAACCCTGGCGGAGGCTTCCCCGCCATAGGTTAATACAGCGGACGATACAAATTGGCTCATATCTTTATCAAAATTACCCCTGGCACGCTCTTCTTTTAGTCCTAATCCTTTCTAAGGCTCCTGACTCAAGGACCACCAGCGGAACCAAAATCGGTCCAGTTCTCGGCACCTCATCAGCTGACTGTCAAACGGAACCGACTGCTCCTTTCAAGCCAGACTGCTCTCCTCCAGCCTTATCCCGGACTTTCCTCTCTCCGCGACCCGCGGGATGGTTTTAGGAGATCCCTGGCCCCTTTCTGTGAACTGGGGATGGGGGGATCGCTCTTCCGCTGGGGAGACATAGTTCTCCAAGGACCTTCGCCCTCTCTACAGCCTGCCAGGAGGGTGCCTGGACGGGCGCTCTCCACGTTTCATTCACACCTTCATAATTTTATGAAGGAGAAGAACACTCTTCCCCAGACCTATCCCTGGACTTATGAAATCTTATACTTCCAAAGACTGCAACCCACATGTGCCTCTTCCCCATGCCATCTCTATGAATTCCTTCCACCACAGATGAACTCTTTTCCTCATGTATCCGTGAATTTTCATATTCTATGTACCTGGACACCCTCATGAATCACTGTTGTATGAATTTCTAATCGTTGGGCTAACTTCATGAATTGTGAGATCATGCTGCTAAAACTCCACTTTTATGAATTTCCATATTGGGTTCCCCAGATGTTGTGAACTTCGTTCTTATCAAATGTTTTCAAATTGTTTATATCATTCATGATTCCCCTTCATGCAATGTAACCCACCTCTATGGATTCTCCCTTACTTCCTTGAAATCTATCTATCTGCCTATATGTATTTGTACTCTTTGGGATCCCCGGAAAATATGTATTCTTCCCAGCTGGGTTTATATTCCAACTTTATTTTATTTTTCATTTTATTTCATATAATTGCCAATTCATGAAATCAGATAGGGAATATTTCGAACTCAACTTGAACCCCAGGACCTGCCCCATTTCCTATGACCCAGGCTTACCTTCCCAAAAACAAAAGGTTAATTCGCTGCCGCTTAACCTAATCAGATTCAGATTGCATGGACAATATAGGGCTTGAGTCGCCGAATTCGGAGTATTTTGACCTAAAGGTGATTCGCCCTCAAGGCAGACATTGTCATATCTCCTCCAAAGGACATCTCAGGAAGGCGCCCTGCTGGGCCCATCGCCACCCATCCTTACTTCCACCTCTGACACCCCAAGGCATATCTGAAATCTGTGTACGTGACAGGAACCCTTGATTGCTGTCATTAATCCCTTTAGAATTCGGCCGGGCAGGATTTAATCCGATCCTTCCTGCTCAGTCACTTCATTGTTCCAATAACTCCCGCCTTCTCCTCTCTGATTGGCCCGAGTGGGGACAAAAAGCAACTCCCTATTGGGCCAGCAGAGCAAGGCGGGAAACGAAAGCCCGCCTCGTTCAACCCTTTAGCCTATCCACGATCAGATGGGCGGGGGAGCGGGGCGGGAAATTCAAGGGGCTGTCAGACTGAAACATTGTATAAATATGGCTTTATTTGGGTTATATGGTACGCTAGTAGACTGAATGATCACTACTAGTGTCCTTTTCAGTTGAATCGCTCAATAAAGACTCCTTGGCGGATTTTCCTTCAACTTTGGCGGACCTTCTTCATTTCGGCTTCAGGTTGTATTGTGGCTCATATTCTCCTATTGGCTCCGCCAAGGTCCGTTCTCTCGGGACCGGATCGGCTCTCTCCTTAAGGGGCCCGATCCCCTAAAAACGCTGTCGACAACACCCTTCAGATATTATGAAAGGAAAGATACTGAAAAATCCAGAACCTGGACAATTAAAAGCTCCTTTTTACCAAAGCAACTCAGAATGTATATGCATGTTTCCTGTTATAAAAAAAGCATTTCTGTTGATTTATGAAAACCTGGTCACGTCAAGACTGTATGAATGGCATGTATGAACTAACTACTCTGGCCCATTTTTCAGGCCTTTCACTATGCAAAGAACATCAACTTCACCTTTTCATCTAAGGAGATTTTCTCCAAGAATGGTGAGGTTCCAGCCGCATTTGACATTATGAACCTACAGATTTCACCCAACGGCTCCTTACAGGTAGTGAATATTGGACAATTTCACTCTGGATCTCTTGTCATTCAGGACACAGCTACTGCGTGGGGAAAGAGCAATACTCAGGTAATTACTTTGCATATACTGAACCCTTTCGTACATTGGGGCATGAGCCCAACTCCATCTTATTTTTCTCTCTAGGCCATATGCAGAAAATAGCTTCTCTCATCCACAACTTATAGGGCACAATTCCAGCAGCAGCAGCCAATCTTGTGTGGAGAAAGAGAGTGTCAAAATCATGAGTTAGGCCCTTTTGACTAGTTCAAAGATCACTGATATTGAGAAGAATGTATGTTGCCCTCTCAGACTTTGCTATTTCAGCTAAATCAAAATGACAATACCTTGAGGTTCTCCCATCATGACTATGCAGTCTGCATTGTATTTTCTCAACCTCTCAAAGGATTGGCAATGTTTTATTCTCACATAATCAAATCCTTTGGAGTTATATGTTCTAACCTGGGAAAGAATTGTAATGTAAGACAATTACTTTCAATGGGTCCTGGCTTAGGAGGGATATCAGGCAGAAAACCAAGTTTCATGAGAGATGCAAAAAGCAAAGTTTATTGTTATCACAGCTATGGTAAGGCAAACAGCCGTACACACCCTCTTCAATGGGTCTGTACTAAGCAAATTGCTGCCGCCCAGCATGTTGCAGCAAACAAAGAACATATATCTTGGCTTATCTAAAATTGACCAATGGCTGAGGGTCTTCCTCACTTTCCACACCTACTTTGGCACAAGTGATACCAATGACCTAACTTGTTTACTCTGAGCTATCTTCTCTCCTTAGAACTTTCTGGAGAAAGGCACCAGCTCAGAAGAAGGAAGGGGCATATGCAGCGGTAAAGCCACATAGGCAAAAGTTTACTATTTTCTGGCTTATGGTCCCTTCAGTAATATAAACTTTTTCTTTTCTCTCCTCCAAGCAGGTGCTCCAGTCATTCTGCACAAAAAGCTGTCTGCCTGGATACAGGAAGATACATTTGCAAGGCAAAGCTAGCTGCTGCTATGAGTGCTGGAGGTGCCCCAATTGATGGTTTGCCAGTGTGACCGGTAAATTGAGCCTTTGCTGGATACATGGCTATGCTCTACTTCACCTGGATGATAGAGTGTGGAAAATGAGTATTTCTGAAGTGCAGGCTCTCCATGCTGACTGGGGCATTCTTGGAGTTACAGCTCCTAAAAATAATCTTTTGAATCCAGGTGGCCTCCCCATTATCTATAGATGACCAACTAATGCAATGACTTAATTCAAGTTCAGATGCTGCAATGAATGTGTGAGTGTGTGATTTCCTACCGTGGTAAGGGTTTCCTCCAGTATCCCCTTTCCTGGGGAGAAAAAACAGAAAGGTCCAATCATCTTGCATTTCATGTCCTGCATTTGGGCTTGACAGGTTCATTAATGTGCAAAAAGAATGCATGACTACATAGGCTTTTAGCTTCCCCAGCTGTCACCACACTTCTCATCCTTTTAGCAAAGTAGTGGGGAAGGAACCCTGTCAATCCCCTGGATTTCTTTTTGTTCGTTCTCTCTGAGATGAACTCAGGCACCTGGGTCACTCTACACTTGCATCATGGTCTTTTCCAAGGCGCCCACCCTGCAGTGTGGAAGGTGAGCACTTAAGCATCTGGGTTCTCTGCTTTTTACTGTGACTTTGTGCAAGCAAAGTCCTCCTGCATTTTTTCTCTTTTCTCTGTCAGGTCTTGGGCTTGGGGGGGGGGGGGGGGAATCAACATCTGAGATGGAGCTTGGCCAGACCAGAATAAAGGAAAAAGGATGGAATTAACTTCACACCAAAAGCCTCTGTGTAGAGTTGTTATTAGTAGAAACCTGAAAGAATATGCAGTGTGGATGAATCTCCATCCTGTTGCGCATAAAAATTTCTGCCAGTAGTCTGATCTCATGATTTGGGGGGCGGGCATTATCTAAGTGTGGTGTTTAGTCCTGTAGCATTGCAAATCACTACGTTCTGTATTCATAACTTATCACATGTTGTCTGAATTTGCTGGTTTACCCATCACTATATATTTTCATCCTCATCCCAGGAGTGAGTGGATTCTTCACCCTCTCCCCTTTAAAAAATGTGTCTGACATTGCGAAGGATCAAACTCTAACATAAAAGGCAAAAAAGAATAGAAATCGAATGAAGTTGTGATATTTCTTACTTTAAAAAATTACCAAGGACTCATTGCCATTTAGGAGACCACAGGACAGTCCATTTGCCCACATCATCCTACTCAATTCAATGAGGGCAATTCCAACAGCTCTCATCCCATGTGTTTTTGGTACTTTCGAAATGGAATATCACAGATCCCATACTTCTGAGATGATCCCAGACCGTCTTCTCCCCCCTCCCTTTTTTGGGACTGTTTCTGACATTTACATAACAAATTGTGACAGGTGCAGACAAGGAGTCCCCTGCATCATGGGTGTCATGATGCCAGGGCTCTAACAGTACGCAGGCAGAGGTGAACCAAAACAAACACCAAGCTTGTGTCAAACTGTTTAAGTAAAGCAGCACTTACTGTCCAGCTGTTTTCAAAGTCCCAACGTAAAACATAAAGATAGCACTCAGTCACAGAATCAAAGCAAAACTGATAGTGAACACCGATCAGGTACAAGACACATAGTCAAAAAAGGTCCAGTCCAACAGTCAAATGCTGAGAGTTCAATGAGTAAAGTCCAACGATCAGGAGTCTATACCGTAGTCAATGGCCAATCCAGAGGTTCCAGGGTCCGAAGAGTTCAGGAGACAGGTCAGGATACCGAAAAACCACAAACTTGGGGGAAAAAACCAGCAGCATCCACAGCCAAAGTAAAACAAATACTTTTCTCCCCAAAGAGTACTCTCCAGGCTAGCTCCTTATATCCAGTGCAACCGAACTGCAACCTATCTCTTGCATGCCTCCACACTTACTTGCTTTCACCTGTAACTCCTACTTACAGATTACTCAGCCCTGTAGAACTCAGACTTATATTAACCCCTTCCATCACCAACTACTAGGCCTGACATCCCCAACCACCATCAACATGATACATAACAGTGGGATGGGCTCCATCACTTTCAATTGCCGAAATGAATTATAACTGTTTTAAAATGGGGGGGTGGGGATGGGGGGTGGAATAAAGTCCTGAGAGTGTGGTCAGAGGAGTCAAAGATAAAAGGGAAACCTTCCCATGTAGCATTGAATTTCAACCTGTGTTTGATCAGTGGAGTTCTAGTAAAGGAAAGGTAAACGTTTTCCCCTGACGTTAAGTCCAGTTGTGTCCGACTCTGGGGGTTAGTGCTCATCTCAATTTCTAAGCCGAAGAGCCGGCGTTGTCCGTAGACACCTCCAAGGTCATGTGGCCGGCGTGACCGCATGGAGTGCCGTTACCTTCCCGCCGGAGCGGTACCTATTGACCTACTCACATGGGCATGTTTTTGAACTGCTAGGCTGACAGAAGCTGGAGCTAACAACGGGCGCTCACTCCGCTCCCAAGATTCGAATCTGCAACCTTTCGGTTTGCAAGTTCAACAGCTCAATGCTTTAACACACTTCGCCACCAGGTGCTCCAAGGGAGTTCTAGTTGCAAACATGATAAAGCCATATAAGTAGGAATTATGCTTTGATTATTGTGATGTGTGTCAACACCCTCACATGAAAACTTAAAACATAATGCAACCATTAAACATCCAAAGTCATTGCAAACCAATACATTCTTTTAAATATAGAGAGAAAGTCTAATGGGGATATATTCTACCAGAAAACAAAGTCACTCACCCACTTCCCCATTAAGAATGTACCAGCATTTGGGATTAACGTTACTGGAGGAATTAGACAACTTGAAGAAAATGTGGCAGAGTCTGTGGTGTGGCCCTGATCCAGCAATTCAGATATGTGCGTGCATTTGCACAACAATGCACATCTGGGATTCACTGGATTTGATATAACACATCTGTCAGGGCAGATGAGCGGGTTCTAATCATGCCCAGTGCTCATCAGCAGAACCTGATGGGAGCAGCAGTGCCTTTGATCCAGATCACAGAATGTTTTTTTCAAATAGTAATTCATTAATTGCAAGTATAGTGCTGAGGGCCCAGAATTGATAACTTACCTTTACAGTTATGTGTTTTATAATTTCGCTTTTTATTTTTTGGGGATAAAAATACTGACCGCATTATATGTACATACATACTGTACATGTATTTTATACATGTGTATTTTATACATGTATTCTATACATGTGGCCCAAGACAGCTTATGGTATAAGTTAAAACTAAAATACAGTTAAAACAACATATCACGCAAAAGCTGAAAAACCCTTAAATATATAATGCTGTACTATTCAAAATCAGTGGTTCCTTCAGCCTCATGTTTAAAGTGTAAAGATGAAAGACCAGAGTTCTGATCCATAATGTTAATCAACCCTCCCCCCAATCACTAATAGTAGTGCTGTTAGATAAGGGGTCATAATCCCTTTGTCAGGTATTGGAACTCTGGATTTTAAATTAATATATAATTTTGTTGTTAATGCTGTTATTTGCCTTCAGGTTCTCTTCTATGTATGATGACTCAATCAGCAACAATAACCCAACCCAACTTCAAAATCTCATAAACTCATTCAACAGCTTCAACAGTCCCCTTCGGGGTAGAGATAGGCGGGGTAGAAATGTTGTAAATAAATAAATAAAAATAAGAGAATAATTCATTAGTGATCGTGTTGCAGTATAATTCTTTAATTGGTTGCACTGAAGGTTGGGATGTACATTACTTCTTTATAGTCGTTGACACAGGGGCATCACACTCGAGGTCCTGTTCCAAGGAAAGCTTTACAGGGCTGCAAACTGGAGTTCATGTCACAACTTTCTAGCTTTAAGTAGCTTGTTATCAATGGGGAGTTGTCTCCAGGCACTTTCACATCACACAAATGCAGTACTGGGACTCCACTTTAACAGCCATAGGGGTTTAAGGCATCAGAGGATATTGTGAAGCCAGAAGCATCCTTAGAAATAAAAAATGTCACTTAAGGTTGCTACAGAACCGATTTTGCAAGAGCATTTCTACTCACATGAGTTAGTACGAGTTTCAAAATCTCTCTCCTAAATCCCTGTACATAGAGCAAATTATTATATAGTTGACAATGTCTTTCATCAATATTGGTCAAATACATGCATCTTACCTACAAATTGTGCATTGTTGTAATATATGTCTTGGATTGTCAGTGGCATAACCTGGGAAAGCATTGTCATAAAAGCATTTATTGCAACCTCATCACACTAGAGCAGGGATCCACTTTAAATTCAGTTTCTGCCTCTTGAAGAAAATTCTGGGGCTTGGAGTTTAAGTGTTATTTATTGTTATAATTGTATTATTTTACGTTATTTAATAATGTGTTATTACGTTGTTATGTAATGTTTGTGTTGCTTTTATGCCTGTAAACCGCCCTGAGTCTCATCCGGGAGATAGGGCGGTATATAAATAAAGTTTTATTATTATTGTTATTATTAGAGAGGCCCAGGACCTGCTGCACAGTTTAAAGGGCCCTTCCTAAACTACAAGCCCCAAAATTCTTCAGGAGGCAGAAACTGGATTTAAAGTGGATCCACGCTCTAGCATGATCAGGAAAACTGGTATGAGTTTGGTCAGAGAACTAGCCTTGAAATATTTTTTTAAAGAAAACCATGTAGAAAATTGAGATTTAGATTAATTGCAAATGCTTAAAATATCTGACCAAAATAACTGTCACTTATCCATAGCCAAAGTACGTAGACTGCAATTTAGTGCATAAATACAAAAAAAAAAAACCCCACACACATTCCTTTTCTCATATGGCTTTGCTACATTAGTTTTTCATCTCTCATTGCAACAGGAAAACAGCTTTGAAGACTTTTTTCAGTACAAATCATGTACTGTACTCAGAAAACATTGCTTAACATTGGTAGATGACAGCTGTGGCCCATTAGAAGAGCCTGAGAATGTAGCTGGAACACCAACCAAAAGCACATGTAATGAATATCTGCCTTGCAAAATTCCTCAGTAAGAAGTCACCTTCAATAAAGAGCCCTCATCTAATACGTGGCCTATGTCTCCTTAGTGAGGAAAGCTTTTCCTCCATGCATCCACCACTTGTCCTTTACTTGGTTGAGAATTTTCTCCAGAGCTCTTTTCACATCTTTGTTCCTTAGGGTGTAAATGATAGGATTCAGCATAGGAGTGACTACAGCATAGAAAACAGATATCATTTTGTTCATGTCAGAAGACCGGCCAGAACGTGGACAGAGGTACATGAAGATGACTGTGCCATAGAAGATGGTAACCACCATGAGGTGGCTGGAACATGTGGAAAAGGCCTTGTACCTTCCAGAAGCAGATGGGATGTGAGAGATGGCAAAAATGATCAGGGCATAAGAAATCAAAGTCAGAAGGAAAGACATGGGCACAATCACTGCAGAGATAAGAAAAACCAAAGTCTGAGCCACAAGGGTGTCACCAGTTGAAAGCTCAATCAGTGGGCCTGTGTCACAGAAGAAGTGGTTGATCTGGTTGCTGCTGTTGAAGCGGAGCTGGGAGATGATGGCTGTGGGTAAGAATGGGGTGATGGAGCCACCCAGCCAGGAAGTCAAGGCCAAGCGTACACAAGCACGGCCATTCATGAGTATTGGATACCGCAGTGGGTGGCAGATGGCTAAATACCTATCATAAGCCATGGTAGCCAAGAGGAGGAATTCTGTGGTACCAAAGAAGAAGAAGAAATACATCTGGGTGATGCACCTCTGGAAGGAGATGGCACGGGAGCCAGTGAGGAAGTCCACCAGAAGCCGAGGGACAGTGACCGAGGTGTAGCATATTTCCAGGAATGAGAAATTGCTCAGGAAGAAGTACATGGGGATACGTAGGTCCATATCCATATTTATGATAATAATGATCAAAACATTTCCAAGGAGTATGAAGAGGTAGGCTGTCAAGAAAGTGATGAATAAGAGGAACCAGAACTTCTGGAGCCCAGGGAAGCCCAGCAGGATGAATTCTGGAGCTGAAGTGCCATTCAGCATATTCTTGGTGTTGCCTAGCAGGGAGGAACTATGGAAAGGAGAATAAGCACATATGGGACAAAAGTGTGACTGATAAAAGAGACCTCAGGCAGGACGAAGAACAATACACAACATAGCAACTCAGAGTCACTGTTCACTCTCATACATGCATACATACATACATACATACATACATACATTTTTGTCAGGACCCTGGCTGCAGAGCACCAATAACCTTACACAGAGGCCAGTCTCTATCTAATATCTTTATTAAAGAAATATATAAAATCAATAAAAACAAGTGAAGAATATAGTTCAGAAGCAGACCTTTCAGATAAGGTCAAATATAGTCCAGAAATGTATTGTCCAATATAAGATATTAGAGTTCAAAGTTTTAATCTACTTGACCGAAACACACACTTTGCCAAGCAATAGTGTGGGGAAATAACAGAGTCTTTAAAGTCCAATGAAGCTTGACAACAAGGCTGGAAATAAACTTGATTCTTGACTAGATCCGTGACTGGAGGCAAGACGAACATGAAGCATGAAACAGAGTCCGTGGTAAAACCGTGAGACAAGGCAAGGCTTGAGGCTTGATCCGGGAAGCAAGGAACTGGGATTACGAAGTCCACACACGATCTCTCTCCTCAAGCTGATCAATTGACTCCGCAAAGAATCCCTCGCGCCAAACACCTATATTGGGTCTCGTTTTCCCGCCAACAGAACTCTTTCCCTAGAGAACGAGAAGCGAAACCCAACTCTGTCCAGATGCATGACTCCTTAGAATTTCCCAAGGGAAGCAGACCTAATCAGCCATTTGTTTGGCAGCGATTCTCAGGCTTCTCCGATTAGCCTCCCTGACTCCCCTATCTTTAGAATAATTTTCCCTCCTGGAAAACGGGGGGGAGTTCTGCCCAAGGCCTGTTTGGCTGAATTCTTGAGGGCAAACATCAACATCCTGCAGGTGAAGAGACTCCGGCTCTTGCTGAACCGGCGAAAATCCCATGTTTTCCTCTTCGTCTGCCACAATAGTACTAGGAACAGGACTACAAGGCCCATGAGTCATCACAATTTTCTATCTCTCCTTTTCTCACAGAATGGGATCCTAATAGCTCACAATATAAGATTAAAACCAAATATAGTTAAAACCCTAGATGATACAAAATTAAAAAGGAATTTTACAAACATATTAAAAACATAAACAGCTTAAAAAGTAATTACACCATAAGAATGCTGATTACAAAAATACAGTCTGCCCTAATTAAAATGGATAATTAATCATCAGAGGTCTGGGTAAACAATAAGGCCTTTGCCTGCCAATGGACAGAGATGTAATAAGCACATCAAGGATACTTGGAATATACTGCTATATTTGGATTTGATCCTTCTGTCTCATGATATAAATGAACTTACTAGTGCTTCATTCCCAATATTTACATATTGTGACTCTGAAGTCAGTCCAGTTTGGCCTTCTAGTCATTTTGTGATGCTAAACTGTTGCAGCGTGCATGCCCAAATTTAAGTTCACTTATACTTCCCATAGTAAATGTATTGAGCCCATTTATAGTCTTCAAAATGAAGTGGGCAAATGCTGAAATTTTCACAGGACCTGTTCAGCAGCAAGATTATGGTTGTGTGAATCATTTTGATGTCCAAACTTGATTCAACAGCACTCAATCACCTTGTGATGTTGTAAGCAGGATTTTACAATAGACAGGATTTATTCAAATCTCCATGTCAATCTCCCTTTTGTTTCAGTGATTTTGTGCAAAATATTTCACATATTATCATTCTAGAACCTCAAAATTACTTTCCCAATGTTGATATTTGATTTCAAGTAGCAGATTTCTCCAGAGAATTGGCACATGTGGTTAGAGAATTTGCAGAAATCAACATTATTCTGAGACTAAAATCAGTAAGAAATGACAGTAGGCCCGTAAAATTAAAGAATAAGATTTTTTAAAAAGTTGAAGCTTGTATTAAAAGAATTGAAGTCTTTAATGCGGGGAGAAGGGTTATCGCTCATAGAAACAGCATAGATGATCCTAAGGAAAATTCAGGAGGTTCCTTGAATCTCCAGAAAAGTCCTTGTTTGAAACTGGAGAGTTACTGCTAGACAGCAAAGATAATTGTTACTCGAAGCAATTGTCCATGAATTGGTATCAGTCCATGACCCATCTGTTGTCTGTATATGAACATTTTAGAGGGAGCTATGTTCATGAGTCAATATGACATAGTTACAGTATTAGTTCCTGTTGTATTGAGGAATAAAATTGCTGGTTCACCACATCAGATAACTGAGTTAGATTAAAGAACTGGTGTAGATAATACTCAGTTAGATGAGCCAGTAATTTGGCTTAGTATAAAGACCATTTCCTAGGAATTCCAGTTTGCTCAACAGAGAACACTGCCACTATCTAAAGCAGATTTAAGCTTATTTAAGAATTAAGCTTTACTGAAGTTAAAGCCAATATTGCCAATGTTTAGAGTAGAGGGGTAAAGGGCTTTGAAGCCCACACTTAATGTGCAATACAGTTAAAAATCTTAAAGATGAAACTCCCTGGACATACTTGGAATCAGTTAACTTCATCGTCTCTGTTCGTCCATCCACTTATCTTCTCTGTTCATTCACTGGTTGAAAAAGCTGACCAAGTTACATCAAGCCCATCTTCCATTCCCTATCCATCCCATATGTGTGTATCACATTCAAACATGCATTTTCTATGCATTTGGCATACAATTCTGAAGCAAAGAACTATTCAGACTGTGTAACAAAAATTACTTTAGTTTCTAGCAAATGAAATAAAATATGCACAGTTGTTTTCTTAGGCTTAAATCCAATTGCTAGTTCCAACTAGATTGAGCCTGTTGAGTTATTGGAATTGCATGTGCATGGTTGACTCACCAAGTTTCTATTAATTCAATGGATCTACATTACTCTAGTTGGGACTAGCTCTTGAATTTAGACCTTGATGTACAGCTTTAGTTTTATAGCTGCTGTTGTACTAGATTTTATTAATAACTACAGTAGAGTCTCACTTATCCAACATAAACGGGCTGGCAGAATGTTGGATAAGCGAATGTGTTGGATAATAAGGAAGCATTAAGGGAAAGCCTATTAAGCATCAAATTAGGTTATGATTTTACAAATGAAGCACCAAAACATCATGTTAGACAACAAATTTGGCAGAAAAAGTAGTTCAATACGCAGTAATGCTATGTAGTAATTACTGTATTTATGAATTTAGCACCAAAATATCATGATATATTGAAAACATTGACTCCAAAAATGCGTTGGATAATCCAGAACGTTGGATAAGTGAGTGTTGGATAAGTGAGACTCTATGAGAGTCCATGAGAAAGATATCCATGGAAAGAAGATATCCCTATGTCCATACTCATGTATGGTACAGTGTTCCCTCACTACTTCGCAGTTCGCTTTTTGCAGATTTGATGTTTCACCGTTTTTCAATAAATCTAAAAGAATATTATAAATCATTAAAAATTACAATTTACAGCCAAAGAAGAGAGGAAGGAGAAGCCAAAGGAAGATAAAAGGAGTCCAAGCGGCAATGGGAGGAGAAGGAGGCGATTTATCAACACACAATTGGTTGATAAAAACTTAAAATAGTGTATAACTACTACAATAATGTATAAATATTAAAATAAATATAGTGTCCCTACTTCACGGATTTTCACTTATTGCGGGTGATCCTGGAACATAACCCTAGTGATAAGTGATGAAACACTGTACTTCTCTGATTTTCCAAACCTTCTATTCAGATTACCTACACATCTCCAAAATTTCCTTTGCTGTCATTAAAAAAATAAGCATGCTATACTTTTCTCATAGGAAGCTAGGATCAGTGATGCAGAGATATATTTGCTACTTACCTTAAATCACAAAGTCAGTTTCCCAGACACTGAAATTTAGCCATTGCCAAAATGGCTAAAGAATTCATATGCTATACTGCACCAGCCTAGCTCAGTCTAGTTCACAGAGGAAGAAATCAGATTAAAATAATATTTTCCCAGTTGGTGATCTTTAAGTGGAGAGAAAAAATGTATTCATAACCTCAGCGAGTTCTTGCTTTACTAGGATTAGAATTTAGTCCCACATGCTGGCCCGTTCAGCATTGCTTTCCCAACCGGCCCAGAATAGTTTTCACACAACCAAAATCGAGATCTGACTACAGATCTCTGGTTGTCTCAGCTGACAAAGTGAGACAACCAGAGATGGCATGGTGTGGCACTAGAGCCACTGGTGGAAAGTGCTGTGCTTCTCTAACTCTCTAGCAAGGGACCCTAGGGAGCTCCAGCATGCTGGTAGTGGTTGACAGATTTACATGCCAATTATCCCTTGGTAAGATAATTGGAAAATGGATCAAGCTCAATTGTACAAAACTTTGGGACAAAACTTTACACATGCACCCAAAAGGCCAACCTGTTAAGTTGCACTTCAGAAAGTGGTTAGAAATATGAGAAGGAAATAAAGGGTGGAGGAAGAGGACATGCAAGGAAGATAGACTACCATGGGCTCCCAGATGCTTGCTTGGCTCTCAGCACTCAAATCACAAAGTATCTCATCATTAAATTAACCATTAGGTTAGCCTTCCCTATCTTGGTGCCCTCCAGCTGAGTTGTATTATATCTACCAGCAGCCAATCCTAGCCCATGTGACCAACTGCCTCATCACACTGGACTTGAGCATGGATCCACTTTAAATCCGGTTTCTGCCTCCTGCAGAATTCTGGGGTTTGTAGTTTGGTGAGGCCTAGGACCTGTCTGGCTGAGTTGTTTAAAGGCCCCTCCCTAAAGTGGATTTAAAGTGGATTCAAGCTCTAGTGTGATGAGGTCCCAAGTTGAAGATGGCTGCATTAGGTAATACTGCTTCATCTCTTTCTACCTTCTCTTCCTTCTAATGAGGGTATAGTACATATTAAAGCTTTGACTTCTATTGTGGCAGAGATTGATGAAACAGCTCTTAGAATTCAATACAGACACCATTTCCAACTAGGATGTTGAATACAACATAATTCCACTGTTCTTACCAATTCCTGCTTTTCAAAGGTGTGAAATTACTCTACTGCAAACTGGATTGGGATAGGTGATACTACCTGTAGGTCAGATTAGATTACTTGGCCAGATAATCTAACGTCCCTTACACACACATTAAACTGGATTGTATGGCTGTTCGGACTCAGATAACCCAGTTTAAAGCAGAAATTGTGGATTATCTGCCTTGATAATCTGAGATATATGGCTGTGTGGAAGAGCCCTAAATGTTATTCTATAGGTAAGCAAGGTGTTTATTTTTTATTTATTTACAACATTTATATCCTGCCCTTCTCACCCGAGGGGACTGTTTGTTTGCTTGCTAATTTCTCTTGACAATCAAAAACCTCTTGCCAGCCTCAGAATTAAATATTTAGCAGAGGCTAAAAGCTGGTTTTCAAATACATAATTTTGCTTAGGGCTGTGGCACATTGCACGAAGAAATCGCAGCACAAACCAATCAATCTCCAACTCCACCCTAGCCCTATGAAATTCAATTTTACAGTGACCCAAGCCACTATCATCATCATAATGAATAAATGGAATGAAAAGAATTATGGAAATTAAGTCAGAAGAGGAGATGGTTGAAGGTTTGGAATATAAAAACTTGACATCTTTCCATAAAGTAATATTAGCAGTGGCACCTGGGCAAGATACGAGGACAAAAAATAACAGGCCTAAAATAGAAAATATGGCAGGCAATTCAATCCTCAGCTTAGAGAAGAGTTTCAACAAGAGGTGCTAGTACCTCGGCACACAGAAATATCTACATTTATCAAACTGTCAAGGTCTTTTAATGACCTCGAGAGAACAAATGTGATGTCTTCGACAAGGTTGTAGCACATGACAGAATGTTTAAAGGTTGTAAGATATAACCCTAATACTTTAGAAGAAGATGTGGAAGATTAATAATAATAATAATAATAATCCCAGGTGACGGCAGGATTGAGGAGAAACAACTGGAAAAGTTGACACAATATGAGGATTTAAAGATCGAACTGCAAAGACTCTGGCAGAAGCCAGTCAAGGTGGTCCCGGTGGTGACCGGCACACTGGGTGCAGTACCTAAAGGCCTTGGCCTGCACTTAAACATAATCGGCGCTGACAAAATTACCATCTGCCAGCTGCAGAAGGCCACCTTGCTGGGATCTGCTCGCATTATTCGCCGATACATCACACAGTCCTAGACACTTGGGAAGTGTCCGGCGTATGATCCAATTCAACACCCAGCAAATGTGTTTCAAATAATAATAATAAAAAGACTCTGGCAGAAACCAGTGCAGGTGGTCCCGGTGGTGATGGGCACACTGGGTGCCGTGCCAAAAGATCTCAGCCGGCATTTGGAAACAATAGACATTGACAAAATTACGACACTTGGGAAGTGTTCGACTTGTGATTTTGTGAAACGAAATCCAGCATATCTATCTTGTTTGCTGTGTCATACAACAACAACAACAACAATAATAATAATAATAATAATAATAATAATAATAATAATAGCAGCAGCATACTTTGTTTATATTCCACCCTTCTCCCGTAGGGACTCAGAGTGGATTACAATATTTACATAGGCAAACATTCAATGCCTTTTACAGTCAAATACAATGAGACATACAGACAAAAGCAAAGCTTCTTCTTTCATTTCTGGCTTTCTGGAGATGGTGCTCATCTCTGGCTCTGGGGAGGTGTTTTTATCCATTTTCAAGCCAAGGAGCCTGCATTGTCACTTCCTGGTCATGGGGCCAGCAAGATTGCTTGGAGAGTCTCTTTGCCTTTTTCCGCAGAATTGGTACCTATTTATCTACTCACGTTTGCATGTTTTCGAACTGCTAGGTTGACAGGAGCTAGGGCTTGACAGATGGGAGCGCACCCTATCTTGTGGATTTGAACTGCCAACCTTCAGGTCAGCAGTTCAGCAGAACAAGTGTTTAATCCATTGCACCACCATGGCCTCAAGATGTAAAAAAAAAATGGCAATTTGTAGCCTTAACATTCATATAATAGGTTTTCCAGAAAAAGAACAACCTCATCATGTTTCTTATTTAACTGGTAACTATTGATCCTGTGTGACACATAACTCATAAGGATTTTGCAAGGATGTACAAACATAGTTTCTCCAGAGACATAATCATCAGATTTTCCAAGTATCTCTATAAAGTGACTATCTTTAACAAATTCAATAGTCTTCCAAAAGTTTAATATAAAGATCGTTTAATTGCTTTCAAGATTTTGGGGGAAGAAGGAAGAAAAGAGTTTGGAGGGAAAAAAGATTTACAACTATACATTAAATTACATTGTAAGGCAGGAATAAAGTACAGATGGGAATGCCCTTTTTGTTAATATGGCACTCAGGGGGCAAAACATTATCTGCATCTACTAAGATAGTAATAATAATTCTCTGTGAAGTGCTTAACATCTCTCTTCCAAGGGTCCATCCACACAGCCATATAATCCAGAATATCAAGGCAGAAAATCCCACAATATCTGCTTTGAACTGGATTATATGAGTCCACACTGCCATATATTCCAGTTCAAAGTAGAATATGTGGGATTTTATTCAGATGTGTGGAAGGGGCTCAAGAGGCATGGAAGAAAGAGAAAGATCCTCAGCAGAAAGAGAAGAATGAAAAGCAAACTGCTAAGATGGAAACCAGCAAAGAAGAAAAAGAAGAAAACAATAGAGAACTTTGAATTAAATAATACTTCAGTCTTGAACGTTCTGTGTACTCTCTTGCAAATACTAGGTTAATGTTAGCAGGTAGATGAATAAATTTAATCATTGTCTTGCTTGCTGGTAAAACCTTATGGCTTTAGGATATTATTTATTTACTACTGTATAATATAAATAGTTGGAAGTAGGCAAAGAGTAGCATGTCAGTTTGGTTCCCACTGGAGTCTGCAATCGATATGGTTTCCATCCATAACTGGCTGCCTTATTTCTGGGAAAGAGAGTTATCGGTTTGTATTGGTTGTTTGTTGGGTTGGGGAAGCTATTTTAAAATAAGTATGATATTGTGAGAAAGATTGAAATTAAAGTACCATATATTTTGGTCAGTCATTGCATAAATATATTCATTTGTGACTGTGTTAATCCAGCCCAAATCAGTTTTAGTAGGAGGGGAATTTGGCTGTTTAATGTGCTCTGTTTATTATCTCCCAAAGGAGCTCCTCTACTCCGAACTCAAGAATGGGAAACGGAATGTTGGTGGGCAGGAAAAGAGATTTAAAGATGGGCTTAAAGCCAACCTTAAAAACTGTGGCATAGACACTGAGAACTGGGAAGCCCTGGCCCTTGAGCGCTCTAATTGGAGGTCAGCCGTGACCAGCAGTGCTGCGGAGTTCGAAGAGGCACGAATGGAGGGCTTAAGGGAGAAACGTGCCAAGAGGAAGGAGCGTCAAGCTAACCCCGACCGGGACCGCCTTCCACCTGGAAACCGATGTCCTCACTGCGGGAGAATATGCGGGTCAAGAATCGGTCTCTTCAGTCACCTAAGAACACACGCCCAAGATACCAAGGTTGGAAGACTATCATCCTCGAACGACGAGGGATCGCCTAAGTAAAGTAAGTAAGTAAAGTTTATTACAACATACTTATTCAAACCGAAAAGCATTTTTGTCATTAGATACACTGAAAGCATTTGGTAATCTTGAATTGGGTGTGTTTATTTTAGCTTTTCCAAAAATAAATTTGGGGAAATAATTCATGTCCTCACTCCAAAGATTAGAAATAACTGTCCTACTCAGAGTGGTGATCTCCAGACTAGTGCTATTCCATGAAGTTCAGGCTCTGCATTTCTGTAGTCAATTACCTTAGTTACATTTATTTATTTATTTATTTTTAAATATTTCAAATTCCTTGGTTTTTTTATCTTATTTCAAGCACTTCAATTGAGACCAAATTAAAAATATTTAACAATTGGCAAAGGTATACAGTACCTGGGAGGTTAAGATCGTTGGGAGAGGCCCTGCTTGGTCCCACCCCCTTTGCAAGTGCGAGTGGTGGGGACAAGAGACGGGGCCTTCTCAGTGGTGGCCCCTCATCTGTGGAACTCCCTCTGCAATGAAATCAGATCGGCCCCCTCCCTTCTGACCTTCAGGAAAAAATGGCTTTGGGACCAAGTAAATTGGAGCAGTGCAATAAAAGATCACAAAATAACATAATGACGACTTGGATTGGCCCTGGAGTATGATTTGGCTTGTGTGATTTTAATTGATGTTTTAATGTTTGATGTTTTAATTACTTTGGATTTTAACATATTTAATTATTTACTGATGTATATGTATGAGGGTTGAATGAAAAGGAATGCCTCCACCTTTGTAACTCAACAGATGGCAGTCCTGATATGCGGCAGGTACTGGCTTGTTCAGTAGACTCTCCTCTACAGTTCCATTTGGTGGGAAGCCTTAGCATTGAACGGTTGTGTTGTTAAAGTGCAAAGTATGGAGGTCTGCGCAGATGGTCGGTCAATGCGACTTAAGCAACGTGCAGTCATTGAATTCTTGACAGCAGAAGATGTCACTCCAAAGGAGATTCATCAGAGAATGCAGCTGTTTATGGTGATTGTGTTGATGTGAGTACTGTGTGTCGTTGGCAAGTAAGTTTAAAGATGTTAAGGTGGGAACATCTGACTTACGTGACAAACAAAGAGTTGGACATGTGACCGCAACCATCGAGTTTCACAAACAAAAGATTGATAGATTGATTCAGGACGATCGTCGTATCATTCAGAGAGAAATTTCAAGCATAATCGGCATTTCACAAGAACGTGTGGGTCACATTATTGCCTTGCTTGGCATCACAAAGGGGAAGAGAGATCATGGACATGAACAACTATAATTAAGGCAGGGCAGACCTCTTCACACACCTATAGGATTCCACCTCTGCCTACAATATGATAGCAGGACGGTGATAGATATGGGTTAGGGTAAAGTGAACCCTGCTTGTCTTTTAAACTTTCTTTTGAATTAAAGCTGCCACCAACCTAATAGGTTTTAGGAATTTTCCAAGATATTTGAGGTAAACTGCTCCCACTCCTGCCAACACTGCTTTCACCCCTGGCTCCCAAACAACTGTTTATTAAGAGGTTTTTCTGTAGTAACTGGATGTTACTAATGTTGGAACTATCACAAAGGCTTGACGATGGAATGATGCGCTGTAGAGACCTTTTGACAGTTAAATAGAATAAGATTTATTTATTTTAAAACAGACAACTAACCACTGCTGAGAGGTACAAAAAAAGTGTGATTTGTTACAAAAGCACTTCAGCTTGAATTGGTTGCTTGTTCAGTTTTCTTCACTTTGTTATAGACAGATCTAAACAAACCGTTCTAACTGTTACTAACAAAACCCTCGCTCTACTTCAGAGAATAATGACGAATTTGACTAACCTATCTAGTTAGCCCCCTGGGTTCTTAACTAACTCTACCTTAAAGTTCTTCCTGTTAACTAACCCGGCCTGGAGAGTCAACCTCTTGTGTTAACTCTCACAAGAAATCAAACTGCTGATCTTTTCCAGCACTCTACTCTCTCCCTGTGAACCCAGTTGTTTTAAACCCTACACCTTCACACACCAGCTCTCTCCGAACTCTCCACTTCCCACCTTCTCCTCTTCTCTTCCTCTCGGCCCCTCCCCACTCCTCTGGCCAATCCTAGGAGCCTCCTCACTCCTCCCCTTTTCCAACCTTCCTCACTCAAGATGGCTGCCTTGCTGGCATTCTCTCACAACATGGAGGCCTGCCATACTGTTATCCAGGCTCCCTTTCCGGCCTACCAGGTAAGATTCATTACACTTGGCTATCGGAAGATCGGTGCACAATGAGTACCCAGGATGCTGACTCATGAAATGAAAGTGCACAGACTTGAAATTTGCCAGGAACTCCTCATATGTTATGAGAATGAAGGTGATGTCTTTCTCCATTCAATTGTGACAGGAGACGAAACGTAGGTACACCATTACGACTCGGAGACAAAGCATCAGTCTATGGAATATCAACACAAAGACTCGCCCCAGAAAAAAAATTCAAGACACAGCCCTCAGCTGGAAAAATCATGACAACAGTGTTCTGGGATGCAGATGGTGTTATCTATGTTGATTTCCTTGAATGTGGAACAACAATAAATTCAGAATGTTACATCACAATGCTGCAAACTTTGAAACAACGGCTAACAAGGGTCCGAAGGAAAAGGGAAATGTTTTCCTGCAGCATGACAATGTCAGACCACACACTTTACATGCCACCACAGCAGAACTGGATCTCACCACCGTACAGCATCCTCCATACAGTCCAGATTTAGCACCATCTGACTTCCATCTGTTCCCGATAATGAAAGAAGATCTGCGGGGACATCATTATGCTTCTGATGAAGACGTTGAGAGAACTGTGAGACACTGGTTGCGGAAACAGAGTGTCGACTTCTTCCGTGACGGCTTCAGAAAACTTGTTCATCGTTGGCAGAAATGTATCCAATTGTCTGCTGATTATGTGGAAATGTCAATAGTGATAGTTAAAGAGCACATTCTAAGGATTATTTCTGTGTTTGATTTATTAAAATATTCCCATCCAAACCCAAGTAACGAAGATGGAGGCATTACTTTTCATTCAACCCTCCTATATGTGACATCAAATTGTTGCCTTTGTAAGGCCACTCTGAGTCCCCTTCAGAGTGAGGACAGGATACAAATGTGATAAATAAATAAATAATACGGCATTGAATAATTTGTTTCTAAGGACAAATAAATCGTGCTTTGCACAGACAAACACATATAATTTTTGAAAAAGGCAGTCCTACAGTTCTGCATTTACAACTTTAAAATACTTTGGTGATTTTTGAATGGTGCAAATAATGCATACTAAAGAAAATGCATCTGCCTTATGAGTACAAATGAAAATTCAGAAATGTAATACTGAAGGTTATACCTTTCACTTATGAATTTATTGAATCCAAAAAATAAGAAAAAAATAAAATTTCAAAAATGATTATTTAATGCTTTATCATTGTAAATCCAAATACATCACCAATACCTGTCTTTTTATAATTCCCAATTTTATCACTCAACTAAAATGATAGAAAAAAAGAATTTGGCTCTGTTCCCTTTTATTCTTTGTTGTGTTGATTTGAAGATGCTACTTGTCAAAAGGGACAAATGTGGAATTTATCCTCTCAGGACTGAACAAGAAAGTGAGACATATCTTCCATTTTCTCCAGAGTGAAACTTCAGTTTCTTGGGATTCTGAATATAACTTAGAATCCCAAAGGGACTTGTTAAGAAGTTTTGTTGTTTGAGTCTAAATGTGATCCTGTGGAGTTGGTGGTGTTATTGTCAATGCCGTGCCACCAAGGAGGAAACTGTTGTACATCTACATCCACAGAGAGACTGTTTTGATCAGTAATAACTGTAAGACTGTTATTTCTATGGAGCAATTAATACAGTTTATGGCTCATGTTGTTCAATGGAAAGCAACAAGTTACACACAAATTGTCAACCATTACGTCAGAGAGCCAGGGAATGATGAAATTAGGTTTCAAAAGTTCAGTGATAAATGGGAATGAGGTTACTCTTTTGGTTCAACAACTCATGTTTTACACCTAAATTCTAAAGATACTTTAAAATAGCAAATTTAGTCATTTTGAGCAGAATATTCCAGTTCCATTGCAATTCTCTTACAAATCTTAATACTTTTTTTAAAGAGATAATGCTTTGTCACCACTCAAATCAGGTTGGTGAAATACTCTTGAGTGTTGGACTGGACTCTGGAAGACCAGGCCTGAATCCTCCATCCGCCTTGGAAAACTCACTTGGTGGCAGTGGGCAGGTTATATAGTTTCTCAGCTCTAGAGGAAGGCAATGTAAATGTCCTCTGAATAAAATTTGCCAAGAAAACCCTATTAGAGTTCACCATTAGTTGACTTAACGGCATGTAATAATGACAAGATGCTATCTATTTAATACATTTGTCATATATAGAGCTCCAGCAATAGTCTTTCTTTTCTACAGCATTCCATCTGAAAAACATTATTGTATTTCCGTTGCATTGCATCTCCCCCCACATTAATGGTAACAAATAATAGAGGGTTTTTTTGCACTGAGTTGCACAATGAATTGATTTCAGCTTTCCAAGCTCTGTACGTAACCCAAATATCCGCTGTTTATGTGAGATGAACAATTACTCAAACTAATCTGAATCAATATGAATGTGGACTCTTGTCCATTGTTTTTGTTATTGAAGACCCCCCAACCCCACCCGTAATGAAAAGGAGATATGATTCAGTTCTCAAGGGAGTTATAGTTTCCCAAGGACGGGAGGCCATATGAATGGGAACGAGCTATGACCTGCCTCCTGACCAGTCAAAAGCCTGGGAAACGCTGGCTGGCTTCTGGCACTGGCCAATCAGAGGAAAGGGAGAGAGTTTCAAAACGTAGCAATGTTAATAAATAAAAACTCTTGTGTATAAAAACGCTTGCTTATGATTATGTTTTTACACTTGTGCCCTTTGAGCACCAATCGTTGTACAAGTGTCCCTTCTGCACAGATTGAATAAAGGATATGTCGTTTGCCTTCAACCTGGTGAGATTTCTGATCCGAAACATCCGCGGTTAGCAAACCTTTCCAGGCATCCCCCGCTATCCATGGGGCTTTGAAAACCCACAAATTTCCAGCATCATCTGGAATGGTTAACTCAATCAGTCAATTTATTAATGCTCCGACCAATGGTCATATGCATATACAGAAACAACATCAAACAAACATCTATACATAACTCCAAGCACCACCTTATTCCAAATGTACAATGAGAAAAATCTCTTTACTTTCAATTGCCCAAGAATTCTATAGAACAGAAGTTATTGTGAGACTGTTTTGTATTGCGAGACAAATTCATGCCTCTTTGAGAACCCTGATGTACTTTGGAGCCTGTTGAGAATGGGAGGTTGAAGGGCAGGAAGTATAAAATATTAAGGGAGGCTTGGGAAACAGAATTGATTGAGAAAACACTCCTGGAACTTCAAATTCAAGCATCTCCCAGCAGCTCTTATCTCCTCCAGATTCCAAGAAGCAGAGGACCAAAGGTCACTTCACACAAGCAGCAGTAAGATCTCTATGGGAAGATCTTGTACAAGCCGAACAAAGGAGGCCAAGCAAAGTTGCTAAGTCTCCAATGACTCTGATAGGCTTTTTTTAAATACCAGCAGGAAAAGATACTGTAAGGCTGCTAGATTTGAAAGGTAGGTTTATACATATTTTCTAGCCTGAGGATAAAGAAATTGTGCAGAAACCAATTTCCTGTCTCATTAAGGATGCAGGTTCCCTGATCCCTTTGAGTTATTGTTGTAATACTGCTATATAGTAATTCTTCTGAGTATCTCTGTGGGTATTGCACAATCTCTAAAATATCCCTCTCAAGGACTAGTTATTGCTTCCAACAGCAGAACAATTCAAAATGGGCAAGAGCTTCCGTACTCACCCATACTCACACACAATATGGTTGTTTGATACCCTTTTATGGACAAGGTTGTACCCCTCTAACAGCTGGAATCCAAACGGTGATACATTTCTCGGCAGAAACAAATTTCCCCTCAAGCAACAAGTCTGCCTCGCTCCAAACAGAGTAAACTAGATGAGTTCATTATGCAGCTATCCCTCTGTGCTGGTGCAAATAGTGAAACTATGACTTCAAACAGGTCTGGGTCCTTTAAAGAGGAAGGTGAGGAAAGGGAGACTTCCTCTAGAGGCGCTAGCAATTGCTCTCCGAGTTGCCCTCAGAGTTCCCTGGAAAATAAGCCAGCTAACAAGTCTTTAATTAGGTTGTTGTGCATTTTCCGGGCAGTATGGGCATTGTGCTGGTACAGCTGTACCAGAAACTTCAACTTTATTTTCTTGCTGCAAATGTTTGCAATCATAGGACAGGCCACCTGTCAATCACCATTAAGTTTGGTTCCGCCCCTTGTTCAGGGCTCTGGGAGGGAAGGAGCCATATTTAAGTTAGTCTCACTTAGGAAACTCAGCTATAGGACGTAGACCAGCTCGTCCCATAAAAAGCTTCATATACCAGAACACCGGGGATATTGACCGTCCGAGGATACAGAACAACAGCACAGAAACATCTGCAGGCCTTGGCTGGTAGGTCCACTCGACAACCAGACGCACTTGGAGTTGGCAGTGGGTCCCAGACCAGCTAGGCCCAGATAATAGATAGCCTGGGAGAGGTTATAAGAGGGTTTTCACAGTTATTCAAAGCCAATCGCCTGTCCCGTGGGGACAAGACTCCTTGAAGATTTATTATTTGTTCATCAATAAAGACTGTTATTTCTTTAAAGACTTCAAGGCCATCTTTTCAGGGAAATTCCTCAACAACCTTTCTTTAGGCACCCTGGCTTCCCGCTGGGCGTAAAGCGTACGTCCTATATAATAGACAATCAGTCACAGGCATGTTCCAGAAGCATTCTCTCCTGACGTTTCTCCCACATCTATGTTAGGCATCCTCAGAGGTTGTGAGGTATATTGGAAAACTAAGCAAGGGTGGTTTATATATCTGTGGAAGGTCCAGGGTGGGAGAAAGAACTCTTGTCTGCTGGAGGCCAGTGTGAATGTTGTAATCAATCATCTTGATTAGCATTAATGGCCTTGCAAGCTTCATTCCTGCCTGGGGAAATCCGTTGTTCTGAGGTGTTAGCTGCCTCTGATTGATTCTTGTCTGTAATTCCTCTGTTTTCAGAGTTTTGTTCTTTATTTACTGTTCTGATTTTCGAGTTGTTTAATAATGGTAGCCAGATTTTGTTCATTTTCATGGTTTCCTCCTTCTTGTTGAAATTGTCTGCATGCTTGTGGATTTCAGTGGCTTCTCTGTGTAGTCTGACATGATAGTTGCTAGAGTGGTTCAGCATTTCTGTGTTCTCTAATAATATGCTGAGTCCAGGTTGGTTCATCAGGAGCTCTGCTATGGCTGACTTCTCTGGTTGAGTTAGTCTGCAGTGCCTTTCATGTTCCTTGATTCGTGTTTGGACAATGCTGCGTTTGTTGTCCCTATGTAGACTTGTCCACAGCTGCATGGTATACAGTAGACTCCTGCAGAGGTAGTTCAATTAAGTCTTTATTTGAACTACTATCAGAACACTGCTTGCTAATGGCACATACTTTGCAGCTAATCAACTCTAAAACAGAAGCAATGTTGAACTACTTATCTAAACTGGAGTCTCGGACCCCACAAAAGCCCTGGAAAACTCACCACATTTTGTAGACCATAGAAATCCTATAATTGATCTTAATTCAAGGGGTCCAGAGATAAAAACATTGAGGCAGACTAACCCTAGTCTGATATTATAGTCATCTAAAGTTGTGATTGATGTTTACCCTTTGAATGGCCAAATACCCTATTGAGGATCAATTCAAAGAGCAAATCTGAACCTCAAACAGCTACTAAACATCAGCTGTTCCCCTATGTCATCTGTGAAACTGTTATGCTCCTGCTTTGGCTATAAACAACTTCAGTTATGTCTCACCAGTTCATCCATACTCAACCTGATAATGGGGGCGGGGGGGAACCTAACTGCAAGCTTATGGAGCTTTTGGGTGTTTAAAGACCGTGCACCAGACAACTAATTCCAATAAGGGGTCCTGCAGTCCTGTTTGCCCAGCTGTGGAATCACACTACCAAAAAACCCTGGGCTACAAAGCCTACACCTGAGTCCTCATTAGCTGTAAAGGTGTCAACAGAGGCACACTTACATGACAATTCCTCAAGGCTGCCTTCATTAACTCGAAAGTGCCAGTCAGCAAGTTTTCATCTACCCCAGCAAAAATATCCCAAGCGACAGAATTCTGAACACTTCACACCCTTGAACCCCTGCCGAACCCACATCATTCTCAAGTGCACTCCAAAGACGTTGGGCCAGACTACACCTCAGAATCTCCAGACCTCGTTATCCTTTATCATGGTACTCGAGATATCTTCTATTCTACCTGATCTTAATGTCACTACTGCATTACCCTTTAAAATCCTTATGGGAGCTCCTAAACTCCCGCCGGGGTTTGCATACCCCTTAAACCTGCTATTATGCAAACTGAGACTCCCCCTCACAATATTATAGATCCAGATCTTGATTCTTCCCTGTTGATCCCCAGAACCAAAGCCACAGCAAATGGGTGCACCAGGAGGGATCATGAGTATCATTTAGACCTGATTAGTGTTGCTGATTAATGTGAGTGGCCCCAGGAAAATTCTCTTTTAAGAGTTATCTCCTGGAACATTGTTGGTTAGGCAAATAAATGTGGGGATAGTTATTTTAGTAAATCTATTTCTACTTTCGATGTGATCCTACTGCAGGAAACATGTGCAATTGATTCTATTGTTTAAAACAGTTTTGTCACCTATTCCTTAAACGCTACCAAGGTAAGCACACAAGGATGTGCGGGGGGGGGGGGGGGGCTTGTAGTCATGGTGTCAATGTCATGAATGGCCAAGGTAAATACCTTAGTCAAGTGTGAACCCCTGGCCTTTGGAATTCACTTAAGTTACAATGCTAGTAGCCTTTTAATTGTGAATGTCTGTATCCCACCACTTAAATCCAAAGCTACAGGAGTATCTCTTTCCACTACTAACAAAATTTCCCAACTGATATTTATACATTTTGAATGATCCTAATGCAAGAATCGGTCCCAATAATACTGAACAAGTATCCAGCATTACAAGACTTAAGGGACCAGAGGGCATTCCCCCTTAAAAATCAAAAGACCAGAAAACAAATTTTGCTAGTTTTTGCCTGTCACAACACCAATTTAAATTGGACCTTCTGATTCTTAATAGGTTGGCCCCCAGGATAGATGGGATGAACTCTCCTTTTCGAACCCATTTGGTTCCAGTACAGTGGACTATGCCTTGGCCTCCATAAATGCCATTCACTGTGTTCAGCATTTTAGCACTGGCACTAGAACAGACAGTGATCACCAACATCTGATTCTTGGTATACTTGTTTCTGGGCATAAAGATCACCTGTCATAAAGATGACCCTGTGCATCAAGGGTACTCACAGGGAGCCTACTCAAGTTAAGAATCAAGTGGTCAGAAGATGAATGTAACCAATTGACAGCTAGATGAAGTCAGAATCAGCAACCAGATTAAGATAAATAATCCTATTGGACCGACCAGCAGCATTTATCTTGGCAGCATACGAAGATCTAATCCATCTTCTTCAGGAAGACCTAACTTATGTCCCCAAGTCAAGCTACTCTCAAAATAAAAAAACAGGTCAATAAGCCCTATGCGGTTTGACAAGGAGTGCCAGCTGAAGAAAAGAGGCTTAAGAGATACTTACATTGGCTACAGGAATTCTGGATCCAGTTATCCACCCCCTCTTTCACGAAGAGTCGGAGATGACTAAACAACTGAGCAGCAGCACCCTCTTTCAACTAAAAAGAGAATACAAGTTCCTTGTAGGGCAAAAGAAACAGCAACATGAAAACAACACCTGGGCTCTATTGCTGAATGTTTCTCTAAACACTAAAATCTTTTGGCAGCTTGTATCAGGAGTCCTACTTTCTCACAATAGAGCTCCAAGTTGTGTAATTCCAGTACAGGTATGGGAAGATCATTTTAGATCTAGCTTCACTGAGACTAGCTGCCTTAATCTAGATTCCAAGAAAGACCAGGATGTCAATTTTCTGGACTCACCTGTTTGGTACCCAGTGTCTCTTGACATTGTTCTGAACTTAATTCACCAGTTGAAGAACGGTAAAGCCCAGGAATTGATCATGTCCCCGCTAACTTATTAAAACTAATCAACACTAGTGGGCAATGTTTATAGTCATCCTATTTACTAAAATCAATAACACAGGCAAAATTCCTGTTAGCTGGAAGCAAGCCATTGTGGTTCCAATTTATAAGAAAGAGCCACTCAGTGATCCAGGCAACTACAGATTGATCAGTTTACTTTCAATAATGAGAAAACTCTATGCACGCTATCTCTATATCAGATTTCTGCAACCATTAAAGTCACAAAAGTTGCTTTAGGAAATGAAAAGGAAGACGAGGTGGTGGTGGGATAAGAGGAAGAGGAGGAGCAAAAGCCCATCACCTCTTCCTTGGGGTGCTTGCAGACATGTTTAAAATTTTGCAGCCACTTGAACTTCTTTTACAGAGTGTAGAGAGTAAAAACTTCTTTGTTGTTGTTTGAAACCATTGTCTGTCTCCTGCTGCTTCCTCCACCTTTCTGTTTACCACTAAAAGGAAAGGTGGAATAGTGTCACAATGCAATTTCACTGGAAGTGTTAGAAGCTTTCTGACTAGAAGTAGCCTTGTATTTATTGCGTCCGTGGTAAAGATTATCTACTGATTCAGAGGACATCTTTAACCAAGTTGGCATGCCTCAGAGAACAGGCAGATAAAGTACAACCCCAAGAAGGTTTTTGCAGTCCTCAACATTTTCATGGAAATTGATTTTAACTAGATTGCTAGCAGGGCCTCCAAAAGAAACACTGCTTTTGTGCTGGGGTTGGGTGGGATTTCTTTGAGGGAGGCACTGTCAGTAACTTATTGAGTCCCAGACCAATATACCAGCTGAACCCCACTCTGATTGTGAGACAATTGGGAGTCCTGCACAAATTGACAATTTAAAAATCACTTACAAATCCAACCATGGACTTCCAGCTATTTCCATATTTGTTTATTTGTTTGTTCAGTGTGTTTTGGTCTCTGCAGAGCACTAGAAACAGAAAATCGCTCCTCAAAATGTTTGCAATTGCCCATCCCTGCTTTAAGTGCCACTTTGCTTCTTAGAACTGATATGATCTCTTCCTAAGCACAGTATCATGTAGGCAGTGTCCTCTGCCCCTGCCCCCTGGAATCAAACATTTTTTGCCCTAAATTACCCTGTTGGGGGTCACATTTGGCCAATGGACCATATAGTTTCTACCCCGATTTAAAAACTGGGAAGCTATGCATGAAACTTGCTGCCCCGGAAATTCTTGCATGGATCAGAGCTCTGCTTTGCAGGCAAGGAACAGCTGTTGCATTGAGACTTACTTACTCTAGAGTAGATATACCTAGAATTAAATTGTGTGTACTGAATAGGAAACATTGGTAAGAACTACATTCAAAACTTGGAATGTTATTTGTCCATACTACAACTCCCAGAATCCCCAAGCAAGGCTAGACATTGTTATGAAAATTTAATCTTGCGTGCTCTGACTATATCTGGCCCTACTCTACTTTTCTGTCTCCTTTCAATTACACTAGCTTACATTGTTTACACATACGTTAAATTTCATATTACACAACCTTTCAGTCATGCATTACAAAAATACAGCAAATTCCATAACAGACACAATGTAATCATACATTTTTTCTCTAAGTCTCAAGAGTGATGGCAGTAAATCTATTTTAGAAATTATTAACTTAGCTTTGTTTACTAGCAAATCTTTACAAGTTATGAGCAGGAGGTCCCTTGACCATTCCTTCACACAGACATTTCTATTCAGCTGTTCATTACCCAAACATCATTAGCTTTGTGCAACTGTGAAGCGGAACAGACAACTCCGCATCTGTATGCTTGTCCACAATGTCCGGCCTCATATACAGAGGAAGAATTGTTTGGGACTATAGATAATGTGGTCGCTGTTGCCCGTTTTCGGTCAAAAGAAGTTTAGCCACTTGTGCTTCTTCTATTTTTATCAGTTTTATACTAATTTATGCAATGTTTTTGATACGAAATAACATAACCCAAACATCAAAGTAATTTCTACTGCAAGACTCATCACCACCCACTTCCACTAAACTATTATGTCCAGAATCTAAATTAAACTCTGTGGCAGAGTCAATTACTCATATGCATTCAGATGGGTAGGATCCATTTTTAGCATCTCCAATTAACAGACCAAAGACTGAGCAAGATATCACTTTATCCAAGTTGCCCCTGCTTAGCAAGCTGGGGCAACTTGGGAGACCATCCAGATTCAGAGACACAGTCCAAGTCTTCTTATGTTCCATTATGCCGTTAAACTAGTATATAAGTTTCAGGGATGGGAAACTTTTTGCCTTCTAGATATGTTGACCTAGAATTTTACCAAATGTGGCAGTGTTGGTGGGAGTCATAAGCCAAAACACCTGGTAGACAAAAGGTTTCTCACTCCTCTGTTCAAGCTTTTTGTTAATAGTTTAAAAGCATCTCCCTGTTATTCTTACTATGGAATTACAGTTACAGCGATCTCTGTATATATAACTAGATATTTATATAGAAAGTTGTACTGTATACCCATTATTTAAGGCATGCTATGTTTAGGTAAAGGTAAAGGTTTCCCCTGACATTAAGTCCAGTCGTGCCTGACTCTGGGGGTTGGTGCTCATCTCCATTTCTAAGCCGAAGAGCCAGCATTGTCCGTAGACACCTCCAAGGTCATGTGGCCGGCATGACTGCATGGAACGCCGTTACCTTCCCGCCGGAGCGGTACCTATTGATCTACTCACACTTGCATGTTTTCGAACTGCTAGGTTAGCAGAATCTGGAGCTAACAGCGGGCGCTCACTCCGCTTCTCGGGTTTGAACCTGGGACCTTTTGGTCGGCAAGTTCAGCAGCTCAGTGCTTTAACACACTGAGCCACCGGAGGCTCATACTATGTTTAAGTTTTCGATAATATTATCCAACACTATTGTCATTGTTCAAAGAGAGCTTTCTGTGCCCTTACATAACTTTTATTATGATTCCGGACCTCATCACATTTAAGAAATATTCCGTTTCAGTCAGTATGCATCCTGTATTTTTTATATGAATACACACTTGGTTGCATACTGCCCGTATGTTACACATACAGATACAACCAAGGGAAGAACTTGTACAGATTCTGGCAATTTTTAAAAAAAACTGATGTAAAGTGGCAATTACCAATTTCAGTAATCCCTGAGATCTTTCCCCTTCAACGTCTAAAACAGAAATGGCAGCTGCTTCCGTCATGAAACGTCTGTGATCATGAGACTCTGTATCTGAATACGCATCCAAATGACAAGTCATATTGTTGCTGACAGGATGAAATCTGATTTTTCCGATCACACATAAAAACAGCACTTCAACAATGGAAAAATCCATAGTATTTCAAAAGACACGATTGGAATCCCATGTGCAAACAATCAGTTTCGGCATGATAAGGTCCGTAGTGACGTTTTCTACCTTTCCACTGGAGCCTCTGGCGGCACAGTGGGTTAAACCCTTGTACTGGGAGGACTGATGACTTGAAGGTTGCTGGTTTGAATCCAACCCGGGGAGAGCGGGAATGAGCTCCCTATATCAGCTCCAGCTCTATGCGGGGACATGAGAGAAGCCTCCCACAAAGATAGTAAATCATCAAAACATATGAGCGTCCTCTGGGCAATGTCCTTACAGACAGCCAATTCTCTCACACCAGAAGCAACTTGTAGTTTATCAAGTTGCTCCTGCCATGGGAAAAAATGTTTCCAGATATTTTTGCCTTTGTTCCCATTTTCAAAAATAAAAAGCGGATACGGGAATAAAGGAAAGAAGAGGGACTGCCCATATCCATACACACTCACTCTCATACCACTAATGGCCATGTAATTAGTGGTCAGACTTTGTGGATTGCTGGTATTAGATGCCATGAAGAATGTAGTGGTTGGCTGAGACCAACCCCCTCCCCCACAGACATCATTTTGAATGCTCCCCTCTATTTCTATTTCCATTTCCATTTCCATGTTGGTTTTAAAATTCCTCAGAACCATGCACTACACGCCTTAATTTAACACAGCATACGTTCTTCTAAGTGTCTTCTTCCAGATGTCTGCAGTCGAGAGAAAACAGGCTACACAAACTGATCAGCCAGCTTACAATGTGCAACTCCAGGTTTTTAAAAAGTTCACCTCCATTGCTTACGAGGACATCTGACCTTTTCTTGATTCAGTACCAGTCGAAATTTTCCTAACTCTTATTAATTCAAATTATATCCATTTATCATTGCATCAAAAGGAACATCTTCCATTATGTGCATCATTGAAACCCAAAAATATAGAAATCCCTACTTAGGGAGACTGACAGATATACACATCATCACAGAGGAAGGCCTTTTGGAGAACAGATAACAGACAAGGGGCTATCCTATCCATTCTAGGGAGATACATCCTTTGTTTAGCTAAGCTTGCAGCATGTACTGAAATGAAGATAGATTATTTTTCCTGGGATAAGAAGACTCCAGCTGTGTTCACATCAAAGCAGAAAGATCCCTCTTACATCTAGACAGTCTTGGCACTCTCCAAGGGATGGCATCACCTCCAGGCTTATAATTGGCTCCATATTTCAAATATTTCAAGCAATCAATTTACAAATGAACTTCTCAACTAAGATATATAGGACCCAGGCACGCCAACTGTCCCTATTTTGTTGCCTACCCACTACCAGTACATTGCAGCCTTATCTGCATGAACATGCCAATCTATTGGTATGCTGGAGTCAAACTTACCTTCTTTGTAAATAAGGACTTGTAGAAGGACAAGAATTATCTGCTGAAATGGGCATCTGGAGAATACAAAGCACCTACTTCTTTTCTGAAGGATGTGCATTTCAAACTCACACTTGGTGTTGAAGTTAGGGTAATAGGGCTAGATTGGCTCCCCCATTGGGACCCTTTAAAATATGCTGCAATATCCGTACAACAGTTGGTGAACAGGTGATGTGTTTGATTTCCACATTTTCCTCCTTTATCCCATTTTTCCATTACATTCCTTACATCCCAGATTCTGGAAGCTATCTTAAATGTAAAATTCATCCAGTAGACAGAAACATCTAATTTGTGGAAATTGTCACCAGAGAAGCTTTAACTTTTTTTTAGGTAGTCAAAACCAACTGTATTATTAATAAAAGCACTGGGGTTTTCCCATGGTGCTCTTGATGTACAAGGCCCACACATTTTGCCTGTTTTTCTTCAACATAGATACCAAGAAATTGATGGCCAAGTGGCTGTTGTAGACCAATTCATCCTCACGTCATCTTGACATGGCCAACAGCCACAGCCAAACACAGCACCTTCTTCATTTGAAACTTGATGATGGATTTAACCTCATCCATCGTTGATACCATGTTCTCACTGTGAGGAGAGTAGAAAACTTGCCAGCCTTGTTCAGTCCCGGGCCTAAGATTTGAGGAATCTGCTTGATCAGACACTGAGGCCAGGGAAATGTTGTATTTCTTGGCCAGTTTCTTGACCAGCTTCTTGTTCTTATTCAGTTTCTTCAGACCCTCTATGTCCATATGAGGGATGTCAACTGCTTTGGCCTCGCCACAATGCTGCTGATCACACAACAAGACTGAATACTTTGGCCACTGAGCAGATTTGAGCTTGATGGTGCCAGAAAAATGCTTGTCCTTCTGTGGGTCATCGTTTTTCAAACTGATCTGCAACTCCAGTCTCCAAGAATTTTGAGTGTCTTTGTTCGATTCCCCTGAAGGACTTCCTTCACTGCTTCATACAGCGTGTCTTGCTGCCTCGCTGGACCAGGAAAGTGCTGGACACTGGACCAGTTAAAGGAATCTTTGAACTCTTAAGGAAGCATAGCTGCAATTCCATCATTGAACAGTAGACATAACTAAAATATTAGGAACTTAACAGGTTTGGGATACAAAAAGCCCAAATAAAACCATGTTGTTCTTCTTTGTGTGTGTTTTGCTAAAGACTTCAGAGTATCGACAGGCACTCACAAATGCAGACCCCTCACCAAATAAGCATACAATCAGCATTGAAATGCAGTGTTGCAACATAAATGCTGATTTGGAGTTATTTGGCATGAACCACAAACATTTAAACATTTAACTTATTTCTACCAAATAAAGGATGTAACAGTTGAATCAATTCTTCTTTGTCCAATGGATCTTTCAGAAAAGTATTGTTTAGGGGTGTATTGTTTTTTGTCCTTCAATGAACAAGTAGTCCTCAGGCCTTGCAAAAGCTGCTTGAAGTGGGACTTGTAGTTCTCTTTCTTTTAAATGGAGTTTGTGTGGAGGCTCTTTGCACAATCTTACATAAAGCCCTAAAACCCGGTGCCTTTGAAAGGCAAAGGGGTACCCACAGCACGAAGAGAAAGAGAGTGAGCAACCAAACAGCCTTCTGGCAACTGGACTCTGGCTGAAGGCCCTTCCACACGGCCATGTAACCCAGAATATCAAGGCAGAAAATCCCACAATACCTGCTTTGGACTGGGTTATCTGAGTCCACATTGCCATATATTCCAGTTCAAAGCAGATAATGTGGGATTTACTCAGTGGTGTGGAAAGGGTCTAAGTCATCACTGCTCCAAGATGGGATAAGTAGCCCAATTTTTGGAACGCCACCTCTCAGGTAAAACACCCAGCCACATTCTCAAACTCAAGATTTGCAACTGCCCTTTAATAACTAGCAAAGGGCTAGTTTTGTTTGTCCAACTCATGTTACTTATTAAAGGTCTTTTTTGCTACCAGTCACTATGTGGTAGCATGCTTGTATGTATGCTCTCTCGCAGCTTCACACTAATATTTACATTTGTAGGGCTGAAAAAGACCTTATTAAAACAGATGAATGTATGGAATGTGTCTGTTTCTGTTTAACTAGCAGCAGTTCTGGAAATCTGGATTCCACTCTTCCCTTTATGCTGCCACCCCCCTCCTCTTAAATACCAGTGGGAAACTGCCAGCATGAATTATCCTTTAGGTTGCTGACTGGACTTTGGAGCAGTTCCAGTTGGTTAGTAGTCATGTTATTGAACTAATAGTGCAACCCATCTCTCCTTCCCATACCTGGTCTCCCACAAGTCATAAAAAACTTCACAAGACAATAAAAAGACTCATTGTTCATTGTATAACTTAGTTCTGTAACTCATTTAGGGACCACACGTTTGTGAGTGAATGGGATGGGGCACAGGGCTGGGGGCTGAAGAGTTTTAGTAAAGTTCAGTGCCATTTTAAGTGGTGGTCCATGGGTCAATGCTATTGGTCCACAAGCAACGGATGGTACTGGTTTCTGACATGCTGTGGAAAAAACTGCCCATCAGCTACATAAAATAGCTTGCAATGCTGGACTATTCCCTTCCTCCCTGTTTTAAGCTTTATCAGCAAATGATTTGATGTTATTTCCCAAGGGAAAGGATATTAAGTGCTCACCGGAGGAAGTGCTAGCTGAAGATCAAAGAAACGCATTTAATAAGCCCAAAGGCAGCTCAGAAGATTCTTCATTAAGCTTTTTGCAACTCAGGGTATAGACTAATGAGGTTGAGGAGGGAGAGGAAAACCTGTGATCCTCTGTGGAACTGCAACTTACATCAATGGCCACACATTGTACACCCTCCCTCACCTAAATAGAGCAATTCTTCTATTTTTGAAACAAAAGTTTTGTGATTCTGCTTCAGTAATAGCTTTTGCTCCTCCCACTTCTTTTCAGGGTTGATTCCTTGTTTTAGGAGCTCTTTGGACAACCAACATTCAAGAGGTGAGGAATGGACCAGAAGACCAGCAAGCAAAGAACAGAGAGGGAAAAGCGTGCAAACTTCCAGGGATAATCCACTGACAGCTTGCATGGCACCTATATTTTATACAGAATGCTACAGAGAATTTAAGCTTCCCAAGATCAGGACACAAGCTCTCTTTCGCTTCCCACTGCATTCTGCAAATGATCTTCATTCAAATGTTTGATGGATGCAAGAAATATGAGACATCAAAAAACAGAAAACGATTATCGAACTTCTAAACACTGTGAGAACTACAAAAGAGAAAAGTTAGGGGGGCTATGTGTAAATACGCGATCAAGTGATTTAAAAACAAAGCTAAGGTGACACAAAAGGGAAATTAAGGAGCAAAATGTCATTTCAATCTTGCTAGTTTAAACAGTAGTGGTTTAAGAAGGCTAACAGCAGTAATGTATTAGAATACTTAGGCTGTCTTGAAGATACAAAACTGTAACAAAGGGTTTCCATGAATGTGTCTTCTTGAAAACAAGCTGCGTGCTCCTCAAGTATCCTGTATAAAACGCCACCCTGCCCTGACAAATACGATAGTAGAAACAAAATTAGTTTCACAATATAATGCCAGTTCTCAAGATTTCTGGTGCTTTTGGAAGGGCTTATTAATTGTGTAGGGGGACATGCGATCTGCCTGCTACATGCTAGCTAGATAATCTCTTTTTCAGAACTCAAAGGCATACAGACAAGTACAAACCCACCCCCCAAAACACCAGAAAACAAATGCATCAAAGATACTGACAGCAGTAAGTGAACCTTATTTTTAGCAAGAATTCTTGAATGAAAGACATACTTAACAAGATTTGGAGAAGGCAATTCCATTTTAACAAATACACACTTTAAAACTTTATTTATATAAAAATCATTTCATTTAAAAGCATTACAGAATGAGTGCAGGACTCAAAGAACAGCAGGATGTTCCCCTCCCCAGGGGTGCAAAGGAAAAGCCAAAAATAAAAAGTGAGTTTATTAGTTCTTCCTACAGCATTGAATTGGTCAGTGGGGAAGGGTATTTTTTTGGTTCACCGGAATTTTAAAAAGGAAATAGTGTTTTATATTAGAAAAAGTTGAGTGAATCTGACCTCAGAAGGCTGATTTACATGTTTCAATCCCTCCTGCTAAGCCCCCAAAGGGGTTTAAAAAACACTTCGGATTGGAGCACGCAAGGAATTACAATAATATTCCGTCTTATTTGGCCTTCATGCCTGCGCAATGTGGACTGTTGGTGGGAGAGCATCCCAGGAGTCAAGGGTGATAAAGTTCCCTCTAGTTGCTGGGCTGAAAACAGGTTGGGAGGTTGGGAGAGAGATGAGGGTCAAGGCTGTAATCCTCTTCAGTACAGAAAAAGATGGAGTCACCAATATGGTGCACAGAGCTTGTCACTACTGTCTCCTTTACGGCTGCTTTGCTGATAAGGATAAAAACCTGTTCTCAGAACCAAAAATCCTCTCATTTCCTGAAGAGGTGAGCCATTAAGGTGCACATACTAATTCTTACCCCACATTAACTCTACCTCTCTCTCCACAGCCTTTTAGGAGTTGGCAGATCTGAGTTCCTGGTCTCCCCCCACTCAGCTCCCAATACAAACTTCTCAAGACCTTCTGTCAAAACATGGCTCCAACATGGAGAATGGGGAGAGAGCAGGAAGATCATGAGTTCTGCGTCAAAAATGCCTCTCTCCAGTTTAGGCAGCTATCAACCTTCTTCACTCGAACTAGCAAAAGCACCAAGCTATTTCACAGTGGCAAAGAAAGGCACGTGATAATAGTGACAGATAATCGTTCGATTCCCCTGCCTGCATGGGAGGATCTGGGCAATATTTACAAATGGCCTCCCTTCCCTCACACAACCTTTCGCATCACCAAGCTTCCCACTTCATCAGCCCCGTCACCATCACCACCACCACCAGGAACTATACAGCCTGCCTTGGCAGCCACCACTGAAGTCAAAACTGTCTGTCAGCAAACCAAAACCTGCCACCTTTGTGTTGTCCTCCACATTGGAGAACTAAATTGCCAATTCAGAGGTCTGAAGGCTTTTGTCCCTCTCTACCAACTTTCACTTAACATACTCCATCCTCTTCCCCTTCCCTCACATCCCTGCACTCCAAGCTGCTTGGCTCCCACAAATAAATAGCTCCCCATACTTGGAGTTAACCTATCTTAGACCCTCAAGAAACAACGAAGAAATGGAGAAAACAGCTGCAGACCCACACATTCCTCCTCAGCTTATGAGGATACAGAGGGCTGTCACCTCAAAGAGGCACTATTCTTGAAGGCCATCTTGCATCCAGATGGCCTGGACGCAGCCACTTACAAGTTGTCCCTCCTTTGTCATTCGTTATCCCCACCCGTCTCCCTCACATCCACCACCACCATCACCCCCACCCCAGGAATGTTCCAGTATTCCAGCATCCTTTGTTGAAAGAAAATGAATCACACACAAAAATATATTCTATAGGCTAAGAGAAGAAGGAGATAGGTTCTCTTTTTCCAGTTCTCTATGAAGAAAGCTGACATCACCAGAAAGGAGAAAAAAACCTAGTTCCAGTATGGTTGAGTTCAGCTGAGATCCATTAGCCTTGGCGGCTTCTATCTTCCACTGTGGACACAGTAGAAGCTTCTACTTTTTTTCAAGCATCTGCCTAAGTTGCTCAAGAGAGATCCATCATGAGTCGTATTTGGTCTTCAGGAATTGCTGTTGGATTTTTTTTTTTCAAAAAGAAAGGTGGGGGAAGTGCCCAGAAGACTGGATGCACAGCGATCCACAGGGAGGTGTGAAGCTCTGTGGGCAGAGGGGGCCAGTCGATTTGGTTGGGTGGCTGGACTTGTGTGCCAAGAGATTAAAAAAAAGTAAGTCCATTTCACCACAAAGAGTTATACGTAGTATGTTATAAACCCAAAACAGAGAAGGCAGACAGTGGTAACGCTAAATCTTCTGCTGTGGAGAGATGAAAAAAAAGCCATGATTAGTGTTGGGCTCAATACAATTCCCACAAACAACAGGTCTACACAGAGAAGCAGAACAGAAACAGAGAATCATCATGCAATCTTGGTGCCATAAGTCTTGGAAAGCAGATTGATTAAGCAAGAAATCAGATGTCACCTTACAACATTTTCAAATGGAGAAATAAGTCTGATTTCCTTTCTGTCCTGCCCCTGCGCCCCCACCACCACCACCACACCCGAGTCTAAATGCAGAAGCAGAAGAACCCTGTCAGAAAACAAAGACATACCATAGGAGGATAAAGCAACTGGTCATGCTCCTCAAGGAATTCCTGCCCTTCCTCCTGCTGCAGACATAGGTATTGTTAGTAAGGGTGGCATGTGACGTAGGGAAGGGGGAAAGGGAACACGGAGTCTAAACAGAAAGTCATCAGGAAAAGTGAAAGAGAGGATGAACTAAAGGCAGAAAAGTTAACAAGGTTAAGATTAGCTCCCAAGTAACAGCATTGGTCCCTCTGCATCTGCTACTTTTCAAAAGTTTTGGCCAGTGAGTGTCTCTGAAGCTTTCCCATCACAGAAAGCAGTTACTTAAGACTTTCCTACCCTTCCCCACTGCTTCATGCTACTTCATACTGTATAGTAATATCTCAGAGGCTCAATCAATAGAAACCCCATTTGTTTACCATCAGTGGTGCTCCCTTCATAGAGTCCATTTCTTCTCCAGATCGTTCCAATGTCCTGTTGTGGTCCCGTTCGTTCAGTGTTGAATAGTTGTCTAAAATTGAAGAAAATTTCATATGAGAAAATTTCAAACAGATCACAGCTAGGAAAGGTGGGGGGGACCTTTCTTCACTCTTGGTGCCTCCAAGGATTGTGGACTGCAAACACAGCTTGGAAACATGCTCTTGCTACTAACAAATTAACATAAAAATTGTCAAAGACTGGCTTGTTCATAATGAACTGTTAAGGAAAATTAATTCATCAACTGATTTGTTAAATCATGAACAAATCATTTAAAAGCCTGAAATTATCTCAAACATGTTAACTAAAGTGACATGAAACATTAAAGGTTGTCAGAGACATTGCTCCTCGCACTTTAACAAAATTATCAATTTTTTAAAGTGGTTGCTGACAACTAAACCACATATGGGGTGATGAACTATTTTAATGAATTATTTACAACCTCAGAGTATACCTTCATCAATCCATTCTAACATAGGTAGTGGTGTAGAATTAAAAAGTTGAAAACACACCAAAATTGTAAATGCTGTCCTGGGTGTAATAAAGCTGCCCAAGGTTATAAGAAATGAATCTCATTCTGAGGATCATATGTATACATTAGCTGTAGACATTTGAAAGAGAAATTAGTATTGTCAAAAGGGGGAACAACTGAAGGTTTTAGCTGTATCATGGACAGAGGTCTTTGGCTTCCCTGGGAGTCAACTATTCTCCATATAACTGATAATGTGATTTCATTTTTATAGTAAAATATGTTTTTATTTAGTATTTAGATTGAGGTAAGAAAGTATGGGCTATGGAATGAATGCAGCTTCCAAATGTCAGTTTCCAGCCCCAAAGTCCCTCTGTTGACACTAGAGGGCCCTCCTCTTTTTTTAAAAAAAACGTTTGGACCCATTTTTTGGCCATTTGTGATCTGAATACTACCCAAAGTGGCCCCAAGCTAGTCTCAAAAGCAGCAATTTTGGCCACACCCAAACCCCACAAATTATCCTTCTCCGGAGCAAACATCAGCCAAAATGACAGTCAGAGTGGCATGCATCACTTTTCATGTGCCTAGACACACAATGGTATCCATAAGCAGGTTTCAGGGGCTAAGATGGCCTCCACAGAGTCGCTGTATAGTTGCCCACCTATTAATGCAAGCAAATTGAAAAATAAGACTGCAGCAGTTCCAAAAGCTGCAACATCTCCCTGCATTCTAGCAGCAAGGGCTCTGGCATATTTATTTTATTTCAGGCAGGCAAAACTCCTGGCTTGCAGGAAAGTCGGCACCTTGCGTGATTCGCAGTGCTGGCCAGGGCAGCACCTAGTAACAATCAGAAAGGAGATGGGTTGGAAGTGTATTACTAGTATGTAGACAAAGGGTTTATCTCAGGAGTAACAGAGTCCTGTGTGATACAGTGGTTTGTGTGTTTAATTAAGTCTCTGGGAGACCAGGGTTCAAATCCCCCTGGGGGACCTTGGGTAAGTCATTCTCTCTCTGCCTCAGAGGAAGGCAATAGCAAATCCTATCTGAACAAGTCCTGAAATCCTTGTGATAGGGCTGCTTAAGGTCACCATTAGTCAGAAACAACTGGAATGCACAAAGCAGCAGCATCAACAACAGTCCAATCTTCTTGGATGGCAAATTCCATACTTCTTCATCACTAGCTTTTGCAGATTAGAGACAATCGGAATTATATAGGCAAAACATATCAGAAGTCTCTCACTTGCCTACCACTGATTTAGCTCTGTGGCAGAGAAGGTCTAGGATACAGGTGTAGTGCCATTTTGCAACTATACAGAACAAAGGGGTTTGTTGCTGAGGTGTTGGGATTTATTCAGCAACACCCATCTTCAACATGTCAAAATTCCCAAATATTATTTTGCTCTTGCCCATACCTGGTCCCATGTTGCCCATTTGGATCTCTTCTCGAGAAGATTTCTTGTCTAGACAAAGTATAAAAATCAAAACAGTTAGAAACAAAAACCTTATTCATAAACTCAACCATTTGGCACCTGACTATATATAATTCTTCCCTTAAGCCTAGTTTTTTTATTTCTCTCTTTCTCTCTCTTTCTCTCTGTGGATTTCAGATAGACACAACTGCCATTCCTCATCTTACCTCCCTTTTGGTTCTTATCAATGAGAGGCAAGGTGCTGTCATCAAAGGAGTTGCCACCCTGGCTTCTGGAAGTGTTATTCAGATTCACCTGAAATGAAGGGATTTCTTCAGAGGCTTATATTCTCAAGATACAGGGCACATACTGCTAGGTACTTTCTCGGTACATGGCAGCAAGTAATGCCATTTAGAGTCAAGGAGGGGTACTAGGAGCACATGCATAGGTAAAAGAAACAACAACAACAACAACAACAACAAAATAATTATTTGTACAATTACAAGATGCTATAAACTAGACCCTCGACTCAAGTTCTGGATCTACAGGGCTTGTTCCTTCTAATATCCTGAGCTAGTGCAGTAGAGCAATCAGGGCAGAGGTCAACAAATTTGGACGGCCATTTATGCCCTCCCCCAGGCACTGGCAAGCTGCTGCACCTGCACATTTTTCAAAAAAAGTAGACTCGCTTCCATTTTTAAAGACTGATGCAGACTGAAATGAAACAAGAGGAGCTATTCTGTATTACCTTTACATGGCTGACTGTACCAGCTCAAAGCAAGACTGGCCATCATTGCACCATATTTTTGCTAGCATTGGAGTATCAGGGAACTAGGAAGGGTGCACTGAGGGTTCCAGTAAGTTTTATGCAAACTATGTGCCACACTTTGGCCATTCCTGCACTGGGATTAGGAAAACTAACGTGCAAATCACTCCTCAGCCATGATCCTCACAGCCATGGCAACCCTGGGCACGTCTCTCACTCAGCCTCACCAACTTCACAAGGTTGTCAGGAGAAAAAAAAGGATGTGTGTTACGTATCTTGCTTCAAGAAAAGGCAAGATACACATGTGATACACAATAGGTTTGTACAGTGCTGTACTCTCATGCATTTCAACAGAGAAGGGCAATGAGAAGTCAGGACTCACATGATCCTCTGGTTCCACAAAGCAGCCACTGAAAATCATTTCTGTTTTGACTTGGCCTAGTTTCTAAACCTAAGACTTTATATGTGGTTTTAAATGACTTCCAAGAACATCCAAAGATAGATCTAATAGCATAACGTGCGGATGGGTCATCAAGCCCAACTCCAACTCATATTTTACTCCAAACTTCTTATGCTCTCCATCACTGCCCCTCCACAGTTCCCCTGTTCATTCCCTCCTGTCCAATACCTGGAAGTCAGATTTCTTCCACCCTTCCTTCTCCAGTGGCTTCCGCAACTCTTTATAACCCCAGATGGTTTGCAATACAAGAGCAGCTGCCCTGACCTCTCTCTCTGAACGGTTCCTAGAAAGACAGAAGAGTATGAGAGTAAGACAGAAGAACTACTCCCACCTGGTCCACAAGCATCCATGAGGGAATCTTTGTGGACAAAAATGGAGGAAGGCACACCCTACCCCATTCCCCGACTTGGGGGCTGCACTCACCCAGATTTGTTGATCAGCACAAGTTTCTCAATGCCTTGTGTCTCCCGCAGTTTCTTTGCCGCTTCCAAGTTGTCCACAATAACCTCGTTGATAGTATTTAGCAGAGACACCACGGTGTCTTCAGAGAAGTTCTTGGCTGGCGTCTGCTGTCCCCCCGGCAAATTGTTCACTAAACTGGGGATCGCATGTTTACCTAGGAGTAAGAGCAAATCAGAGTTACAGTTAGTTGGAGGGGACACTATGAATAGAGTTGGGCAGAAGACAGAAAAGCAAGGCAGCTATGAAACCTACAGATCTTGCCTGAGTGCCTCGAATAGGAGGCAGCTCCTGCCAAAAGTGGAGCCATTTTTGACAAGAGCTAAAATGCAATATCTGCAATCAGGAAAGTTGTAGATAGTATAAAAATATTTACTGCCAACAGCAGGGACATTTAATTCAAAGTTAATAACTTTGTAGCCCTGCAGTTACGGTAAGATTGTAAGTACGAACAGCAATATCCACGAAAGTTAATGGCGAAAAACCCTGGGAACTGCATTCTAATGATGATGATGATGATGATGCTGTATTTATATTCCGCCCCCTCTCCTCAAGGGGACTCGGGGCAGCTTACAACAAGAGGAAACAATATACATAATATCAATCACACAACATATGGAAGGCCATATGTCTAACAACATATGGAAGGCTAAAGGATGGCCATCTGCTCTATATTCGTCCATCCATCTATCTGTCTCACGTATATGCTCTCTTGCGTCTAATATGAAACCCAAGGCAACTTAAAAATACTAAAATCAAGATTAGCTCCCTTGTTCCCCAGAGGGCAATTGGGAACAAAAAAGTTGGGATATTTTTGAAGAAGCGGGTGTGGTGAGGGGAGTCTCCTCCATGCACCCCACCTGCTTCTACCAAAAAAGCAACTTTTTTTGTTCCCAAATGCTCTCTGGGGGACAAGGGAGCTAATGTAGCCCCTGCCTTTCCACAGTTGTCCACTGCTGTTTTAAAATTTCTCAGGAAGCAAATGGCCAATTTTCAAAACACAGAGAAAAAACCATTTTCAAAACACAGAGAAACTCCCCTGCAGCATGGTAGTAGCCATGATGCAGGGGAATTTCTGGAAGTTGTGGAAAAATATAATGTTTCCAAGGTCTCTTTTCAATGACACTCTACTCCAGTGGTTCTCAACCCTATGGGTCCCCAGATGTTTTGGCCTTCAACTCCCAGAAATTCTAACTGCTGGTAAACTGGCTGGGATTTCTGGGAGTTGTAGGCCAAAACATCTGGGGACCCACAGGTTAAGAACCACTGCTCTACTCACACTTTAAACCAGAGACATCTCAACACATTCACCCTTTTCTTTTCTCACCTATCAGCTCTTTGTTACGGGAATCCACTGCCAGGTTGCGCAGAGCTCCAGACGCCGCTTTCACCACACGCTCTCCATCGTGTGTTAGGAGGTCAGCAACAGCAGAGAGGCCTTTCTCCTGGCGCAACGAAGCACGAATGTACCGCCCATACTGTTAAAAAGACAACACAGCTTGAAAGGGGTTTTTCCCCATATGCTCTTGGTGCCCAAACGAAATATCCAACTTTGCCTACAACGTCCCTAACAGGGTGGGTTTCTTTTCCATACAAATCCCCACAACCAAAGTCCCCAGTCAATTCAAAGCTACAGCAAATATATATTTTCCCCGAGAGCAGTTGGCTATTTTTACAGTTAAAGACAGAACTAGTTGCATGCCTTTCTACCACAATGTTGACTTCAGTATTCAATTCCGGAAATTCCACATTGCCCCAAGGCTCTGGAGGAGAGACAGAAGAAACCTTTAGTCTCCATCTGAAATCTTATCCAGAGAAGATTGGGACATAAGGTTATGCAGCCACGGAAGAAGCACTGGTTCATTTTTAACTTTTCTGTGGCTGCTGACTTCAAAACTCAACATGCTAACCACAAAAGCAGTCAGAATGTACATTCTGACTGCTAGGACTGTGGAAGAAAGTGAACAGAGTGGTGACGGGAAAAGATTAGTAGAGAGTTGCTTGATTCTTAGAATCATAAAATCACAGAGTTGGAAGAGACCACAAGGGCCATCCAATCCAACCCTCTGCCATGTAGGACTTGACTTCTCTGCCTGCCACAGACTCCATCTTCTGTGAAAAATGTTTCAGGCCTTAGTTGGATGTCAATATCTGGTGCATTCTTTCCCTCCCCAAACAGTCTTTGGCCACAATTGCAGGGTGGAAAACCCTCCATTGTTCTACTGTTAGAACCTCTTGGCAACCATAAATAAACTAAGCTAAGTGACCTTTTGAAGTTAGAGAACAGAAGGTGGAAGGAGAATGAAGATGAAAGGAATGTATATTATGTGGAGACTGAGGAGGAAGACTCACTGGAGCACTGAGAGGACAGTAACAGAAATGAAGGGGACAGAAACCTTCACATAATCCTTTTCTTGTATGGAGGGGTAATGCACCAGGAATACTCTCCTCAGTGCTTGCAAATAGGTCCCTTCTTTCTAAAGCTATCCTTTTTTTATTTTTTAAAAGTGTTTATTGAGTGGGTTAATGGCAGAAAGAAAACAAAAAAGAAAACATCTAAAGATAATAATAATATTATAATAAAACTTTATTTATACCCTGCCCCGTTTTTCCAAATCTTCTTTAATCTCCTTCCACATTTTTTCATAATTATTTTAATATAATTTTTTTGATAGCCATAATCCTAAATATTTTACTCTTGAAGCTATCTTACAAGCCGATACATTTTCCAATTTGTCAATACTGCTTTCAAAAGCTTTTAAAGCAAGAAATAAACAAGAAAGTGCTTCACTTTGGAGTAGATTATCATTTTTATGGTTTTATTTGAACAATGTGTTTCTAACAATATGCCTTGCTGCTCAGTCGTTTAGTTGCCTTGAAAACTTTTTTTTAGTGAAGCACGCCTTTCTACCACAAGAGAAATAAAATTAATCAAAGAACTAACTGAATAACTAATAGTACAGGCCATTATCTTCTTTCAGTTCCCAGCAAACAGATATTTTGTGCAAGCAATAGGTGGTGAATGACAGTGAACTCCCACACAGGTGAGTGAAGAGGCCACATGAGAAAGTTTCCCCATTGCCACAAAGTGGATTGGATCTCTTATGGCAACCAGAACAGGAGCCCAAATGAAGAGAAACTCTTGAGTTATAATGAAAACAAACTGGCAGATCCATTTACATCAGTGGCAAAGGAAAATTTATTGCAGGTGGGCCCAAAGGGACACAGAGAAATGGGCAAGGAAACCCAACCATTCTCTTGCATTATTGAAAATGTCACTTTTTGTTCTTTTTGCATATCTCTCTCCTTTTCCACCCCCAGAAACAAACCCAACTTTCCATGGCCCATACTTGTTTGCACCAGTTCCATATGCTTCAGGGTAAATAATGTGAGCTTCCGCCTCTGCACACACAATGAAACCCTTTTTCTGCTTTGCCCATTGCCTGATGCCCAACACATTAGTGGGTTTTTTAAAGATCACAGATGCTTCATTTGCAAGCATTGCCTCTCTTTTTTATGGTCACTCACCGTCCAACGGCCTGCACAGAGATTCTGGATGGCTCCGGCTGAGGCTTCTAAAATAGCTGGGGCTTTACTCTCCTTCAACAATGAAATGTAAATACGGACAATTTCTGGCTGGAAAAGGAGTTCATAACCTAGAAAATGATATGAAAACTACATTACAGATCAGAGGGCTACGCTGGAACTCAATCAACAGACGCAGTCCTTTAAAATTGAACACGCCCATCTGTATTTTAGAATGTGTTTTATGAATATCCAATGTAAGTTAATAATTTTTAACTGTTTTATAGTGCATTGTACAATTTTTATATATGTGTTTTATTGTAAGCCGCCCTGAGTCCCCTGTTGGGTGAGAAGGGCGGGATATAAATATTGTAATAAAATAAATTATGCAGCCCTCCAAATCTTCCCAATTTGTTAAGGTAGTGGTTCCCAACCTGGGGTCCCCAGATGTTTTTGACCTTCAGCTCCCAGAAATCCTAACAGCTGGTAAACTGGCTGGGATTTCTGGGAGTTGCAGGCCAAAAACATCTGGGGACCCTAGGTTGAGAACCACTGTGTTAAGGTGTCTAGGGCTGCCAGGAATTATAGTCTAACAGCTCCTGGAGGTCCACAGGATTCCCACTCATTATATATGAAATTCATTCACGTTTGTTGACCCTTTCCATTTCTCATTCAAGATAAAATTGGTGATAAACAGAAACTCAGCTTTGTGAATCATGGTATGCAATCTGCAGTGAAGCATGGTATGCAGCCTTTCCACAGAAATCTGCCTGGTGCCCAAACATATCTGTTCAGTGCCAATAGGTTATGTTCTCACTCTCTTAAGTATCTGAATATATATTTTCAAACACTAGTAACATACTTTTAATGGCCTATTGTTAATCATACTGCTAAACTCAGCTAGAGGAGACCCACTCAATCAATGATTCTGACATGAATAAACATCTATCAATGCACTACTGAGTCAACAAACCCAACTGGGAGTAAGATTAAGATATAGGCCCACTTATTATTTACATAGTGTGAGTAATTTTCATAAACTGCTTCAGAAGATTAGCTTAATAGTGCTACAGATCTTTTAAAAAGTTTTAAATCCAGTAGCTCCTCAAGGATAGTCATCTAATATAATACACCATCCAAAAGAACCCTTCTTTTTTATTTGATAGGTTGGCAGGTCTCTCATTTCACTCCGCAGCTTCCGTTGTGCTACACAAACATTATGCTTTCTTCCTCTCTATTCCCCCAACCCACTTCTTTAATACTTAAATACAATGATGGAAACTATTTCTTTGAGATCAGGTACTGGAGCTACAAAACCAAACTCCTTCCCTCACACGCCTGCCTGCCACACCTTTGTTATAGTTGGAATCGTTTTTAAAGCTGGAAAAAAATATACGCATCTCCACCCAATCCCAAATAAACGTGTTGTGGCAAAACATTTCTCTTTCTGAAGGCTGAACACAGGGAGGTATATGCAATAAGTCAAACAAGAAGTGACGTAGTTAAAGAACAAGTTAACCCCTCTGCCTCCAAAAGGCCAGGAGAAGTGGAAGAGGCACTCATTAGAACAGGCGTGGGCAAACTTAGGCCCTCCAGGTGTTTTGGACTTCAACTCCCACAATTCCTAACAGTTAAGCAGCTGAGGGGGAAATGGAAGGGGACTGAGGTTGTTAGGAATTGTGTGAGTTGAAGTCCAAAACTCCTGGAGGGTCCAAGTTTGTCCATACCAACATTAGAGGCATTGGAAGCTGTCTCTGTACCATGCGGGACATTGTCCATTCTGGCAATGACTCTCCAAAGTGTCAGATAATTTCCCTTCCTCTGCTATTGCATCCTACTTGGAATCAAGGAATAAACCTAAACTTTCAAAGAATAAATCTTTTTTTCTAATTACAGGCACTAACTGTAGACCTTTGAAACATGCTACACTGAATCTCTAACATAAATACAGTGTTCCCTCACTACTTCGCCGTTCACTTTTCGCGGATTCGCTGTTTTTCAATAAACTCTAAAAGAATATTATAAATCATAAAAATTTACAATTTACAGCCTAAGGAAGGGAGGAAGGAGAAGCCAAAGGGAGAGAAAAGGAGCCCAAGCGGCAACAGGAGGAGAAGGAGGCGATTTATCAACACACGATTGGTTGATAAAGACTTAAAATAGTGTATAACTACTAAAACAATGTATAAATATTAAAATAAATATAGTGTCCCTACTTCGCGGATTTTCACTTATTGCGGATGGTCCTGGAACGTAACCCCAGCAATAAGTGAGGGAACACTGTATCGTATTATTTTTCTTTTTTACTTGCCAATGAACAGCAGGGAGACAGATGATGCTGGCACACAGACAGGGGAAATTCCAAACAGTTTAAAAATGCTAAAACACACACACCCTGCTTATGCAGGGCAAAAAAGAGCCCTTCAATAGAGAAGCTCTCTTATAGCCTTTGAAAGTCCTATACAGGCCAGTCTCAGGTTATCTGAAGCACCATATGCCTCCCATGTTTTCAGATCTTCTGGGAGATATCATATTGCCTCTTGCATAAAAAGCAACACAACAGTACCTTTTGCAGGTGTTGTTCTTTTGGGAAAGTCCACAATATCAGCAGAAGTATCCTCTGTTGGTTTTTTACCTTGAAACAAACAAACAACATTAGGAGTGAGTGAAGAGGAAAATCAATTACAAAAAGCTCCACATTGCCCACAGGATCCCACAGGGGAATTGATAATGACTCCCTCATAATATCTGAGTGAGAAAGGGGAAATGAGATGTAGGCCTTTCTCAAGATTTCTTGAAATGGAAATAACAGTCATGAATGGAGGGTATTTACATGTCATAACATGCCATTGGATGGTCACCTCTCCCAATTTAACCCAGACTCTCAAGAAGTTCCTGGGTTAGTAGTCTTTCTATACTGTCAAGCAGAACATATCTGATTTCTTACTTGCTTCACCCTTAACCATGCCCCTTGAGTTTCAAGGTCAGTGTAGTTCCCTTCCCTCAAATGGTTGTTGTTGTCCCATTCAAGTTCAGAGGAAAGAGGATTTCCATTCCATCATTATTCTCATCCAGACCACAAAAGATGTAGCATGCAAATTCATGCAAAGTCTTTGGGTTAAGATCAACTTGGGTTCTGCATCCAAAGAACCTCAATAACAGCAAACGAAGATAAGGTCAAACTGGCATTACTTCTGTTGGCATTATTTATTCTGTTCCAAAGTCATGCTTTCCTAAAGTTTGGGGGGTTGGGGTTGGGAACACAAACTGGCAGAAAGTCAGAAGCAGGAGAGGTAACAAAGATGGCAGGGGAAACACTGGGAAACATAAGCCGAAACTCTTTTGATTAGTAGAAGACTTTCTGCTAATAGGAAGCAGCCTTGGAAGCCAAGCAAGACTGCAAGAAAGTAATTTTCATGGGCATTATTTCTGGCACGCACACATCATGATTTCATATAAAGGGCATTTCACATGGACTTATCAATGTGGATTACCCAAGTTTGTCACAGAGCTACCAACAGAGAAATGTAGTCAAAATAACCCTCCTGAAAAGCATGCATGCATAATATATGTATTTCAAAACAGACCTGTTGCATACATGCTTTCAACATCTTTGGGTTTACTTCTTTAAAGATTGTAGTGCATAAAATGGTTTGAAAACTAATCCTTCCTACACTCACTACTTTTTTCCCCCTTGGTTAGTCATTCTGACATTTCCTGCTAAGTGGAGCACAAAGGTGAGAAGAGAGTAGAGGTCATCATCCCACAAGAAAGGACAAAACAGTACAACGGCATGTGTCCCACATACATGATAGATAGAAACACAGCGGTAAGAAAGCAGCAACATTTTGAAAGGAGGCTATGTCATATGTATAATGAAAACAAGCATGCCAAAAAAAATAGAGAAAAAAAGCTTGACTCACCTCTTGCGAACCACTCGTCTTTTTGGCAGGAGAGAAGGACAGGGAAGGAGGGAGGCAAGAGAGAAGAGATGCCAGCAGGACCACAGCCCATTTGGAAGAAAACAGGGGGGAAAGCAAGGAGGAGGGGAGACAGGCCACAAATTAGTTGAAGAGCCATCCATCACCACGACTGACACACCAAACAAAAAGCCCACCATTACAAGCCATTATGCCTTGAGAGATAAAGAGCAGAAGAGCCAAGAGGTTACCACAGCTACAGAATGCTTCCTTGGAAAGCAACAGCAGTTGCTTGTGCTCTGAAGCTGGGGGGGGGGGGGGAGCCTTCAGAAACTGTCTTTTCTTCCTCCCTTTCTTGTCTCACCACCCATCCAAACTCCCTTGCAGGGCTAGGCAGGTCATGGGAACCAAGGACCATACCTTTGCCTTTCTTGGCACCAAAACAGCTGGCTGCATGAGGGCCAGTGTTGTTGGGAGCATTGAGAGGGGCTTCCTGGTAGCGCTCTGCGTGGGGGATCTCACGGTGCACCTGGTATGACAGGTTCCTCAGGAGGCAGACACAGTTCTCCACAAGCTGGATACGAGACAAGATAGTTCCTCAAGTTAGCCATGGCATTCAATAAGTCCACAGTGTGCAGATGCACAGCCACACACACACACTGTAATGGTGACACTCAGGATAGAATCCAGTGTCTGAGAGAAAGAGAAGCCTTTATCAATCCATCACAGTTAAATGGAGAGACTGCTAGTAGAGATGATGGAAATGGGTACATACACGTTGTCCTAAAGAGAGGGAATATTCCCACACACCATTTTTTCCAGAGGTACTCAAGGGTAAACGGATATTAGGCAATATCAAGCAGACTTTCCTAAGAATACTCGGGAAGTCCAATTTTCTCTCTTGGCTATTTCTATTTTGCATGATCTAAGGGCAAGGAAACAGGGAAATTGAAAATACACCCATATTGTATTTTTTATCGTGTCAGAAGCGACTTGAGAACATGCCACAAGTCGCTTCTGGAGTGAGAGAATTGACTGCCTACAGAGACGTTGCCCAGGGGATGCTCAGATGTGTTACCTTCCTGCTGGAAAGCTTCTCTCCTGTCCCCGCAAGCTAGAGCTGACAGACGGGAACTCACCCCGTTTCACGGATTCAAACTAGCAACCTTTAGGTCAGCAATCCAACCTTCAGGTCAGGAGTCCAGTCAGCACAAGTGTTTAACCAATTGTGTCACCGATTGCATAAGTTGTCCTAAAGAGGGGGGATATTCCCACACAACCATTTTTTCCAGGGGTACTCAAGAGTAAAGGGATAGGTAACCTCTTCCAATATCAGGCAGACTTTCCTAAGAATACTGGGGAGATCCAATTTTCTCTCCTGTGCTATTTCTATTTTGCATGATCTGAGGGCAAGGAAACAGAAAAATGGACAATACACCTATATGGTATGAAGGACCTCTAAAGATCAGAGATTATCCCTGAAGCTAACAAATCCTTGGCTCTATGCCCATCCATTGCTTTTCCTCTGTCCCAAAAATGTTAATCAGAGGAGAGATAACAGATAATTTTAAGCTTCAGGTGGAAGAAAACCCACTGACAACACATACTCCTCCAGCCCAAAAGATATACTAAGAATCACGCTGCCTTCTTCGCTCCCTATTTTTACCTTGCTGTCTAAATCTTTCTGGCCGATTTCTGCTTGAACAATATATATGAGGGCATCCACCAGTCCGTCACACTCTCGCAACTTACGGCGGGCTTCACTTCTCTCAGAGCTGACGTTTCTACCATAAGAGAAGGAAAACCATTAGAAGGCAAACAATAACAAACACCAGTGAGACTTTTCAAAACAACTATTTCCCTTTTTAAGATGTCCAAGCCTCCAGGGTGCTGGATGGGTAGAAGTGTGTGGAGTGCTTTCTATCGCTGCCATGTTAAACTTGGTATAATGTAGCAGAAGTCTTTTACAGAAGCTTCCACAAACACCACAATGCTGAATATAGATATTTTAGCCAATACTGCCCAATACCCTATTAGCAGTGATTCATTTTGGTCAAATGCTTTCTTAATCGAAGCAGGGCCACTGCAGCCCTCACACACCTTACACATTTTCACTGCTTGCAATAACGGGTAGGCAGTGTCAACTTAGCCTTGCTTGTTCCTCAGCCTCAGATTATAGGGAAAGACACCAGCATCTAGGATACCAGTGGCCTACAGTTGGAAATCTGACAATAAAGCAAACAGTAGTTCCTCTCTAATAACTAGACTTATTAAGAGTAAGAGTCCAGACATGAAAATTTATCCCCAACACTGTCTCTTCAGTCCAGGACTGCATCTTAGACCTACCAAAGCTACTGTAATATTTCTCCACAGTGCTTCTTCTCGATAAAAGAGCCACCATGTGCCATAATTAAGAGTGATGGGTTCAGAAGATCCAGGTTCTAGTGATCACTGAGCCATGGAATTCACCAGATAATCCCGAGCCTGTCATTCACTCTCTTCCAGGTCTAAACTACTTTACAGGTAGTAGGGAGTACCACAAAAAACAAATCAGTGAAAAAATCACATTGCTCCTACAGGACAATAGAGCCTCTAGGAGCACAGAGGTGTGCTGCAAGATGGTTCCAGCTTACCTAAGGCAGCCAATGGTATTGGTGAGCACCGACTCCCACTCTATGTGGCGGGGTTTTGAGTCCTCATTGGGCTCCCTCTCCCAGCCAGAGCGTGGAATTATCACCTCATCAGTGAGGGCATGTAAGGCATTATCCACAATGGCCATCTTTATTGAGTCGTGAGAAGAGAGGTTCCATAGCGTCCCTATGACAGAGAGCAGATCATGAATCAGGAGTCCAAAGTAGCATGGGAAGACTCCCAGAAGCTCACCCCTCCACATTCAGAGCTCTCCCAGTGATTACCTGTGATAACTTCCGTGAGGTCCATGTCACGTGCTTTCCGCAGAAGCCGCACCAAGGCAGGGACACCGTCACAGTTCTTGATGGCAATCTTGTTATCCTGGTCCTTCCCGAAGGAGATGTTCTTGAGGGCCCCACATGCCCCATAGTGCACCTCCTTCTTGGGGTGGTCCAGCAGCCCCACAAGGACAGGAATGCCCTTCAGCTTGCGCACATCTGTCTTCACCTTGTCATTGCGGAAGCACAAGTGCTGGAGGTAGGCTGCAGCATTGGATTTGACTGCATCCAGGCGGAACCCCAGCATGGCAATCACCTCCGGGAGCTCAGGCTGGCGCCAGTTGCCCGGAGGCTGGCCTCCTTTCCTCAGGCTGTCAAGGCTAGCTAAGCTGCCTCTCTCATGCTGGGCTAGTGGGGCCCAGTAATACTGGTCCCTAGCCATATCATCTACCAACATGTCCTCATAACTCCTGCAAACAAGGGAAGAGAGAGAGAGAAAAGAAAGGCAGCTGGTGAGTAGACCAAACCATTACTGCTGGTGTTGTTGGTAGACACTGGCTGCATCACTACAACAGTAGGACATGCTCTTAAACAACAATAAATATGCGCGTGTGTATTTGCCTTCAAGTTGCCTGTTGATTTATGCAATCCAATAGATTGCATAGCGTTTTCTCAGGCAGGAAATACTCAAGAGGTGATTTTGCCAGCTCTTTCCTCTGAAATATAGTCTGTAGCACCTAGGATTCATTCGTGGTCTCCCATTCAGGCTGAACTTGCTTAGTTTCCAAGAGCAGTCAGGACCAGGTGACTTTAGGGTATTATGCCCTACTTAAAAATAAAGGCAGCACTGCCACTATATAAGGAAAGCAATGAGATTTTATCCGCTTAAAAGTACAAAGCTTTGGTTTTAGAAATTTGGGGCAGAATTAGGAAATCTTATTCTTCCTGCCATAGCCCTAGGCACCAGGAGAATGTCCTAGATGTGTCAGTCAATCAGGGAAACAGGAGGCAGCTATTCCAAATGCACACATAACATCAAAAGGGTTTTATTCTTATGGCCATTACTCCTGCAGCACCACTAGGGAACAAAGAAGGTGGCAGCACTTCCAGGATTATCTAGCAAGACTTCAAAAGAGGCTGGTTCTGTTGGTGATTTGCCTAGAATTGGGCTGGGTGGCCTATGGGGTCCCTTCCAACCCTGCTATTCTTTGATCCTATGATAAGTCACCAGCCCTTGAACCACTTTAATGTTCTCTCCTAGATCCAAAAACATGCAAGGGAGTAGCCACTTTCTCATCATTCTCACTTATGTGTCAAGCATTTAGAGGCACAAGAGGGTTAGACTATCAACTCATTGCTCAAGTCTGGGCTTGAATGAGAAATGGCCAATTAGAAATGTGAGACATTTATATAGGTAGCTAAGCAAAGCACAAAGTAATTGATCCTCAAGAATGATGAGAATGAAAATTTCGAATACTTTTTGTTTTATTTTTTTAATGGGCATATCCTATTATTTGGGATTTTGGAGGGATTTTTCCAGTACAGTACCTTTCAGAAACAAAGTTTAAGTAGCATTAGAAAAATATAGTTTTCAATCTGGCCACTAGGGGGCAGGTTAGTGTAATTCATGCCTAGGTAAAGGTAAAAAATTTCCCCTGACATTAAGTCTAGTCAAGTCCGATTCTGGGGGGTGGTACTCATCTCTGGCATTGTACATTCTTGCCGAAGTGGTACCTATTGATCTACTCACATTTGCATGTTTTCAAACTGCTAGGTTTGCAGAAGCTGGTGCTAACAGTGGGAGCTCACCCCACTCCCCGGAATCAAAGCGCCGACCTTTTGGTCAGCAAGTTCAGCAGCTCAGCGGTTTAATCCGCTGCGCCACCGGGGGCTTCTTATTTCATGCCTAATCCATACTATTTCCTGGGCCAGACTTCTTGGACATGCTGGGAGTTGTCATACAATACATCTGGCTATCCAAGGTCATCCAGCCCAGTCCCTCTGATCCAAACATCATCATCACCACCATCAATAATATATTAACTCATCTCTTGCCTTTCCCCCAATAAAGGGACTCAGGGTGGCTAACAATGTATTTAAAACAAATTAAAACAATTCAAATACGTTACTAAAAGTATAAATATAAAATTTAAAAAGCAATCCAACCATTTACAAAGTTAAAAATATTAAAACTAATTAAAATACTTATAAAAACAGCACCACACAGCATTAAAAGCCTAGCCCTGGTCAGTTTTTATGAGCCTGATAACATACTAAACTATCTGCAGGCCAAAAGAGATCAAGGAGAGAGCCATCCTGGCCTTTCTAGGAAGTCTCAAAGTCTGAGGGCAGGCACCATGAAGGCCTTCTCCCATCGAAAAAGTCTGAAAAGGTTTTTCTTTTCATGTCAAATCGCCAAAAAGAATTGGCCGTCTGCAAGGACAATGCCCAGATAACACCTGGCTTGTTCTGGAAACTCTGCCCTGCCATAAGAATTCCTGCCTGGGCACTCTTGCCTCTTAGAAGAGGGGGTATCAAGACCCTTAAAACAGACTATCCATCTTTTGAAAGTGCTGCTGAAATAATGCAAGACCTGTTTGGAGTGGACAGGGTGGCAAAGACCTTTCTTTTAGAGCACCAAAGAAAACAGAAGCCACTCTCATTACCAAACTTTGCAACAACAGAAAGTTACAAGACAATGATCAATAGATGCTTCAGTTCTTGTAAGCATAGAAAAAAGACCTAAGATGAACACTTGTGAGTATTTTCTATGCTTAAACAGGAGCAGGAACATGTAGCACTGAAGCTTTCAGTGTGCAAAGAAATGTGTTCCCTCTTTCTCATGTTCCCTTCTCAGTCTCTCTCTCACACACATGCACACACAAGATTTATAGTCCATTGTACACTGGTTGTGAAAAAGGTTTTCCATGAGGTTAATTCATACAAAAGACAGAGCTAGGTTTTCCAGAGATCAGATAACACAAATTTAACACTGTTGAGGCCTCTGACTTTCTTTCAACCTTACTGCTGGAAGCCGCAGAAGAAGGAGCCATTTAATTGACACCAGAAACAGATTTTACTGTTTTGGAGAAGAATGTACTAGGTTTCAGCTGTGCTCTTTCCATATTTGTAGGAGGGGCTGTCAGTCTATTCCTCTCCTTTAAATGCCAAAACTTGATCATGCAGAATCTAGGTTCTTACATATCCTTGATCGCACTGCATACTTTTAAAGGCAGCTAGTGAAGTCATTACTATGCAGAGCATACTAGCCAGTCAATCACAAGTGTAGAGGAAAAAGTGTGCTGACGTCAAGAAAAACTAACCATGGCCTAGCTTTTTTGCAATTTTTTCTCCCCACCCTCAAAACGAACTTTGCCTGCTCTTCGGTGACACTGAAAATCATTTTGGCCAATGTACTCATTTCTATGCTTGGAGGCACAGAGTGAGACACCAGGGAAATACATCCCTGCGGTCTCTTCCATATGCGAGTGGAAAACACACACACATTGCTAGCATTAGCTATCAGGAAGTGCTCTGGACATTTACATGACTTGTAATTTATGCACACACAGAGGCTGTGCCATGAATTTACAGCTAAAGCCTCCTCTGCTTACCATCTGGAGCCGTTCTGTACATAGGGGCACTGGGCTGAAAGGAAGGCGGCACAGAAGCAAGGATTCCCTCCCAGTCTCATGTTTTTCAACCTTTTGTCCTCCAGATGTTTTAACCTTCAGCGATCAGTCTCCAAACAACACAGTCAATGGACTGTGATTCTGAGAGGTGATACCAAAACATCTAGCAGGCCAAAGATCGACAACCATGTGAGCCGCCCCGAGTCCCTTCGGGGAAATGGTGGCAGGATATAAGAATAAAGTTGTTATTGTTATTATTATTATTATTATACTGTTCTTGTGACATCTAGTTTGGGAAAAGAAAACCCAGTAGCAGAGAGCGCATGCTATCAGTCTCTTATGCAGTGATTCTCAACCTGGGGTCCCCAGATTTTATTGGCCTTCAACTCCCAGAAATCCTAACAGCTGGTAAATTGACTGGTATTTCTGGGAGTTATAGGCCAAAGCACCTGGGGACCCACAGGATAAGAACCACTGCTCTTATAGAACCAAGAAGCCCCTAATTCAGCAGTTCCCAAAATCTGGTTCTCCAGGTGTTTTCAACTTCAACTTACAGATTTCCTGAGCATTTGATGATAATGGGTGGAATTTCTGTGATATACAGGCAAAAACATCTGGAGGACTAAAATGTGAGAACTCATGATGTACCAACAAGAAGTGACACTACTGTTCTGTTTTTGTCAGATCTCACTGAAATAGTTGTATCCTATTCTGGGCACCACTTTTTAAGGATAATGACATACTGGAATGCATCCTGGGTGACTATGATGATAAAGTCTGGAAACCATGACCTAAAAGAAACAGTTTAGGGAAAGGGGTAAGTTTAGCGTGAAGAAAAGAGGATGGAGAGGCAAACTGACAACTATATTTGAACACCTGAAGGGATGTCACACAGAAGATGAGTGAGTTTGTTTTTTGCTGCTCCAGAGATTAGGAGATAGACCAATGGATCCATGTTGCAAGAAAAAAGATTACATGTGTTTATTAAGAAGAATGCCTGGATAGATGAATTGTTTGACAGTGGAACGGATTGCCTGGGAAAGCAGTAGACTCCTTTGGGGAGATCTTTAAACAGTGATTAGATGTGCATCTCTCATGAGTGCTTTAGCTGTATATTGCTGCATGTTACCTTTATGGTTCCCCTTTCTAGCTCTGTGGTTCTATGATCTTGATGTATTACACGCATATGAGCACACATTTAGGTCTTGGCACCTCTAACTCCAGGAAAGTCTGAAACCATGAACAGTTGTTACTGGAGATGGGGTGGGCGGTGTGGGGCAAACAGATCCACATATAACAATATTTTCAGCTTGTGGACTTGCTTTCTTTGAGCCACACCACCTCTTTGTGTTGGACTGCTGGTATATACAGTATTTCATGTCTTAAAGAGCAGTTACCATACACTTAGTTACATTTTAGAGTTTCGGTATATATCAGGATACGAAAGGCTGGCTCCTCATGTATTCCTCAGTGTTTTAGGAGTTCATCAGAATTAAGAAGAATCAAGAAAGTTAGCAGTCTCTGGACACAAAATATCACAGCCCTGGAAACTTTCATTGGGCACCACCTCACCCAACAGATCACCAGACTTTCTGCTTTCAGATTATCTGCAGATTAGTTAAGACTCCTGTTTTTATTTCCTGCCAACCATCAGCTCCAAAAAGATGAGTGTTTCCAGATGAATCCCTGTTCTACTGATCCCTGTTCAATTGTGAATTACAAAAAGACCTTTGTTTGACTTTCAAAGCTATTGGAGAGCTATGAGGATGTATTTTGCCTCCTTAGAACCTTATTCTGATTCTATAACTATTTCCAGTCTGTACTGAATCAGAGAGCTATTTTATTGTTAACGTATATCAAGCATTTATTTGAATGCACTTCAAAAGGCTATCATTCAGAGGCTGCATGGTGCCCAGTTTGGTTCTAGACTAGAGCATAATGTGTCAGACATTTGATTTTCCTGGAAAGCTTATCAGAGATAGATATGTGATAGCAGGCTGGCTTCCCTTCACTCTCTAGCATTACGTCACTTCTTTGCAATGCATGACTGAGAGAAGGGGCATTCACTTCTTTCTTAAGCAGAAGAAGATTGGATGTAGATCCAGATCTATTGGCATATCTCTCCATGAGCTGCAGTAGATTGGCAATGATTTCTAATTCAGTTGACAATAACAGCGACTTACAAATGGATTCCTCTGTCACCTTAATTATAACATACAGCATTCCTTATGAAACCATTTGGTCCTACAAAATGATATCTGAAGAAACAAACAAAACTACCTGTCCAAGTGTCCTGGGTGCCTTCCAAAGGTAGATGACATTTGTTACAAATGCTATCCATCTTGGAAACGTGTTCATACAAGACATTCACATAGTTTCGGCTTGCATTTGAAGCCGCACTTACTGCTCCCTGCCTGTCCTAATCTCTGAGATCACAGAGCATGCAGGAGGTACTTGTTCAAGCTTAGCCCCCTCCTGGCTTCCCCTTTCCTCCACTGAATTTGAAGTGAGGGGATCTTTTTAAACTCGGGTCTGAAAACAACTCTGAGAAACTGCATCAAAATGCATTGTATGCTCTCAAAGCAGGAGTAGCAACAGTTAACAACAACAATCCAAAATCTATGTGAAAATGTGAGTGCAAGGGGAAAAGGCTCTTCTACGCAAGAAATTTACTACCAAGACCAGGTTGTCTCCCGAATCTCTTTGCATACAAAACTTTCACAGTTAGGCCTCTCCAAGCCTCACGGCACATTTAAGACTGAGGATCCTGGACACACACAAAAGATTGGGAAGGCCCTCTTCCACAAGGGCAAACTGCCCAAGTCACAGGAGAGCAGCCATACTGGCCTAGTTGTCACAGGGCCAGCCAGGGAAAGCCTTACCAACACTAACCTTATTATGTCAGCATAAGCAGACAAAGCCATTCTGTTCCTACTTACCTTCCCTAAAAACAGAAGGAGGTTTTGAGGGGATGGAAGTTGGGGGCACGGGGAACTGTTCAAGTCAAGATGGTAATTAAGTAGATAGAGGAGCCAACTGCAACAAATACATGGATTCCACAGATTTCTGAGATCTTTATCAGTCTGCACAAGACACAGCAGTTTCACAACTGGAAAGTTAAGAGGTCGAAATCCACACATGCAGATTCTTTTCAGAGCAGTTTTTATAGCAGTGTTAATTATGTGGTTCTGGGTCATGCTGATGTAGTACAGAAAGCAAATACCATTTTTCTACTACAGCCAAAGGCTAGCATGTTGTTTAATCTTTCAGTCCTCTGGACAAACATAAGAGGTATTATTACTGGCAGATTTCTTACAAAGGCCGCAATCTCACCTCAAGGTGTTTATTTTTATTTTCAGGATGGGCATTTAGATCTTAGAGTCTAGGGACAAATTCTTTTAATATAGATTTGTATCCCATCTTTCCATCAAATCAAACTGTCTCCAAGATAACCAGCATGTGAGTCACACAGGGCTCTTAGGATCGTGTCCAACACTTTGAACTATGTCTAGAAATTAATTAGGAGCCAGTACACCTGTTTGAACACAGGGGTCCCCATAACTACTCCTAGTCAGTTTGGCTTCACTGTTCTTGACAGTGAACCCACCAAAAGATAATTTTATAGCCACTCAATGAAGATGCAACAGAAGCATATTTAGCAACTGTAGTCCTCCAGATACCGTTGAACTGAAACTCCCATAATTCCTTATGATTAGCTATGATGGCATGGGTTTACAGGAACGACAATCCAACAAAATCTGGAAAGCTATATTTGCCTATCCCTAAGGCGGGTGCTACCATGATCATGGTATGATCCTCAGGGAATGACTCTGCATACTAGAATAATAGGGAATCCAATTTCAAGTCTGAATCCTTGGGTGTATGCGTTAACTGTGGCCCTTCACAAGCCTGGAAACACAGTACAATGGTATCTCCCCAAGGCTAATCCCAGCCACATGAACCAGAATAACATCAAATGTCGTTGAGAGGTCCAGTATAACCACTCATTAGTCATTAGGAGTGCATCCACTGTTATTTCCCCCAAAGAACTGGACACAATACATGCACAATTATATGCCATGAGGAAAAGCAAGTACTAGCTTAGGACAAACCACTAATCTTCACCACAGCAGTGCTCAGGAAGCCTAGGGGGAAGCGGGTGGAGGAGATAACGGCCACAAGCCTTCTGTTGCCTTCCTTGATCAGTGATTTGCGGTGTACGTTCCTGGCAGTTGGCAACTGCTCTGACTAACAACACCAAGTCCAGATTGAACAGCCAAAAACTGAAGGCTCTAGGCTCCTTGTGGGTGGTTCTGTTGTCCTCTTTCACAATGATGTTGGCAAACAATTCTTCTTTTCTTTCGACTGTGGACCCTTAGCATCTGGCTAATGTTCTTCGACAGCCAACGCAATGGCAACTGCAAGCTAGCAGATGGCAGAGAACAGAACCTGCTGAGGTGGCTTCTGAGCAAAGCATAGCCTTCCACTCCCTCTGCCCCAGTCTGACGTAATGGCTGTTGCTGGGTGACAATTGATGGGAGAGGCTTGATAGTGTGGCTTCTGAACAGAACAATATGGCTACACTGGATGCAATGCAATATAGGAGATCCATGATCAGAACATGCCATAAAAAGGTCAAAGCTTGCAGACAGACTCCTGAATTAAGATCAAAAGTGCATCAAGGTTGGTGAACTAAGATCCTCACTCTTTCCCCACATTGCTGACTTTTCCCCCCTGTTGCAGGGGAAAGGTTACTCAAATGCTGATTAGCCACACCAATCCCCAGCAAGGCAAACATGAGCTCAGGAGTAGTTTAAAACAGGAAACCCAGTCTCAACAGGATCTGGGAGGGGAGGTGTAGCTAATACAGAATGTTAGAACTTTAGGGAGATCCTAACCACACAAGTCTCATATTACCTCTGGTTTAGTTGAAAAACGGGACCAAAGCTGGTTGGAAGTAATCTACTGACCCATATAAGAGATTCAGTATCTTTGCAGGTTTTCAGTCCTGCATCAGAATGTCATTTTTTCAGTTGTTGTAAACTTTCATCTTGATTATTTGTAGAGTCAATCTGATCATTGTAGTCAGCACACATAGAGCCCCACATGGTTTGGGTCCAGACTATCTGAAAAATAGCATTCTCCCATATGAATTTGTCTGGGCCTTGAGCTCATCAATCTTCTTTTGGACCTGCTATCTTCCAAACAGAAATGTATAAGGTGGCGCATATGGGAGAGTACAGTCCTTGAGGTAGTCTGGACCCATGCCATGCATGGTTTTGTGGGTGCTATCTATAATTGTCAAATTGACTCTATAAATAATGAAAACTACACTGACCTCCCTGGCTACAGAAAGGACTTTCAACTGAATGGGTGCTTTATTTTTTTTTTCTTTTACTAGCGTGCTGTCAAACAGTGCTTTAAATCTGTTGTGCTGTATTCGTTTTATGTATTGGCTACAAGCTACCTTGAGTCCCATTCATGGGAGGAAAGAAGAATACAAATCAAATCAGTAAATACTCAGATGAAAGAACCACCAGTGGAATATATACAAGAGGCAAGCTAACAGATTATCAGACAATGACATGCCTTCACCTCTTCTAGACTACACCCGCCAGCCGTCATAGACTTCAACACAAGGCATCAAGAGCTATCTTGACAGACTGCTCTATTGAACTAGATGCATATGTTATGGATTAACAAAGGGAGCGGGGGTGGAATTCTTCCTCTCTGATAACAAGTCAAATAGTGACTATTACACAAGCTGGTCAATTAGCACATCTTTAATCTGCATGCGCTTCATTAGAGTTGCAGAATGTAAAGCAGAAATGGTGGGCAGAACTAGAACGTTTTGGTATCATCGTGAATTAACAAAGAAAGCCATCTCAACAAACACGTCTTTATGTGCTATTCCTCAGCAGTACTTGAAAGCTAAAAATGGGAAAATCTGATTCCAGAATCAGGTGTATGTATTTGGAGGCAGAAATACTGAAACAGTGGCCCAGTTTTAATATTATTTTGTTCTTTGTATACAGATGCACATTCCCCTTTACTGGGGCCTCACGCAGGGCACTCAGCTGATTGTTATGTGATTTTTCCTCCTTGAGGGCTGTGATTCTGTGGTTAAATGAAAAACTGCAAACATTTCAGCAAGTGCTGTTAAAATGCAGTCTGTAAATCACATCTCCAGTTTTAAAATGTACCATTTTATTTTTAAATCAATTCAGTGATTTTATGGACCTGCTATGGCTTGTCAATTTTAGCACCAGAAATATATTTTGATATCTGTTGGTCTAGTATTATTGTGCTTTTAAGTTGATTGTGTGAAATGAATTCTAAAGATTTCATATGTCTGTCAAGGTTCTCCAGTTTAAGTATAAGAGATATATTTCTGATATATGCTCGCTGAAGTATCAGTACTCACATCCTTTAATGCTGGTCATGCTTGCTGGTATGTCCTGTACTTGTTAAATTTGCTGTGGCCATTGGTTTGATGAAAATGCAAACTGACTTGACTAGAAGCTCAGACCTTAGCACTGGGCAAAGGGGAGACCGGGAGCACAAATTGGCATGAAGACAGACTGAGACCACAGAAGAGGGAGGGAAGTGATTCCAAATAAATAGCCACTGTCCAGTCCTATTTTACTAGAAGTGTTGACCACATCCTCTTTCACTTGAATGCTTAGGAAAAATGATCAAGTTCACATCTCTACGGCTGATAAATAATCACACACACATCATTCAAGCTAGAAAGTGTGCAGGGAGGTTGCCTTTTTAAAATAAAAATCAAACGAATTTCATGTTCCCAGAATCTTACCACAGCCACAGATTGTGACATATTTACAGTCCATTATTTTGTCAATTAAGTTAGGTGATCTAGTTTAGATCTAGATGGAGAACTTGTGGTCCTCCAAATATTGGGAATTCTATTCCCTCCAAAGCCCCAACTAGGAACAGTCAATGGCAAAAAACGTGGAAGTTGTAATCCAAATATCTGGAGAGCTCAAAATGTCCCATCCCTAGTTTCCAAGGGAGGTAGGAGTCAAGTTTCCCTCCAGAGGATGTTGCACTGTAACTCCCAGCATTGTCTATGTTGGCTAGGACTGTTGGGACTTGCAGTTTAGCTACATATGTAAAGTTGCAGGTTCCCCACACTTGGTTAAGAATCTGGATCTGGAATTTAGCAGATGTGAGCATCCCAGTGCCACCTGCCTGAAGCAGAATTTATTGTTCCCGCACCCATGCCACCCGTGACCCTCATAGGCAGTAACCACTGCCAAACCAGGGCAGGATACCCTTCTACTACTGTAGCCAGTCTGGCTGCTCTAAACACCTTTAACAAGGGAAGAGAGAGAAAGGTACTCTGTCATGTCACTTCCGGGTACTTTAGGGCACATTTTGCATGCCAGCTGTGAAGAGAAAGATAGTATGATCTCAATCAGCACAGGTGAGGGATGTGTGTAAGGTTGCTTACTAAGCGTACAGATGAGGCAAGATCAGCAGTGGAACTTTCCATTCCAACATTAGCCTCAAGCATGAGCAAAAACACCAACAACCCCAGTTTCACATCCTGACACAGTACCATCTAACATACCCAACTACTCAGCTACATATGATTGGACACATAGGGTGGGGTACATAATCACTTTAAGGAAACCTTTCTGGAAAGAACATTTAGCAGGGTGACCAAAAACTAACATCCCCCCCTCCCCTAAGGTTCCTGTATTCCTGATATGGATCTGACTTATTCCCAAGAACAGCAAAGAATACGTGATACTACAGAATAAATACTTCACAGAGTTCAGGCTGCAGTGGGTTGGGTGGAAGTGGGACAAGTTGGAAGGGAACTAGTATTTATTTTGCTGACCAATTTTTCTCTCAAAAAGTGAAATTCAAAATTACATAAACAAAAAATCCTCTTGATTCTGCTCCTCCTTAAATCTCCAGAGTAGAATTCACATCGGACTTCTAGAATTTGATTTCTAGAATTGCGTCCTCAGCCAAAATTACAATGCCACATCAAAAAGTAGGAAGCAACCAATACTCGTCACCATTATATTTCTAAGGAAAGGGCATAAATGCACCAATGCATCCTTGGCTCTAATGGGCCACGCTGTTATTACCTGAGTCGCTGACGAGGATCAGAAGGAGTCCCGGTCCGTCTGGCTGTACCATAATCTGGCATTGTGCCATAATCCAGGTCATCATATCCCATGCTGCGCTGGTCATCCTCCATCCCGTAAGGCTCTGCGTGGAAGCGGTTCAAATCCATATTGCTTCCCCCTACCCGCACCTGCGGCTGAGGCCCGTAGACATCCTGCCGGCTGGGAGCCCGGTAGCCATCCATAGAAGGACGGTAGCGCTCATCAATGCGGGTCACACGAGACAGGCTCCCATAGTTGTGCTCACTGCCATGGTAGCTGTCCTCATACGGGCGGCCATAGCCATCGGGGTAGTGGTAGTTGCGTGGGAGGGTAGCTGTGCCAGGTTGGCTCATGTAGGCACCGGGGCCGCCGTTGGTGTTTTTCCTGAAGTTCCGATCTATGGTCTGGATGTAGCTGTTAGTAACTGGAGATCCATCCACAGGTAACCCGTCCAGACCAACTGGAACTTGCTGCACGGTGCGTGTTGTCATTGTCTTCACTACTTTTTTCACCTATAGAATATGTAACGAGAGCAATTAGTCATCCGGAAGGTCCTCACTTAGTAAGTCAAAGTGCTAAGCTTGGATCACTGTTCATTTCCTGCAGCTTAACCGGTCTATGACCACAATAAATACTTTTTTTGTAGTGTATTTCCCCATTCATTCCAGAAGGCAGTGCTCACTATGCTGTCCACTGCATACTTACAGAGTTTCAGAAACTCTCTTGTTCCTGGCCACCTAGTTACACAGTAGAGATGGTGATGGTGATGCCTTCCACATGGTCCTGAATTGCAATCCCCAGCAGCCCTCCCAAAAGGGAGGTATGGCTGGGAATTAAAAGTGTTACAACATTTGGAGGACTGCATGATCCCACCCCTGCGCTATAATATATACTGCAGTGCCATGCCTACACATCCCATGCACTGCCAAGATGCAGAATGATGTAACATAGAGATTGATTAAGCAATCAAGAATTGGAGGGGGGGGGGAATTGGTTGCAGAATCATATGCTCACTTCTCCTTATGCCAGAGGAACCCTCTCTCTTCCCAGCTCCCCAGTAGCCAAAGTCTCAGATATTCACTAAGATAGAACAATGGATTTCTAGAGCTGGAAGGGACCACAAAGACCATCTAGTCCAATTCCTTTGTCATTCAGAAATACACAACTAAAGCACTCCTGAAAAATAGCTATGCAACATCTGTTTAAGGACATCCAAAGACGAAGACTTCCTGACACTCAGAGACAATCTATTCCACTGCTGAACAACTCTTACAGTAATTTTTTTTTTATTTCTAATGTTTAAATAGAATTGCTTTTCCTGTAATTTGAAGCCATTGGCCTGTGTCCTGGAGAAGCAGGAAACAACCCTCATCTATGATTAACTCTAAAGAAGTTGATAACTTAAGTCCTCCTGATGCTGCTTGACTACAACTTCCATAAAACCTTGCTACCAAAAACCATGGCAAGGGATTACTAGAGATATAGTTAAACAACTTACAGAAGGTCACCCAGCACTCTATCTAAGGCAGGGGCCCCCAAATTAAGGCACATTGGCCAAATGCAGCCCTCCAAGGTCATTTACCAAGTCCCCACCTTAAACTTTAGACTTGGGGTTGCCCAAAGTCTGAAACAACTTGAAGGCAAACCACAACAACAACAATCCTAATTAACTTGACCATCTCATCAGCCAAAAGCAGGCCCACACTTCCCACTGAAATACTGGTATGTTTATGTTGATTAAAATCATGGGGTTGTTTTTTTCAAACTATAGTCGGCCCACCCAACAGTCTGAAGGACTGTGAACCAGCCCTCTGTTTAAAAGGTTTGAGGACCCCTGATCTAAGGTGTGGGGAAAACACGACTACAATCTGCTCTAACCCATCTACCAAGCCCAATTCAAAGTGCTGGTTTTGACCTATAAAGCCCTAAACGGTTCCAGCCCAATCTACTTGTCCAAACGTATCTCCTCCTATGAGCCAACAAGATCCCTGAGATCATCTGAAGAGGCCCTGCTCTCAGTCCCACCTGCCTCAGAGGCGCAGCTGGTGGGAACGAGGGATAGGGCCTTTTCGGTGGTGGCTCCCCGGCTGTGGAACACCCTCCCAAGCAAGATGCGTCAAATTCCAACCCTGTTGGGCTTCAGAAAAGCCCTAAAAACATGGCTGTGTGCCCAGGCTTTTAATAAATAAATGGTGAAAATGACACGGACTGAACTATGGACAAAGCATGAGGAAGAACGGATCTGATTTTATGTTTGAAATGTATATTTTTAATTCATAATGTATTTTAATAGTTTTAACTGTTTTATGTGCTGTTTTATATTGGTTTGTTTGGGCATCTAATTGTTGCCACTGTTGTAAGCCGCCCTGAGTCCCTTTGGGTGAGAAGGGCGGAATATAAATGTGAGAAATAAATAAATAAATAAATAAATCTCCCAAGCCCCTTAGCTCCTGCTCATTTAAAAATATATATTTTCCAGCAAAAGATTTTGCACAAGTAAAATGCCAAAAACCAATAAAAAGCACTTCAAAATGCATATTGTTCTGATCAGCTTTCTAACCCCATAGAAACCCCCAAGCAAAGTTGTAAGAAAATCACCTGAAGATCAGTAAAAACACAATTGGAAGCAATGTCATATCACATTTGTTTTCAAAATGGTGTACAGTCTGCTAAGGGGAGAGAGCGCAGGATGTGTGTAAAGACAGCCTCCACCCACAGAGCCCGTCTTTGCTCTCCCTGATGTCAAACAGAACTACTAACAGAAGAGCCGTTAGTAACGCTAAGGCCAGCCAGGCAGAATTCATTCTTCAGAAATTATTTGGAAGGGAAAGAGGCAGGAATTTGTGATGCTGCTGCCCGCTCTCTATTGGCAGATTAGTTGTCAGTGCTAGGACTGTACTGACCTTTGGGGCTGATAACAAATGGAACAAATCGTCATGTGGCAATAGCTTCAAATCACTGCCAGAGACAAAAATGTTAAGTGCCACTTGTCTGTGTTATCGGTCTTTATTTTTGCTACCAGAGGTTCTTTACCAATGCCCACAACCCTCATCTCTTCCCTATCCTGTCTCCATGGGACAGGCATGCTCGAGAATGCATTAAATGTTTTAACCCCATTCTAGTCCCTCACTGTGGTCTCTGTTCGACGAGTTGTCCCATCGTCGGAGGTTTCAACTGAAACAACTGACATGGCACCCTCTGGGTCCTCCTCCATGGTGTAAGTCTCCTCCACAATCTGCCCTGGGTCCTGCATCCTGGGAATGGTGCTGTAGATAAGGTGACTGTGGTCCTAGAAAATGGAAGTAGGAGCAGCACATCAGCCTCAATCTGACCAGTCAATGCTAAAAGGGCTTACTCCCCAGCAGGCAGCTTAAAAAAGTGGGTGACAACTCTCAGGATCTCCAAACCAGTATTGGCCCCTGGCCATGCTGGCTGGGGGATTTTGGGAGTTGTAATCTAAAGAAGTGTAGATTTTTCCATACTTTGCTCCAGCACCACTTGCAAAATTATCTCAATCCCTAACACTAGTAATAAGAAAAAACCTTCCCTCTTTGCCCTTAGGTAGGTTTTTTTTTATTCTCTAAAGCTACACCGTTTACATGAAAACTATGGTTCCAGCGCATTGGTCAAAGCATTCAAATTCAAGTTGTAATTCACATCAGAGGTATGAATCCAACATGATCTTATGGACCAGGATGCAAATACTAGGTGACATTAAGTCTAAAATACTGGAAGTTTGAGGAACTCCCCTCTCTCACAACATCTTGCACTTCTACAGTCACCCACAATTCCTTTCCTTCAAATGTACATCTCTGATAAGAAAGAACTAGGAGACCTTGTATACCTCTAGATGTTTTAGATTCCAACTCCATAAGCACTGGTCATTGGCAATGTTGAGAGATACGGTTAAAGCATCTGGAGGAAACACTTTTGTCTAGTTCTGATGGGTTCTGTAGATGCTATTAGACTACAAGTCCCAACACTCCAAACAGCACAGCCAGTGGTGAGGAATGCTGTGAGTTCATATGCAACAACATTTCAAGGGTCACATGGCTCCATTCCTATTATAATGACTTCTCAGAACAGGTCACAACATCAGCAGAATAATCCAATCAACCACACTTGGATTATATCAATTCAAACAAGAATTAGCAGCACCACCACCACTTAAGAAAGCTAAAGTTCCTGGCTAAAGGGGAGCCTTTTGTCTCTTCCTTTTACCTGTGGTCCGTTGAGTTTCAGTTCTGAGAATTTCTGCCTTTCCAAGTCAGCATTGCCCAAAAAACGGCCGTTCTGCAAGAAACAACAGGTTAAAGCTCAAGAATCCACTGTTGGTTGCTCAACTAGTCAAAACATCCCACCACGAGCAAGAGCACAGGGATCATAGAAATGGTTGGTTCATTATACACTTGAGAAGCTAGGCACAGAGTTTGTCCAGAACCATAGTGAACATACCAAGGTGGTATGGTACATAATGGCTGCCAGGTGTACACAGCTCCTATGAGTTTTGTACTGCTCTGACCTTCTTAAAAAGCATATACAGGTTCTCCTAAGGACCCTCCAAAGCCTAGTAGGAACAAAATGGCACATTCCAGAAATGACTCAGAGATCCTATGCAACCCTACAGCACCAAGGCACATTAGCTTCTCACTACAATAGTTGATTTAAGCTCAGAGGAGGGCATCCAAAGACACAATCCAGAGAATGAAGGAAATGTCCACTTCACAGTTCTAGGGTGAGACATCTGAGCAGATATATTACCACGCAAACTAAAAAGCAGGGATGAGCAGCTGCAGAGGATCACTTAGTCCAGGGCAATAATTTAATGCCCCAGAAAGCATCTGGTGGCTACACAGATAGGCTAAGAACCAGAAACAGACCCCAACCCCCAGTGCATTCCTTGTTGGCCTCCAGGAGAGATAATTCGCCCTTTCACAGGGGCAGAAAAGAAACAGTCCTGGAAATCTGGAGACATCCAGAGCGGCAAAAATGTGTGACCCCAAGTCAGAACTTTGCCCATCCTTGGTTAAAAGGAACTAAATGCAGAGTCTTTGCAGTGAAGCACTTAAATGTATTGACATTTCCATGTCTATTTGGATGCATTCTTCCTTCACATGTCCTAGTTTCCATCTCTAGTGGATCAGGAATTCTGAATTCCTGATCTGAACAGACTCACACAATAGCATGCACATTCTACGTTTAAACTTAAAACAACTATTCTTACACTCTGATATTGCCTGTTTTCTTACCTGTATCTTTTACGCTAAAGAGTAAGAAAAGAAACAGGCAGCAGAAACCAAACAGAAAGGGAAAAGAAATATGAGCTTGTCCTAAAAGCTTACTAGAAGTCATCTGAGGTTCCGCCTACAGCTTACTGAGATATTTCCTTTGTCATACTTCATTCCTGTTTGCCTGCAGATTTAAAAGCTGGCAGCCACACTTGAGGACATTTTACTATCGAAGCCTAAGACAGGTATTACTGTTATGAACAAGGATGGCTTCATTTTATTGTCTGGCCTTCTCTTCAGTTTATTAGTTATTTTGTCTGCCTCATCTTTTTTAAAAGATCTTTTCTTGCCAAATAGATGACAAACCGCTTGAAGAAGGAGACTTCAATTGCTGTTTGAGCTAATACAGCAGTTTGTGTACGGAACTGGCAGACAGCAGCTTGAAAAAAAAATCAGGACCATTTTTTAAAATGCAGAATAATCTCCACACAGCAAAATACTCAAGCAGTGGCTTGCGATGGCTTAGCTCCATTTTCCTGCTGCACTCCCTTCACACAAAAATTAGCTTTGAGCTCTCAGGTGTACCGTAATAACACATTCAACAAGATCTCTAAATATATGTTGAGCAAGGAATTATAAAATTGCCCCAAACCAAGGATTATCATATATCCACTGAACCCTAAAAGCTACTGCAAGCTGCACTGCCACTAAGATGTGGTGGCTGCACAGGTTTCTATGGCAGAGTGCCATCGAGTGCCATAGCGCCATGCTATCTGAAAGCATAGAAAATCTTCTTTGTTTCTGGAGAAGAAGCCTGAGAAGCATTTCCTCTCCTCTTTGGGCATTATTGCTGAATTTCGATGGCTGTTGGAGCTGGATGTTGCCCATCCCAGTTCAAGCATGTGTTATTTAGCCTCTCGCAACAGTCTTAAACAAAACAGCTGCATTGGGCCAGTGAACGAATGGGCAGCCAAGAACACTTTGTCAAGCACTCAGATATTCAGTGTACAGAAAATAGGAGGTCCTTGGACTAAGCTGCTCCATATATTCATTTCTGACAGCAGCCATACAAGGCAGCGGCACTCCGGCGGGCACCATTTAATCGGAGGAAGACAAGTATCCGGCTTGCCCACCTCACCTGAGGCGTTTTTACCTGGTGCCGGCGGGTGAGGGTGCCGTTGGCCATGGTCTGGCTGGCATCCTGTGGGGAGACACGCACGCGCTCCAGCTGCGCAGAGACGTGGCGCCGCTCTTCCTCCAGCGCCCGTGTCAGCTTCTCAAACTGGGCCTCCTGCTCTTTGACGGAGGCCAGTATGCTGGCGGTCGACTCCACTTCCGAGTCATCCATGGTTGTGAAGGCCCCACGTGGGGGAGAAGTGGGCGCAAGGCAGGGAGACGCCACAGGGTTTGTGGGAAAGGACGTCACAAAGAAAGGTGTTGTTGAGGGGCAGAGGAACCCCTCACTTCATACACAATTTGGGAAGAAAGTGGGAGAGAGAGAGAAAGAGAGAGAGAGAGAGAGAAAGATCTTAGGTCAGGGAAAAGAAAGAGGTGTTTTTTAAACGTAAAGCCCAATTATACCTAATCCCCCAACCTCACCAAATCAACAGATCAGGGGAAAAAACAAGGCCACCAGCCTCTCAAAGCAACAACTGCAACATGCTAACTGATTTAAATACAGCAAGCAGTATGTTTAAGAAAGAAAAATCTTATTCACAAGGGTTCTCCTTCAACAACGGAAAAAGGGGTATGCTGAGCAAGGTATCAATAACTCTTCCAACAATGTGGTTTTTTGGTTTTTTTGGCAGGCTCTTCTCCACTTTGGGGGCAAACGCTGGGCAGAAGAGACCCATGGTATTCCCATCTACATGGTGAAATAATCTATTCCCTTAATTTTAAATACCAAGCATTTTATCACCCACCCACACTGGGGGCTCAAGCAATCATTTCATCTCAGGCATGCTAAGGACTTCTCTACTTCCTCTGAACTAAGGTTCTGAACAATTAATCTAATAATACCTATATTCAAATTATGTGGATGACCTTCTGGAATGAAAAATATTTTCGAATCCTACTATCTTATGTAAAAGAACACAAAAAACAGGAGATAGTAGCTACTGGATTCATTAAGAAATTTTCTAATTCTCACTGCCATTTTAGTATGTAATCGATGAGAGTGGGATTATCTGCCTTGAAGCAGCAGTTTGGACTACATCTCTAGCATAGAAATTCTTCTTGTAAGCAAGTCTGGTCAAAGTAACCTTTGTTGTAAGATACAGAACAATTACTGGTTAATCCTTATTTCACAATGTGTAGTACAGCAGACTTTATAGGAGGCTACCTCATCTTCAATGTATGCCATTTATGTGTCTAGCACAAACTGGCTGCACTTTCTAAATTCTCCTGAATCAGCACTTCCAAATCTGACTGGCCTGTCTAGAGCCGAGGCCTTGTCTCCTAAACACGAAGTTGAATGTCATCTTAGTTCATATGCACTTCCTGTCAGAGTGCAACACTCTCTACCTCTATAAGGACATGTTATTTGAGGATGAGAAGTTACTTGGGTCCACAAAAGCGGTGCTTGTATCAAGTAGCAAAGTGAAGTGCCTATCCAGGGAAAGAGAAAGGTGTGGTGTTTAACTAACCAAACATCTTATTTTAAACACAAACACATGTGGTTGGAAGCTACAACAACATGTTGTTATGTGCATACATTAAAGATTTGCCACATGAGGATGTTTATATTCTTCCCAGTAATACATATTTACAATTCACCACTGGTTTTTGATCTTATCTAGTTGGTCCAATATAGTCATTTTCTTGGCTGTGCATCTACTTATATGTGACTTTTATATTTATTTCATTTGTTCAATTTTACAGTTATATTTTTAAATTCTCATTATGTATTGCCCAGAGAAAGAAGCAATGCAGAAGTACATTAAGTGTATTTGGGAATTTAAAGTGGGATAGAGTAGCACTTGAATTTATTTTACAGTCCGACATATTCCTTATTTCTCTGCCTAGTAATCTTTCCTTCTTCGTTTTAAAATCAATCTAAAACCACAGGTGTTGGGCTATAAATCCCTGATGGGTTTGTCAGCAATCCTAATAAAGTGAATAAGATAGGCGAGGAGAGAAAGCAATTTTGCAATTCTCCTCATTAGATCTAGGGCTGATGCCAATGTACATTAATAACAAGGCATTAGCATTATGTTCAACAGAAGCATCTTGAGAAACAACCCCTTTATATTGAATTGATGGAACTGGTTTGTTTTAATAAAATCCCCACACATACACAAATATAAAAGTGGTGGATTTGAGGAAGCTAGAAACGGAGACCCATATTTGCATATCCCCCTCTCCCCTCTCCACTGTGCCTGGAATTCCTGTTCCCCTTACCACAGGAGGAATTCCAAACATGTTGAGATGGTTAGTCAAGAGGCAATAGAAACCACCACCCAGACTGACAGAGAACAACAGGACATTTAAAGACGGATTTTTCCGTATTATACACACCTGTGGAGGAAGAAGGCCGGTCTGAACTGATTGGCTAAGGCACAGCTTGGTCTAAGTGCAGAAAATCATGGGAGAAACAGCCCAGCCACCAACAGCAAGGAAGCAGGAGAGAAAAGGCTGCAGAAACAGCAGAGAGGAGATAAAAAAATACAAGTGTGAGTTTAAAAAGGCAGACAGCAAAGGGGGGCAAGTGAGGAAGGAATTATATTCAAAACAGTATTTGTTTTTTGAAAGACCATAGAATCTCCACTGTTTGTTCAGAAGGGGATGCAAGATTTAGTACAGTTTTGCAACACATCTACAAAACTCTAGTAAACTCATTAACCAGTAAGAGGTCATGGGAAGAGAGAAGGGAAATTCCAAAACAGAAACTCTACATACACACTCAAATTCAGCATGAATGCAAGACTAACCACCACACATATTTTGAAAGCCTTCACTTACTGGATGCCATTAGCTCTGTTACTGTTTGGTTTTCATTTATCGGCAAATCAATGCTGACCAAGAAACAGAGATGGAATTAGCTCTTCCTTCCCCTTCAGCAAAGACAAGGCAAGGCAAGGTCCCTTTCTCCCTTCACCTGCACTTTGATTTGTCCCGTTCTCTCCCATTCCTCTCAGTTGGAGAAAACTAAGCAATGCCGGCCCAAACCCTGGCACAATTTTGCCCAATTTTTGGGCTTGATGGAAATAAGAGTGCTGTCATGCAGCACTGGCTGCTTTGTGAGGCTGAGCCTCTTTTCCAAGAACAGGACTTGCTATTCTGTTTTCACAGAAAAGAATCTGAAAAATATTTCAAGGCTCTACAATACCTTTGTTGCTGGGTGCCTTCAAGTCATTTCTGATCTGTGCCACAAGATTTCCTTGGCATAATTTGTCCTGAGGGAGGTTACCTTGGCCCCCCATCTGAGGTTGAGAGGGCAACTTGCCCAAGATCACCCAATGAGTTTCCATGGATGAATAGACTTCAACTCTGCTCTTCAAAGTCACAGTCCCATACTCAAACCACTATACCATGCCAGCTCCCACAGGAACTTACCATATTTGAATCCATTGTTTTATTATTTTAGTGGATAGGTGTCATTCTGGAATTTTACAAGATTAGGCTTACAATGCAAGTGGGAAATGTACAATCTCCCCTCAAAAGTTCCTAATTCAGTAGGCCTTTCAAGTATTCACATTTCCCAGGTAGACGATAGAGTCAAGAGGGGTTGCTCCCTCTAGCACTTACATCCCACCCTAAGATAAAAACTTGCCAAAACATGCTGAAAGTTTTTTTTAAAATTTAGCGAAAGGAAAAACACAAAACCAAGACAGGAATGACGTGCTTGGACTAGTCAGGCCTCCAAGACAGATAGCGTCTCAACCCACTTTCCCACGGTGCTGGTGACACACCATCCCCTACAAGTGAAAGGCCATAGGCATAACCACTGGAGGAGAGGAAATATCTTTGAAGAACACAGAAATAACAAAGCAAGGGAAAGAAATCCAGCTGAATCCCATGACCATTATCTGGAACACGATGTCCCGTTCTGAAGTAATCCAACATACTCAACCCACAGCTTTCACTGAGGAGTCTTTCAGTTAGTAATCCCCACCTGAAAACACACATGTGCCAAGACCCACCCCAAGACTGAAAAGTTGGCTGGAGGAGACTTTAGGAGAGAGCTGTTGTGGGTTACTCTGAAGTCTCCAATACACGCAGAGTGTTTTTTTTCTCCTTGTTAGAGATTTGTTCCCTGAGTCACATTCTTCCAGAGGATGATCATGAAGAATGATTCCAACCTTGCCAGGTACAAATCCTAGAGACTCTTTTGTTCCACTAATTAGATGCCATGATTATGTAAGCAGGACAAAAGCACGAACACACACACAGCATACCTTCCTAGCGATCATCTGCTGATGCAAATTAAAAATACTGATAAGATGTCTATGGAACAACAATGGATCCTAGAGGTCACATGCACCCCTGCATGCATAGACACACATACGCACGCGCACACACAACATGTGGAGGGTTTTTTAGATCCCCAGAGACCTGCATGGTTTTTTAAAAAAAGAAAAACACCATGTATGGCTTCTTGCCAAATCTCTTCAGCAGACTGCTAAACGTGCTGGAGTCAATGAAACGTATTATAGTCAATGAAACTGAACAACAGGGTAATTAGTTAAATCCCCTTTTAGTTCATCAATAGTCCACATAGTATTAAAGTCAATTTATGTGCACCGATGCCTAGTTTACACATAAAAGTGGAAATAAATATAAGTTGGAATGATTTCAATATTGTTTTATGAAGAATTTTTAATTTCAACTAATTTTAAAGCCCCTTTCCCTCCCATTCCTCTCAGCTGAAAAAAAGTAGCAATACAGGCCCAAACATTGTCACATTTTTGCTCAATTTTTGGACTGGATGGAAATCAGAGAAATGAGGTTTTGGACTCAAGAGTTTCTTCTATATTAACTTTTTAAAAAGTGCTTCAAATACCTTTTCAAAAGTGTGTGCCTCAAAGCACTTGGTCAAACTGAAATATGGCCCCGGAACTTCATAACTACCCAGATCAAAGAAAAATAATTAAAAATGTTTTGTTTGATAGGACATGAAACATAAGAATAACAAACAGGACCATAGAATCAAAGCAAGAAGTGACTCTACTCTTAGCTTCTATGCTCCATGGTTTCCATTATTTCATGCGTTAGAGGCATTGCAACTTTGGACTGCAACAATAAGACACATCATAGTGTCATATTTTAGTCACATGTTCAAATAACGGATTACTTGTCAACTGAACTTTTTTCAACTTCAGTTCAGACACCTTGGCACCAGGAGGACTTTGACCCAGAAGAGATTGTTAGTTTGCTTTAGATGGCCACATGCTCTGCCATCTGACGGCCTCCACCCTGCAATCTTCCTCTGTTTTTTAAGGAAACATATCTGCCTAGATCTGTAACAAGGATGTACCCAAGCTCTGGAAGTGGCAAGACCCACTGCCTAATCTTTCTTTTCTAGGGCTTCTGAGGAAGATCCATCAGCAGTAATGAATTGTGCAACCCAAACCAATGACGCTGCATTGTTGCACAGTCAGGGCTCTCCCACACCCCGGAGCACCTCACTGACTAAACGTCCAAAGCAAAGCTGCAGCCACTGGCATTTAAGGCCGGCAATGCCAGGCCACTGGTAGAACCACATCCTCCCATTCCAGCAGAGGAACACATTTTGCACGCAATGAGCAAAAAAATACTTTCTGAGAGAAAGGCCAGGGTTGCTCCTGGCAGAATAGCTGCGTCCCTCCCACTGACCAACATGGGGCAAACTCCACCAAATGCAGGACCCCACCCTTATCCCTATCTCAAAATAGGCCTCTAGGATTCAACTCACAGACAATATACTCTACTCTGGGAGCAGGGTGCCGGACACTAAATTCACATTAGAAAGCTGCTTTTTATTTCCTATAAGCCTGCTTTGATATATATGATTATTAGCTATTGCATTAACGGAGACTGAATACAGCCTGTGCTACTGTGTCACCTTCTTCCTTTAAAAAGAGGGTGAGGAGACTCAGGGTGCATCTACGCTGTATAATCAATGAAGTCCAACACCATTTTAACTGCAATGCCTCAATGCTATGGCATGGGATTATAGTTTTACCAGGTCTTTAGCCATCTCTGTCGCAGTGCTAATATCACAACAAACTACAAATCCCAGAATTCCATAGTACTAAGCTATGGCAGTTAAAATGGTGTCAAAACTGCATTAATTCTACTGCGTAGAGCTAGACACTGCTTACTGGAGCACTACATCCCCAAAAATAAAGAGAACTGACACTAACAACTTTGCTTTCTCAAGTGCGGTGAGAATAATGTTCGTGCAATATAGCAGGAATTCAACAACCATACAGATGTAAATAGATTGCAACTCCCAGTGTTCTTCACCACTGACTGGCTAAGGTTATTGGAAGTTGCAATCTAATAGCATTGAGAGAGAGCTAGCTGCCTTCCTGATTTTCACTCCTGCAATAGAGCCTTGCTTTTCTGCTTCTAGATGGCACGTGTGTGCAATACAAATGAGGAGACAGCTGAGCAGCATCCACCCTCCCAGCACCCTCTCCAAAAACGAATAATCCTCTCCAAGGAGGTTTACCCAAATACATCTCACAGCACAAGGAAGAATTTCATCCAGCCCATCCTTCTATCTATGGCACCATTTCCTCTACTATTCTAAAAGTTTTCAACCCGCTTAAGGAGATCCTAGGAGACACAGGGAATCAAAGGGAGGGGGGAAGAAAACACTGTAATACTTTCTACCTCACGCTTCTACCAGCAGGGATTCCTCTACTGAATCAGAAAACTCCTAAAAAGTGAAGGAACCCTTCCACTCACACGCTAGAACCATTGTGACTAGGGCTGCCTGTACAATAAAAGAAGAAAGCCTGAATCCTATAAAAACTAAGCCTAAGGGACCTTACTGGTAGACTCCAATTCAGATCATTCTTGGGCCAGTGCCCAGGCTGCCATGGGTTGCTGTTAGCCACAGTCCAAAAACACTTAGCCCTTAATCCCAACTACAAGCAGTCTCCATGTTACAAACAAGACAGGTTCTGTAGGTTTGTTCTTCAGTTGAATTTATATGTAAGTCGGAACAAGTACATTTTTGAGTGTAACACCAGTATTAACACCGCTGTGGTGTTTGTTTTGCTGTCTGTGCCCCAGTTCAGAAAATTTACCTCATTTCTGTCTCTATGATAATTGGATTTTGAAAAATTTGGCTTGTTGTACAAACAAGGAATGGTGTGAAAGCTTCAGTGGAGACACCTTTCCCCCATGTTAATGTTTACAGGAGTGAATTTCCCTTCCTAGGGGTAGATTTCTCTCACTTCTTATCATCTCAACCCTGTTCTCAACTATGAGTCATTTGTAAGTCAGATATTTGTAAATCGAGGACTGTCCGTATTATTTTTAAGCACCCTACACTACTACTATCTATGGATATTTCTTCCAAGGGCTCCAAGATTTCCTGAAAATCCCTCCAATAAACCAACATTTAAAGTTTGTTTTTTGCTTTTTGCAATACTCTCCAGGTAGTATTGTTTCTTTCCTGATGACTAAATCAGGAAGGTTGGGAGCCCCTGATGGTGCAGCGGGTTAAGCAGCTGAGCTGCTGAACTTGCTGACCAAAAGGTCAGCGGTTCAAATCTGGAGAGAGGGGTTTGTCCCGCTGTTAGCCCCAGCTTCTGCCAACCTAGCAGTTCAAAAATATGCAAATGTGAGTAGATCAATAGGTACAGCTCTGGCGGGAAGGTAACAGCACTTCATGCAGTCATGCCAGCCACATGACCTTGAAGCTCTTCGGCTTAGAAATGGAGATGAGCACCACCCCTCAGAGTTGGACACGACTAGACAATGTCAGGGGAAAACATTTACCTTTATCTAAACAAGGAAGGTAGCTGAGAATTCACCTTTGGCTAAAGGACAGGACTTGTCAATGTGATTGCATATTCACATCACTTGTATAATATCTAAAATAGTAAAATCTCTAATTAGCGAGAACCGGCATGGTGCAATGATCTGCGCATTGAACTACAACTCTGGAAACCAGAGTGCAAAGCCCCATTTGGCAAAGGAAACCCACTGGCTAGCCTTGCACAAGTCACACTAAGCCTCAGAGGAAGACAAAGGCAAAAATCCCCCTGAACCAATCTTGGCAAGAAAGCCACATCATCACACAATATAGAAAGTCCTCTATGATACAGGAAAGTGTCAAACTGCCATTCTCCAACACCACAACCAGGTGTGATGTCCCTTAAAAGCCCAGCCCAAGGTAATCTGTTTAAGAAAGTAGTGTCAAAAATTCTAATACAGAGCTCAACTCACCTAGAATGCATAACATGGTTGGGCAACACACAGACTCTGGGACTGAACTGCCCCAAGCCATTCTTCTCAATCTCTAGGGTCCCTGAATCTGATTTAATGGGACTTTGTTTGTTGCAAAACTCTGTGGCCAATTGCAAAACCTCTCTGCAACTAATTTTTCCTGTTTGTGTTAAAAGTTTTTTCTATTTTGCTATCAAACTTTGAGAGTGTAGCAACAGAGGGGGCAGCCCACAGCAAGCTGCAAGGGTGGAAATTGCCATGGTTTCTAGCCACAAACTCAAATAGCCTTTTAAGCCTTTCAACTAGTGTATGTTTTCATATAACCACCCCTAGGAGAAGGCCATCATTACTGAATACAGGGCAGGAAGAAACAACCTTCCTCCTTTCTTGCCATTGCGTTTTTAATGCCAGAAACTGGTCAAATCCAGTTTGCACTTCAGAAAGGTAGCACAATCCTTAGATGAGATTGGTCCTGCTGGATCAGATAATGCCTACTATTATTGTTAAGGAGTTGGCTACGTATGTCCAAACTAGACTAAGGAAGATCTTGTTTATCCCTGGCATTTGAAATACACACAATCTTCCAATGGTTAACAGAGTCATAGCAATTATAGTCAGTCCTGTCATGAAAGTGAAAAATCACAAAAACATTGTGATTTTTTTAAAACTAGAGAAAACACTTTCCGCTGAAAGTTGAGCACAGAATCTCATTGGAGGACCTAGAAATTCCTAGGGAAATGTTCTCTAGAAATCTTTAGGTCCTCCAGTATGTTGGCCACAGAGTCACAGAGATTTCTAGAGAGAACTTAATACATCTGTGAATAATCAAAACCCTAAGTCAAAACCACAAATGTGGAGGAATGACTATAGCAATCGACACAACTAGCCCCAGTAGAAAATATTGCTAGTGGCCATCACAAATGAATGTGACTACAGCCATTTGTGCATATACAAATCCCTATGCAAACTCCCTCAAATCTCTCTTCTATATTCTGGATTTCACATCGCCCAACCGAGAACTATAGAATTTGTATGCAAGACTGTCATGCTCCAGCTCTAACACACCCGGACAAATCATGTTCTAACCTGTGCTGAAGACGCCACACTGGACTCCCAGGATCAAAGGCAGAGAGCAAGCCCAGATCCCTCTGGGTATCTTGAAATTATCTGAGCTGGGACTCTGAGCTAGAGAGATAAAAGGAGCAGCACCTTGAAGCCCACTCTGCCATTTAAAAATGGAAAAACAAGCAGGCTTTCAACAGGCAAGCCTACTTACGCAATACTCTGCCGCTTGTCATGAAGAATTTAAGACAGCCGACTGGAGCTTTTATAATTGATGCCAAGAAAGGCACATGTGCCTTGCAATAGGTAATTTCAGATCAGCTGCATCACACATTAACAACAGATAGGCAGCCTGTTGCCCTCCAGGTATTTGGGACTGCAACTCCTACAGCGCCTAAGCACTGGCCACAATGGCTCGGCCTATGGGAGTTGTAGTCCAGAACCTTATGTGGGGTCTCTCTCTGCCACTGGTAGGCTTACAAATCTGTTCTTGTAGCCTTATTTTCATGTTTCTGCACAGATCCAGATTCCAAGGCCATGTTTTGCATTTCAATCGTGCAAGAATGGATAACGTGTGCCCCTCAAATACTTTTTGCAGCCCCATGGATCTTCACCCTCTGCTCCACTGTTCCCAAAATTAGCAGTGTAAAGTTTGCATGGCTAGACAGGAGATGACTCATGGGAGACAATATAGCCCACCCAGTCCACAGAAGATGCCCACCTCTATGCTGAGGTATTCAAAAATATGACCCCATTCCACCTAAAGAGCTTCAGGTACCTTCATGAGCCAAAAGCTCACAGGTCCTAAACTCTTTCTAATCTACAGATTTGTTGGTGTTTTTTTTTTCTTTTCAAGACAGGGAGGATCTTGAGGATGGCCTTCCAGTAACTGATGGGGTCAAGGGCAGAGGTAGAGATAGATGTGATTCTTACCAACTTGGACAATTTCTAACTAAGCATATAAAGCACAGCTCAACTCTACACACGTTCAGTCAGGTACACTTCAATACAAAAGCTCTGTGGACTATAAAGCAAGGAAAGGGCAGTATTTCACTGAATTCCTCCCTGAAAAGCGTATGATTGTATTTTTCCAGCATGGGTGAATGCACAAATTTAAAAACATTTCTATGGGTGAAGTCTCTAAGGAGACAAAAGCACTCCTGGTGTAACAGCTGGTGAACAGAGTACACACATGGCAAGATGAGGTCAGAACAATCTCAAAAGCCTTCTCTCTAAACTTTCTGGTGAAATGTGATTGCGTCTCAGTACATATTGAGTAAGCCATCGAAGAGCCCGCTGTCTTCCTATGAGTTCCATGTCACTAAATATGAAGAGTTCTTTTAAGTCTGAACTTCATTACTAGAGCTTACTTGTGAATATCTGGCATGCCAACAAGTACAACCAGCAGTGATTATTATATGGCAATTTGAAGCAATTCAGGAATCTGCCAATCTAATAAGTTTTCCAGGAGTTCTACGGCATTTTATTTGCTTGTCAGAGAAAAGTAGGAGTCATATTTTGCAGTTCCTGCATGTATTTAGGAAAACACAATTTGTGTGTTATTACAAGCAGGGCTGTGGAACTGGAGTCATAAGCAATTTTGGGTGAAATCAGAACATAACTGAATCCGACTCTGACTTTAAAATAAAAACTTTTTTAAATATTACAATTACAGAATCGTAGCATTTTAGGACTGGAGAGGACTACACAAGTCCAACTTCTGCCATAGAGAAAAGCTGTCAAAGTAATCTCAAGAGATAGTCATCCAACCTTCTCCAAAGAAGGAGAAACCACCACTCTTCGATGCAGTTTATTCCGCTGTGGAACAGCTATTACAGAGAGGAACTTCTTCCTAATGTTCAGGTGGCATCTCCTTTCTTGCAAATTTATCCACTGTCTCTGGAGCAGTTGAAAACAAGCTCGCTTCATGTTCAACATGGCATCCCTTCACATATTTAAAAATGGCTATCATGTCTCCCTGTCTTTTCTCCTCCAAGTTAAACATTCACAGTTCCCTAACCTGCTCCTTAACTGGACATTGTTTTCAGAGCCATTACCACCTTGGCTGCCCTCCTCTGAATCCTTCCAGTTTGTCAACATCCTTTTTGAATTGTGGTGCCTAGAACAGGGCACACTATTCCAGATGAGGTCTAACTGAAATTGAAGACAATGGTACTATTACATCCTTTAATCTGGGCACGATACTTCAGTTGATGCAGTCCAGCATTGCATTGGTGTTTTCGAGAGCCCCATTGAGTCCCAGTCTTGGGGGAAACAGGATAGATAAAAATAATGAACAAACAGGCTTGTGGTCTACTAAGACCCCTAGTTCCTTTTACCGTATACTTTTACCAAGCCAGGTGTCACTCATCCTATATTTGTGCCTTTAATTTTTTTTCCTTAAATGCAGTATCTGGCACTTATGTTTGTTGAAAATGGTTCTGTTAATTTCTGCCCAGTGATCCAATCTATTCTAATCATGTCCTCTAGGGTATTATCTGCAAATGTAGTAAGTATGCTCTCTATTCAATTGTCCAAATAATTAATAAATATATAAACAGAAATGAGCCCAAGACCTAGCCCTGAGGCACCCTACTAGCCAGTTCTTTCCAAGATAGAGGAACACTGATGAATACTCTTTGGGTTTGGTGCAGTTACAAATCCAGACTTGTTTTTGAGAAACCCATGCTGACTTTTAGTAATCACAGCATTCCTTTCTAAGTACTCACAGCCTGTCTGCTTAATGGTCTGCTCAAGAATTGTTTGTAACAATACACAGTTAATATAACATTTTATTCTTCTATTACACCCTTTTTATTAAATTCCTAGTTTTTGCCTATTTACATTAAAAGGAATTGAAGAAATTTAAGCAAATAAATGTTTTATGTTTTATCAGTTTTCGATAATTCACATAGTGATGATGAAATCTCGTGAACTACCACTTTGTGTCTGTATATATCTGCCTTCAAGTTACCTGTCAGGTTATCAAGACCCCGTGAATTCCATAGTGTTTTGGTGGCACAGCGTGTTAAAGTGCTGAGCTGCTGAACTTGCAGACCGAAAGGTCACAGGTTCGAATCTGGGGAGCGGAGTGAGCACCTGCTGTTAGCCGCAGCTTCTGTCAACCTAGCAGTTCGAAAATATGCAAATGTGAGTAGATCAATAGATTAATTGGAGCAGCCACCTGACCTTGGAAGTGCAGTCATGCCAGCCACATGATCCTGGAAGTGTCTACGGACAATGCCGGCTCTTCAGATTAGAAATGGAGATGAGCACCAATCCCCAGAGTCAGACACGACTGGACTTAATGTCAGGGGAAAACTTTTACCCTTTACTTTTTTTTTTAGGCAATGAATACTCAAAAGATGACTCTGCGAGTTCCTTCTTCTATAGAATAACCTAAAGCACTTCATATTTGTTGGTGGTTGCCCATCCAAGTATTAATCAGAGCTGAGTCTATGAATATGTGATTTATCCAAGATCACTCAGTGGATTCCTATGGCAAAGTGAGGATTTGAACCCTGTCCTCCACAGTCATAGTCCAACACTCAAACCACTACACTACACTGGTACATAACAGTATTTACTTTAATGAATTTGGTATTAATAATTAGTATACATTTGCCGTGAAAGTGTTAGAGGAGGAAACATAGAGGAGTCAAAGATTTGGCATATCAGCTCAAGCCCCGATAGGGAGATTCTCTAACCGTGATGCCAAAAGAAACCCAGACACACTTTTTTGTTGCCCCAGCCCATCCCTATAAATTAGCTACATGTTCCAAAGTAAGAATTAGATTTGCTACTTCTTCTAAACACCTTGTCCTCTCTTTCCTTATCCAGTATATCAAGGTCAAACAACAAAAACTTTAAACCTGTTGTTTTAAACACAATGAACTTCATTTTGGGGGGAAAGAAAAGTGCTGTTATCAAACTGCATTTCCATGGCTATTCATGGAGGTCCCATATGATAAACAGCACATTGGGGTGCAAACATGACCCAGGTAGATGACACACAAAGCACCTCCCAAACCAGATCCACATAGTTGCTTCTCTGTAGGAAAAGCAGCCATGTTTGAGAAATGTTTAAATAACAGACCTTAATATTACATGCAGGGTGCAGCACAACTGGGATGATTCAAAACACAAAACAGTTACATTTACCAGTTTCCAAGCTAAGAGTGACAGACAAAAGGCAAAGGAACACTTTCCCTTCTACATCTGACCAGAAATGGGGCATCTCTCCAGCCCTTCATCATAAAGACACCAAATTCCATTTTTATCCATCAAATTCAAAAGCAAGCAATGCAAATTATTTAGCTATGCTTCAGAAATTCTTAAAACAATCTGAGAATGTGATGTCACTGCAACTATAGCTCACATACAGATTAAGGTCTGGGGACAAAATACAGGGATCTGCCTAAGGTTTCTCATGTAAAATTAAGGGACTTCTCAGACTCTAGTTCATACTACAGTACTATCAAATTTCTAGTTTAGCAGTGAGCAGGAAGTAGATTCCAGCCCACTATAAATCCATGGCTCATTTGCAGCATATCACCAAGGATTTCCAACTCCCAGCTATTTAACATTGGGAGTAGCAAAGTCATTCCTATATCACACTAAATTATTCTGCTAAAAGAAAGAAAACTTGGACTGACCAAGAACAAATTTCTCTATGGAAGGATTGCAAATTTAGTTTAGTTTGGGTACTACTTAAAGTAAGTCTTGTTGTAGGAACCGATTCTTTTCACATCCAACTCCAGTTGATGAATCTCTGGGTTCTAGAAAAACAAAAACAAAACAGATTCCAAAAGCTGAAGTATGTATAGCCCTAAGTAAATTCTCCTTAGAGCAGAGAGCCGCAAAGGAAGCAGAAACAAGATAAATTGTGTGCCATACTCCAAAAACATGGATTAGCCACATTTATTACAGCAGTAGACAGATATTTAGGACAAGTCCCCAGCCTAGTTTTCCTGTCAACCCCATCTGGAGACCACATGAGGGTTTGTTAGCAGTTCTAAGAAACACACTTGCTATTAACGACGACTTCCTGAACTGCAAAATCTCTCTATCTCACAGACCAATATCCCACTAGATATTGTGCTATACTGATCCAGATAGTTTTGCAGAGCTATTAAATCCACACAGTATGCCCATAAGGGTCTCTAATCTCCATCATCTACGGAAAAATGCTCCTACAAAAAGATCTGCATTCTGTTTAATTTACACAGTGCGTTTTAACAAGGAAATCACCCTAGTAAGCTCACCACTGAAAATAATAAACCAGATTTTCAAATGATGTTTCAAAAACTTCAGCAAATTCTCTTTAAGAATATATAATTGGGAGTCCATGAGGAAGGGGCAATATTTATCACACGAACACACTAAAGATAATAAATGCTTCCCTGAAGGTTTACAAAAAATGCAGTCACAGAAAAGAATAAAACAGTGCACATGCAAAAAAAGCTTGCTCCCAGATTTCCAACTGCCAAAAGTTTGGTAAAACAACAGCATTTATTGCAGCCTTCTATTCCATTATGCATTCCTGAGATTATCTCCCCTGATATCCAAGCATTAGGCAACTGGCAGCAACCCCTGCAAGCCCTCCTGCCTCATGTTAAAGTTTGACGTAAAAATCAATACTTGGCTACAAAGGAAGGATATCAGTGTCTTCAAAGTACTCCCCAAATAAGCATTACATTCTGTGAACATTTTTACTAACTTTTGTGGGCTAGCCTTCAGCTACACAACCTTCCACAACCTAGTTTGACTACAGCTGCCATCATAACAGCCAGCTTAGCCATACTGGCTGAGGGGATGAAGGGAGTTGCAGTCCAACACACATTAAGGACACTGGATTGGGGAAAACAAGTATATACTACAGTAGAGTCTCACTTATCCAACATAAACGGGCCGGCAGAACATTGGATAAGTGAAAATGTTGGATAATAAGGAGGGATTAAGGAAACACCTATTAAACATCAAATTACGTAATGATTTTACAAATTAAGCACCAAAACATCACAACAAATCGACAGAAAAAGCAGTTCAATACATGGTAATGTTATTTAGTAATTATTATATTTACGAATTTAGCACCAAAACATCGCAATGTATTGAAAATATTGACTACAAAAACATTGGCTACTAACAAATTGACTACAAATAAAGATAGAATTGCATAAAATGAACTTACAGAAACAACATTGTTGGAAATTAGATAGGTAAAAAGTTCAGTCCTTACTGGCTAGAGAAACAACTGTGGATCTGGGAGGGAGGCAGACTGTGTTGGATAATCCAGAATGTTGGATAAGCGAATGTTGGATAAGTGAGATTCTACTGTACTTGAAATACTTTTTCAGTTTTCGTTCTTCTCTATTCTAAAGCAGAGTAATAAAGTAACAGCTCTTTCACATACTGCATTAAGTCATCAGCATATTGATGAACCTTTTTTTATATATATAATTCACATTAAAGTTCAATCAGTAACAGTTCAAACCACAACTGGAAGTATTTGGGAAAGAGGTTCCAAGATTCTGAAATGAAGAAATGAGTATAAATGTAGTTGTCATCAGCTTGACATGACCATCACAACTTGGGGATAGAGTTTAGACTCCTTGTGTTCAGGGATCCTGCTCTGTTTACAATCATGCACAAAAGATCATATTAACTATGCATGACCTCTGAATGCACTGCAGGAGTGCAGTGCATATATGCATCTTCAGCTTCAGATGCAAAGAAAACTGAATATAAGAAGCTGCCCTAGATCAAAATGAAATGACTGAGTCACCTTCCACAATTTTTTTCACACTGACTGGTAGCAATTCTTTGGGGTTTCTCGCAAGTGGGGCTTTCCCAGATATTCTAGGGAGAGGGGCTGAATGGGGAATCTTTTGCATTCAAAGCAACTGAAGTGCAGACTGTCCTCAATGTCACTCCAAGAAAGTGAGAATAAGATAGTTTGGAACAACATGACAAGCAGTGCTGTGTGATCTCCTACACTTTCTCCTCTTTCCTAGCTTTCAATTGTGCACTTTAAGAGTAGACAGCCTGACACAATTCAAATGTGTTGAGCTACAAGTCCTGCAATCCTCAGCCAAGAAAAGTGCTAGTTGTGGAGTATGGAAACTGTAAATATGTAAAGGGACCTTAAGCGCCCTAGCCTTGCTATACTCTGAAAGTTATCTCTGTACTTTGTTAAAAAAATGTACACTTAATTATCTCTGTGTGCAAATGATTGCCACCATGTTCATTGTACAAGAAAATAGCAGCTGCACTGAGGGGTACCATATCAAACCCCACATCGGTGCTGCCACATATCAAAGTGGGCCTTCTGCCTCCAACAGCATGCCCACTGTTTTTTTCACTGAACTACCTACCCTTCTCTGCCCCTATATTCCTTTATGACTCAATACTTCCTTTCAGACTTACTTCAGTTGAAACCTTGCTTCACACTCATATATTCCCTCCTGCTGTTGTTGGGCAAGCACAGGCCAGAGAGTCTTCACCCATTCATTGATTCTGGCCCTACATCCTCTTGCCAAGGTGCACCTCCTTCAAAGATACAGGCTTTGGGCAGAGAAGCCATCTTCGAAACTACCAGCTGTACCTACAGTTACAAAGATGTTTCAAGACTTGTTCTAAAGCCACATAGTGAGGAAATGTTTTTAATCAAGGTAGTCAAGATTCTGTTGTAGATTACGGAACATCTATAGCCAAAGTGGCTGGCAGGTGCCTATCTCTTGCTTAAGGTGGGTCTGTATGTATTCTGTGATTATGTAATAAATTATTCTTTTAAAAAGAGTAATGTATTGTTATGGGGAAGAGCAAAAGTGTGAAGGCACATAGCAATACAAACTAGACTTCAGTGTTTAGCTTCACACTTAACCAGTGGAAGGAAATATCCTTTTGTGTATAGTTTCTATGTACTTTAGCTGAAATGTTTTAAAAACTGCTGAATGCACCTAGTCTAGGTGCAGAATATGTACTTCATAGCAATATAATGTAGACTATAGATAGCATTTCAGTTAACAACATCTGTTCAGTTTAGCAAGCAGTCTGGTGGCTGTGAGGATACTCACACCCTTCTCTACAAAAATGCAGTATAAAGGAGAGGTCAGGAAACAAATGGAAAATATTCAAGTGCTTTGAAGAAAAGAAAGACATCAGCATTTTTGAGAGCCACAAAGAAAAAGTTCCTTCCTACTAATTTGTATTTCATTCACATGTCTCTTACCCCAATATGTACTCTCAATATGCACACACTGATTCTTACTCTAACTGGAAAGATGCCTTCATTTGCCAAATGAGGAAGAGGTGGGAAATCCACTTTGATAGCTTTGTTCACGGCGTTGTGTGGACTTTGAACATTTTGCCACTCCCTAGAGCAGCAAGTTCCTCCTGCACAAGGAAGAACGTTAAGTGCACTACAGACCTTTGCAGGAAGACATAACCCTTTCCAAAAGGCTGCCTCTCTTTTCTTCCTGTTAGCCAGCAAGCCTTCAGCAAAAGAAAAAAAAAGGGAAAGAAAAGGCTTGAGCCAAAGCAGGGTGTGTCCCACACCCAAGTAGAACTGGCCCAAGGCAGAAAGGTAAAGCTTCGCCCAACAGTATGTGTCACATACACCAGACTGGTTTAGCGAGTTGTTCTGATCTCTTCAAGAGGCTCGTCTGGCTCCCCATCCTACTTACAGCCAACCCCCGAACCCTCAAGGGATGAAGATTACACACCTAATCAGGCAGAACACTTGCACATTACTAGTATCCCAGCTTATACCCATGACTGCCTTACCTGTCCATATAAGGGGAAAGCTAAGCGACCAGGAGAAGAAGATAAGAACGCAGAGATAAGGGGAGGGGGGTGGCAAGGGAAAGGAAGGGCTAAAATTTATACTGCTGGAGAGAATGACCGGAAGACATGAGATCACTGGGCAAGGAAGCATCAAGATCAATGCAATCAAGACCTTAGCAAGCCTCAAGGACAGTTCAACACAATTCCTTAATGAAGATGAATACCTTACCATGCTTAGGAAAGTAGCTGAGAAGGTACTGACTTTAGGGTTTATTTCCAAATGGTAGGTGAGGAAAAGAAATCTTTTAGTCTGGGCAAAACCAAAACAAAGCTGCTAAAAAATGTTGTTAGGCCTAACTAACATACCACAAAAAGTGTGCAAACTCTTCCACATTCAAGCGGCATTACATTGAGAATGCAAATCCCTAGTCATTTTGTGTCTTTGCTCTAGATTTCTGCCTCACCCTTCCTTCTGTATTCAGGATGCTGGCTGCGCTTGTTGATGGGAGTCCTGCTGCTATTCAAAATTCAGTGATCGGGTATGTTTACAGATTTACCATTATCAGCCACAGAACAGGCTTTTTTGCAGGGGGATGGGACACAGAAGCAGGGCAATTGCTTTCCCCGAAACAATGGCAAGGCAAACAAACACCAGAATCCCATGAAACATGAGCTCTGGCCTGCTCAGACCAAGGGTTACACCTCAGGAAGGGAGTAGCAGCCCTGAGATTTTGGGGAGGAGTGGGGTGGGAGTGGGGGGGAGAGAATGAGGCGGATATACACAACAGGAAAGGAAATGGTGCCGAGTTGGCAGCAGAAGAGAGAGAGAGAAGGGATTGTTCCACTGGTATGTCAGAAATCTGGCTGGAGGGCAGCTGTCCTTCTGGGAAGTCAAAGGGGGGTTTGTGTGTGCATGTCTGAGGCAGGGCTGCCTCACTAGGGTACAGGAGCTGAATTTCATACACAGGGGACACAGCCACTCCTATCATCCAAGACCACCAAAAAAAAGCAAGGTATACCTTGGACCTGCAAGTCTGGAGAGAGGGAACAAATGTGGTAAAATCCCATCCTATGCCATATTAGAAGCATAAGGATCCTTTTTGAGTCAAAAGAGGAGGAAAGACTGGTATGCTTGTGAGGCCACAAGCAATCCACAGCCACGTTTTATGTAGCCTCGATTGTAGGGGAGAAGTAAGGTTGTGTTACTGAGTCAGAGAGTCAAGAACACCACTAGGAGCCAGACAATACAGAAACTAAACAAGTATCGCCTTTAAGGAGCACCAACATGGCTTGAGTAACCCTGGAACTATGCAAAAGAAGCAGGAAAACTGTGGCCTAGAAAGGCAGCTAAAAAATGCATGGAATAAAAGTAATAACTGGTGATAGCAAGGAACAGATATTACAGCCAACACACAAAAAGAGCTCCACATGTCCGACACCACAAACACCTCTTGCTTGAGAGTAGTAAGCCATAAAAAGGTAAATGTTTTCCCCTGACATCAAGTCCAGTCATATCCGATTCTGGGGGTTGGTGCTTATCTCCATTTCTAGCCAAAGAGTCGGGGTTGTCCATAGACACTTCCAAGGTAATGTGGCTGGCATGACTGCATGGAGCGCTGTTACCTTCCAGCCAGAGCGATACCTATTGATCTACCCACATTTGCATGTTTTCGAACTGCTAGGTTGGCAGAAGCTGGGGCTAACAGCAAGACCTCACCGCCGACCTTTCGGACAGCAAGTTCAGAAGCTCAGCGGTTTAACCCATTGCGCCATAGCAAGCCATACATATTCATTAAAAAGAAACAGTCATCAAGGGGTCAGATGTGGTTCACAAAGTACAATCCCGTCAGGAAGAGCAACTGTAGGAAATTCCTGGGTTCCAGGGGCTATGGACTGCAACTCCCACAATCCTATATTGCATCAGCTATGCTAGTTGTGATAGATGGAAGCTGAAGGCAAAATATCTCTCAACTAAAGCTCTAGGAGAAGATTAGCACAGTCACTGCGGTAACAAAAATGCATTTACACACCAGGATGAGGATGCCTATTAAGAGGGTTTACACAAGCCAGAACGGCATTAGTCATTGAGACAACTGGGGTTAATGAGGAAAGAAAATCTCTATGGTGGAAAGTAGCTGGATAATGTAGACACTGACTACAGCTGAGGCTGCAAGAGTGTTTTTCCTCCTGCAATGATCCCGTATGTATCTGGAGCACCTGCACACGTACACTGCCAGTGACGTCTCCTGCATAATCTGAAACGTCCGACATCCAATAGGAGCTTCCCTAATTTAGTTTGTGATGCACAGCTTCAAGAAGAAGAAAAAAAAATGCCACTGAGGAAATCTCCTCTCCTGCAAGCCTGCCGTCTTCTCTGCCCTAATTTCCTTTTTAAAAGGCAGGAATCTGTGCATGGAGGAAATGGGCAAGAACGCCTGGATTCACACTCCCAGCCTCTCTAGGCGCAGGAGCCGGACAAGTTGGGAAGCCTTTGGAGGCAACACAAAGGCCACTCTTTTCTCTGTGGGAATTTGCAGCTGAGCTCTGGGGACAAAGAGATTTCACAGGCACATACACAGACGTCTCCCTTCTCTCTCTCTCTTCACGCCACCCCCAGCTCCCCTCTCCTCTCACCCCCTCCAGCTTCCCCATTTCCTGTCACAGTAGCACCAGACCTCAGGCTCAGAAACAAACAAACACAGAGGACTGGATTCTGGGAAGCGGGCCAGAGCATTCCTGGGCAGCTGGGCCACCAATCAGCAGCAAGAGCTGACCCCCCTTCGCCCAGCGCAGCTCCTTATCATATGAGAGGGAAAACAACCCTTCCTGAGTCGCGCTCCCCACCCCTCACTCCTCAATCCCCCCCACCAACTCCAGGCAGGATTTGCAGACAAAGTATCAAGGAAGGAGGGGAGGTGATAGCAGGAGAGGGGCCGCAATCATATAGTCGGTGCCCAATTACAAGGAAACGGTCACAAACAGACGCACGGTGAAGAACTACAGAACTCCACCAACACAGATACTCAGCAATGAACTACAAAAGTCCACAAACACTGAGCCAAAGCAATGAACTACAGAAGTCTACAAACACTGAGCCAGAGCAATGAACTACAGAAGTCCACAAAAATACCCACCAATGCGATGCATTCCAGGTTGTCAAAAATATCCCTTCTACAATAGTTTCCAGGCTCCTTGGTGACATCAATACCTCACCACCCTGAGCAAAGAGGTCTTACCTCATCTGCAGGTGTTCTTGTTTCAGCAGTTACTTCCAAAGAGAGAAAGGGAAGGGAGAAAAATCCAGCCAGCTCGGGCTTTCAGTTACAGCCTTACAGCAAATACAATCTGGGTGTTCTCTGAGATAAGGCCAGGCCTATCAGCTCCACGGGAGCAAAGTCCTTTGCAGCGCTCTCCAGGAGAGCCACAGCCTGCCCTGGATACTGATCAGAGGAAGCAGCCACTAGGGATCGGTCCTCTGGCCAACGCCCAGCTGACTCGGATTTTGTTTTCACGCTGAGACGGAGTGTTGAGGAGGGAAAGGCAGCCAGCACAACGAACCCTCCGCTTTGCCTAAAAAGATCTGGGTGCCTAGACCTTGTTCACGTCAAGGTGCAGTTGGGAAATCAAGTTTTGCCTCCCCAGACTCAAACCTCACTTGACCCGTATATGTAAGGGTGCATTTACACCAGGCCAGGGCAAACTTGGGCCCTCCAGGTGTTTTGAACTTCAACTCCCACCATTCCTATCAGCCTCAGGCCCTTTCCTTTCCCCCTCAGCCACTTAAGCAGGAAGAGACTTACACATACCATTTTTCTAAGCTGAAGCACCATTCACAACTCCAATCAAGGCGTTGGACATTTCAGTTGCCCTGTTTTACACATTTTCCACCTCTACAATCTAATCTGACCCCTTATGCACAATACATAGAACAAGGCAGATCTGTCCAGCATTAACCTAGCACCCCTACAAGTCTGCAAGGGAGAAGGGAGGTGAAGCAACTGCTTCAAATGGTATCATTTCATTATGTACGTCTGATAATCTACTATTTCTCTTCACTTCCTTGTCTTTGAATTATGATATCCATTGGGGAATTGATCAAGATATTACAGTACGGAAAAAACTACTTTTTCTATACCTATTTTCCCCAACAGTCCATAACTGGTCCACCTGAAATTTGTTGGCTTAAGTACATGTAGGATCTTGTGCTGACATTGTTTTGCAAGCCTGCTTTCACCCATGTGGCACAGTCCTGAAAAGGCCAATTAACTGCTGCTTAAAATAAGGTTGTTTTTTTCCTGGCCTGGGGGTCGAATTCCTATTTGGAAAGGGTCACCAAGTCTGCATTCCAGGGGCGGGCAGGGGGTAAAGGAAGAATACAAGGTGGGTAATAAAACTCCGATTCCTAACACTGGCAAGCTTTCTCACCCAAGGGCAGTTGAATCTTTTGTAAATACCTACTCATTAGTAAGCCCCAGATCAAGGGAAGTAATAGTCCCACTCTATTCTGCTTTGGTTAACGTCACCTGGAAAAATGCCTCCAGTTCTGGGCATCACAATTCAAGAAGGATATTGACAAGCTGGAATGTGTCCAGAGAAGGGCGACCAAAATGATCAAAGGTTTAGAAGCCAAACTCTGCTAGGAGCGGCTGAGGGAGCTGGGTATGTTTAGCTTGCAGAAAAGAAGGTTAAGACATGATAGCCATGTTTAATATTTGAAAGGATGTCACATTGAGGAGGGGGAAAATTGTTTTCTGTTGATCTGAAGACTTAGATACGGAGCAATGGATTCAAACTGCAGGACACAAGCTTTCATGTAAACATTTTTTTCCTTTTTTCCCAGATAAATTTTATTTATTCTTTTGTTGAATAAATGAAAAAAAACAGAAAGAAAGAAAAGAAAAAAACATACATAAAAATATTAACAAGGTGTTACACAGCTATCTAATGCCAATCATATACAAAATATTATTGACTGTACAATTATCACTTCTTATCAAACCCCTACCCCTTTTACCCCACACCCGTGAACCCATCACCCAAGACCTCCGATACCACTCTATGTGTGATCTAACAAGCATCTACCCTTATTTCTTAATAAATTCCCTTTGTGGCTACTTTCAAATCTACCTTTGTCTTCCTTTCCAGATACACAAATGCCAGCCGCAATTTATTTACAAATTCTTCATCATTTCCTCCTCTAATACCATTAGTTAGCTTGTACTAGAGGAGTGGTTCTCAACCTGTGGGTCCCCAGATGTTATGACCTTCAACTCCCAGAAAATCTAACAGCTGGTAAACTGGCTGGGATTTCTGGGAATTGTAGGCCAAAACATCTGGGAACCCACAGGTTGAGAACCACTGTACTAGAGTATATCCAAATGGCCAAGCTAACATTAGAAAGAACTTCAAAGAGTGAGAGCTGTTTGGAGTGTGACGGAGTCTCCTTCTCTGGAGGTTTTTAAGGAGAGACTGGGTGGCTATCTGTCGAGAGTGCTTTGACTGTGTGTTTCTGCTTGGCATCAAGTTGGACTAGATGGCCTTTGGGGTCTCTTCCAACTCTAAAATTCCCTGTTTCTATGCTTTCATGAATCGAAAACACAATTGAAATCCAGGCCTGTCTCCTCAAAAGTAAACCCCAATTGCAACACTTTCTTCAGCTGCAAAAACAGAGCTCAGTTCCATGCAACTGCATACAGGACTCTTCAAAGCATATAAGCCAGAGAAAATACAAGGTTAAGGTGCAGAAGCAACTTCATCAGTGTGTGTGGGTGGCACATAAGTACTTAAAGCATTTCCAACTCAGCATTACTTGGCACTGCTATGCTGGTTTGTGGATGTAGACCAATTTCCAACAACAGTGCTTATTTTGCACCTTCTGTATTGGTCATAGAAACCCATAACTACACGGCCATCTTAACTAATGTGCACATTTTGAGAGCTTACCATTAACCACAGAAAGCAGTACCTTTAGAGTATTTTTCTCTCTTACTTCTTACACCAAGGCATAAAGAAAAGTCTCTTTTGGAATCCTACAAATAATTTACACTGACCATATCAAGCAGTTTCAAACTCAATTACTGGGGTATCTAGAATGACTTAACTACAGAATCTTGTACCTCCTGCAAATTGATTTTCATAGATTATAAAAAAGCCATGATTCCAGTATTCTGCTACTAAGATAAAATACATATGAACTGACAGCAACACTTGGAAAATATTCAGAAGACATAAGGGAGATGTGGGGGAGGGGGGCTTCCAATTTTCTGTGATTTGACACTTTATTGCTCTTCATGACTGCTTTCCAAAAACAGTCTTCACACCCTCTGTGGTTTACCACCTGTCTCTTTTGAAATTTCAAAGTTGTGGGGGTGGGGAAGCATCCATCTTGCACGACCAGACAGAGCTGATTCTAAATGCAGAATAAAGAGTTAAAAATTGTCCTCTAAACTTATTTACAGAATTATAAGTATGACAGAAATTGAGTACAGAATCAAGCCTCCTGATAATCCCAGCTTACGTTTAAAGAAGAAAAATAGAGATGCAACTCTTTGGCCCTTACAGTTGTGGAGGTAAGCCACAAAGCATATGGGCATTGTTTTTTAATCGTATAAAGCAGAGTTGTTGACTAGGATTTTCAGTGATTAGAGTAGGGGCTTCTGTAACTTTCAAAGGCATTCCATTTCCATGTGCACCAAAGTCACCTTTTACACTGGGTACTTAATATAAAGTATAGAGCAATGACCCCAATGCTTGCAATATACCAAGGGGGTGAGGGGTATAGTTTTAATAACCCTACGCTTTGCAATAGCCCTGATCTCATTCATATAAGAGTTCCTTATTATGCGAGGAAGCAAGACAGGATGCTGCCTTAAGCCAGATTTGACTGTGCCTGGATCTAGACTGCCAGTCTGAAACTGCTTTATATGGTCAGTGTAGACCAGTGGTTCTCAACTTGTGGGTCCCCAGGTGTTTTGGCCTACAACTCTCAGAAATCCCAGCCAGTTTACCAGCTGTTAGGATTTCTGGGAGTTGAAGGCCAAAACATCTGGGGACCCACAGGTTGAGAACCACTGGTGTAGACACATATAACACAGTTCAACTACATAATTATGACTCTACTGCATTGACCATATACTGCAGTTTCAAATTGCAGTGTATGTCAATCTAGATCTAGCCTGGGTATCTATCCGGGTTTTGTTTACTTGGACTGCCAGTGGTTCAAGCAGGGCTGTTTGGAAGCTGTTCAGCCACCTATTTTAACTATCAGGATTCAACATGGGACCTCCAGCATGGGAAGCCTGTGCTGTACTACTGCCCCTCAACACCTGCCTGGCATCCAGACAAAGAATATCCCTTCTTCCCCCTTGAAGATGACGTGGTTTTCTCTCTAAGAGGAAGCCAAGGCACCAGGCCATAAGGCATAACTCCATGTCCCCAGCCCGCAATGCTTGTCATGTCATTCCTGCATAGTCCAAGTCATTTCCCCTTTTTCTTATCTGTTTGTAAAATCAAAGAAATGCCTAAACAACTTACAGACAACATGGCACGTTCAAGTAGCAAACCAAAATAGCATAGCATAGGTCTGGAACAACAAGTGCTACCAAAAGACCCACACACAAGAACAAGATGAAGTCAGACACAACACTGCAGTGAGTGGGGACTATAGTCTACTCCATCATCGGTTAAACAGAACTATTAACCTCAGTCGTTATTTCAGTGTTAGAATCACTAACTGTAACCTTAAGAAAAAACAATGTACCATAATTTTCAAATGTTTGTTGGAAAGTCTGGGTTTATGTCAATAGTAGAAATGGAAGAAACAATTAGCTTGCCTTATGTAATCAACTGCCCAACCTGGAATAGTGAAAAAAATCTCTTTCGAATGTCCCTTCGTCTAATGTTGACGATGAAATATAAGCAATACTTCCTTTGTTGACTAGATACAGTGCAATATATTAATTCTGCACTAGAAATACCTTTGATATTTGTAGACAAGGATCCCCTGGTGGCGTAGTGGATTAAAGTCTTGTGACTTGAAAGTTGGGTTGCTGATCTGAAAGCTGCCAGGTTCGAATCCCACCCGGGGAGAGCGCGGATGAGCTCCCTCTATCAGCTCCAGCTCCATGCGGGGACATGAGAAGCCTCCCACAAGGATGATAAAAACACCAAAACATCTGGGCATCCCCTGGGCAACGATCTTCCAGATGGCCAATTCTCCCACACCAGAAGCGACTTGCAGCTTCTCAAGTCGCTCCTGACACAAAAAAATGTAGTTACTGTTGTTTCTGCAACCTAAAATTCAACTGATAGTCACACGGCTGGATCCTGAATGCAATTACTTGAGCTAAATGATTTGTATTTCAAGAGCTAAAAGTCCAATTTTACTACCCCTTACCCAATGGTCAGATCTTACCACTTCAGCCACATATGAATTTATATTTTACAGGTGATACCTAGAAGTAAATGTGTTTTTGGACATACATTGAGCTTATTTTAAGTATATCAACATGTGCCAACATGTGTCTTTCGTTGCCAACATCCCTCTTCTTTTTTGTCAATTTCACTGCATTTATACTTTAACATCCAATAAAAGAAAGAAAAGGAATTAAGCTGACCAGAATTGATGTTTCCAATAAGACCGCATCTGTTTTTCTACTACAAGTGCCCACTGGTACTTATGTCTCTCCACAGAATGACCCTTAGCTTATTCATGGGACATATCAAAATCCACAAACATGGCCCCAAAGCCTGCCCTTGACTTTTACATGAAGAACAAGAGATCAAGAAATCTTTAGGCATTGTGAATTAATTCTGTTCTCAAATATTAGTAAAAAAAATTCTCATTACAAGACCCCAGATTTAACTTATGTCATTAAAGTCAGAGAAGTACTAGTATTACACACAGAGAGGGTTAAGTCAGAAGCCACATCTCTTTTCAGAAGCTTGTTCTTTACAAGACTCCCACAGAATACCTGATAAGTTACTCAAACTCATTTCATCCTAGAAAATGTTCAGAAACTGAGAAGATGTTTGTCCTAGGAGTGGCGATTACGATATTTTAGAGTCACCTAACACAGCAATTTAAGCATAATGTGGGTCTCATGCACAAGTGCATACACATTTATTTATGACAGGTCTCTATCCTTGCAATATGCCTACTCTCAAGGTAGAAAGGCTGAGAGTGCACCATACACAGAGATATTTCTGTGTAATACCTCTGTGTTTTACCACTGTTCTTATAAGCAAATGTGCCTCACATTCCTCTTGGATCAATTAGACACACAAAGCCTAACAAAACAAAGAGGCAATAGAGGGAGAAAATACCAAAAAAATAAACACTAGTAAGATGATCAACTTCAGATTCTGTATTACTGCAGATAATCTACCACGCATTGATGGTTTTTATCCAGTGAGCACACATTTTGGGTTCAAGTGTACATGCATGTATAAAAAATATTTCCCGAATGACAGCTCAATTATGTCAGAACATTCCATATTTTACTCTCAATAACCCACATAATGCAAGACACAAACAAGCTACAGTTGCAACAAAACAGAACTAAGCTAAAGGACCTTGCAGAATCTCTTTAACATAGCTGGGAGGAGGAAATGGCCTCATCCAAACAGATTTTTAAGTCCTTTATTGTTCAGGCAGAAAGGAAGGAAGGAAGCAAGCATTTCCTGGTCGGACAGGAAATGACATTGTTTAGAAAATTGCAGGAAAGAGAATGCAAGATTGATACCAAATGCTAGTGTTACCTTACCTGAATACAGCAGAGGCAAAGTATAAAGGGAAAGGGAATTACAAGAGAGTTTAGCAATGACACTGATGAATATTTGCCCAAAAATTTCTAATCTACTTTTCCTCTTACAAGTTGAACAGTTATATCTTCAAACAATTCAATATTGCCCTAGTCTCCATGTCCTCCCGTTTCCATCAAGCTGGGACACAAAACTGAGCTCCCCAATGTTCCCTCTTTTTAATGAGAAGCTTAATTTTCACTCTTACCCACCTCTAATATCCCAATATATAAAAACGGTTCCACCCAGACCGCAGGTATACCATTCTGTGCTTTTCACAAACAGCAAAGCTGGACAACTTTGGTGGATCTAGGGCAGGGGTCCCCAAACTAAGGCCCGGGGGCCGGATGCGGCCATCAAAGCCATTTATCCGGCCCCCATGGCACAAGGGCAGAAGGGGGTTGTGCTAAATGATCCAAGGGGTCTCTTCTTCTCTTACAACCATTTTATTATTATTATTATTATTATTATTAACATTGAGGCTGGGTGGCCATCTGTCAGGGATGCTTTGCTTGTGCTTTTGGTGCACAGAGGCAGAAAGGGGTTGGACTAAGGGTCTCTTTCAACCCACTTTTTTATTATAAGTATGACACAGCAAACAAGATAGATCTGCTGGATTTCGTTTCACAAAATCACAAGTCGAACACTTCCCAAGTGTCTAGGACTGTGTGATGTATTTTTGGATGATGCATGCAGATCCCAGTAGGATGGCCTTCTGCAGTTGGCAGATCGTAGTTTTGTCAATGTCTATTTTTCCAAATGTCGGCTGAGATCTTTTGGCACGGCACATTTATTATTATTATTATTGTTGTTATTATTATTAACATTGATTCTGGGTGGCCATCTGTCAGGGATGCTTTGCTTGTGCTTTCAGTGCACAAAGGCAGAAGGGGATTGGACTCAATGGCCCAAAGGGTCTCTTCCAACCCTCTTTATTATTATTATTATTATTATTATTATTATTATTATTATTATTATTGCTCAGTGGCCAACTATAGTCCAGCCCGCCAACAGTCCGAAGGATCGTGAACTGGCCCCCTGTTTAAAAAGTTCGGGGACCTCTGATCTAGGGGATTAAATTCACCTCTCCACTGGAAGATGAGGTCTTCCCAAAACCATCGCCAGAATTCAGAGGTGTGACAGGAAGAGAAAAGAAACATCACTTATGCCTTTAAAAAAATCAGAAAAAAGGAATGCTCCCTTGTTTTAAAGAGGAAATCACACTCCCCTGAGCACAACTCCCTTTGAAACAGGATGTACTCTACTCCCTCCCCGCCTTCTTAGAAAATCTACCATAATGTCAAATCCAGTGGCAGTGGGAAATACAAATACAAGAGGAACTATAATTGTTGCCATTTCCTATTTAGGTAAAGTTAAAGGTTTTCCTACTCTGGAGTGTGGCGCTCACCTCAATTTCTAAGCCTAAGAGCCGGCATTGTCCCAAGATGCCTCCAAGGTCACGTAGCCGGCATGACTGCATGGAGCGCCATTACCTTCCTGCTGGAGCGGTACCTATTGATCTACTCACATTTGAATATTTTCAAACTGCTAGGTTGGCAGAAGCTAGGGCTAACAGTGGGAGTTCACCCCGCTCCTCAGATTTGAACTGCTGACCTTTCAGTCAGCAAGTTCAGCAGCTCAGCAGTTTAATCTACTGTGCCACTGGGGGCTGCATTCCCTACTTACATAAGTCAAATCTCAGTCCCACTCCCTGAGGCACAAAAGGTAAGAAAAAGCAAGGGTGAGGAAAGGGTGGCCTACAAGCAGCATGTAGCACCCCAACACCTTTTTTTGCAGGCACTAAAGCCCTTCAAGCTACCCCTCTAGCTTCAAGGCAGGTGAGGCTACACACTTACAAAAGGGCGATTCAAAACCATTCAAAACCACCATCACAAAAGTGCAGTTTTGCTCTTCCACACTCGCCTAAAACTTCAAAATACAGTGGGAAACTGGTTGAAAAAGAAAATGACTTCATGTCATTTCCAGGATCATTTTGATAGGGTGGTGAAGTCTGCTATCAGAATGAAAACTGGCTCCCCACTTGAAAAAGTAACCCACCTTTAAATACTCTGTGCCCTATTAGGCATGGGACGTTAACGTTCCCCAACTGTAGGTGCTCATGAAATATCAGCTCCTGTAGATGAGTAAGATATGCAACTCTATGCTGCTACCTTATGTCAGCCTCCACGTTATGAGAAATCAGCCAGGTTATTTTCAGAATTACTACAGACAAAGAGTTGTGAATTAGCTAGGGGAAACAAACCTTGTCGCAGACATATTATTCAACCCAGAAGGAAGGATTTGAGTCAACCGGGGTGACATCTCTTATGAGTCACTGATTGAGAAAGCCATTCAAGTGTTTGAAGGGGAGGGTGGGGAGAGAAATATTACCCCAGTCACCCATTTCCCATCTCCTGAAAAGGAGTGGCTCAAACAAGACATCTGAGCCAACGAGAAGCAGGTATCACAAGCTTCTTCCTCACTTAAGACAAAACCAGCTTACCTGATCCACCAGCAAGGCAAGGGCAGCAATCATACATGCAACGACATGTTCAGAAGAATGTATGTACTACTCAAGAGGGCAAGGAAAGGGGCGTGCCACCAATGAGCAAGGAGAACTGTGCTGTGCTGCTTTTCTACTAAGCAAAGCCTTACAGCAGGAGGAGGAGATTCAAGGCCAGCAACTCATGTTGCAACAAGGCTGGCTTCTGGTTGTTCTTCACCAAGATTTTCTACCCTAAAGAGTATTGAACTAAGTGGATTGGGAAGGAAAGTGAAAGAGACGAGAAAGAAAGGAACTCTTTTTCAGTAGAACTAATTTACTGTCAAGGACAAAATGTAAAATGAGGACAGCCCACACCAAAACAATGGATCTTCTTTTGCCCTCTTTCTGGCTAATGAAGATTAATTTTAAGAGGGGGAAAAACAAGATGCTGCAGTTTTTCTGTTATTCCGGCTCTTGTGCTGCTCTACCTGGAAGAGACCTATTTTTGCCAATGTTGATGACTGTTTCCGAAGGAAATGCATTCCAAACCATGGGTCATATTCATATGTAACATTTGTATGTCTGGATCAGCCTTCAATGAATGCACAGGAGGGGATGATAATAAATCCTAGATCCATAACAGCGTAGGAACTCAAACCAGTAATGTAAATTTATTGAATGTTATGAATGATCAGTTGAAATAGAAAAGAAGATTCATATGGGGCACATTCTATAGGCCAGTGGTTCTCAACCTGTGGGACCCCAGATGTTTTGGCCTTCAACTCCCAGAAATCTTAACAGCTGGTAAACTGGCTGGGATTTCTGGGAGTTGTAGGCCAAAACACCTGGCAACCAACAGGTTGAGAAACTCTGCTATAGAAGAAACCTATAATAATAATAATAATAATAATAATAATAACAACAACTTTATTTTTATACCCCGCCCATCTCCCCGAAGGGACTCGGGGCGGCTTACATGGGGCCTGGCCCGATAAAACACACAAATAACAGTAACAAAGCAATAAAACAATTATCCCAGTAAAAAACACCAACATCAATAAAACCTCCAAATGTCACGGGACGTCAACTCCCATCAGCCCTAGCCAGTTCAGCCAATGGCCAGGTATATGGGAGCTGTGGTCCAACTATTTCCAGATAATTACAGGCTCCCTACAATTGTTCTACAGACTGATTCAACAAGATCGTGTTCTGTTGATGTTTTTTACTTTTATTTGTAGAGACTGCAGCAGCCATATGAACTGTCTGGCAAGCCTTACTCAACATTTGGCTTTGTTTGAAGATTGTGGGTGCTGGCAGTAGCTGTGAACTGAAGAACTGCGCAAGGGTGTGTCTCATGGACTTGCTTCTACTTAGCCACAAAAGCAGTGAAAGCTGCTAGTAGGAGGAAGGCAAGCAGACCGATTCTACTAATAGCAAAGAATATTGCCACTAGTTCATCTCGTTGTTTTGAAGTGAACCCGCTTCCATAACACCACATGTATTTTCTTTGCATCTGCCCTGAAACTAGGTTTGAGGAAGAACAAATGGTCTCGCTGTCAGTAGTCGTTTGTTCTTCCAACCATCATTATTCTGGCTGTCTTCCCTTCCCAGACTTAACTTAGAACTTTAGAAACCAGAGATATAAAGACAAAAAAGATACATTCACCATCCATATAGCAAGTAGTGCTCTACAGAACCAAAAAAAAAACCCTTTCTTCATGACGAAAATCCTAGATGAAAGACCAAAGTCCAAAGTCCCTAAGGACAACACTATTTGCTGTCCAAGCAAAGCAATAAGACGACATCCTCTCATTCCATGGTCAAAACCTGAAAGGAGCCTCAACATCCTTCCTACTGGGACAACATCCAATACCACACCTAAAGGCAGCAGACTAGTTCAGGAGGCACAGAGCAAGAGATATGGTACTTTGCCACCTGAGGCAAAACCTTTCATCTGCCTAATAGAAGAGTTAGCCTTAATGAATTAGCCAAGATTCATTTGAGCAGTCCATTTACCAGATTTGTAACTGGACTAACATGCGTTAACTTGTCTGGATATGTTACAAAATACAATTAATAAAAATAATTTTATGAAGGGTACACATATCTCATTATCATCCTCAGTGGTTCCTCCCAAGAGAGACCAGGATGGTCCCATCTCGCTTGCCTTCTGCAAGCAGGTAAAGTCCTTTCTCTGACAGCAGGCATTTGGGGAAGGATAAGGGACATCTTGCTAAGAGGCTGCAAGTTCGAATCCAGAGAGAGCGCAGATGAGCTCCCTTCTATCAGCTCCAGCTCCATGCGGGGACATGAGAGAAAACTCCCATAAGAATGGTAAAACATCAAAACATCCAAGCGTTTCCTGGGCAATGTCCTTACAAATGGCCAGTTCTCTCAACCAGAATCGACTTGCAGTTTCTCAAGTCCTTCCTGACATGAAAAAAAGATTGTATTTTAACTTAAATTACACTGCGCTATTTAATTGTGTTTTTTAATTTTTGTATTCACTTTGTTTTTAAGTTATGACCAAAGTGTGTGATTGTTAGTCGCCTTCAGTCCCCACCAGGAGAAAAGTGGGGTATAGATATAATATAAAGTAATAAAATACAAAAATAAATAATAATAATAAATAATTGGTGTTGTTTAAAAGATGCACACAACAAAATTGTATAGTTGATCTCGGTATACAGATAGCCATTTCCATTTCTCACGCAACCAAGGAATAAGGGGAACAGCATACAATACAAATTTTAACAAAATTGGGAAGATAAAGAGGAAAAGGAATATTCAACGAGATCATTTAGAAAGATGTTTGGCCCACTTTATTACTGCTTCCAAAAACACCTGTGTGCTGTCTTTCTTTTTTCAGTTCCTGTGGTTGCAAACAAGCCACAAAATCGGAAATATCACTAGAAAAGGGAATTTTGAGAGAAATCAGCTGTGGCCCATGCTTTGATGACTCAGGTAATGGCAACCATGACATCTAGTCCTCTCCCACCCACTCCACCCCATCATTTCCTGTCCCAATACCCAGAATAGTTTTGTGACCAGCTCACAAGTCTCTTGATTAGCCAATACCTGAGCAGATCTTAAATCATCCTGTTTCCTATATGAATAATCTAAGTCACCACTGATAACATAAATAACTATCACTTAGCATTAATGACCTCAATGACCTCACTGACTGCAACAGATTTTCCGGTCTAGGTTTCCAGTCTCGCAATACTGATAAATGTAATCCTCAGATGGAATTTGAATATCACTAGAACATCCAGGAACAAAATCTCAATCGTTTACTACTTTTTCTGCCAATGCTTTTCAACAAGCATGATTCAAATTCAGGTACAAAGGTTTGGATCCAGATGTAGATGTGCTTAGAGCAGAATCAATGAACAAAAGATGATCAAGCTTAATTTAAGACTAATTGATTTCAATAGGTCCAATCCAAGAATCCATCCCTCACTGTTCTGCATTGCATGGATCCCACTATTTCAACCTATGACAAGATTAGAAGTACAATCAGATTCATATTATAGGATCACAATCCATTTTTGTCTGTTTGCCACAAGCCATACACAGCTTCTTCTAGTAATCGTTTCATTAAACTTAGCTGGCCTTTTAACTCCCAATGCTAGCACCTGTTTAATTCACAGAAAGAAGTAGTATTTTAATTCTTATGCTTGGAAAGGCATTCTGGTTTCTCATTTAAAATAGAACTCAACACAGCTGAAGGAATCTCCTTGCAGGATGGTTCATCAGAACCATTATAAGAAACAGGTGTCTTATAATTTCAGCAAGTTCAGGCACTTGCTTGCTCAGTGAGGTTAGAAATGCAATTGGTCCTCTGTAGCCACAGATTCTGCATCCACAAAATATGTATTAACAAAAGAACTCCAAAAAGGAAACCTTGATTTTGCCATTTTATATAAGGGACACCATTTTGCTCCGCCACTGTATGTAATGCAACTTCAGCTCCCACAGATTATGACAAACATGAGGGTCCTGGAAAAAAAATCTGAGCAGGTAGGAAGGCCCACAGAAAGTTTGTTTACAAACCAATTTCCAATACAAGGGAATAAACAAAAACAACCGGAAGAGTCTTTAGTTCAGCCTTCTCCACCCGACAGTTCTCCAGAGGGTTGGGACTTCAGCCTCTATCCGTCCCAGATAGCCTCGCTAATCGTCAGGAGTTCTGAGAGTAGAAGTTCAAAACATGGATAAAGGTTGCTTTGGCAAATTCAATCTCCATCCCCAAATTTCATTGAACCCTCAGTGGCGCAATGGGTTAAAGTCTTCTCCCGGCAGGACTGCTGACCTGAAGGCTGGGTTGCTGACCTGAAGGTTGCCGGTTTGAATCCAGAGAAAACACAGATGAGCTCCCTCCATCAGCTCCAGCTCCCCCTGCGGGGACATGAGAGAAGCTTCCCACAAGGATGGTGAAACATCAAACATCTGGATGTTCCCTGGGCAACATCTTTGCAGACAGCCAATTCTCTCACACCAGAAGTGACTTGCAGTTTCTCAAATCGCTCCTGACATAAAAAAAATTGCACAAACACACCTGAACCAGGCAATGTCTGAGGTTAGTCTACTATGTTTGAAATAAAGGTGCACATTTGTATTTACATGTATTTTGTGTGGTCAGGAAGTACAAAATCTCCAAAGCTTATCACTTCTTTTGCCAAGTTTACTTTAAACCTGACAATAGAAAAGCCATCCTGGCAAAGTTTGCCACTTCTGAAAAAAAAATAGGAATAATGTTAGAAACACTGCTTAGATGTGGGAAAATGAAAGATCCCTGTCTAGAGACAATGTGAGGGCAGGAGCCAAGCAGCATAGCCAGTTCTGCCACTATTGCTCGTTCTAGTTCAGCCCCCTCCTCCCTTTTACCACAGAGCTGTCAAGACACATTTGTTCTGCCTTGCATCACACTGTCCTATCTCAAGTATTTAACTATGCTAGCTGGCTAAGCACAGAAGTCAGTTCCTAGTTCATTCCAGATTTCTCCAGCGGCCTGTTGACACTTGCATATCGTGAGAGACCAGTTATGCAGCAACAAGCCAGGATGTGCTAAACTTATGTTCTTTCGGGATTTTTGGAAACATCTGAGAAGTGTTTTGTCTGGGAATGAACCATGCTCATCACACATCCCAAACCTTCTCCCAGGACTCCATGGTGGTATCCACAAGGTTTTGGCATTAAGCTTGAAAGATAAGATTTCAGAAAGTAACTCTCACAACTGCAGATTTGGCTAAGAGGCAATGCTTCTAATACATTTTATTGCTGGCTTCTTGGCTAAGTGGCACTCTGAACCCACGCCTTCCAACAGTGAAATATTCTTTTTAAATCAAGGCCTAGAAATTCCTAAATTACAGGTAGTTAAGTTTATTAAGAGGTTCCCTGAAGACTGGAGCTGCAGCCGCAACAAATAAGTGGCATTCTACTTCCAACTTACAGCTATTCTTTGAGAAGTCATGGCTTTCTGTAAAATGGAGGTGAGGGGAAGTCCTTTCATAGTGAATCCAGACTAGAGCTCTGCCCCACCCCATAGTACAAGCAAACAATCTACTATTCAAGTACTCAGGAGCTGAACTTTGCTTCCTCAAAAGCTAGCCATAAACGCATGCAACTGCCAAGTTTCCTTAGCAATTCAAGTTGAGTATCCCTTATCCGAAACGCTTGGGATCAAAAGTGTTTTGGATATTGGAATATCTATATTAGTATATACGCCCATGATAAAATATCTTCAAAATGCTTCATATACAGCTTATACACATAATGGCCTGAAGGTTTTTCTTAAGTAAAGGTAAAGGTTTTCCCCTGACATAGTCATGTCTTACTCTGGGGGTTGGTGCTCATCTCCATTTCTAAGACGAAGAGCCGCCGCTGTCCGTAGACACCTCCAAGGTCATGTGGCTGGCATGACTGCATGGAGCGCCGTTACCTTCCCGCCGGAGCGGTACCTATTGATCTACTCACATTGGCATGTTTTCAAACTGCTAAGTTGGCAGAAGCTGGAGCTAACAGTGGGCGCTGATTCCACTCCCGGGATTTGAACCTGGGACCTTTTGGTCTGCAAGTTCAGCAGCTCAGTGCTTTAACACACTTTGCCACCGGGGCTTCAAAGGTTTTTTTTTTAACCCCTTGTTAAACCCTTGTACCGGCTGGATTGTTGACCTGAAGGTTGCCAGTTCAAATCCGCGAGATGGGTCGAATTTCTGTCTGTCAGCCCTAGCTGAGGGGGACATGAGAGAAGACTCCCAGTAGGATGGTAACTCATTTGGGCGTCCCCTGGGCAATATCTCTGTAGACGGCCAATTCTCTCACACCAGAAACGACTTGCAATGTGTTCTCAAGTTGCTTCTGACATGATAAAAAATGCCTGAATATAATTCTATACAATATTTTAAAATGATGTTGTGCATGAAACAAAGTTTGTGTAACACTGAACCATCAGAAAGCAAAGGAGTCACTATGTCAGCCATCCATGTCGACATTTTTGGAGTATTTTGAATTGTGGAATCCCAGATAACAGATGCTCAACCTGCACAGTGCACCCCAAGAGGGCACAGCTGCCTAGGTGCGGAAAAAACTAGTCATTCAGTAGCCGATTGCGCTGCCTGTTTACAACGACATCCTAGACTGGACTAGAGAGAATTAGTGTCTGTTCCTACAAGAAACTCAACAATCATCAGTTTATCTCCCTTCCTTCCAATGCTTGGGGAGTTTTAGAGAAAAAGGCTCAGATTCTCCTCATGATTTTCTGGTAAGGCAGAATCCGGGTGGTAATAAAGGGGACAAGGGAGAATGAGAAGTTAGCAGTGCTGACGACAAACCCTCTGTTACTTCCAGCCTCACATCCAGACATTCATCAGAGAAAGCGGAGCAGAAAAGAATGAAGGCACAGGCTGACAATCTCAAGCTTCCTTTGTGTTAAGGGAGGAGATTGTTTCTTTAGATATATCTGCTCACACTGGCAGAAATGAAGGATCTCTAACATTTCAGAAAACATTATTATGCTGTCGGGCGACTGCTGGAACCTGCCCACCACACACTGTGCTGTTGTTAGACCCGAAGGTATGAAACCCCTCCCCTTGCTCCTTTTTGAAGTGCCTTTGTGTTGAGGCTCCGGAGGGAGACAGCCAGCTCTTTTGTAAGGGGCTTGGTATGGCCCTATGAGAGAGTTATGACTGCAATTCCACAGCATTATCCACCTCGGAGGACTAGGGCTGGAACAAGAGAAGGCACAAAATGGCACGGAGGAGCCAGTCCAGGAATGCAGCCGGCTCTTCCAACAGCTGTCTTCTAAATTCTCCCCTCCTTTTGGAGTTCTGTCCATTTGCTGCAATATATTAGGTAGAAGGCACAGGCTGTGACCATTGTCCCCTTGCTCTTTGTATCTTTGTCTGGCAGGAACACCTTCCACAGGATCCAGAATCAACTAGAACTGCTTTTTCTATACCAAGCTGGAACTCCAGTTTTTCACAATAAACCTCCAAACACCGGGAAAAGATACTTAGATCTGATGCTGTGAGTTTTCTGGGATGTATGGCCATGTTCCAGAAGCATCCTCTCCTGACGCTTTGCCCACATCTATGGCAGGCATCCTCAGAGGTTGTGAGATCTGCTGGAAACTAGACAAGTGGAATGTCCAGGGCAGGAGAAAGAACTCTTGTCTGCTTGAGACAAGTGTAAATGTTGTAATTGGCTACCTTGATTAGCATTCAATAGCCTTGCTGATTCAATGCCTGGCTGCTTCCTGCCTGGGGGAATCCTTTGTTGGGAACTATCAGCTGGCTCTGATTGTTTCCTGTCTGGAATTCTTGTTTTCTGAAAGTTCTTTATTTACTGTCCTGATTTTAGCGTTTTTTTAATACTGGTAGCTGGATTTTGTTTATTTCCATGGTTTCCTCCTTTCTATTGAAATTGTCCACATGCTTGTGGATTTCAGTGGCTTCTCTGTGTAGCCTGACATGGTGGTTGCTAGAGTGGTCCAGCATTTCTGTGTTCTCAAATTATATGCTGTGTCCAGGTTGGTTCATCAAGTACTCATCCTTCTCCAACCCTGGACTTTCCACAGATATATAAACCCCACTTGCCTAGTTTCCAACAGACCTCACAACCTCCAAGGATGTCTGCCATAGATGCGGGTGAAACATCAGGAGAGAATGCTTCTGGAACATGGCCATACTGCCCAGAAAACTCACAGCAAGCCAGTGATTCAGCCATGAAAGGCTTTGAGAACATACTCAGATCTTATTAGCGCATCAGCACTTAACAAAGACACAGCCCAAAATTCAAGGGAGAGTGAGGTTGACAAGATGAGTGGTCGTAAGGAGACAGTTCAACCAGGGGCTGATCTCACAGGCAACAAAGATACAGGTCAATACTATAAGAGGACCTTTTGAGGCTAGAAATGTTTAAAGCTAAATAAGACTCAAGCTAGTCCAGGCTGGCCAGGGCTTCCCACTGCTCAAGGCACAATCCTGGGATGCATGGAATACCGTTTGAAACCACTTTCACTACCATTATGACCCAATGCTATGGGATTGTAGTATTACAAGGTTTTTAGCCTTCTCTTCCATACACTGCTAGTGTTGCACCAAACTATAACTCCTAGGATTCTGTAACACTGAGCCATGACAGATAAAGTGATGTCAAACTGCATTAATTCTGTAATATAGACACACACCCTCCCCCAGATTATCCTCAGCCAGTGACCATTCCTTTCACCAGAGCAGGCATGAGCAAACTTCACCTCTTTGGGTGTTTTGGACTTCAATTTCCACAATTCCTGGCCTCGGGCCCCTTCCTTTTCCCCCTCAGCCACTTAAGCGGCTGAGGGGGAAAAGGAAAGGGCCTGAGGCCAGGAATTGTGGAAATTAAAGTCCAAAACACCACTCAGCTCAATGGCCACCAAGGAGGAGCACCTCTTCACAAGGGTCCCATCCTAAGCCAAACTCTCCAGACTTGGGAAACAAAGCAAGAGAGTCTTCAGAGCCTCAAAGTTGGTAGAGGAAACAATGCAGGAAGCCAAGCTCCACCCCAGGACCCCGAAAGTGACCCGCACATCCTGGCGCCTGAGGCTAGGAGGCCCACACCCTCCAAAGGGAGGCTCAGCCACCAGCACCGACTTGCTTTTGTGTGCATCTACATTGTGGAATGAACACAGTTTGACACCACCCTGGCTCCACGCTATTGGGATTTGTAGTCTGGGGAGAAGGTTGCAGCTAGCTTTCCTTGGCAGAGAAGGCTGAAGACCTTGCGAAACTACCAGTCTTATTGGGTTGCTGTGAGGTTTCCAGACTGTATGGCTATGTTCCAGAAGCATTCTCTCCTGACATTTTGCCTGCATCTATGGCAGGCATCCTCTGAGGTTGTGAGGTTTGTTGGAAACTAGGCAAGTGGGGTTTATACATCTGTGGAATGTTCAGGGTGGGAGAAAGAACTGTCTGTCTGAGGCAGGTGTGAATGTTTCAACTGGCCACCTTGATTAGCACTGAATAGCCTTTCAGCTTCAAGATCTGTCTGAAAGCCTATTCTTTTGTTGGGAGGTGATTAGCTGGCCCTGATTGTTTCCTGTCTGGAATTCCCCTATCTTCTAAGTGTTGTTCTTTATTTACTCTACTGATTTTAGAGGGTTTTTTTTTAAAACTGATAGCCAGATTTTGTTCATTTCCATGGTTTCCTCCTTTCTGTTGAAATTGTCCACATGCTTGTGGATTTCAATGGCTTCTCTGCGTAGTCTGACATAGTGGTTGTGAGAGTGGTCCAGCATTTCTGTGTTCTCAAATAATTGGTTGGTTCATCGAGTGCTCTGCTATGGCTGACTGCTCTGGTTGAGTTAGTCTGCAGTGCCTTTCCTGTTCCTCGATTCCTGTTTGGGCAAGGATTGGTTCTCAATCGGTGGGCTGCGAGACCTAAAATAAGGTCTGCAAGACATGTGGGGAGAATCAGCTCTAAATAATTAATATGGTTTTCTGTGGGTCGTCGTCCCCCCCCGTGTCAAGAGCAACCTGAGTTGCTTCTGGAGTGAGAGAATTGGCCGTCTGCAAGGACGTTGCCCAGGGGACGCCTGGATGTTTTGATGTTTTACCATCCTTGTGGGAGGCTTCTCTCATGTCCCCGCATGGAGCTGGAACTGATAGAGGGAGCTCATCTGCACTCTCCCCGGGTAGGATTCGAACCTGGCAGCCTTCAGCTCAGCAACCCAACCTTCAAGTTACAAGGCTTTTATCCCCTAGGCCACCGGAGGCTTCTTTTTCTGTGTGTTTGCAGATGGTGACTAATGGATGGCATAGGTACTGTATCAGAAGCTGGAGCTGATGTGGTCTATCCAATGCAATTGTCTGAATGGCACCCCAAATAACCAAACCGAACCTGAAGTTGACCACAAAAAGATTCGTAACCCTTTTGGTACTAATGGTGGCGACTGGTCCCAGGTTAAAAATGGTTGGGAACCACTGCTCTACAGCAAAGTTGTTTCAGGCTGCATTCATTCCCCAGTGTTGATAGATGCACTCTTGGAGAGGAGGCACCAGCAGAGAAGGCTCAAGAGTTTGCAAAACTAAAACCCTCCCTCCTCCTTGCTCTCCTATGGAAGCCAAGGCGCTCTCTTTTCCTCAGGACCTGCCTTTACAGTCCTCTCCCCAAAGAAAAGAAAAAGGAGGGGCCCCACAAGAGCCAAGGATGCGAAGAGCAGGCAATCTGAATTCTATGGGTCTACACCAGGCATGGGCCAACTTGGGCCCTCCCTCTAGGTGTTTTGGACTCCAACTCCCAGCATTCCTCACAGCCTCAGGCCCCTTCCTTTTCCCCCTCAGCCGCTACACTCACCACAGAAAGCACTCCCAAATGCACTGTATGCCAATGCAGAGTTGGCTTTGCACTACTTCCCCGCCTTCTCCTTGCGCTTGGCTTACCTTTGCCTCCTTCTCCTCCTCCAACTCTTGCTTCTGGTCTTCCTTTAAAGGCTAATCTTCCTTCCTTTTGGCGCTGGAACTTCTCGAGATTGCAGAGAGAGAGCCACCAACTCTGTTCTCTCTCTCCCTCTCCTCTGCAGTTGAGATTGACAACTTCCCTCCGACTGGGGCTCCTTTTTTTCTTTGCAAGCCCCGCGCGTGCAGTTTCCTAACAAAGAATTAAAGCGCCCCTCTCCTTAAAGGCAAAAGAAAACAATGGGAAGGCGGACGCAATCTAGTTCTCCTCCTCCTCCTTCTCCTCTTCCTGCGGGACCTTTCTCTCTTGGCTTTCTTTTCTCCCCCTTCTTTCTTCCCTTCCTTCTTTCTTCCCTCCCTCCCTCCCTCGCTCGGCTCCAACACCTAAAATGGAAGTTGCGCCCAGCCAGAGGCGAGGCGAGGCGAGGCGAGGCAAAGAGGGAGGGAAGCAGGGAGGACTTGGACTCCCCCCTCTTTCCCAGAGTGATGTCAGCTCCCGCCCGGCTCCAATGGGAAGCAGGCATCAATCAGGGAGCCCGCCGTCCAATAGGAGATACCATTGTAACATTGGGGGGGGGATGGGAATGGGACAGGACTCACCCAGAAAGAGGAGCAATGAATGGCAAGGAGAGGCAACGTCCGTAAAAAATGTGTTGTCGGAGGCTTTCATGGCCGGAATAGGAGCCTCCGGTGGCCTAGGGGATAAAAGCCTTGTGACTTGATGATTGGGTTGCTGACCTGAAGGCTGCCAGGTTCGAATCCCACCCGGGGAGAGCGCGGATGAGCTCCCTCTATCAGCTCCAGCTCCATGCGGGGACATGAGAGAAGCCTCCCACAAGGATGGGAAAACATCAAAACATCCGGGCGTCCCCTGGGTAACGTCCTTGCAGACGGTCAATTCTCTCACTCCAGAAGCAGGTTGCTTCTGACACACAAAAAAATAAATGGCCGGAATCACTGAGTTGCTCTGAGATTTCCAGGCTGTATGGCTATGTTCCAGAAGCATTCTCTTCTGACCTTTCGCCCGCATCTATGGCAGGCGTCCTCAGAGGTGGTGAGGATGCCAAGAGATGTGGGCGAAACGTCAGGAGAGAATGCTTCTGGAACATAGCCATACAGCCTGAAAAAGGCACAGCAACCCAACTTCTGTAAAGCCCCGTTGGAAACTATCAGAAACACCTCCCAACAAAGGATTTCCCCAGGCAGGAAGCAGCCAGGCTTTGAAGCTGCAAGGCTGTTCAATGCTAATCAAGGTGGCCAATGGCAGCATTCAAACTTGCCTCAGGCAGACAAGAGTTCTTTCTCCCACCCTGGACCTTCCACACATATTTTATTTATTATTCAAACTTATATGCTGCCACTCCCCTAGGGCTCGGGGCGACTTACAAGAACAGGCTAAAATCTAACAATTTTAAAACATCTTTAAAACATCTTAAAAACACTCCCCCAGGGCTCGGAGTGGCTTACAAAAACAGCTAAAATCTAAGCAATTTAAAAACAGCAATAAACAGATATATACAGTGTTCACCTCATGGTTCACTTTTCGCAGATTTGCTATTTCGTGGTTTTTCAATAAACTCTAAAATACTAATATAAATCATAAAAAATTACAATTTACAGCCTAAGGAAGGAAGGAAGGAGAAGCCAAAGGGAGAGAAAATGTGCCCAAGTGGCAACGGGAAGAAGAGGCGATTTATCAATACAAAATTGGTTGATAATGACTTAAAATAGTGTATAACTACTAAAATAATGTATAAATATTAAAATAAATATAGTGTCCCTACTTTGCATATTTTTACTTATTGCGGGTGGTCCTGGAACCTAAGCCCAGCGATAAGTGAGGGAACACTGTAAACCCCACTTGCCTAGTTTCCAACAGACCTCACAACCTCTGAGAATGCCTGCCATAGATGTGGGTGAAATGTCAGGAGAAAATGCTTCTAGAACATGGCCATACACCCCAGAAAACTCATAGCAATCCAATATAAATTATTTCATGTTTTTCCCCAGAGTTTTGGCTTAATCCCCAATAAGAATAGTTCTAATTTCATTTGAGTCCAAGCTTTAAAATATCAACTAACATCCTATTAATTTTAATCCCAATGTTTATTTTTGCTTTCTCGTATTTTTTATTCCTTTGTATCCTTGGTTTTTGGAAGGAAAGAAATGAGGATGCTATACTGCCTGTAATAAAAGGAACACCAGTTTAGATTCCTACAGCCTTTATATTATTACTTTTATAAATGCGGTCAGATTTATTACTTTAGAGACATAGTATAGCATATTTGTGGTGTGCAATCAAGTCTTGATTAGAACTGAGAAGCCTTGTTAATGGACATCAACTGGCAGGCTTTATTTTGCATCTAATTATGAAAATGTATTCAAGATTACAATGAGCAATTTACCTTTCCCACCTTCCCCTCACCTCTTTTCTGTATATATATAGATATATAGATAGATAGTCACTAATAAGACAAGTATATTTGAACTATCTGTTTAGATATTTTTTATTTTGGCTCCAAGAATGCACAATGATTGTCATCCATCGATTAATGGGGACCCCTTACATTTCTTAGGACGTTCTTCGCCTACATAGGGCTGTCAGAGAAAAAAGTGTTGCAACTTCAGTAGTTGCACAGAAGGATTTTCAGCTCATGTCGTTTTTGTCATGCAAGTTACGCTTGCTGCAGCGCGCTCTTATATGCAATTGTTAAGTTGCTGAGCTGCTGAACTTGCGGACCAAAAGGTCCCAGGTTCAAATCCCGGGAGTGAAATGAGCGCCCGCTGTTAGCCCCAGCTCCTGCAAACCTAGCAGTTCAAAAACATGCCAATGTGAGTAGATCAATAGGTACCGCTCTGGCGGGAAGGAAATGGCGCTCCATGCAGTCATGCCGGCCACATGACCTTGGAGGTGTCTACGGACAACGCCGGCTCTTGGGCTTAGAAATGGAGATGAGCACCAACCCCCAGAGTCTGTCACGACTGGACTTAACGTCAGGGGAAAACCTTTACCTTTTACCTAAGTTGCAGGAGACCTATCTTTTCTTTTTCTTTTTTGTTATGGTAGCTTCTTGTTCATTTGCGCAGTCGTTTCTGACTCTTCATGACCTCATGGTAGCAGATAATTTTAATTTTGCATTGATAGAACACAAAATATTGTCTAGGCAAGTACAGGGAAAAATTATAGGCAAGTACAGGGAAGTAGGAGCCAGTATGGTGTTCTGGTTTCTGTGTGCCGCCACAGAAACCTACTAGGCCACTGTAGGCATAACCTCAGAGGAAGACAATGGCAAACCCCTTCTGAACGAATCTTGCTGGGAAAGCCGCATGGTAGGTTCCCTTTCAGGGTTGTCATGAGTCGGAAACAACTGGAAAGTAAATACAGTAGAGTCTCATTTATCCAACATAAACGGGCCGGCAGAACGTTGGATAAGTGAATATGTTGGATAATAAGGAGAGATTAAGGAAAAGCCTATTAAACATCAAATTAGGTTATGATTTTACAAATTAAGCACCAAAACATCATGTTATACAACAAATTTGACAGAAAAAGTAGTTCAATACACAGTAATGCTATGTAGTAATTACTGTATTTATGAATTTAGCACCAAAATATCACGATATATTGAAAACATTGACTACAAAAATGCGTTGGATAATCCAGAATGTTGGATAAGTGAGTGTTGGATAAGTGAGACTACTGTAACAACAAACTGGTAATTCAAAATGGAATATCATCAATGTTTTTTATGCCTTGAATATTTCAAAGAGAAAGCTTGAAATATACGTATAACAGTTTTTGCTCTCAGGTTATTGTTATCTCACGGCTTCCAGTTTGTTTCTACTTCGGCAGTTCTATTGAACATTTTTCTTGGCCAGATTAATTCAAATAAGGTTTGCTTCTACCTTCTTCTGGGGCCCAAGATTACCCAGTGGATTTCCACAGTTGAGCAAAGATTCAAACTCTGGTTTCCTGGAGTCCTAGCCCAACACTCAGACCATAACACCATATCCTCCCAATGTTTCGCAGATGGAAAATAGGATTCATATGGCCAAACAACAACAGAATATGGTCAGATTTCTAAAAGTTATGAAGTCCCTGGTGGCATATGGGTTAAACTCTTGTGCTGGCAGGACTGATGACTTGAAGGTTGGAGTTGCTGACCTGAAGGTTGCCTGTTCGAATCCAACTCAGGGAGAGCGTGGATGAGCTCCCTTTGTCAGCTCCAGTTCTCCATGCGGGGACATAAGAGAAGCCTCCTACAGGATGGTAAAACATCAAACATTCAGGCGTCCCCTAGGCAACGTCCTTGCAGACAGCCAATTATCTCACACCAGAAGCGACTTGCAGTTTCCCAAGTTGTTCCTGACACACACAAAAAACCAAAAGTTTTCACTGAGGAAGAGCACACAATTTCTGAGAGGCTGCAGCAGTCTGCTTTTGCCTGACTCTGCAGAGAAGGGCAATCCTCCTCATGCTCCCCTCACTGACATGATTGAGAGCAAACTACTTTAGCATTTTGAACTCAGTTTGCAGCAGTTGAAATTCAAAGTCAAAAACAAAGGTAGGAAATTAGAGGAAGAAAAAAATGAAATTTTAAAAGCAAATAAAAAATAAGGAGACAGGTTTAATATGAAGGGTCACTGCGAAATTGTGACATGCTGTCTCCCAAGTAACGGCGTAGAATTGCATCCCTGTTTGCAAATATTTTATTGAAAAGAATACAACCGTGACTAAATAAGAACACTTTACAGGGTCCTCTTGCAGGTGGGAAGAAGCAATGAACAAGGTATTGCAATTTATTTAACTAATCAGGATGGAATATTAGGCTACAATCCTAAACAGAAGGGGGCTGAACAAATATGCAGAGAATTATTTTAGGATCTGTATATAACAGTAAGGTAACAGTGCTCTATGCAGTCATGCCGGCCACAAGACTTGGGCCATCCAACTTTTTAATTGCATTTGGAACTAATTTCATCACTTTAGTATGAACTTTGTACATCCCTGTAATATAAGCTAAGAAATCTGTCATCACAAACCAAGGTTAACAGGATTAGAGCACTGTATCAGGACTTTCTGACTAGCAAGGGTAAGTACAGTAGATCATCTTTCCCCACCCTTCATTGTTCCCTCTTGATTGCTCAGCTGTAACCCTGAAAGTCGCTGGGAGATAAAATGCATTTTCCCAATAGCATTGTATTGTTGTGAGCTGTCCCTCTTGTAATGCTAAGTTTCTGGGGACTGTTTCCTCTTGAAAGGGCTATTAAGACCCATTCGTTTTACAAAAGGCCTGCTGGCGGTGATAAAAACTGTTTCCTAAAACTGATCTTTGCAGATCCCAGCATTTTGGGATTCTCTCATTGAAGGTGTGGCACTGAAACTGGTGAGTAACGGAGCTTCAGGATTTATCATTGCTTGTGCATAATTTCTGTAACATTCAATGTTATGCAATGTTTCTTATAAAACTGGTAATATGTATACTTAAAAGAACATTAAACAATTATTATTCTCAATGTTATTACAGTAGAGTCTCACTTATCCAAGCTAAACAGGCCGGCAGAACCTTGGATAAGTGAATATCTTGGATAATAAGGAGGGATTAAGGAAAAGCCTATTAAACATCAAATTAGGTTATGATTTTACAAATTAAGCACCAAAATATCATTTGACAGAAAAAGTAGTTCAATACGCAGCAATGTTATGTTGTAATTGCTGTATTTATTAATTTAGCTCCAAAATATCACGATATATTGAAAACATTGACTACAAAAATGTATTGGATAATCCAGAACCTTGGATAAGCGAGTCTTGGATAAGTGAGACTCTACTGCATTTCTTACCCACTGCTCCCTATGGATCAAAGCAGCAAACAACAAAATAAAATACAGCAATAAATAAACACATAACTGAGTTAAAAACATGAATACCAATTACAACACATAATCAGTTTTAAAAACATACATATTAAAGTCATCATTTAAACACTTGCAATTTAAAAACCATCTGAATATGCTTGCTGGAAGAGACTGATCTGTAATGCTACCTATGTGAGTGTTGCCAGTTCTACAAGTGAACAATAGCTTTACTATTTGTTTCAACCACTGCAATGATAAGCATCAATAGGCACTCCACAGCAAAACCCAGAAAGCAAGGAAGCAAAACCCAGAACTATGGCCTCGGTAACTGAGGGCCCTTCCAGACAGGCCCTATATCCCAGGATCTAATTCCAGGTTTTCTGCTTTAAACTGGATTATATGAGTCTGCACTGCCAGATAATTTGGGATAAACAGAAAATCTGGGATCAGATCCTGGGATATGGGGCCTGTCTGGAAGGGCCCAGAATGGTTCCAGTTCCCATCCAGAGGCAGGAAGAAATGCCATTGGTGCTCACCCATCCCAAGTACTTTAGCTTGAGAAGCACTGAAACAGTAGAACTGAATCTAAGTATGTGTCTATATTATAAAATTAATGCAATCTGACAACACTTTTAACTGTCATGACTCAATACTATGGAATCATAGTATTCGCCCCGGTGGCGAAGTGCGTTAATGCACTGAGCTGGAAACCGAAAGGTCCCAGGTTCAAACCCCGGGAGCGGCGTGAGCGGCCGCTGTTAGCTCCAGCTCCTGCCAACCTAGCAGTTCGAAAACATGCAAATGTGAGTAGATCAATAGGTACCCGCTCCAGCGGGAAGGTAACGGCGCTTCATGCAGTCATGCCAGCCACATGACCTTGGAGGTGTCTAAGGACAACGCCGGCTCTTCGGCTAAGAAATGGAGCTGAGCACCAACCCCCAGAGTCGGTCACGACTGGACCTATCGTCAGAGGAAAACCTTTACCTTTACTATCCTTATTCTAGAGATTGCAATAAATGAATGTGGATAAAGCATGGGTAATTATAATACTTTTCATAGTGCCTAGACTATTCTTCTCTAGTTCATATTTTCCAAGTCAGTTAGTCTAGAACAAAGCTTCTTAAACTGTGGGTCCCAACCCCAAATGGGGACCCCTTAGCTCAATGTTGGGGCCATGAAAAAATTGACAACAGAAAAAGGTTTTTGAACAACACCCATTTACACAAATCTGTTAGCAACAGCATACAGTGTTTACAGTGGACAAAAATTGCTTCAGCTGGACTCCATAAAAAAAGAAAATCAGCCTGTTTAGCAAAGTTTGCAAGCGCTGATATGTAACTTGTTAATGTCTATTTTTATATCTATTTTATATACTTATATACCTGGGGGTCACATAAAAGTTTCTTGGGTGGAAAGTGGTCACGAGTGGGAAATGTTTAAGAAGCACTGGTCTAGAATTTTTAAAAAAAACAGTGGAAAGTGCATTCCTACATAGTGCCCAAACTCTTCTTCATAATATGATTACTGTTTTAATATTTCTTGCAGATGCTACAAGAACAATTCTGAGTTTACATTGGTATTGGAATAACTAACCAGGTGATCACCATATGGATTTGTCTGAGGCATAACATTTGCAGGTTGTTAACGAATAAGATTCTAAATGGATCTAGCCAAATAATTTGAAACTCTCATGCTGAGTACAGAGACCTAGTATTTGTTTAGTTTTAAGGGATTAAACTAAATCAGCATTTAAGAACTAGTTACTAGGTGTTAACCTGATTCCGCTTTATCTGTGCTGTGAATTAGGTGTAGATATATTGAAATTCTAAGGTGATATTCCATTAAGTGGCCACCCAAAGAACTGTAACATTTCCTGAGGGGTAATTGCTTGATCCTGTCCCTTAGTAACAGCTAATTTACATGTAGCTTCATGTACAACACTATTTCTGTGGGAAATATAAATAACCATAGAGCAATTAGCCCTCTTTATAGAAAGGTCAGCCCATCTTTCATTCCAGGGAAATGTATGTGTGTGTTTACATATATTTCAGAATGATTTGCTTACTTTCCAAATACAGTAGAGTCTCACTTATCCAAGCCTCTGGATAATCCAAGCCATTTTTATCGTCAATGTTTTCAATATATCATGATATTTTGGTGCTAAATTCGTAAATACAGTAATTACAACATAACATTACTGCATATTGAACTACTTTTTCTGTCAAATTTGTTGTATAACATGATGTTTTGGTGCTTAATTTGTAAAATCATAACCTAATTTGATGTTTAATAGGCTTTTCCTTAATCCCTCCTTATTATCCAAGATATTTGCTTATCCAAGCTTCTGCTGGCCTGTTTAGCTTGGATAAGTGAGACTCTACTGTATACCCAAAGGCACAGTTTATACCTCAGAGTTAGATAACTACAACAAACATCAACTTGTTCATATAATTTTTTCTCATTCACTTTATATTAAAGGTTTTTGTGAATCTGTTTTTACTATCCATTTTGAACATTCCTCCTGAGTTCTCTGCAGAAGGACTGTTGCAGACAAAAATTATGATGTATGGGAATTGATCTTATTGCATGAAACAAATTCAGCATTATGTGACAGGAGCCATTCTGTCAATCTTCAACAAGGATCTTTCAAGGCTTCTTGCCATGAGATCAAAATATTTCTCTAAGCTCAATTATTAGTCCTCAACTGAAGTAAACCTTGAAACAATGAGACTTAAATTAAGGGTTAACTTACCTATTTCAATTTATTACAGATAGAGGAAAGCCAGACAATAAAGAAAGCTGACAGGAAGGGAGTCTTATTTATTTGAAATGTGCCATTGAAGAATTCTACCAAAAAGCTGGCAAGTAAATGGGTCCAAGAGCAAATTAAGTCTGAATACTCTTTGGAAGTAAAAATAATTAGTGTGAGGCTATCATAATTTGACAAAATATTACTCATTAAAAATACAATAATGCTTGATAAAGTTGACGGGAGTATTTATTTATTTATTGTGTCAGAAGCAAACTGAGGTACAGTTGTAATGTATTTAAAAACACAAACAAAGTTAAAAACTTAGTATTATACTAAACCGAGGTACAGTTGTAATGTATTTAAAAACACAAACAAAGTTAAAAACTTAGTATTATACTAAATGTCCTTAGACCAGTAGCTGGCCACTTGGAGTGCCTCTGGTGTCACAGTGAGAAGGTCCTCCATAATGCATGTGGCAGGGCTCAGGCTGCATTGTAATAGGTGGTCTGTGGTTTGCTCCTCTCCACACTCGCATGTTGTGGACTCCACTTTGTGGCCCCATTTCTTAACGTTGGCTCTGCCTCTCGTGGTTCCAGAGCGCAGACTGTTCAGCACCTTTCAAGTCGCCTAGTCTTCTGTGTACCCAGGAGGGAATCTCTCATTCAGTATCAGCCATGGCTTGAGGTTCCAGGTTTTAGCCTGCCACTTTTGGACTCTCGCTTGCTGAGGTGTTCCTGCAAGTATCTTAGAAAACTATTTATTGATTTAAGGCATTAGCGTGCTGGCTGATATCTGCACAGAAGATGGACCGGAGATGTCAGTACCTTGGACCTTTCATTATTGGCTGCTACTTCCCGGCAGATGTCAGGTGGTGCAATACCGGCTAAGCAGTATAATTTCTCCAGTGGTGAAGGGCGTAAACATCCTGTGATAATGCAGCATGTCTCATTAAGAGCCACATCCACTGTTTTAATGTGGTGAGATGTGTTCCACAATGGCCATGCATATTCAGCAGCAGAGTAGCAAAGCGCAAGGGCAGATGTCTTCACTGTGGTTGTGATCCCCAGGTTGTGACGGGAGTAATAACAGGGGAAGACCACATTACAGGTGGATAGAGTCATCCAAGGAAACTATGGCTGCCCTGACTTTGGAGATGGGAGCAAAGGTGTTAACAATAGGATGTCTTAGAGGTCCCTCACTCATAGGAACATCAGATAGTGAGTCTGATTTGACAATTATTAACAACAGTAAACTAGTTGGGAGTAATAACTGGATTGAAGCTAGGGGGATGAATTCATGCTGCAAACATATTAGTTTGCAACTCTCAGGAACTTTAGCCAGCATAGCTGATGATGAGGCATACTGGAAATTATAGTTAATATCTGGAGTGTTACATGATCCTGTCCTCCCAATATAATAATGGCTCCTGAATGAACAACTTGATAGACTAAGGTACAAATTTAGCCTAGTACCAATTTCCTAAGCTATAAAAATCTTTCTGCAATACTCCATCCTTAAGCATTCCATCTTCATGGTTTTCAAACAAGCGATACTGTGACTTGTGTAGAATTGGAATGAATTTGTATAGTTTTAATGTTATACTTAGCATATTTCTCTATTACTTTTATTGCTATCTTGCAGGCCACTTGAAAGAAGAAAGTGAAGAACTGTGGGATGAATATATATATATAAAATACACTCAAGAGACAATTCTCCTCTGTTCAAGAAAAGAACAGTATTAGTATAAATCGGTAAATCAATATAGGTTTCAAGTGGGACACAGATGCAAAAAGAAAGTCAATGAATATCAGTGTATTCTTGGCCTAAAAGTGCTTTGGATTTTAATTGCTGTCTATAAACACTTGCCAGATAAACATGAGTAGTTACCAATTTATTTCTACCATTGTTCTTAGGCTTGATCAGTCATCTTTCTAAGAAGAATTAAAACAATGTCTCTTTTAGGTTGGGGAAAGAGGTCTCTTGATTTTATAAGAATCTGTTTGCCTCTTTATGAAAGACACACGCAGGCAAATATGGGAGGGGGCGGCCAGATAGTAGGCCGGTTTTAGTGGAGCCACACATACTGGCAGAAACATCCCCAAGAAACAAAGGCAGCAAGTTTAATGGCTTGATTGTTGCACTAAGACATTGGGAGACTTGGATTTGAATCCCCACCACATCATGGAAACCGCTGGGTGACCTCGGGCAAGCCAACGCTCTCACTCTTAGAAGAAATCAATGAAAACCTCCTGTGAATACTTCTTGCTATCTATCAGGGGGCCTTTGATTGTGCTTTTCCTGCATGGCAAGGGGTTGGACTAAATGGCTCATGTGGTCTCTTCCAACTCCATGATTCTATAAAACTCTAGCACAGAGTCACCATAAAATGGACTCAACTTGAAGGCATATGGCAAGAAGAAACAAACAAAAATGACACACAAATCTGAAAGTAGCTAGAAGTCAACTAATGGCTTTGAAAAATCTATAGGTAAAGGTAAAGGTTTTCCCCTGACATTAAGTCTAGTCGTGTTCAACTCTGGGGGTTGGTGCTCATCTTCATTTCTAAGCCGAAGAGCCGGCGTTGTCCGTAGACACCTCCAAGATCATGTGGCCAGCATGACTGCATGGAACGCCGTTACAGTGTTCCCTCACTTATTGCTGGGGTTAGGTTCCAGGAACACCCACAATAAGTGAAAATATGCACATGCTATATTTATTTTAATATTTATACATTATTTTAGTAGTTATACACTATTTTAAGTCTTTATCAACCAATCGTGTGTTGATAAATCGATTCCTTCTCCTTCCGTTGCCGCTTGGGCTCCTTTTCACTCCCTTTGGCTTTTCCTTCCTCCCTTCCTTTGGCTGTAAATTGTAATTTTTTATGATTTATAATATTCTTTTAGAGTTTATAGAAAAACAGCAAAACAGCAAATCCACGAAAAGTGAACCATGAAGTAGTGAAGGAACACTGTACCTTCCAGCCGGAGCAGTACCTATTGATCTACTCATATTTGCATGTTTTCAAATGGCTAGGTGGCAGAAGCTGGGGATAACAGCAGGAGCTCACCCCACTCCTTGGATTTGAACCGCCAACCTTTCAGTCAGCAAGTTCAGCAACGCAGGAGTTTAACCCGCTGTGCCACCGGGGGCTCCTATATTGTTAAGTGAAATGATGTGGGGAGGGGGGCTGGAATATTTTAAAAGGTGAATTGCAGTATTGAAGAAATGAAGAAAATAAATTCACCCTTTTGGTGGAAGGAAGAAAAAGGCTGTTCTTGTGAGTCCAGAGGGGTCAAGAGCCAGATAAACTGCTGTGATGGACCTAGAATCATAGTTGGAAGAGACTGCATGGGCTATCCCCTGCCAAGAAGTAGGAAAATCACATTCAAAGCACCTCACTTTGCCCACTCCTATATTAGCTTGGCAGGATGAGAAAATACATGTTGAGAAGTAAGATACTTTCTCTGTATTCATCAATGTTTATAATGATAGCAGCACACTGTTAAGAACCACAGCTCCAAATTTAACTGACAGTGGTGCGCCTTGGAGCAGAAAGCGAGCCTGTCTTGTTTTCTCTGCAGAGACAATTATAATTCCCATTAGGAAGCAATGGCACTGTTTTCAGTTGTAGAAAAGAACAAAACAAAAATACTGCTACCCAGCAAAGTTGAAAGAACAAGATTGTTGGATTCTTTGACAGGTTAAAGATCAGAAACATGGATGTGTGCTGTTCCTTGCTGCCTTAAAAAAAAGGCCCTGCTCCTTCTTGTGTCTTTAATACCAAAAATAAATACCAATAGAATTACATTAATTGAGGCATCAGTAGGTTAAATGTTTTGGAATATTACATAAAACTGTAATTTAAGATAAGACTGTCCAACTCTGATTAGATCATTATTCTCATCTTCTTCAATGTAAATGTGCTTATGTATCCTTTTAATAATAATAGAGTGAAATAATAAATGTATTATTAATAATAATAATAGAGTAAAATAAATCTAATAGTAACAATAATAATAGCGTAAAATAATAACTATAATAATAATTAATAGAGTAAAATAATAAATGCAATAATACCAGTAATAATAGAGTAAAATAACAAATGTTATTTTGTTATTTGTTACTCGAGTATAAGCCGACCTGAATATAAGCCAACCAGGACCCTCACCCGAGTGCAAGCCGAGGGGGGCTTTATCAGTCTGGCTGAAAAACTCGAGTATATACGGTACTTAAGTGCCATCTCCTAGACTAGTAGCTCCTTCTAAAATTCTCAGGCAGAACTGAACCACCACAACTTTGTGGTTGCTCTTCATTGGGAATTATTAATCAGATGTGTACTAAATTATCAGCAACACACACATGAAGGTGACTTTTACAGTTGAACCTTATTAAAGGCTGTTTGCATTACTACTTGGAAGTAAGTTACACTGAACACATAAAGAGGACGTCTATGTACACCTTGTGCTTATTGTGTGCCTTTTAATCATTTCTGACTTACGGAAACTCTAAGATGACCTTTTCATAGGTTTTTGGGTTTTTTTTTAAGATTAGGGGGTGCTTTTTCCTTCCTCTGAGGCTGAGATAGTGTGACTTGGCGGTGGTCACCCAGTGAGTTTCCATAACTAAGCAGGAATTCAAACCCTGGTTTCCAGAGTCTGCAGTCCACTGTTCAAATCTCTATGCACACTTTATGCTTATATAAGAGCATTCATGTCTTGGAAGGGCTGAATGATAATGATTGGGAAAGGTAATTTGCTCTCCACCCTACAGTGCCCTCAGGTGCCATGAAAGCTGCTTTCATGGCTTGGCTGGAGATTAGCAATCGCATCAGGAAGTACACTGTCTTGCCTTCAAGTTGTTTTGGACACCTGGCAACCATAAAATGAACCCATCATAGTGGGTGGGGTTCCTTGGCAAGATTTGTTTATAGGTTTGCTATTGCCTTCCTCTTGATGCAGAGAGAGTGTGGCTTGTCTAGGGTCACCCAGTGAGTTTGATTCTCCATGTTTGAGTGGGGATTTAAACATTGGTCTGTTAAGCTGTAGCTCAGTGCTCAAATCACTGCATCATGCTGGCTATCTCAGTAGCCCAAGGAAATGTCTTAGGGTGAATCTACACGGTCGAGTCAATGCAGTTTGACATCACTTTGGCTGCCATGACTCAATGGAATTATGGGGGTTGGCATTTTGCAAGGTCTTTGAGTTCCCTCTGTCAGTTCCAGCTCCATGCGGGGACATGAGAGAAGTCTTCCACATGGATGATAAAACATCAAAACATCTGGGCGTCCCCTGGGCAACATCTTTGCAGATGGCCAATTCTCTCACATCAGAAGCGACTTGCCGTTTCTCAAGTCGCTTCTGACACACAAAAAATCCTACTCTGCCAAGAGTGGTGGTGTTCCACCAAACTACAAATTCCATGGTTCGATAGCACTGAGTTAAAGTAGCGTCAGACTGCATTCATTCTGCAACAATGCACCCTTGTATAATGTATTCTATCTTCTATATATAAAAATGCAATGTGCATAATTCCCATGGAGTAAATGACAAAATCACTGGACTAAACCACACCAAATTTGGCCACAAAAGACATAGTCATCCAATCTATGTCTTTCAATCAAAACAACCTAGAAAAATAAATTCCACATTACAGAGGACGAGGAAGAGCCATTCTCCCCCTGGCTGCCAGTCAGAAGGGTAGGCCCCATCCCCTTTAGGCCTCGCCCACTTCATGTCCTAGCAACCCCCTCAGCCACAATGGCTGAGAGTTCACTTAGGCCTCTTCCACACTGCCTGTAAAATGCAGATTATCTGATTTGAATTATATGGCAATGTAGACTCAGGGCCTTCCACACAGCTATATAACCCAGAATGCCAAGGCAGATAATCCACAGTATCAGCTTTGAATTGGACTATCTTGAGTCCACACCGCCATATAATCCAGTTTAATGTGGGTTTTATACAGTTATGTAGAAGGGGCCTCATATATTCCAGTTCAAAGCAAATAATATAAGATTATAAATATAATATAAAAATCACTGTGGTATAATAAAACAGAACAATATAATGTCTAAAACCAGGACAGTAAACAAAGAACAACACTCTGAAAACAGGGGAATTCCAGACAGGAAACAATCAGGGCCTGCTAACACCTCCCAACAAAAGATTCCCCCAGAGAGGAAGCAGCCAGGCTTTGAAGCTGAAAGGCCATTACATGCTAATCATTCTGGCTAATTGCAGCATTCATACTTGCCTCCAACAGACAAAAAAAGGAACAACCAGAAATATTGTATATCCACAAGCTTTAGGAAATAGCATATACTAACTAACACTAATTCCCCAATACTTTATTTCCCATACCACCACACTTCGCTGTAACAGTGCATGGCTGGGCACAGCTAGTAGCCCATAATTTTGAAACCCGGAAAACATACAACAACCCTATATTTTAATTATTATGCTAAAACATATCTGCGAATAGATAGAAATTATGGCAATGTATTTGGCAGTAATTAACCCCATAGACAGATAACCCCTGTCCAAATAATGTTTGTATCTCTGGCTGTAATTGGTGTGTCCCTAAAAACAATTTCATCAGCAACAACCTAGTGGGATGTTTATCAGACAGACTGGCTGTAAATACAGAGCAAATCCAACTCTGCATCCCACCCACCCTCACATACTTTCAGTCACTCCAAAATAAAAAAAAATGATATCACAGAGTGATGTAAGCTACTTTCGCTCTGAGTTCTAATCTTGTCCTTAGTTATCCATGTTTCAGCCTTTATTGGGGTTTGAATACCTCAGACTTTCAGTGCAGGCCTTACTCATGCTGAACGTAGCTTCCTAGAAGTGTTTTAAAATCAACATAAGATATTAAGCTTGAAACCTACCCCATCCTGCGTTTTTTTTATTTTAAAAAAAACCTGTTCTGAATTTGCTTAGTTTTTTTTAAAAAAAGTACATGCACAGGTATGCTTTACTCATTAATAATAATAATAATAATAATAATTTTATACCCCGCCTCCATCTCCCCACAGGTTAAGTCATCTCTTTTTTTAGATGAAATAAATAGCACAAGCTACACTGACATTGTTTTATATTTCCTAGTATAGAGTTATAACTGAAGCATAATTGTTGTTTTGCACTGGGACAAAATGGTAGAAATGACTTTCTTTTAAGTGATTTCAATATCGTTTAGAAGCAGAAAACAATTCTAATGGCAGTTTTTATATTTATGATGCAGTTTCAATATTTGCCTTATTTCTGTGTTCTTAAGAGGTGGGAGGAAAGAGGAATCGCTATTGTTCCATGTTTCTTATTCTCTACAAATGGAACTTCCGGCTTGTTATTATCTTTTGTTTTGTTAATATTTAAACTTTGTCCCAGTGGATTGAGATGCCAGCATTCTCTAAGACTGGATTAGGAATGTTTTTGTAATAGACTGTGGCTTAATAGCAAGTAAAGCATGTTTTACTGATAGCCGTATGTGTACATATTTTGCAATTTAATTTTGCCTTGACATAAGATTTTTCTAGGGCAGTGCATTCAGTGATCACATGGATATATGGCTGCAATACTTAGAATTGGAATTAATCCACTGTTGCTAAAATTGTATTTATATTTTGTATTTATATTCTGCTCTGTCTAGATCAGCCAAAATGTATAATAGAGTAATACCAAAACCATAATTTTAAAACACATTCCTTGCAAGGTTGTAAGATAACTTTTCAGCAGATGACTAGGAGTGTATCTATACTGCAGAAGTACACTACGATGGTTTGATGTTAAGGAATCATGAGAGTTGCAGTTTTATAAGGTCTTTAGTCTTATTTGCCAAAGAGGGTTGGTGTCTCACTAAACTACAAATGCCAGGATTCCACAGCATTGAGCCATGACAACTAAAGTGGTGCCAAACTGTACGAATTCTACAGTGTAGATGCACCTTATATGACAACAGCAAGGCAAACAACCAGATATCTGCTGAAGTGGAATTTAATATTTGCAATGCCGTTACCTGGAAGCCAATGCCATTTGAAATTGCCCAATGAGCCAGACATATTGGGAGCACCACAAAACAGATGATCTTCATTCCCATCTTGTTTCTGGGGAAGTCAGTCTTTCTGGTACTTGGAAATATTTAAATTTGGAATTGATTGAATCTTTGAAGGTTTTGATGACAATCTTGAGACACCTTTTTTCTACATCCTTTCTCTACATACTGGTACGGATTTGCTAAGGTTCCCTTTGCAACATGACCAAATAATAAAGGCTGGATCGCATCTAGGCTGGAATAAGCACTATACATAGAAGCCACAACAACCTTTACATGGGAAACAGTCCTATCTCATTATATAGCTATATAGAGTCAGCCCTTCATACTGGCTAGAGTTAGGGGCACATAACCCCTGTGAAAGTGAAAAACCGCAAATAAAGAAATTGCTATTTTTTAAACCTGGGAGAACACCTCTCTGGGAATTCTAGGTTTTCCAGCATGATTCTGTGGACAAAAACAGCTGGAGGCTAATCATAGAATTGCATTGGAGGATCTAGGAATTCCTAGGGAAGTGGTCTCTCTATAAATCTCTAGGCCCTCCAATATGATTGGAGGCTGAAATTCTTAAGTTGCATCTACACTCTAGAATTAATGCAGCTCTCACACTACTTTAACTGCCATGGCCCAATGCTAGGGAATCATGGGAGTTGTAGTTTTGTGATTGAATTTCGGCCAGGACCGCAGATACAGAGGGTCCACGCTTGGTGAGTGTTCATGCTAAAATCTGAAGTTCCTGATTGAAGAACACACTGACTAGGTGAAGACAGCCACAGAGGTTTATTAGCAATCTGTCCAGAAAGATGCTTCTTAAAGGCAAAGGACGCATTGGAATTCTCCTCCTATTGTGTGCCATGAAACTATTCCTTTTCCAAGGTTGTTGTATGTTTTCCGGCTGTCTGGCCATGTTCCAGAAGTATTCTCTCCTGACGTTTCGCCCATATCTATGGCAGGCATCCTCAGAGGTTGTGAGGTATAGGTGATTAAAAGGTGATAATCTTCTGTAATAAAGTCTAGGATCACAAATAAAAGATTTTAAGGAATGTACATACCTTGTTTCCCCAAAAATAAGACATCCCCAGAAAATAAAACCTAGTAGAGGTTTGGCTGAATTGCTAAATATAAGGCCTCCCCCAAAAGTAAGACCTAGCAATGTTTTTGTTTGGAAGCATGCCTGCCAAATAGAACACCAGAGCATGTACCATAGATTGTTGTACATGGAAGTAATGGTAGTAACAAGAAATTCTTGATAGGATTCACAGTTTGTCTGGTTATGCTGGTTTGTGATGACAACTACTGTACAGTATATAATAAATGTTCATTTTTTGTTCAATGATAAATGTGAATTCTTCATGGAAAAAATAAGACATCCCCTAAAAATAAGACCTAGTGCATCTTTGGGAGCAAAAATTAATATATGACACAGTCTTATTTTCGGGGAAACAGGGTATTTGGAGTCTCTATTTCCACGGCCAGCCATCTCTCAGTCCGATTGAAACCATCAACTGTGCAAGCATTCACCAGCGATATCTGATCAGGAGCAGAAACCATCTGCTGATCCAGATGTGTGTATAATGGCTTTGATTGTCACCTTTGTCCAGGGTGCTTGCTCAGCCCAAATGTCCTGGAATTTCCTCAGTTGGGTCAGCAAGGAGGTGATGACCCCTGTGGCTCGCTTGGGCAGAAATATTATTTAATATAGATTTAATACATATAAGCGTAAAGCAGGGAGCAAAGGATACAAGATAGGCAAAGAGTTACAAGGAAAGATATATTTTATTAAAGGGTTGGGAAACAATGAAGTCTAGATGAGATTCACTGATACAGATCCGCATGTGTGCTGATACGCATCAGTGTATATATATATATATATATATATATATATATATATATATATACTGATGCGTATCAGCACACATGCGGATATATATGAGACACCAACACCATTTAGCAGAGAAGGCTCAAGACCTTGTAAAGCTACAACTCCCTTGATTCCATAGCACTGAGCCATAGAAGTTAAAACGGTGTCAAACTGCATTCATTCTACAGTGTAGATGCACTCCTAGAAAGAATATTTCAATCAAATCTGTGAATAACCAAATCTGCAAAAGTCATAACCACAAATATGGAGAGACTGTACTAGTTTGTCTTCTTTAGGAAGTCTAGTTTAATTTTTATAAAGAGAGAACTGTCCACATAGGATCACTGTCTTCTACTGTGATTGCTGCTGAACAATTAATAAGAAACTAGTCGGCATTGAATGTTTGCCATTATGTATATTTTGTTGTAAGCCGCCCTGAGTCCCTTTGGGGAGATAGAGCAGGCTATAAATAAAGTTTCATTTCATTTCAGTCATGACATAATTTATACCTTTGTGAAAACTGGTCATTAAGTAACAAGTGGCTTTAAAGAACGAAGTCTCACTATATTTCAGAGGAAGGAACTAGCAAATCTTTGGATTAAAAAACCCTATAAATCCGGCATGGGCAAACTTCGACCCTCTAGGTGTTTTTTGGACTTCAACTCCCCAAAATCACAGCGAGCTTACCGGCTGTTAGGAATTTTGGGAGTTGAAGTCCAAAACACCTGGAGGGCCGAAGTTTGCCCATGCCTTCTATAAATATGTTATGCTGCCATAAATCGACAGGTGACTTGAAGGAGTGTTTAAATAGATAGTATATATTTGTATTTATTATGCTCTTCACCTTCAGCTAGTTAAGATATGGATATCAATATAACACAGTAATATTACTTTTCTTGAAATGTGACCCATATCTAGCAAAGAAGTGTGCCACCTGCTGGTTCCTCTCTGCTATGTTTGACTCTTTGGGTCTTAACATGATTCAGATTTAACCTTTGGAATCAACAAATATCTTACCCAAAGCTTTAGGTATTTTGAGAATGCGCACTGTAAACTGCCCTGGGGTAGATATGATGAAAGGTGTTATTTGAACACCGTAAATAAAATATTCCAAAGTAGAAGGTGCAAGGGCGTGAGATAACGTGGACTCAATGGGCCCCGATTAGGTAGAGTAATATGAATTCTCCAGGCAGCAGAGTTTGATTGTATTGAAAAGAAAGCAGTTTGTTAGTGATGTGTTGTTACTGTATTGTTTTTACTTCCTTATGGGACTTTCTGCCTTGTGCCCAATTAATTTAGTTGGCACAGTGTTCCATGCACTTTGACTTGAATGGTTTTTGGAGATGCCTTTTTCTGCTTTGCCTCAGGCAGATGAATTGTTTTTAGGCCTGCCCTGCTGGTTGCATTCTTGAGCAAATTACTTATTCTTCATTGGATTAACAATTTTGACTCTGCCTTCCCGGCATAACAGCAGTTAGTTCCACAGAAATGTGTAGAGATTGTGTTGCACAACATTTTACATCTCCACATTTAGTCTCTTCCTCCTCTTCCTTGTCCTATTCCAGGGTGGTTTACAGACCTTATAAACATAATGGTGATTCTGACTTTCAGAGCCTTATTTACTTTAATAACCTTGTCGCCAGCCATGACTTAATGGTTTTAGACTGCCGTGACAAAGTGGAGAATAATGCATTCTTTGTTGTTTCCAATGGCAAACTTTCCCCATTTCATCCGTGAGAAGCCTTGATCCAAAACTCTTCAGTGCAAATGAAAAGACTTATTTTGGATTGAGCAGGCTAGAATAAAGAAGCTCAGGAGCTGTTTCAAATGTATTTGTATGCTTCACAGAGAAGCAAGTGAAGAACCCAGCCAGATGCAAAATACAATTAGAATCCACACTAGAAGAAACGGAAATGCCATCCAAAACTGCACACTTTTGTTAGATATAAAAATATGCTTCATTTGTATTTCCTTTACGAGCTGATTTCATGTTGGAGTGAAAAAATCCTAAATTTGTTTAATTAAAAGATGTGTAAGATACCTTTTATTCCCAAGCATTTGCTGTCTGTGCCCCTGTTCAGAAGATTTCACTTCTCTTTCTGTCCCTGTGATAATTGGATTTTGAAAAAAAAAATTGTGGAAACATACATGGGTGATAATAAAGTTTCAGTTGAGGCACATTTTCCCCATGATAACTCTTTCCGGAGTGAATTTCCCTTCCAAGGAATAGATTTCTCTCACTTCCTGTTGTTTCAACCCCATTCTTAACTATGAGTCGTTTGTAAATCAGATGTTTGTAACTCAGAGACTGCCTATATAACATATCAGACAATAAAATACAACAGTGTCACAATGGAATGTAACATATATATATATATATATATATATATATATATATATATATATATATATATCTATCTATCAAACAGTATCACCTACTTAGAGCCGGCCCTAGGTATTTTTCAAATGTAGGCGAACAGAATTTTGCCCCCCCCCCCCAAAAAAAAACAATCACTGAAAAATAAAAGCATTGGATAAGCGAAAATGTTGGATAATAAGGAGGGATTAAGGAAAAGCCTATTAAACATCAAATTACATTACGATTTTACAAATTAAGCACCAAAACATCATGTTTTACAACAAATCAACAGAAAAAGCAGTCTCGACTGCGCCCCTGTATGTTTGGTGCCCAAAGCGACCGCTTAATTCGCCTCATTGTTGGATCAGCTCTGCACCTACTAAATGGTCCCAGAAAAATCTTAATTCATTTATAGGGCAACATTAGCAGGTGAATGTTTGGGGTACATCTTACAATCAATGGTGTCTTAGAATAGAAGAAATACATTTATTTAAGCTGTGTGCTGCCAACCACTACAGATGAAGGCTGCTCTGGAGTGACTTCCTTTTTTTAATTTACTTTTTTTTTGAGTTTTTTAATTGTGTCAGAAGAGACTTGAGAACATATTGCAAGTCGCTTTTGGTGTGAGATAATTGGCTGTCTACAGAGATGTTGCTCAGGGGACGCCCAGATGTGTTTCCATCCTGCTGGGAGGCTTCTCTCATGTTCCCGCAAGCTAGAGCTAACAGACTGGAACTCACCCCATCTCGCTGATTTGAACTGGCAACCTTCAGATCAGCAACCCAACCTTCAGGGGAGTTCCATGGAATAAATAAATAAATAAATAAATATCTTTATGCTTCAGAATCTTGTCTGGTTTCTTAATAGCTGCCTTTCTGGGTCCTAATTTTCTTCTGATTTCTTGGTTATACCACTGCTTTTTAAAATAACTGATGCCCCGTCCCCCAGTTACGCCTGGGACCAGCACGGTATTTATGACCATTGGCTTCCACTATTTCTTTATTTTCTGGGAACTGATCAGGGAGTGGCAGTAGCAACCAATGGATCACTACTTTGAATAGTAAAACAATGTTTTCAGAAGCAAATAAGTAAATGGGGTGTGAATGTATGTTTCAGCTCTCCTTAGCATTTTATTCCTTTCCCTTTTTATTCTCATCTTTCTTTCTTTCTTTCTTTCTTTCTTTCTTTCTTTCTTTCTTTCTTTCTTTCTTTCTTTCTTTCTTTCTTTCTTTCCTGAGTCCCCTCGGGTGAGAAGGGCGGGGGTATAAATGTTGTAAATAAATAAATAGCTCCATTTCCCACTCTCATAATTTTTCTCCTTCTCCCCTAGATATTATTTTCTTCCCTCTTCCCCTTCTTCCTGCTATTCCGTCTTCTACTCTTCCCTTTTCCCACAGCTATACTCATGATCTTTCTTCTTTCAACTTCCTCATGTTGAAACCATGTTAGATTCTCCACATTTTAGAGTTATAAATCCCATGAGGTTAAATTCTTATGTTCTTCTAATGTAATTATTGCAGTTTAATTTCAATGAGATCTGGGGCAGTCCACAATCCTGCCATAGGAGAGGCACTTCACTTCGGAATTGTTCTCTCTTTGAGCCATGAACCATCATAGAATAATAAAGTTGGAAGAGACTTCATGGCACATCTAGTCCAACCCCTTGCCAAGAAGCAGGAAATCGTATTCAAAGCACCCCTGACAAATGGCCATCCAGCCTCTGTTTAAAAGCCTCCAAAGGAGGAGCCTCCATTGCAGTCTGGGGCAGAGAGTTCCACTGCTGAACAGCTCTCACAGTGAGGAAGTTCTTCCTAATGTTCAGGTGGAATCTCCTTCCCTGTAGTTTGAAGCCATTGCTCCGTGTCCTAGTTTCCAGAGCAGCAGAAAACAAGCTTACTCCCTCCTCCCTATGATTTCCCTCCTCCATATGAGACTTTCTGCACCCAGACTAGTTCTTTACTGCTCAGTTGCAAACTCTCTTTGGATAAATTAGTCCTTGATTTATTCCATCTCCTACTAAATAAGAATAAGAATGTCTAAAAAGAAAATCTGGGAAACTACATATCAATCAGCTTGACTTCAACAATGGGAAAAATATTAGAAAGATTTATATTGCAGTCTGTCTGCAAGTATCTTGATGACAATGCAGTGATTGGTGGGAGCCAGTGTGGGTTTATCAGGAACAAATCCTGCCAACTAACATTAATATTTTTTTCCCAACTATATCACTAGTTTAGTATGTTGGAAATGCTGTGGTTGTCATTTATCAGAATGTCAGCAAAGCATTGGATAAAATCGCCCATAATATTTTGATTAGCAATCTGATGAAATGTGAAATAGATGGAGACTGTCAGATGGATCCATAATTAGTTGGGAAACCATGTGCAAAGAGTCATCATCAGTGGCTGCACTTCAAACTGGAAGATCTCAAAGGCAAAAACCTGCATTGATAATTTCCAAATTGGGGGAAGTAATAGTCCCACAGTATTCTCTGCTAGTCAAGCCTGACCGGGAACGCTGTGCTAAGTTCTGGGCACATAATTTTAAGACGTTATCCAACCAGCTGAAGCAGGTTCAGAGAAAGGCAACAAGTATATGAGGTATGGAGAACAAAGCATATGAAGAAAGGATGAGTAGCTGGACTTGTTCAGCTTGATGAAGAGAAGACTGGGAGGTTACATGGATGCATTCTCTCAATACTTCAAGCACTGGCCCGTTTGTAACATATGCTCTGAAGATCTACTTCACAATTAGGTGGTTGTGAGTTTTCCAGGCTGAATGGCCATTTTCCAGAAGCATTCTCTCCTGAAGTTTCACCCACATCTATGGCAGGCATCCTCAGAGGTTGTGAGGACTGCTGGAAACTAGGCAAGTGGGGTTTATATAACTGTGGAAGGTCCAGGGTGGAAGAAAGAACTCTTATCTGCTTGAGGCAATGTGAAGATCTCAATTAATCACCTTGTTTAGCACTGAAAAGCCTTGCAGTTTCAAATCCTGGCTGATTCCTGCCTGGGGGAATCCTTTGTTGGGAGGTGTTAGCTGTCCCTGATTGTTTCATGCCTGGAATTCCTCTGTTTTTGAGGGTTCTTCTTTATTAACTGTCCTGATTTTAGAGTTTTTAAAATACTGGTAGCCAGATTTTGTTCATTTTCATGGTTTCCTGCTTTCTGTTGAAATTGTCCACATGCTTGTGGATTTCAGTGACTTCTCTGTGTAGTCTGACATTGTGGTTGTTAGAGTGATCCAGCATTTTTGTGTTTTCAAATAATATACTGTGTCCAGGTTGTTTCATCAAGTGCTTTGCTATGGTTGCCTTCTCTGGTTGAATTAGTCTGGAGTGCCTTCTTTTATGTTCCTTGATTCGTGTTTGGGTGCTGCATTTGAAGGTCCCTATGTAGACTTATCCACAGCATGGTATTTATTGGAAAATAACTGCACCCAGTCTCTGGACACATATCCTTTGGCAAATGTGAATCTCCATTAATATGTGGAGACCACTTTTTGAAAACCACTAGTCAAAAATCCCTGTTAGAAGTCAACTCTTTGAACAAGTGATATTCACAAGCATTCATGTAATGGCACACAGGTAAGTCAGCTGTTAAACTGAAAAACCATGTTTTTAAGCTACCAAGAATAAAGACATGCCACTAGAAAAATAAATTTGGTTAGCAAAGGATGGTTGTTTACTTGCAGTTGTAATTGCCCAAAAAAATATACACTCCCTTGAAACCTTTTAGTTTAAAATATACACTCAGAGATTTTTAAAAAGTCTTCTTTGAAAAATAACATGTCTTGTTTACTCATAAACATCTTGTATTAATTTACTGTATAGGCACATTTCTTATTAAAGTTCAGTTATAGATAGGATGTTGGTTTCTCTCTATTTTGAGTATACAGGGTTATCATTCTTAATAGTCCATAGTTTTTAAGTATACTTGTACTCACTGAAGTCCATAAGCAAACGTGCATCCACTGAAGTCTAAATAGATACATGCACCCACCTTCACTGCAGCAGACTTATAACACTGAAATCCAAACAGCAACCTGCTTTCATTGAAGATCAAACACATACTGAATACAAAATGGAGTCTTGAGTCTGAACATGCTCAGTACAATCACATGTCTATAACCCCTCCCACAGCAAAGAGGTAAGTCAAACTAGCAAATCAACACACACACACACACACACATATATATATATACATACAGAGGCGGTTCAACCATCAGGCCAACTAGGCAGTTGCCTGTGGTGCCATCTTGTTGGGGGCACCATTGAGGCAACTCCTATCTCCTGCGGCCTGCCTCCGCAAGGTATTGAACTGCTTTTTCTGTTGATTTGTTGTAAAACATGATGTTTTAGTGCTTAATTTGTAAAATCTTAATGTAATTTGATGTTTAATAGGCTTTTCCTTAATCCCTCCTTATTATCCAACATTTTCGCTTATCCAATGCTTTTATTTTTCATTTATTGGTTGGGGGGAGGGGCACCAAAATTCTGTTCGCCTACACTTGAAAAATATCTAGGGCCGGCTCTGTATACATATATATATAATACAGGTTAGCAAATACGTACATTAACAAATAAATAGTGAGTGGCTTGGGAGGTTGCTATTTCCAACAGAATACGGTAGATTCCTCAGAGGTGTGAGGATCTCTCTTGTCCTTTATTGATTGTAGCATTTGGTGGATTTTCTTAGTGGGTCTGTAGTTTGTAGGTTGTGTTTCTTCATCAGCTTCCCTATGCAATCAGTGGTTCCCTTGAAGTACTTGGCAATTGTTCAGAGTAGAGCATTTAGTGTTGCTATCTATTATCTGGGATGCTCTACCATTAGATATCTGACATGCTCCAACTATTTTACACTGTAGAATGCAGTTCAACACAAGTTTAACTGTCATGGCTCAATGTTGTGGAATTATGTAAATGCATAAATTGGCAAGTTTGTTTAGGTCCATTTGGGCTTACTCTGAAATAAATATCTCTAGGACACAGGTTAAATCTTCAGTCCATTGACTGATAAACACAGGCACAATCTGGATGATCCTACAATAGCCAGCAAGGAGGCAGGATAACACGAAACAGCCAAGACATGTAATACACGGCAAGTATGCTTGGGAAACTGCGCAATAGGACAAAGTCCTGTATTTTATCCCTATTAGAATAGACACAATAAATACCTGGGATTTATCTATATGTTTATTCACCATTCAACAATTAATTTAATGGGTTTAGAGTAGACTCTAGTTGGGAGGAGACAACATCATTCTAGCCATTGGGACTGGTGGGTATGCTGGCAAAAGTTAAAACATGAAAAAAGAATTATACATCAGTTTGATGAGAAGCAACTTTTTATGACATCTCTTTTGTATTCCCTTGTTCTTACATTTGTAGTTTATACTTGGAACAGTAAACTGATTCGCCTTATTATCAGCAAGGATTTTTGGCATCCACTTCTTTGATAATAGCAGCAGCAAATAATTTGGCAACCCCCTACATTATCTAGCTGAAATTAAGGACAATTTGGAGTCAGGGAACTAGATATTAACCCAATTCACTCCTGCTACTCAAAAATCAAATTTCTGGGATCAGGATTCTTTTATCTCAAGCAAAAGAGCATTGCTTTGGCTGATGAATCTTGAGGTTCTAGGAAAACAAAACAAGGCGAACATCACAAATGTGCATTTCTGGTAAATGCAAAGGAACCAACATCACTAATAACGTTTGAACCCTTCCATGTTATTCGTTAATGCTGAGTCACAGTTGTTCCCAGTAATACTGGTATCTTTTAAAGACATGAACACAAACATTAAGATGTTTGAAAATAAAGATTGCCATAATGGCATGTGCAAACTGTAATTGTCACTTCTCTGATCCTGCCCATTATTTTATGTATGCTTCAGTGTTTCACTGGATATTGTTGTAAAATGAGTGTGGCAAAATTGATCAGAGTTCCTCTCCCTTCAAGAGCTATGATGAAGAAATGCCAGTAAATTTAACTCTGCATGACAAGCCACATCTGCTGAAGTTCTTCCTTCTACACAGTCATTAAAGGTGCAGGCACCCTGTCCGCTTTTTACACCAAACATTTCCCTTTAGCTCTTTCCATTCTTTCTAGTATGTATATAGTATATACCAATCGGAGTTGTTTGACCAAAAGCAAAAGTTTACGTCACTGGAGAATAGGGTTTTCTGCTCCCAAATTTTACAGCACCAGCAACTTCCATTATCCCGTTGGGTGGATGTGTGAAAACGGGGGCAATATTCCTGTTTCTGTAATATGTAGTTTGTAGAAGAATCATAGAAGAATAGTACAGTAGAGTTTCTCTTATCTAACATTAACGGGCCGGCAGAACGTTGGATAAGTGAAAATGTTGGATAATAAGGAGGGACTAAGGAAAAGCTTATTAAACGTCAAATTACATTATGATTTTACAAATTAGGCACCAAAACATCATGTTTTACAACAAATCAACAGAAAAAGCAGTTCAACACACAGTAACATTATGTAGTAATTACTGTACTGTATTTATGAATTTAGCACCAAAGCATCGCAATGTATTGAAAACATTGACTATAAAAACATTGACTATTAAAAAATTGACTACAAATAAAGATAGAATTGCATAAAATGAATTTACAGTAACAACATTGTTGGAAGTTAAATCTGTAAAAGAAAAAGTTCAGTCCTTGCTGCCTTGAGAAACAGCTGTGGATACGAGTGGGAGGCAAACTCCGTTAGATAATCCAGAACATTGGATAAGCAAGACTCTACTGTATAGTTTTGGAAGAGAACCCAAAGGCCATCCACTCAATTCTATTCTGCCATGCAGGAACACACAATCAAAGCCGTCCTGACAGATGGTCATCCAGGTTCTGCTCAAAAACCTCCAGAGAATGGAGACTTCACCATGCTCTGAAGCAGGAGCATATTCTACTGCCGAACAGCTTTTACTATCAGGAAGTTCTTCCTAATGTTTAAGATGAATAATTAACTTTGGCATGTGTGGCTGGTCATTGGCTGAAATGCCCTCTGCTACACAGCATACTCCCTTTTCCATGTAGCAATCCTACTGTCCCACAGAATGGAATATTACTTTTGGTATTGAGTGACAGGCAGTACTTCTGCCAAACCTCCTGGCAGTTCTGGCTTCTGTGCAATTGGCACCTGCCTTTCTCTTCTTATGTTTCACTACCTTCTTTTCCCCCCCTTCCTCTGCTATCTTCGTTGATCCACTTCCTTCCGCAACCTACAATTTCTTCTTTCCTGGAGGTGAGAGAAACAAATGTGTTTTATTTTTCTTAATCTTTATTGAGGTATATATGATGAGCAGTGGAAGTCTTGTTATGTCATAGCAACCTAGTGTTAGAAGAGACCCCAAAAGTCATACACTCCCCACTCTGCCATGCAGGACTACACAACGAAGCACTCCCGACAGATGGCCATCTAGTCTCAGTTTTTAAACCATCAGAGAAGGAGACTCCACCAAACTCCCAGGCACCATATTCCACCTTCGAACAGCTCTTACTGTCAGGATGTTCTTCCTAATGTCTGGGTTGGATCTCTTTTCCTGCCATTTGAATCCATTGCTCCGTGTCCTTTTCTCTAGAGACACAGAAAACAAGCTTGCCCCTTCCTCAATGTGGCATCATTTCAAATATTCAAACATGGCCATCGTGTCCCCTTCTCTCAACTGCCTCTTCTCCAAGATCGATCTCCCCAGAATGCACCTGGAGGTCCCCATGTGAAGACGACAGGTGCCTTGGCAGGAGACACAGTACGGCACAGCATGCCTGCCCATCTCAACGTCAGAAAAGAAATAAGGTGTTATCTTATGATGACAGGTGTCAGCCCAAGTCTCTGGGTGCCCATGCTGGCTCCTGACACAGAGCCGTTTTCCTGCTGTTGCATCCCTCGTCATCTGCTCTCTCTGGCTTCTTTGATGGTTGTCTCCACTCATACTTTAAGGTGTCAGGACCCTGGAACTGTGCCCCAAAGTCCAATCATAGCATAAGCCATGGAGACAGAAGTTGGAAAATGATGTGACTCTAAAAAAAATACGGATACAGTACACGACATTAGCAATATTTAAAGGACAACTTCTGAAAAGGGTACTATTACGATCTATCAGAAATACATGTACAGAGGAAATGCATTGGTTCCTCACAAACACACACATATTTCCACATATTGAGCAAGAGGGGAACTTGGTTGTATTGACATAAGGAGAATTTTCTTCTTACAGTTTCCTGTAAGGGCCAGTTCGTATAACTGATGTGTATGGCGAAGTAAACAGAGTTGTTGAGTTTGTTGTTGACTCACTGAAATTTTCTTACTAATTTTTAGACACATGTTAAGCTTTCATAATTTTCCAAAAATAGGGTTAAAACCAGGATCTGATACTAAGTATACATGCACAAAGGCATGCGCTTGTGTGAAACCCAGAAGCAGGGGAAGAAATAATTGCTTGCATATTATTGTCCTTTTGTACAATGTGGAAAATATCTCTTATAACCCCTTAAAACACAGGTTCTCAACCTGTGGGTCCCCAGATGGTTTGGCCTTCAACTCCCAGAAATCCTAACAGCTAGTAAACTGACAAGGATTTCTGGGAATTGTAGGCCAAAACACCGGGGGGGGGGGGGGAACCCACAAGCTGAGAACCACTGCTTTAAAATATAGCAAACCTAGATAACTTTAGGATGTATTACACTGTAGAATGAATACAGGTTGACACCATTTGAACTGCCATGGCTCAAAGCTACAGGATTATGGGAGCTGTAGTTTAACAAGGTCTTTGGTCCTCTCCACCAAAGGGGCCTGGTGCCTCAGCAAACTACAAACCCCAGGATCCCACAGCATTCAGTTGAACTGCATTAATTTTACAGCGTAGATCCACCCAGAGTCCTGATTTGTTCTGATTTTCTTATAATTCTATCTTTCTCTTAATGTGTTTTTAATCCACCCTTCCACTCCAAGTAATATTGGTAATGTCAGCAATATATAATCCACATATAACACAATACCCTATTTACTCGAATCTAATGCTCACTTTTACTGGCTAAATGACTTCACCAAAATGTGGGTGTGCATTAGATTTGCATAATATAATAATTTTAATGCTGAGCCAAAGCAAAAGGGGAAACTGCTTCATGAGCACCTGGAGCTCCTATTTTTATATTATTTTTATTTATTTTCAATATATTGTTCAATTTACAAAAAAATAGGAATAGAAAAGATGGGAAACTTGATGTTCATGGTTAGAATATCATTATTGTGTTCTGAATAATGTTAGAAGATACTTTCCATCAACTGATGTCCTTTGTCAGTTCAACGTTCTTTATGTAATTTAGTAATCCAGCCGTTGGTATATTTAGACTTTCCAAATAAACGGTTAATGGTTCCCAATATTTTTTTAAAGTATTTACATCCTGATTATGTAGCCGTCTGGACAGGTTGTCCATTTCGAAAAGTTCCATGATCTTCGTCTTCCATTTTTCCAGTTATCTGTTGTCTCCAATATTTAGCAACTAACATCCTGGCTGCTGATCCCATATATTGGAAAATTGTCTCATATTCTTTCGAAATTTGTTTAGGAATGAGACCTAATAGAAAGATTTCTGGATCTAAAATTATTTGGATGTTTCATATATTTTCCATTATTTTGTGTATTTTTCTCCAATATTTTTAGTTGATTGGCATAACCACCACATATGGAAAAAGGAGTCAACTGCTGCATTACATTTCCAGCAAATATTATTTCTCTTAGGTTGGATTTAGCTAGTTGTTCTGGCATCATATAGAATCATAGAATCATAGAATAGTAGAGTTGGAAGAGACCACATGGGCCATCTAGTCCAACCCCCTGCTAAGAAGCAGGAAATCGCATTCAAAGCACCCCCGACAGATGGCCATCCAGCCTCTGCTTAAAAGCCTCCAAGGAAGGAGCCTCCACCACGGCCCCGGGGAGAGAGTTCCACTGTCGAACAGCTCTCACAGTGAGGAAGTTCTTCCTGATGTTCAGGTGGAATCTCCTTTCCTGTAGTTTGAAGCCATTGTTCCGTGTCCTAGTCTGCAGGGCAGCAGAAAACAAGCTTGCTCCCTCCTCCCTATGACTTCCCTTCACATATTTGTACATGGGTATCATGTCTCCTCTCAGCCTTCTCTTCTGCAGGCTAAACATGCCCAGCTCTTTAAGCCGCTCCTCATAGGGCTTGTTCTCCAGACCCTTAATCATTTTAGTCGCCCTCCTCTGGACGCTTTCCAGCTTGTCAACATCTCCCTTCAACTGTGGTGCCCAAAATTGGACACAGTATTCCAGGTGTGGTCTGACCAAGGCAGAATAGAGGGGGAGCATAACTTCCCTGGATCTAGACGCTATTCCCCTATTGATGCAGGCCAGAATCCCATTGGCTTTTTTAGCAGCCGCATCACATTGTTGGCTCATGTTTAACTTGTTGTCCACAAGGACTCCAAGGTCTTTTTCGCACACACTGCTGTCAAGCCAGGCGTCCCCCATTCTGTATCTTTGATTTCCATTTTTTCTGCCAAAGTGAAGTATCTTGCATTTGTCCCTGTTGAACTTCATTTTGTTAGTTTTGGCCCATCTCTCTAGTCTGTCAAGATCGTTTTGAATTCTGCTCCTGTCTTCTGGAGTGTTAGCTATCCCTCCCAGTTTTGTGTCGTCTGCAAACTTGATGATCGTGCCTTCTAACCCTTCGTCTAAGTCGTTAATAAAGATGTTGAACAGAACCGGGCCCAGGACGGAGCCCTGCGGCACTCCACTTGTCACTTCTTTCCATGATGAAGACGACGCATTGGTGAGCACCCTTTGGGTTCGTTCGCTTAGCCAATTACAGATCCACCTAACCGTAGTTTTGTCTAGCCCACATTTTACTAGTTTGTTTGCCAGAAGGTCGTGGGGGACTTTGTCGAAGGCCTTACTGAAATCCAGGTACGCTACATCCACAGCATTCCCTGTATCGACCCAACTCGTAACTCTATCGAAAAAAGAGATCAGATTAGTCTGGCATGACTTGTTTTTGGTAAATCCGTGTTGACTATTAGCAATGACCGCATTTGTTTCTAAGTGTTCGCAGACCACTTCCTTAATGATCTTTTCCAGAATTTTGCCTGGTATTGATGTGAGGCTGACCGGACGGTAATTGTTTGGGTCGTTCTTTTTTCCCTTCTTGAAGATAGGGACCACATTCGCCCTCCTCCAATCTGCTGGGACTTCTCCCGTTCTCCAAGAACTCTCGAAGATAATTGCCAGTGGCTCTGAAATAACTTCCGCTAGTTCCTTCAGTACTCTTGGGTGTAGCTGATCTGGCCCTGGGAACTTGAATTCGTTTAGAGGCCAAGTGTTCCTGGACAACTTGTTTCCCTATTTGGGGTTGGATTTCCCCCAATCCTTCGTCCATTCCGTGTTGCTGAGGTTGAAGATGGCTTTCTTTTTCTGAGAAGACCGAGGCAAAGAAGGCATTAAGTAGTTCTGCCTTTTCCCTGTCCCCTGTCGCCATCACCCCATCTTCTCCTTGCAATGGCCCTATCACCTCCTTTTTCTTCCTTTTTCTACCAACGTAAGCAAAAAAGCCTTTTTTGTTGTTTTTTATGTCCCTGGCAAGCCTAAGCTCATTTTGCGCTTTAGCCTTGCGAACCTTTTCCCTACAGGTGTTGGCTATACGTTTGAATTCTTCTTTGGTGATTTCTCCCCTTTTCCACTTCTTGTGCATGTCACTTTTGAGCTTTAGCTCAGTTAGAAGTTCTTTGGACATCCATTCTGGCTTCTTTGCACTTGTCTTATTTTTCTTCTTTGTTGGCACTGTTTGCATTTGCGCCTTGAGTATTTCACTTTTGAAAAACTCCCATCCATCCTTAACTCCCTTGTTTTTTTAATATCGGCGTCCATGGAATGCCGCTCAGTAATTCCTTCATTTTTTGGAAGTCAGCTCTCTTAAAGTCCAGAATGCGTGTTTGACTTGTCTTAGTTTCAGCATTCCTTTGTATTGCAAACTGCAGGAGCACATGGTCACTTGCCCCTAAGGATCCAACCACTTCAACTGTATTGATCAGGTCTTCCACATTTGTTAAGATTAGATCAAGAGTTGCTGATCCCCTTGTTGCCTCTTCTACCTTCTGGACCATAAAATTATCTGCAAGGCAAGTGAGGAATTTGTTGGACTTTGTACTCTTGGCTGAGTTTGTTTTCCAGCAGATATCGGGATAATTGAAATCGCCCATGACTACTATATCTCTTCTTTGTGCCTGTTTGGTCAGCTGTTGACAGAAGGCTTCATCAAGTCCTTCATCCTGACTCGGAGGTCTGTAGTAGACACCCACGACAAGATCTTTTTGAGTCCTGGTTCCCTTGATTCTTATCCAGATGGTTTCCCGGATTACAGTCTTGCATTTCTTCTGCAACGTAACTGTTTTTGACATATAAAGCTACTCCCCCTCCTCTCCCCTTTGTTCTATTTCTGTGAAAGAGGTTATAGCCCTCAATGGTTAAATTCCAATTTAATAATATACTTATTTGAAGGAAGTCATCTCTTATTTGATTGCCATGGTTCAATGCTACACAAGGCTGGGATTTGTAGTTTGGTGAGACAGCAGTATTCTTTGGTGAAGGCCCAAGACCTTGTAAACTACAGCCCCCATGACTCCATAGAGGTATACAATAAATAAAGATAACAATTTGGAGTGAAAACTATAATAAATATACCTTGTTTTGTAAACGACACATGCAGAGATAGGAAAAAAGAAAGCCAAGGTTAGAATGGTTTCACGTCTAATACACATTAAAATAAATAAAAAGGAGTGACATTTGAATTTGTTTGTGTTAATTTTCACAACAGTTATGCCTTCTGCTATGAATCTATTATTAAACTGACACGAAACAACATCTGAAAAAATGAAAAGGGAAATGACTCCTATTCAGGAAGACTTGACTAACTAGAGCTCTAAGTGCATCCTATACATGTTCACATGTGTGTGAATTAGTGCCGGTGTGGAATAGTGATTTGGGAAAGAAACCAAGGTTCAAATCTTTGCTTGGCATAGAAACCCACTAGCAAGTCACACTCTCTCAGCCTCATAAGGGAAAAAGGTAAGCTCTCTCTGAACAAATCTTAGCAAGAAAATCCCCCGGTGGGTCCAGCTTGAAGGCAGACAACAATGGTTGAAAATACACAACAGTGTGACACCACTTAAACTGCGATGGCTTTGAAACCCTGGGATTTGTAGTTTAACAAGGTCTTTAGCTTTCTCTGCCAAAGACAGCTGGTGCCTCATCAAACTACAACACTCAGGATTCAATAGCTTTGAGCTTTGGAAGCTAAAGTCGTGTCAAACTGCATTAACTCTGCAGTACAGAGCCAGCCATAGCCCATTAAAACCACAGTAAACAGATTGAATCTTCTCCCTTAGCTGTAGTCTACCTTATAATGCGTACTTTCCGACACTGGGACAGATATAAGGTGCATCTACACTGTAGATTTAATGCAGTCTGACACCACTTTAACTGCATTGGCTCAATGTTATGGAATCATAGGAGTTGCAGTTAAGAGGCATCAGCTTCCTTTGGCAGAGAAGGCTGAAGACTGGGTTGCTGTGAATTTTCTAGGCTGCATAGCCATGTTCCAGAAGCATTCTCTCCTGCCATTTCGCCTGCATCTATGGCAGGCATCCTCAGAGGTTATGAGGTCTGTTGGAAACTAGTCAAGTGGGGTTTACATATCTGTGGAATGTTCAGGGTGGGAGAAAGAACTCTTGTCTGTTGGAGGCAGGTGTGAATGTTGCAATTGGCCACCTTGATTAGCATTGAATAACCTGGCAACTTCAAAGCCTAGCTGTTTCCTGCCTGGGGGAATCCTTTATTGAGAAGTGTTAACTGGCCCTGATCGATTCATGTCTGGAATTCCTCTGTTTTCTGAGTGGTATCCAAGGCAGTAAATAAAGAACAACACACAGAAAAAAGGGAATTCCAGACAGGAATCAATGGGGGCCAGCTAACACCTCCCATCAGGCATGTAGCTTCAGCCCCCCCCCCCCCCGAAATTCTCAGGGTGGTCCGCGAGAAGGCCTTACATTTATTATTTAAACAGTTACGTTTATTCATATCATGATCTGATCACCATGCTCAAAATATCTCATATGCATGGGGGTATTGGGATAACAATACAAATGATTTGCTAAGGTTTGCTCAGACTCAGCTCCAGCCCCCCCCCAAACCAAAATCCCAGCCCCCCCCCCCAAACAAAATCCTAGCTACAGGCCTGCCTTCCAACAAAGGATTATCCCAGGCAGAAAGCAGCCAGGCTTTGAAGCTGCAAGGTCATTAAATGCTAACCAAGATGGCCAGTTGCAACATTCACACTTGCCTCAAACAGACAAGAGTTCTTTCTCCCATTCTGGACATTCCACTTGCCTAGTTTCTAACACACCAACCTGTGAGGATGCCTGCCATAGACGTGGGCTAAACATCAGGAGAAAATGCTCCTGGAACGTGGCCATGCAGCCCGGAAAACTCACAGCAGCCCAGTGATTCCGGCCGTGAAAGCCTTCGACAACACAAGACTGAAAACCTCTCCGCCTGTCTTTTTCCTCCCCTTTTGGGACCAGATGGCAAATCCTCCCGCCAAAAGCCGTCCTCCGCTGTGATTGGTCGGCGCCTCAGCCAACGGGAGGGCTGTTTCCGACACTCGACGCGGGGAGGGGAGAGCAGGCGTGCTCGGCGCGTGCGGGGGACGGAGACGTTGCAAGAGGCGGCGTGGTGCGCACGCGCGGGCGAGTGAGGAGAGGGAGGGAGGGAGAGAGAGCGCGCGAGGCTCGTCCCTTCCAGGGAGGGGGAAGGCACCCGCCCGTCCGCCCGCGCGACGGTGGGGCTACGAGTGGCCCAGCAGCAGCACCAGGAGCGTCGCTTCCTCAGAGGGAAGAAAGAAGGGAGGGAGCCGCCCTGCAGCCAAGGTGTGGGAAGGCGCACGCGCTTGGGACCTCCTCGGCCAATCCGGAGGGGAAATTGGGAAGAGGCGCGCGCAGGTCCCCCCCCCCCCAAAAAAATCACTGGGGCAGGGAGGGAAGCGGGCCGAGAGGGCAGGAGCAGCCAACGGGCAGCGCATCTGCCTGCCTGCCTCGGGAAGTGTCGCGCCTCAAGTCAGATGCTGCTCCTGCTTTGCAATATTTATCCCCTGCCCCTTGGCCTGATACAGGGCATCCAAGTCATTCATATAGAGATATGAATATAGCTTATAGATATATGAATACATAATGTAGATATTGTATATGAATATAGGCTACTCAAAGTGTGTATACACATAACACACACATATATACACACACATAATGTTATATGTATACGCACACTTTTAGTAGCCTGTATTTATCTATCTATCTAATATTATGTTACAGTAGAGTCTCATTTATCCAACACTCACTTATCCAACGTTCTGGATTATCCAACGCATTTTTGTAGTCAGTGTTTTCAATACATCGTGATATTTTGGTGCTAAATTCGTAAATACAGTAATTACTACATAGTATAACTGCGTATTGAACTACTTTTTCTGCCAAATTTGTTGTCTAACATGATGTTTTGGTGCTTAATTTGTAAAATCATAACCTAATTTGATGTTTAATAGGCCTTTCCTTAATCCCTAATTATTATCCAACATATTCGCTTATCCAACATTCTGCCGGCCCATTTATGTTGGATAAGTGAGACACTACTGTATATGTATACACTTTTAGTAGCCTGTATTAATATATCTATATATAAAATATTGTTATATGTATACGCACACTTTTAGTAGCCTGTATTCGTATATCTATATATAAAATATTGTTATACCGGTATGTATACGCACACTTTTAGTAGCCTGTATTCATATATCTATATATAAAATATTGTTATACCGGTATGTATACGCACACTTTTAGTAGCCTATATTCATATATCTATCTAATATTATGTTATATGTATACACACACTTTCAGTAGCCTTTATTCTTCTACAATAGAGTCTCAATTATCCAAGCCTCGCTTATCCAAGGTTCTGGATTATCCAATGCATTTTTGTAGTCAATGTTTTCAATATATCATGATATTTTGGTGCTAAATTCGTAAATACAGTAATTACAACAACATTACTGCGTATTGAACTACTTTTTCTGTCAAATTTGTTGTAAAACATGATGTTTTGGTGCTTAATTTGTAAAATCATAACCTAATTTAATGTTTAATAGGCTTTTCCTCAATCCCTCATTATCCAACATATTCGCTTATCCAATGTTCTGCCGGCCCGTTTATGTTGGATAAGTGAGACTTCTGTATATATAAAATATTATGTTATATGTATACACATTCTTAGTAGCCTGTATTCTTATAGCTGTCTATATATATAAATATTATATTATGCTATATGTATACACACATTTTAGTATTATTTATTTATTTATTTATTTACAGTATTTATATTCCGCCCTTCTCACCCCGAAGGGGACTCAGGGCGGATCACATTATAACACACATAGGGCAAACATTCAATGCCCATAAACACATCAAACAGAGACTGAGAGACACACGCAGAGGCAAGTTAACGTTCTTCTGAGGGGATGTTCGATTCTGGCCACAGGGGGGAGCAGCTGCTTCATCATCCACACTGACGGCACTTCCTCATTCCAGCGTCGTAAATTAGTTAATCTTGCCTCCCCACTTTTATAAGTGGTACCTTATCTCCTACTTGATAGATGCAACTATCTTTCGGGTTGCTAGGTCAGCAACGAGCAGGGGCTATTTTTTATTTTTAATTGACGGGTGCTCACCCCGCCACGGGCTGGCCTCGAACTCATGACCTCATGGTCAGAGTGATTTAAGGCAGCTGCTCAACAGCTGCGCCACAGCCCGGCCCCTGTATTCAGTAGTAGCCTGTATTCATCTATTTATCTATACAATATTATATTACATTATATGTATACACACACATTTAGTAGCCTATATTCATATATCTATTTATCTATATAAAATATTACCTTATATGACATGTACACACACTTTTAGTATCCTGTATTCATATATCTATTTATACAAAACAATTTTTACATTATGTTATATGTATGCACACACTTTTAGTAGCCTGGATTCATATATGGAATATACTGCACAAGCCCTGGCTTGCCTTTTAGTTCTGACTTCATCTACTGACCTCGGCTACTGGTATCAGTTGCTGTTGAGTTTATGTTTTTTTAATGATGGTTTACATGTTTTTATGTGGTTATGCTTTGCAATGTACATGTATTTTATAATGTTGTGTTTTATTTTTGTTCCATATATATTGTTAAATATTATGTTATATGTATACACATGTTTCGTAGCCTGTATTCATATATCTATCATACATATATATAGTAGGCTCTCAGTTAACTGGCATAGGATTAGTAGGTGCAGGGTCAATGTTGTTTCTGGTTGCTTGAAAGTTGCTATTTAAATAGGCCTAATACTATAGCCCATACTTGATTGTAAATGCTGTATTGTCTTGATATTAATATTAAATAATCGTGATTAAAAGGAAGTAAAAAGGAAGAGAAACTTAATGTAATACAGATTTCCCATATTATAAAAGCAGCTTTTTTATTTAAAGTATTATAGTACTTTGATTTTTTGCTGGTTGCTTGAGAGTTCAAGTTGCTTGAGTTGCGGTTAACTGGGAGTCTACTGTATGCATATATTTATGTGAGTATACAGGGTGTCTGTACAGTCTCTTTATCATTAAAAAATATTACATTTTTTCATATCAGGAGCAACTTGAGAAAGTGGAAGTTACTTCTGGCATGAGAGAATTAGCTGTCTGCAAGGACGTTGCCCAGGGGACACCCGGATGTTTGATGTTTTACCATCCTGTGGGAGGCTTCTCTCATGTCCCCACATGGGATGCTGGAGCTGACAGATGGGGGCTAACCTCACTCCCTGGATTCGAACTGCTGACCTTAACCCATTTCGCCACCAGCAATTTGTTCTATGTACTCAGTGGTTTCCAAAATTTTTGAACACATTGCATTTGGATAGAGTTTTCAACACTTTGTGATTAAAAAGCTCAAATAAATAAAGTGGGCATTTTGTGCAAGCAACCAATGCTTTGAAAAAAATCAAGTTTAATTATGTATTATTTTTATTTAGTTTTATAAGTTTATTTTGATACTGTTTTCTCCACTGTTTTGATATGATTTATCATTGTCTATTTTTGGTATTGTATGTTTGCCATTTTGTTACTTTTGTTGGCAACCACCCTGAGTTCCCTCAGGGAGATAGGGTGAGGTACAAATAAATAAATTATTATTATTATTATTAGTGTATTTCAGATACCCTGTTGATGAAAGAGGTACTGTACTGTTAAATGAAGTGAACCCCTAGAAATGACTACTCCTCGAGAGTAAATTTTTAAAATGGTAAAGAGACTTTACAGACACCCTGTGTGTGTATATATATATATATATATATATATAGAGAGAGAGAGAGAGAGAGAGAGAGAGAGAAGCCTCCATATATGCACAATCTAAATATATGTATGTATATATATTTGGTAGCATGCACTGAGTTGTTTATTTCCAGTGGTCTTCTTACATTTATACAAGAATGAATGAGATAAAACTTCACTACTTCTGATACTGTCTTCTGGATCTTTTGGGCTTTTTGGAAATCCTTCTGAATTGCAGGTCGTCAATTTAATTCAAGACAAAGTAAAATAAGTCTCATTGATAAATGTGGTGGAAAAGTACTGCTGTTGGAGTTATACTTTGGCAGAGTAAGCCTTGGAGGGCAGCAGGAGAAGAGGAAGATTGGGTTTCAGGTGGATGGGCTGTAATCAGGGAAGCCATGGGCCTGAGTCTGCAGGGCTGCTGAGGATAGGTTAGCTTAGAGGCCTCTCTTTCATAGAGTTGCCATAAGTCGATTTGAAGGCAGTTAGCAACAACAAAGTAAAACTTGCATAGGTCTTTCCTGTACCCAAGTTTGCAGGCTGAGGTCTAAATTCAAAGTACATAACCAGGTCTGCATGCTTATTTATTTATGTATTTTTTATTCAGTGGAACTTTAAAATGTGTATATAAGGGAAGAATAGTGCTTACGGCTACATCCCAAAGACTGTGTTTTCTTTACAGAAATCTGGGCCCTGGCAAAGGAAGGGAGGCTCTGCTGCCATGAGCCCTCCGGCAGCAAGCCCCAAAATCCTGTACCGAAATTCCCGCCTGCTCCGCATGGTGTTTCTGCAGCTTCATCGCCAACAGAGAGCTGATTTATTTTGCGATGTTGTCCTGCAAGCAGAAGGTAATTGTCTTTAAACTGCAAGAAGTCCTGTTAAAGGTGCTACAAAACACCCGATATCTGGATGCTTATCAATTCTGTTCCATGCTCATTATCTTAAGAGAATTCTGACATTTAATACTCAGAATTCTGATAATGAATCCTAAAAAAAGTTATTGCGGTTTTTCAAAAATAGACTCCCTGCAAATGGACAGAACACAAAATGCCTTAGCATCATTATAAGGTCCTACTTTGAATTGTTTAAAGGGATTTTAAATTTCAAATGATAACAGCCACTCATTTCAAATCATCTGATAGTAAGGAGGAAATTTCAGTACAAAGAGTATGCCTTTGTGTAGAGGTAGGCCCTGGTATCTTTTTCAAAAAACTTGAAATGGGAATTTTGTGGCTCTTCTACTGTTGGAGTACAACTCCCAGCATTCTGAAGATTGATGGTTTCACAGAAGGTTTGCAATGGAGTGTGGCGCTCGTAACCTCATACCTCTGGTTATGCTGGGTAGAGCTGATGGACATTGAAGTCCAGCAGCATCTGGAATGCCACAATTGGCCATCTTGTTACACAGGAGTATGTTATGGATGCAACTGGCAAAGTCCAACCAAACCTAAGAACTTTGAAGTCCTGTTACTTCTTTCAGTTGAACAGACCAGTGGATGTTTAACTGTTCTGTTGAAATCTGTGAGACTTTTCTTTGGTTAGGCCATACCTAGGCTTTTAACACATGATATGCACCTCCAGTACTAGTAGAGTAGCCTTTCCCAACATGGCACCTTCCACTTGTGTTGAGCGACAGCCCCCATCCCCAAGATATGAATAATGGCTGTAGTCCAACAACTCTGGAGGGCCTCAAGTTGGAGGAGACCAGGGTATATAAATACATGGTGTTAGTATATTAAAAACATTTCTTGACTTATAGCATACCTGTCCACAAATATGAACACAAATCCATTAAAAATTTGCCCTAGGTAGTCTACACTAAACAGTGAGCTTATTTTGTACTGAGGAAAGTCTTGTGCATGCACATGTGCTCAAACAAAAGTACCTGTATATACTCCGACCCGAATATAAGTCAAAGGGGGCTTTTAAAAAACTTACTGACTCGAGTATAAGACAAGGGTGGTAAATGTAGCAGCCACTGGTAAATTTCAAAAATAAAAATAGATACCAATAAAATTGCATTAATTGAGGTATCAGTAGAATAAATATTTTTGAATATTTACATACAACTTTAATTTAAGATAAGACTGTCCAACTCTGATTACCGTATATACCAGTAATAATAGACAAATATAACAAATGTACCATATATACTCGAGTATAAGTCAACCTGAATATAAGCCAGCCAGGATCCTCACTCGAGTATAAGCTGAGTGGGACATTTTCAGCCCTAAAAAGGGCTGAAAAACTAGGCTTATACTTGAATATATAGAGTACTGTATATCCTATCCTCCCAGTGAATTGCAGAAGCAAAGTGTCTTCATAACTGAGAGGTAGAATGAGGTGTGTTTTAAATTAATAGCACTTTCAGGAGCAATTGTAGAAACGAGTTAACGGTTTCACTGAGCTGCCCACTAGGGTTGTGCATTTGGGTAAATCTTGACCTCTTTAGTGTCCTTGCTTTTGGTGGGGGCCCTGATCCGTTTTTAGGGAGCCTCCCGAAATTGGGAGGGGAAATATCTATTTTAGCTCTCTGGGTCCGAAAGATCTGTTTTCTTTCAGCCCGTTATGATTTGGGGGAGGGGCTTCCCACCCAGGCTCCCCTTCCTGGCGTGCACTTTAAGGAAGCTTCTTTACCTGCTGTTTCTACTCTAGAGGAGGAGCTCTGTTGCAGGCCTTGGTAGGTGCGGGTGCTCCTGCACGCCACATATGCACTCTCCTTGGGAAAAGGCGACCAAGGCCCTCTCCTCCTTTCTCCTCCTTGGCTCGTGGAGCTGCCGCCTTGGGTTGTTACTACTGCTCCTGCTGCCTGGCTGGGCGCCTTCCTCTCCTTCTCCTCCTCAGTTTCCCATGCAAAGAAGGCTCCTCCAGACCCCCTTCTCTTCCTCCTTTGCACCTTTACTCCAAGAGCCAAGGAAGAGGGAGGAGAAGGGCATGGCCGCTACACACCCTCCAAGGCATTTTAAGGAGGCTTCCCACTTCCAGATAAGGAAGAGTGATGACTTCCTGGAAGAGGAAAGTAAATGAGGGTTTACTTTTTGTTTGCTGGGGGATTAATAAAAAGCAGGCAAAGCAATGGTACCCGCTCTCACTTGCTTTTGTCTCAGGCTTATTTTTTTCCGGGGGAGGAGCTCCCGTTTCATGCTCCCAAATGAAATTAAAGGAAGGAATGAATGAATGGGAGAAACGGTTACTGCACACACCTCTACTGCCCACGCTCATAGACTATAAATGATCTCTAATAATATAATTACTACAGTATTTTGGACCATTTTGAGGCCAGCCCATAGAGAACATTCTGTATTTTGAAAGCAGATGCAATACCAGTAGATACAGTAACTGATAATGACACTGTTGTTTGCAGGACAAGCTGTTCCAGCACACTGTTGCATCCTGTCAGCCTGCAGCCCCTTCTTCACTGAGCGCTTGGAGCGAGAAATGCCCCCCAAAGGACACAAAGTGGTGCTGGAGATCCGGGGCCTCAAGATCGGAACACTACGTAAACTGGTCGATTTCCTCTACACTTCTGAGATGGAGGTGTCTCGGGAGGAAGCCCAGGATATTATTGCAGCCGCGCGGCAGCTTCAGGTGTCAGAGCTCGAATCACTTCAGCTGGAGGGAGGGAAGTTAGTCAAAAGGTCACTGGGCCCACGGTTAAACCGTAATTGCTTGCAGCTTTCCAGTCCAGTATTCAGTCCGGAGGCAAGCTTGATGCAGTCTCCTGCGGTCTCTGATGGTAGCTCCTTGACTTCCTTGGTGGTTGCACGCAAGCAACGTGCAGCAGCGAAACTTCCATGCACCAAAGATAGCAATAATGGTGCTGGCCAGAAAGAGACAAAGAAGCAAAAGCCTGTGGCAGCAATTCTAAATTGTGACAAACAACAAATGCCTAAGGGCCCAACAGTTCCTACTGATCCATTGCGAATAAAAGGCAAAAAACGTGCAGCAAGTATGTTAAGGAATACATCAGGCAATGATGAGGTTGACAATTCGCAAACAGAGGAAACTGGGAGTGGAGAAAAGCAAGAGGCAGTTAGCTCCCAGGAGGCAAAAAAGATCAAGATCAGCCGCTCAAAGCTCTCAACTCGGCTTTCACCCACACCTTGTACAACCAAAAACCATAGCACCACAGCATCTAGCAAGTCCTCAATGTCTGCCAGGCGTCTTTGGAGACAGAAGATTCCCCCTAGTAAGGATGGGACTAAAGAGGGGGAAGACACCTGCCATTCAGAGGGCTTCCGGAGCCCCTCTCTTGTTCCTAAGACTGCTAAAGGCAGGAAGCGCAATGTCAGCGAACCAGCTGCCAGCTCTAACCTTCCTCCTGAGGCAGGACAGATTGGCCGGGTGAAGCTCCGGAAGGTTGTGAATGGCAGCTGCTGGGAAGTGGTGCAGGAATCGTTCACAGAGCCCACAGGGGGAGCAAACACTGTGTATGTTTTGCAAGACAAGGACCCCCAGCCTCAGCCCCATTTTCCTAAGGCAGAAAGAGTTGATGCACAAGAATCAGCCAGCTCTCCTAAACTTCCTGCAAAACAGAAGGCTTCACCTTATAGTGAAAAGAACCTGGTGGAAGAGCACAAAAGCAAAGAGGTGTTAGGTGAAGCAGACAGTGGTGTTGTAACCTCTTACGAACTCAGTGTGTTTGAACTAGAACATCTGACTGAGGATGAACAATATGGTAGTGTGGCTTCAAATGGAGAATTGGAGCACATGTTGGATTTGCTTCTGGCAGATGATGATTCTCCTGGGGACTCCCAAGGCACCACTATTCCAGGTAGTGTAAATGTATCAGGCCTTGCATTAGGAGAAAAAAAGAGTCCTTTGGAAATTGCAGGAAATGAAGAAAAGGACAGGTCTTCCACAGATACGTCAGTGTGTCAGCCATTGGTTAAGTCTGAAGATAGACCCCTAAAAACGGAGCAGGAGGCTTCTAATCTAGAAATAGATGAAGAAACTCATGGCTCAGTGAATGGACTTCTCTTGACAAACCCCGTTCTTGATTCCCTTCCTCTTGTGGCAGCGGAACCAGGTCATGATAGTTCAGCCTTGTGCAAAGCAGCTTCTCTGCCTGAGCTGGACGACTGGACAGTGCCTGGACATCAATTGACTGCCTTAGAAAATGACACTGGCAGGTTTTCTGAGGCTTTGGCAGTTGTTTCGGCAGGTAACAAGGACCAAGGGCTGCTGCCTCATGGAGTAGGAATCTCAGGTACAGAAGCACAGTGGCCGACTCAAGTTGTGCGGAGGAACCCTTTGCAACACAACTTGGACTGCAAGCTACTACCCCTCTTAGCCAGCTTAGAAGAAGAAGAGCTAGAAGTTGGTGGGGTAGAAGAACTCTTTGTTAGCATTGAGTGTGTCCGGCCAGATCCCTCTCCAGTGTCTGAAACTGAAGTGGATGTTCTAAGCTAGTGAGGCAAGTAGTTGCCTTGACTGTGTCTAGAGATATATAGGGCGCACTCAGGTGCTTCAGTTAAGTTTCATGGCAGGTAATATTAATGGGTCTGCAGCAAGAAGAACAGAGAAAAACATGTATTCTGAGGTGTTTTAAGTTGAAGGAAATGTTTCCGTTGCAATTCATGGATGGAGGTTATTTCATCACCTCTCATCCTGGTCTAATCATGGCTATCAGATGTATAACTGTATACAGCACAGTACATAGAAACACAGGTCTTTAAAAAGGAAGCCTACAGGCATTGCTTCTGTGAAGAGTACTGAAACTTCAGCATATAGAAAGACTTCAGTTTGGCCAAGGGTTGCGCTTGTTAATTTGTGTTTTTGTCTTTGCCTGAAAGGAAGGCGGATCATATTAATGCCTCACATTATACACAAGGGAATACCTGCCAAAATATGTATGGATCTAGAACTCAGTGGATAAAATCACTTGTGCTGTCTGAGTTAAAAAGGGTATATGGGTCACATAGCAGGGTTATAGTCAGCTATTCAAATTCCTGCACTTCCATTTATAGACTAACTGTAAAATGTTACAATGGTTAGGTAGCTGGATGGAATTATTTCACATATTCATCACCGTTAGGGTGACTTTTTCCAGTCTAAGTGAGTGAGCTATTAGACTTAACTCAGCAGTTCAAACTGGCAGCAGTAGGGCAGAAGGAAGAGATACGGTGTCCTTGTTCCACTGATGCCATAGACCGTCTGGACATATACCTGCTTCCTTTCACAGAGGTCATTTGGGCATTTAAGAACAGCAGCACAAGTAGTGTGACTGCGTGCTAAGAGTTTCATTTCTTTGTGTAGCACTGCCACATTTTGGGACTATATGTTAAAGCAATTGTTGGCTGGAGACATCAAAGTTCCTTCTTATGTAATGCACTACCATAGAAAATGCACTACCACAGGCAAACTCCCTTGCCATGCTGCTTCTGTTAGAGCTGGCCATTTGGATTCCCAACAGCTGGCCTACTGTACAGAAAAGCTGATGCAGTGAACAGTAAAGTATCACAATGAGTATCTTATATAGATAAGACCCTCCAAGAGCTTTAAAATGAAATGAAAATTGCTTGTTTTTCATTGAAACCATCTTCTTTGTGCTTGCAGCTTCTTCAAAGAGGTGTATTGAGGCTCAGTTACCCATACCTCCATGAAGCTGCTCCTCTTCCACCCCAAAGCTTGCAAGTGGGGAACAGTCTGATGAATAGATGGTGCAAGGACAAGAATAAATGTTGAGTTGTGACTTGTTCAAATAAAGTTTATGTTTTTCTGCGACTTACTTTCTGCAGACTCATTTCAACTTTGGGTTTTAGCTCTGTCTCAGGGAACAAAGCTATATTCACTCAAATATGTAGCAAGAGATTAGTGGAGGATAGAGGAGGATCTAATAGACTCACTCTAGACACAGGTTTCTGATATTTAAAGGAATCGGTAGAAACTAGAAGAGTACTGAAACATGTTAAGGGTTGTTTTTGTTCGATAGAACACATTAAAGAGCAGAGCAAGACCTCTGAAAGGCAGCAACACATTCCTTTATATATGAAAAATAGGGTTCAAGTTCTAAGGTGGTAGGTCTAAAATCCTTAACCTTTATATTCCCATACCCCAGACTATAACTTGTGTTGGCTAGAATGGGAAAGTCCAAAAACATCTGGAGAAGCAAAGGTTAAGAACTGGTGGCCTAAGACCTTTAAATTCTGGGATCCCAGGGTTTTTTGGTTTTTTTTACATATCTCCCCATAGGAGCTGAAGTCCATCTCAGTTTGACATAACTGGAACCAAATGGTCATTCTAAAGTGTAAGAAGCATGTGCCAGTTCTGGCACTACAATACATAACCTTCCATTTGTTGAGGGTATGAAAATAAAATGCTAAATGAAGTTGAAAACATTTTCTTGTGTCCTGTTGGCATGACTTCATCTGTTGCTCTCTTTGCCTTTGACATCCATAGGACTACTTTGCAAGAGTTACTGCCAAGTGTTCTAGGTGTATAGATTTATACTGGTATAAATAAAAGTTGTGACATTTAAATAGTGCAACACAAGCCTGATAATTTAAGACATGAAATTATAGCATGAGATCTTTAAGAGCTTGGAGCAACAGGGAGAAATCATGAGCTGTTCTGCTTTTCAGGCAAAACATTTTCCTACTAAGAAACTAAGCAAGGACACTTTGACAGAAAAAGGTCTTCCACTAATCTAAAAAGCCACATAACTTTTGACCACAAGAACAACCAAGAGATTGGCTCCATCCCTCCCGAGTTTTAGACAAACTATCAAAACCTATTCTCTAGCCCAGGCATGGGCAAATTTCAGTTCTCCAGGTGTTTTGGACATCAAAATCCACAATTCCTAACAGCTCTAGCCCAGAGTTTCTCAAACTATTCCAGATGTTTTGGACTTCAGCTCCCACAATTCCTAACAGTTGGTAAGCTGGCTGGGATTTCTGGAAGCTAGAGTCCAAAACACCTGGAGCCGCACAAATTGAGAAAGACTGCTCTAGCCTGATTCTAGTACTGTTTGGTTTGTGCCTTTTATGCGTTATATTTTAATTCTATATCATTCTGAAGATCTTTTGTATTTAGAAATACCTCTTAAAATAGATATGTTTATTGTATTCCTTCAGATGTTCTGTTGGTATATTTGTGTGAACAGAATTAAACACAAGAATTATAGACATTGAAGCTTTATTGAAAAACAAGGCTCACACTGCAAATTCTTAACAGTCAAAAAGCAAACGTACTTTTCAAGGGAACTGAGGGCAACATGGGTCCATTTTTCTGTGGAGGAGGGCAACAGCTTCAGAGATGTGACTGGATTTGCTCCACTTGATCATATCCCATCATGAATGCTCCAACTCACAGAGAATGTATGGATCCGCAGCTAATGCTAGTAAAAAAAATGAATTACAGTAAAACGCTAGCATATCTATGGGCATTTTAGGAAACATTTGAAACAGAAGAATGAAGACTTGAAACTCCCTCAATGTTCAGGAAAAAGGCTTATATTGCAATCAGAGGGAGAAGTCAAGGTCTTGAAAGTTATTAAAGAAAGTAAGACTACCACAGTTAAGGCAGTAGATAATTCAATCATGCAATCTAGTGACGTTTCCCTTAAAAGACAATGCAGCTAGATGGCACACACGAATAATGAGTTAACTGCCATACAAGGAAAGATTAGCTGTTCCCTACTAGCCTTCACTCAGTTCATCCAGAACACAGGATGGTGTGGATGGAGCACACTGAGCTAATAACACAATATTTATCACCTCTGATAACTTGTTTGATGCATGCCTTCACTGCAATAGTGAAGGTGGGACCACTCCATTTCACCACTTGTGTGCCCTGATTTTTGATATGGAAAGACATTAGGTAAAGGTTTCCCCTGACATTAAGCATGGCAGGGGGTTGGACTAAATGGCCCATGTGGTCTCTTCCAACTCCGTGATTCTATAAAACTCTAGCATAGAGTCACCATAAAATGGACTCAATTTGAAGGCGTATAGCAAGAAGAAACAAACAAAAATGACATAAATCTGAAAGTAGCTAGAAGTCAACTTCTGGCTTTGAAAAATCTATAGGTAGAGGTAAAGGTTTTCCCCTGGCATTAAGTCTAGTCGTGTTCAACTCTGAGGGTTGGTGCTCATCTCCATTTCTAAGCCGAAGACACCTCCAAGGTCATGTGGCCAACACGACTGCATGGAGCGCCGTTACCTTCCCGCCAGAGTGATGCCTATTGATCTCACATTTGCATGTTTTTGAACTGCTAGGTTGGCAGAACCTGGGGCTAACAGTGGGAGTTCATTCTGCTCCCCGGATTCGAACCTGCAACTTTTTGGTCCACAAGTTCAGCAGCTCAGTGCTTTAACACACTGCCACTGGAAGGGGGGGGGGGGCTGAAAAGGCATTAGCAATAGAAAAATCGCAGAAGAATGCCAAGAGCCTTTTCTCCCTCTCCCCTTCTTCAGATTGGCAATAAAACACATTAAAAACAAGGAATGGTAACAATTAGGAGTTTGTACCAAGCACCTGCACCAGAAGGTTGTGTCTCAAAATCTAACACACTTTCAGTGAGAGTTAAAGGAGAACAGTCCAGACCTACTTACTATCAGCATGTCTTCACATTAGCTGGCTTTAGTCCAGGTTGCCCTTCAGGACCTCAACCACCTTGCTTGGTTCTGGGAACTTCAGCTTTCGCGGTGGACCCTTCTTTAGGCCGCTCCATAACTCAGCCTCTAAGATCAAGAAATGGAGAGGACAAGACATTGGGAGCATTTGTATGATGTGTCTGCCAGCCAGTGGCAAATACAAAGCCAGAGAAGTCCCTCTACTGTCTTATATGGAGTACTACATATATTCATGGGATAGCTAACTGTCCTTTTAGAGACACATTCACGTCATATCTGTTATTTGACATTTATAAGGAAGCATATCGCCTTGGAACACCAGATTCCATTTCTAATATTGTGGCTAACAGACAAAGAGAAGATGCTGCTTGGGAGTAATAAAAACAGGAAAGCTGTGGAGGTGCAATCGCAAAGCTTGGAAGAACCTGACAAACTGCATGGAGAATGAGAGGACCTGGATATAGTTGGGTGCCCTATTGCCCTGTGAATGGATCTGTGGGCACCTCATCTATCAGTTCAAGTATTATGCCGAGAAGCATTTATGAGACTCAATTTTACCTTCATTCTTAAAAATATTGTTGATTACAGAGACTTCACAATCTCTCACTCATGACAAAGACCCAAAGTGGTGTAATGGATGTTTGAATCAAACTAAGACTTAGCAATCTATGTTCTAGTCCTTACTGGGCCCTGATCCTTGGACTAGACCAGTGGTTTTCAACCTGTGGGTCCCCAGATGCTTTGGCCTTCAACTCCCAGAAATCCTAACAGCTGGTAAACTAGCTGGGATTTCTGGGAGTTGTAGGCCAAAAACACCTGGGGACCCACAGGTTGAGAAACACTGGACGAGACTTAGCCTGACCAGTTGTGAGGATAAAGTGAGGTGGGGCAAGGAGAGTCATGTATGCCATGTGACTTCATTGGAGGAAAGGAGTATTTTAAACCTAACAATCCAGTAACAACTCTCTTACAATAGGCTACTTACTGGTGCCATCCTCTTTCACAAGAACAATCTCAAAGGTATTCCTGCGGGGCTTCTCAGGATTAATTTCCACCACGATCTCAGAAAAAGCCTGTTGCAATGCCTCACTAACAGCATTGGCATTGCGGCCAAAAACCCGTCAGCTTTTGCTGCAAAATGAAGGGAAAATATTAAAACTTGAGTTTATTTTTTTTGAACACTTAACAATTTTCACCAAACCAAACAGACTCAAATCCATCTATGGTTTCATTTACTGGGGAAAAAGGATTTTATCTACCCTTAACTAGCCCCTCCTGTCTTTCATCCTTTATTTTGCATTCCAATATCTTAGTTTGCGAAATGTTTATCATTGCAGAATGAGATTCATTTCAGGATACAGAAATTCTTACTAAAGCTGCACTTTTAAAGTTGATAATCAGTAAGCTGAAAGTTTTTAAACAAGTCTTTACAGGAATCATAAATGATGTTAAAGCTATCTCAAGTGAGACAAAAGAAGGAAGGGCTGTCTAGTTTTAATTGCATTATATTGTATTATAATTATATTGTACCTTTTACACTCATTACACAAAGTTAGGTTTTTTTCATTTTTATATTCATATGCATATGCATTTATTTTGTTTTTAAAGTCTATTGTATTAGGCCATGTCACTATTAGTCACCTTGAGTCCCATCCCTATGGGGAGAAAGGCGGGATAAAAATAAAGTTAATAATGATAATATATATAAAGGTGATGGCTACCACTGATGTGCATAGTCTAAAACTGGGTTGCTGTGAGTTTTCCAGGCTGTATGGCCATGTTCCAAACACATTCTTCCTGATGTTTTGCCCACATCTACGGCAGGCACCGCAGAGGTTGTGAAGTTTTGGAAACTAGGCAAGTGGAGTTTATATATCTGTGGAATGCTCAGGGTGGGAGAAAGAACTCTTCTCTGCCTCAGGCAAGTGTCAATGTTGCAATTGGCCAGTCTGATTAGCACTGGTTAGCCTGGCAGCTTCAAAGCCTGGCTGTTTTTTTGCCTGGTGAAATTGTTGTTGGGAGGTATTAACTTGCCTCAGGCAGATAAGAATTCTTTCTCCCACCCTGAACATTCCACAGATATATAAATCCCACTTGCCTAGTTTCCAACAGATCTCACAACCTTTGAGGATGCCTGCCATAGATGTGGGCGAAACGTCAGGGGAGAATGCTTCTGGAACATGGCCATACAGCCTGGAAAACTCACATCAACCCACTGGTTTCAGCCACGAAAGCCTTCAACAGCACAGTCTAAAACGTCTTTAATTATTTAACGTTTTAATGTAGCACAATTTTTCTCTTATATGCAAATCTTTCACATTACACAGTAATAGCACTAAAATTTTACTTCAATGATACCCTGGCTCCATCTAATGAAATCCCAGTTTAGGTAATTTAGACCAAGAGAGATGTAGTGTCTCACCAAGCTATACATTCCAGAATTCCACAGGACACAGAAATGGCAGTTGCAGTGGGATAATTGGGTAGCATGAAAGGCACACAAGCACAAGTTAAAACACATCACTGATACAAATAAAAATCATCAGATCTTTAGAAATTGCCAGGCAGCAATCCTGCCAAAATTGCCAAGTTGCATCTTGCATGAAGCAACAAGCAAATGCTTGTTGGAAGCGGATGCTCACCAATGCTCAATGATCACACGAAGAGAGCCCAATCCTTCCCGCGGCTTCAGCTTCTTGGGCATCTCCTTCTCCTCTGCACCACTGTTCTCTGTTTCCACAGTGGCAGATCCAGAGGCTTTGGATGGCGGTGCCTCTGCCTTCCTCTTCCGCTTTTTGGGGGGCATCCTATGCCAAAGGAAACAGAAAGAGGGGTAAAAAGAAGAGGCAAGAGAGCAGGGGCCTTTTCCCACTACAACAGCTCCCCAAGCTATGTGTTGTGACACATTAGTGTGTCTGGCTGCTGTGTGTAGGTGTGTTGTGAGAATGTAACACAAAACCGCTGAATCTATTGTCAGCTGGGATGATGGGTAGCAGAGTGAAATCCAAAAAAAATTCACCATCCCGGTTCACCTCCTTCTCTCCAGACTGTTTCCCCGTGTGGAAAAACAGCACTGGATAAACTCACTCCAGCAGACGAAGTCCAACTGTTGATTAAACTTTATTTACAAGATCTATATACAAATAGAGTCAATTCAGTCCTTTCCTCCATGAGTGCTTGCCGAAAGCACCCATGCACACACACAGCACATTGCTCATCGCTGTTCTCCGCTCTACACAGGAAACTCCACTCCCTCGCATTCCACAGGAACCAAGATAGTAAGTCCCGGTCAAAACACACTTGACCCCATTGGTCCAGTGATACATCAATTATAGCAGACTCTCATTAACTCCATAATTGCTGTATCCAGATTGATTTTAACATTTCACAATACACAATACCCTGACATCTATGTAAAATAAGCAATAAATCCTATATTTTCTAAAAGTATAAACGAAAGGTTTTTATTTATTATTTATTAGCGACATTTATATCCCGCCCTTCTCACCCTGAAGGGGACTCAGGGTAGTTTACAAGTATATATACATACAATACATTATATTATATGACTATATTGCAATATTATTAGTAATATTGCATGTAATATAAATATACAATTATAATAGTGAATTATAATAATTATTACATTGTATTATATCATAATATTATTATTAATATTACACGTATATACAATATATTATAATATTAGTATAGTATTATATTATTATATCATTAAATTGATACAGGAGACATATGAGATATGTTGTGTCCCCATACATTTTGTTATTACAATTTATGTTTGTATCTGTATCTCTTGCAAGGGGTTGGTTTTACCCCCGTTTTGCTGGTAAAACTGAATTCCTGTGTAGCTAAATGATGCATGTCTAAAAAGTGTGTCACCAACATGAAATGTTTGGATAATAATAATAATAATAATAATAATAATAAATTTTATTTATACCCCTCACAAGCCCCTACATTGTCCTCCTTTCACAGGGACTTGAAAACTTGAATGTTTAAGCTTTCATTTGACAATGCCTAGTCCCTAGTTATAAATGCCCAGTCCCTAGGTTCCACAATAATATGCTGCTCTCTTCACTTTATCCAATACCCAGCCCTATGATATGCTGCTTGCACTATACCATGCTCGGCCTGTTTATGTTCACACTCACTGTACTACAGTAATTGGTTTCCTTGAGTATTGATTGAGTTTACTCTGCTATTTTATGTTTTATTGAATTGTGCTTTTAACTGGATTGTTATATTTAACTATGTTCTATTTTAGCCAGCCACATGATCTTGGCTGTGTCTACGGACAATGCTGGCTCTTCGGCTTAGAAATGGAGCTGAGCACTAAGCTCCAGAGTCAGACACGACTAGACTTAATGTCAGGGGAAAACCTTTACCTTACCTTACCTATTTTAGTTACTGTAAGTTTTTGCTTTGATGGATTGGTTTGTATCTATGTGTCTATGGGTATTTTGTCCCATATGTAAGCCACCCCCGAGTCCCTTTTGGGACATGGTGGCGTGGGTATAAGAATAAAATCATCATCATCATTATTATTATATTATTATTATTCTCCCCGAAGGGACTTGGGGCAACTTACAACAATCAACAGATACAGAAAATAATACAGGCAATAGATAAAAGAAATAGCCAATTATCAATACATGAAATTAAAAACATACTAATAAAACATTAACATTTATTTATTGATTGGTTTAAAACATTTATATTTTGCCCTTCTCACCCCGAAAGGGACTCAGGGCAGAGCATAAGATATATACAGCAAGCATTCCATGCCGGGACATAAAATAATTGTAAATATACACAAACATTAAAATCAGTTATATCTACTTTACAATCAGCTTTTTAAACCAGCTCAGGACACCATGCTGGCTCCGGTCAGCGGAGTCATAAATAACAGTAATAAATAACAGTTTAAAAGCTATTTGCTTTCTAAAAACTATATAAATACTAGCTGTGCCCGGCCACGCGTTGCTGTGGCTGAGTCTGGTGTTGGTCAGTCTACATTAGGTTGTATTGATGCTGTGACCTCCACCTTCTTTATACTCACATTAGTAGTAGTATTTGAAGTCTGTTACTTTCTTCAATTTTTGTGTTGATTGATAATTGCTTGAGATCCCTGTTGTCTTTGGTTTGTTGTTAATTGTAATGTCTGATTCTGCTGAGTGCGGTTTATATTTTTATTATGGTACAATAGTCTTTTTTTTTGCCTGTGTAGGTGTTTATTATTGTTGTTGTTGTAGTGATTATGAAGGTTGGATAAGTTAGATGCTTCTGTATTGTTTTTTGGAGGCCCAGTGTAGCACTGACTGGCCTCTCAGCCTCAGTGCCTGGCTGTTTCTTGCCTGTGATGGTGTTGATTCTTATTGTTGTTGTTGTTGTCATTGTTATTATTGTAATTGTTTTTTTGGAGGCCAAGTGTGAATGTAGGGATTGGGGAGGTGGATGAGTTCTGTTGTCAAATGTTGTATTTGTTATAGTCACAATGCGTTGTTGTGAGTTTTGTGGGTCTGGATTGTGGTTTGTGGTGTGGTTGTGTTGTTACAACTGAGAGGCAAGGCTTTTGTGTTGTGTTTTGTATTTCTGGGTCGTTTAGATGTGTGCCAAGTTTTGTATTTCTGGGGCATTTAGTTGTGTTGTTATAGTCACGATGCATTGTTGTGAGTTTTGTGGGTCCGGATTGTGGTTTTGTGGTGTGGTTGTGTTGTTACAATCGGGAGGGAATGCTTTTGTGTTGTGTTGCCAAGTTTCGTATTTCTGGGGCGTTTAGTTGTGTTGTTATAGTCATGATGCATTGTTGTGAGTTTTGTGGGTCCGGTGTGGTTTTGTGGTGTGGTTGTGTTGTTACAACCGGGAGGCAAGGCTTTTGCATTGTTTTGCCAAGTTTTGTATTTCTGGGGCGTTTAGTTGTGTTGTTATAGTCATGATGCGTTGTTGTGAGTTTTGTGGGTCCGGATTGTGGTTTTGTGTTGTGGTTGTGTTCTGACAACTGGGAGGCAAGGCTTTTGCGTTGTGTTGTCAAATTTTGTATTTCTGGGGCGTTTTGTTGTGTTATAGTCACGATGCGTTGTTGTGAGTTTTGTGGGTCCGGATTGTGGTTTTGTGGTGTAGTTGTGTTGTTACAATCGGGAGAAAAGGCTTTTGTGTTGTGTTGTCAAGTTTTGTATTTCTGGGGCGTTTAGTTGTGTGCCAAGTTTCGTATTTCTGGGGCGTTTAGTTGTGTTGTTATAGTCACAATGCATTGTTGTGAGTTTTGTGGGTCCAGATTGTGGTTTTGTGGTGTGGTTGTGTTGTTACAACCTGGAGGGAAGGCTTTTGCGTTGTGTTGCCAAGTTTCGTATTTCTGGGGCGTTTAGTTGTGTTGTTATAGTCACGATGCGTTGTTGTGAGTTTTGTGGGTCCTGTGTGGTTTTGTGGTGTGGTTGTGTTGTTACAACCGGGAGGCAAGGCTTTTGCATTGTGTTGCCAAGTTTTGTATTTCTGGGGCGTTTAGTTGTGTTGTTATCGCATGATGCGTTGTTGTGAGTTTTGTGGGTCTGGATTGTGGTTTTGTGGTGTGGTTGTGTTGTTGTAACCTGGAGGCAAGCCTTTTGCATTGTGTTGCCAAATTTCGTATTTCTGGGATGTTTAGTTTTGTTGTTATAGTCACTGCGCAAACAACTTTATCATTTTATATATATAGATAGATAGAAACCATTTAATCAGCTCTGATATACACTTTTACAGCATTACTATTGAATTGAATTGCCCATTGACGTTGGGATTTGCAGTTTGGGGGGAGTTACTTAGAACCCTCAGTGCTTCTGACCAAACTACAAATCCCAAGATTCTATAGGAGTGGAATCACAGTACTATAATCTACAAATAATCTGTATTCCTCGTGCAGGGAGATCTGGTCTCCATGTATGAGCCTGGCCAGTTATTTGTCTGGAGTAGTTATACCCCATTCTTCAGCCACAATGGCTCTCACAGCCTACAAATACTTGATGGACTCATTCAATGCGGGAAAACTTTATGAAGCGGGCAAAGCATGCAAAAGTAAATGCGGTAGATCAGGCATGGGCAAACTTTGGCCCTCTGGGTGTTTTGGACTCCCAACTCCCACCATTCCTCACAGCCTCAGGCCATTTTCTTTTCCCCCTCAGGAAAGGGCCTGAGTCTGTTAGGAATGGTGGGAGTTGAAATCCAAAACACCCTGAGGGCCAAAGTTTGCCTATGCCTGATCTACACTGTATAATTAATAGTCTGACAGTACTTGAACTGGTATGGGCTCAATGCTATGGAATCCTGGGAGATGTAGTTTTACAAGGTCTTTCGCCTTCTCTGAAAAAAGAGTGCACCCAATGACGGATCCCATTTAAAGACCACAGCATTGAGTCGAGGCCGTTAAAGCGCTGTGAAACTGCATTCCTTCTACAGTGTAGCCAACACTAGAGGCCTTACCTGACCTTCTGCAGACAATCGCACAGCCCGCGTGCACCGCCTGCGACCGAGGCAAGGAAATGGCCCTGCGGGCTCAACCATTTGTGCTGTTGGGGGGGGGGTATACAGAGAATGAAACTGAGAAAATCGACCGTAGGATAGAAAAGCCCAGACAGCAGCTCTTCACGTTGAGCAATAGACCACCCCCCCCCCCCCCCCCTGAGTATTTCTACTTCGGATGCCATGAAATCTGAGTACGGTACAATAAAAGATAATTCGGGGCCTTGTAAGTCACCCCTATTCCGTTTAAGTTTTGGCAACGTCGTTGCTACCGCTTTGCAGCCGCTCTTTCACAGGCCACATCAGCCAATCGCGTCGCCCGCCGAATCTCATCCTCCAATCAACGTCGCCCGGCTCTGCTTCAAGACACTGAAGTGAATCCAAGCAGAAAAACAATTGGGGAAACAGTTCTCCTCCTGGTGGTTTTTTTCCCCGTGTCAGGAGCGACTTGAGAAACTGCAAGTCGCTTCTGTAGTGAGAGAATTGGCCATCTGCAAGGACGTTACCCAGGGGATACCCCGATGTTTTTGTTTTTACCATCCTTGTGGGAGGCTTTACTCGTGTCCCCGCAGGGGGAGCATGCTGTTGAATTGATGCGGTTTGGCTCCACTTTCAGTGGTTCAGTACTATGGACTCCTGGGAGTTGTCGTTTTGTAAACTATCTCGCCATACCTGAGAAAGAATTCTGTAGCCGTGCGTCATGAGAAAGTGGTGTCAAACAGATTATGCAGTTTGGCTACAATATCATCATGTGTTGTCGAAGGCTTTCATGGCCGAAATCACTGGGTTGCTGTGAGTTTTCCAGGCTGTATGGCCATGTTCCAGAAGCATTCTCTCCTGACGTTTCAACGCCCACATCTATGGCAGAGGTTGTGAGGTCTGTTGGAAATTAGGCAAGAGGGGTTTATATATCTGTGGAAGGTCCAGGGTGGGAGAAAGAACTCTTGTCTGTTTGAAGCAGGTGTGAATTGTGCAATTGGCCACCTTGATTAGCATTGAATAGCCTTGCAGCTTCAAGGGCTGGCTGCTTACTGCATCCTTTGTTGGGTCGTGTTAGCTGGCCCTGATGGTTTCATGCCTGGAATTCTCGTGTTCTGAGTGTTGTTCTTTATTTGTTGTTTATTCATTCAGTCGCTTTCGACTCTTTCTAACATAATAATAATATTAATAATGATAAAACTTTATTTCTAGACCCCCCCCCCTCTCTCCCCAGAGGGACTCAGGGCGGTTAAAATACAAATAAATGGCAAACATTCAATGCCACAATTTCTTCATTAGTATAAATTGACAATAACACACATTATAATAAAATTCCACATTAAAAACAATACATTTAAACATGACAATCAGTAAAAACATTATTGTACAGAACGAGCGTGTACCTGGACCAATTTAAGTGACCAAGTTGCTGAAGATGTTCAGTCCTTGTTATAGTTTCACTTAGACCATAGCTGCTATGGGAAGACAGTTATGTTAATCCTCCTCTTCTCCATATGCTAAGGTGCATAGATGTGTCTTTAACAGTTTCCTAAAGGAGAAGAGGGTGGGGGCCATTTTAATTTCTTTAGGGGGGGAGTTCCATGGACCAGCCCACGCCAGAGTTCTTTATTTACTGTCCTGATATTAGTTTTTTTAATACTGGGAGCCAGATTTTGTTCATTTTCATGGTTTCTTCCTGTTGGAAATGTCCACATGCTTGTGTATTTCAACGGCTTCTCTGTGTCGTCTCACATGGTGATTGTTGGAGTGGTCCAGCATTTCCATGTTCTCAAACAATATACTGTGTCAAGGTTGGTTCATCAAGTGCTCTGCTATGGCTGACTTCTCTGGCTGAGTTAGTCTGCAGTGCCTTTCCTGTTCCTTGTTTCGTGTTTGGGCAATGCTGCTGCGTTTGGTTTCCCTATGTAGACTTGTCCACAGCTGCATGGTATACGGTAGACTCCTTCAGAGTTGAGAGGATCCCTCTTGTCCTTTGCTGAACCTATAGCCTTTGTTGGATTTTCTTAGTGGGTCTGTAGATAGTTTGTGGGTTGTGTTTTAACAAACTGGATTGTTTGAACATTGAAGCAGTCAGTCAGAATTTTGCTGTTCTTGTGGCATAATCTCAGAGTTTTGGAGGTATGTGTGGGGGTGGTGGGGGATGGAAATATTGTTTTGGACAACTCTTCAAATGCCCCTGGGGACTTTACTATACTTGTCACTTTAGCAACGTTTCCACATTTCCCTCTCTATTGTCCTGCCTTTACATTATAAGTGCTGTAGAAATAATAATGAAAAAGACTGGTTGGATCTACGTGAAGACCTGTGTAGCTGAAGATGGTGATCCTTTCATGGCAGCCTATCCAGTGGAGCTTGAGCAGATACGCATTCTATGAGCATATGGAAGATACTAGATCCAAAATCAAAGCTGCCAATCTTTCCTTTAAAATTCAGCACTGATTAACTACATTAACATCACATTAGTTTTCTAATGCACTGGTCCTCAACCTTTGGTCCTCCAGGTGTTTTGGACTTCAACTCCCAGAAATCCCAGCCAGCTTACCAGCTGTTAGGAATTGTGGGAGCTGAACACCTGTATGACTAAAGGCTAAGAATCACCGGGTTAAAAAAAAAAACATTTATTACTATCATTACTGAATTCAGGGCTTTAAACCATAATTATGTTGTCTCCAGGACCAAGGACTAAACCACACTTTCATGACCAATCCTTACAGTTGCTCAACTATCGAAGGAATATTTGGTGACATGCACAGGTCTGAAGTCTACTTATTTTTGCACAGGACCATTCATTTTTTCAGCTGTTCTTTTACTATACTATATTGTAAGCAGTTCACATTTCCCCATGACACAGGATAGACACATTATGCATAAATACTGACAATCCCCAAAAGATGAACCTTTGGCAACACACCTCTTTCATGCTTGGCTCACCCATTTTTCATGTATATAACCCAGTCTTTAATAGAGTATTTAACATGTATAGGAAAGAGTAAAGCAGGTTATTTGCATCTTTCACACCAGGATTTTTAAGACTCATGGTTATTTGAGTATGAGCTTTCATTAAAAAGGAAAAATTAAAGGTGATAGTTTGGGGTCATAATCCCCCCCCCCAAAAAAAATTAATAGTCCCTCACTCATTTGCCTATCAAGTAAAATGCTTTTAGCATCAGAGGAAGGCAATAACTGTCTTCTCCCTCCACCCTGCCAAGAAAAAAAAATGCATGGCAAGAACACTTTAAGATTCTTGTATGTCAACAGTCACTTTAAAGCACACAAAAACAATCTTTTAAGATTTTTCCAGACTTTTTCCCAGTGAGACTAATTTTTCTTGTGCACCTATATCCCGCATTCCTAACAGCCTAACAATTCCTAATAGCCAGTAAAATGGCTGTGATTTCTGGGAGTTGAAATCCAAAATACCTGGAGAGCCAAAGTTTGCCTATACCTGAGCTATATCATAGAATGGCAAAGACCAAAGGCAGGAGATACTGGCTGAGTGCTCTTTGCATCAAGCAAGGAATACAGCGAGCCTTACACCCCAGAAAACCTGTTAGGTTGAATAATCTACTAAAAATACTACTCAAACAAACTACCACCATGCGGAAACAAGACATTCCCATATTTCTTTATTAGAGGCTATTTTACAAAACCATTAACAGAAGCATGAAGGGGACAAAGAACAAAATGGAGCTTGTTTCTACTGTTGGGTAAGCTCCCTGTATTAGCAGTGGAGTTAAAGCAACTATAACTTTAGAAGTTCACATAGATGAGAGAAGTGGCAACTCCTCCAGTTTAGGGAAAAGCCTATTTTCAGAGCACGTTGCAGTAAGCTAGCAGTTTTTGCTGTAAAGGACCCAAGGTCCTTAAGGGCTACATGGCAGCCACTTACACTAGCACATTATGGAAACATCCTTCTAAACCCCTAGAGTACAGCAGAAATATTAAAAAGTTCTGCTGTCATGGTTAATAGAAGGCATCAAGTAGGAAGTAGAAACTGCTAACAATACCTGTGCCTTCTCAATCACAAATAAGACTGGGACAGCAGTTGAAATAGGAGTGCATTTTTATAGGAAAGAAATAAATCTTTTCCCCGAGAATTGATGAACTGGTCAACATTTTCCACTGACCCACTACAGATTAATAAGCAAATAAACTCTTCCCTTATAGCAGCTATTAAGCCCATGCTTTTCTCAGTAGTTTCTATTCATTGCTAGGAAAGTGTACATTCCCCACTCATCTAGAGATGCCAGAGTTTTCATGGTCTCCAGCAAGCAGAGAGTTCTTTCCCTGATGGCTCAAATCTACAGATGTTATATCCCTAGTTACTCCCAGAGGAAGAATCAGGGACAACAGAGGCAAAGAACACATGTATAAACCAAGCAGCCACCAGCAGAAACACACCAAGCCCAGGGTACAGAAGCTCTCTGACCTTAACACTCCTAGCTCCAGCCTTGTGAGCTGGAGACAGATTTCAGCTGACATCTTAGGGCACAGAACAAGATAGAATTAGGAGTGGGGAGCTAAACAGTGAGGGGCTATGGCCCAGTCCCTTGGGCTCTTATTTGTCCTTTTTGCTTTCCCCGTTGGGAAGCTCCATGACAGCAGGCTGCTCTGGAGATTCCTCGGGGGTCTCATCAGACTGCTTGAACACTTTCTTGGCTCTCTGATACAGTTCATTCAGGTTGAATTCCCGGATCACATTCTCCTGCGACAGAAAGACAGATGGGCATTGTTTTGTGTAACTGTCCTGTTATCTTTGGCAAGTCTCACATTTGCATCTTGTCAGACAATTTGCTTTTCACATATAGAACACTGCAGGGTCATGACCAGAGAATTCTGTTAGCTCTAGCCATGTGGACTGGGGGACAGAACATTTTACATTTGACAAAACCCCACAAGCAACATGGTGCCAAATAGAATGTACCTCAGAAAAGGTCCATGAAACAGCTCGTCCCTTTTTATCAATCTGTGGTCGGCGCATGACCTCTTTCCCACCTTGGAAAAGGATTAGAGTGGGCAGCTGCTTCGTGAGAGGAGAGGTGCTGACTTTGTACCTGGAAAGAGAGAAGGATCTTAGGTCTAAGTATTTTTTAAAGCATATCTAGTCTGTGTCTTTTTACGCCACAGTCCCCCTCAATATTATAAAAAGAGGTTTTAAGAAGATTAATCACTGGCATTTTGGCTTCCACCAACTTTTTAGTTCCCACTACAAAGATACCTGAAGTGCTCACCTAGTGCTTACATCAGGGTAGCGACCCACATCTACCTTCCCAAAGTTCAGTCCACTGCAGTTATACCTGGGGAGAAACAGTAAAGAAAACATCATTTACGGAATGAAATAAAAAAATGAATGACAACAAGGCATGGAATTCAATATCATTCCCAGCCAGATACTGACCACACCAAAGCTAGTGTAGATTCAACTAGGTTGCAACATTATGGATCTAGGACTATATCCTGCATACCTTAATGCACAAGAAGAGTATCAATAAGGATCTTTAGCTCAAAAGTGAGCAATCATGACCTTCCAAATGTTTCTGGACTGCAACACTCCTATCACTATTGGCTCTGCTGGTGGACAGTGATGAGAGTAAAATATTTGAATGGTCAAATTTATCCATCCCTGCTTCAGCTGATTACCGTAGTATGTCTCTTCTTTCCTTCTCTGTTCTCAAACACTGACCTCTAATGCAAGCACCAACCCATAAGAATAACAATTTCACCATGCTGAGTTATAAATGCACTCCTTTTTCTTGATTAACTACAGTACATTGGAAGCAAGGGTTTTTTTTTAATACAAAAGGCAATCTACTGGTAATTACCAAAAGCAGCAAGTTGTTCATACAGAAACAGCAATGGCCAGCACTTAGACAAAAAACACAGAAGGGGAGTGCCTCTCCCCAACATAGATTAATCTAATACCACAGACTTAGTTTAAAAGGTCTGTGCTTTTGTTGAATATCTGACAAGATTCTATAGTAGATTTTTAACCAGAGACTGCCAACCAATAATGAGCCACTGGCATTCTGCATCAGTTCACTTCCATTGTCAAAGGGAAGAGAAGAAAACTTAGAGCTGAAAGTTAAATGGTATCTTACCATCTGCAAGAAAAGCCTGCCAATATATGGTTCATATGATATACTGTGCCACTATAACTGACACTGATCCTATAGCCAGCATAACATGACTGGCTTCACTTGATATATCTCAAGTCAACAGCTAAATAATAATAATAAAAAAACCAGAAGATGCCCAGCTCAGAAATATGGCACTGCCTTTTAATGAACAGGATGTCACTTACTTGAGGGATAAGTCAGCGTAGATGGGAGCAAACGATTGGCACTCATTGGACCAGTTGGCAAAGAATTCCACAATCCAGGTTACCCGCTTATCCCGTGCTAGTTCATCCTACAAAGAATTGGCAAGAGTCAGGTTTTCTCAATCCATCCAAGAACATTTGATGTGCAGAAAATACAATACTCACATCTATGGTTTTATCACTGAAATATTTGATGTATTCAGGACCCAGGTACAGAGGTGGCTTGCAGGTCATCAGGAACACTGAAAATGCAAACACCAAGCACAGTTTAGCACTACAATGGAATAGAATCAGGAAGTTGCTTGATGCCAGGTGAAATGATTTGTCTATTCAGGCCTGTGCTATCTACTCTAAGTGATAGTATCTTTCTATTGTAAGATAAAATCAGTCCTCAGAAGATTCCCCAGACTCCATTCCCTTCTCAGCATGAACCTTGATTCCTCAGAACTATGACCCTCTCCCCCTAATTCAAGCAACTGTAATCCAATTAAGAGCATTCAACTATCAAAGGCAAAATGACAACAGTGGAAGAGATCCCCATTGGGAAAACTGGAAGAATATTTATACTATAATCAGGTTAATTCAAACAGAGGAAGTGGGAAACATTTGCTTTGTAATAACTAATAAAAATGTGAACTAGAAGGATTATCAAGATGTCCAAAGATCTGGAAACTAAGTCTTATGAGGAAAGGGAACTGATGATGTCCAGCTTTTAGAGAAGACCGAGAGGTGACCTGGTAGCTAGGTTTAAATATCTGAGTGAATATCGTGTTAAGATTATGAAATAAGCTTGTTTTCTGCTGCTCCAGAGACTACAACACAAAACAATAGATTCAAAGTAGAATACAAAATATCCTACTTAAACATTAGGAAGAACTTGACATGCAATGGACTACCTTGGAGGATGGTGAACCCTCCATTTTTGGAGGTCTTCAAGCACAGGTCAGATGGATATCTTTCAGAGGTGCTTAATTGTGTGTTCCTGTATTGCAGGGGGTTGGACTAAATAACCCTTGTGGCTCCTTCTAACTATATGAAAGGCAGAACTATATTTTTGGGGAAAAAATCACCCAATTATGGTTTCTTGGGGAGAACGCATATCATGGTACACAAGGTGCAAAGAGGCAAGATGATGTCTGCATCTAAAGTCCCATTTCTCCTAGTGTCTTAAGAGCTGCAGAAACTATCCTTCAATAACCAACTCTAGAGGTCTCACCTATACAGAGTGTGAGGTAGAGCAGCCCCATCCGGATGTCAAGGCGGAAAAAAAGGATGACATTGGCCACTTTGCTGAACATAAAGATATTTCCTACATGCTGGTCCACAGTAACTTGAAAGACAAACACACAAAACAGATGGTTAGCATCAGGTATTTGCATCATCAGTTAGTCCTGTATAGACTACAGTAGGGATGGACATATTTGCCACATCCAGAGGCCACATTTGCCCCTAGGACCTGCTATAGGCGACTCCCAATGTATTGCTTTAAAAAGAAAGTAAATTGAAAGTGACCATGAATTTAATTGCAGATTTATAAAATAGTACAAAACACATCACTTGTTTGGTGCTTTCAGAAGCAGTATTCTAATTCTGAACAACTACTTCCCCACCTTCAGGGATGGTCCAGGGTTGGCAAAAATGTAGAGTGAGGAGGCATGTGTAACCAATGTGCCGTCTTCATCCCATCCTAAAGCAAACTAGAACCCTCAATGATCTGAGTTGGGAGCCATCTTGTATTTTGTGGAAGTTCTCTGCAAGGTGACTCGTATACTATTTTCATTTTTAATCTCAAATTATATGCATACATTAAGGATGTTGAATGTTTCATGTCATGCAATTGTTCTCTTAGCAATTTACTCTCTTGTACCAATTTTGATAGGTTTTTATATGTAACGATTAGAATCATTTGAGTGGGTTTGCTGGCATGTTATTTCCATACAAAGAGGTTATTTCACTCTTTTCAGCTACTTGTATTTAATTTAATTTTCCACACAGTTTCTGTCTCTACTATTCTCTATCAGCTTCAGGACGTCCTTCATTTGACCTCTCCCATAATGCATCAAGCATTGGTTCATGAAAACTTTGCCTTCTGGCCACTTTATCTTCCTATCACAGATAAGATGTTGAAAACAAAAGAAACTGCAAGCATGTTTCAAAGACACTCCTCAGAAAAGAATGTAGAGGGTTACTCACTAATAATACAACCAACACAGAACAACTAGCAATTTAGAAACATTTGTTTCTGTGTAAATTTACTGTATGGAGATAATCTCATCTCATAAAATTACACACACACATCTCAGCCTTGATTAGTGATTGTGTGCACTGGATAGACATAACCAACATTTTAAAAAAAGAAAAAGCCTTCAATACAGGTAAAGACTCTTTAACTTTTTTCCCCTGAAGGCACAGGATCCTTTCTGATTTTGGAAGTTAATCATCAACCAAGGAATGCCAGACTCTTTGAGTTATATTTCAGAGGAAGGATCTAGCCAAGCCTTCTCCAAGTCTTGCTTCTCTGGAAAAACCCTTCAAAATTCATGTGGCGCTGTAAATCCACATACAACTTGAAAGTGCACGCACACACACAAGCATTACTCACTGGATCTGCGGTTCTTCATCATCACAATCGCACTGAGAAACATCAGAATCTCTACCTCCCGCTAGAAGAAAGACAGTATATTGAAAAGCAGTACAAATATGGAGCTACAGAGGTTGCCCATAAAGTAGGCAAAATGGATTTATCTGCACACAAAAATTATGAAGCCATTTAAGTATTGCTATCTAGCTTGTTGACAAATATTCCTATTTTTCTGATCTGATACCACAATTAGTAGGGTTTTAAAAAACTATATCACAAAGTCCTTTTTTTGTATATGAAGCTGCTCATGTATGTCGATTTGACAATCTTGCCAACTATAATTGAAGTCCAGTATCTCTTCTACTTATATCCATATGTGACCATAACTTCAGAGCTGGAATGTACAAATTGTGGCCTTTGGTCTACATGTGGCCCTAGGGGCCCTAAGTGCAGCTCCTAAAATCCCCAGACCCCAAAATTTAAAAGAAATTGTGCTGATTTTCAGGTGACTCTTCACTCAAAACCAAACAATGCAGCAAATGCAGCATTTTGTCTTCTCCATTCCCTGGATCCCCCTCCACAGCTGGAAAGCCACAAAAAATTCCCACCCGTTTGACTAGCACTGTTGAAGTACAATGTTTTCAGAGTTTCCAGGAGTTGTCTTTCTAAATTTCTTTTGATGGCTTCCCAAATAGAAGCTTTTAGTACCAGAAGCTGCTCTTGTGTGCCAAAAACTATCAAGGAACATTACCAAGACCTGGGCCTACAAAAGGTCCTTCTATCCACCTTTTTGATTCATGTAGACCAGTCACTTTGATACTCCAGATGTCTTTGGGCTGCCATTTCCACAATCTCTCATCTTTGGCTATGAGATAGGAGTTGTAAGCCAAAATGTATATGGACAACCACCTGGTACCCATTCCTGATCTAGTCTAATGCTTCTTAAACTGTGGGTCCCAATCCCTATTGGGGTCCTTTCAGCTCAATGTTGGGGTCCCAAAAATTGGCAACAATAACAGTTTTCTGTGGTTGCTTTAAAAGTTAGCAACAACATGCAGTGTTTACGGTGATATCTGCAGAAGATGCTTCCACTGTACTTCATAAAAAGAAAAAAAACATCCCATTTAGCAAGCCTTGCAAATGCTGATTTGTTATCAATAAAGGTTTGATTTCTCTGCCTATTTTATTTATATGCCTATATATCTGGGATCACGTAAAATTTATCGGGACCAAAAGGGGTCCTGAGTGGAAAGGTTTAAGAAGCCCTGATCTAGGTGGATAACATGGCGAGATCTCTGCAAATGCAACTATAATAAAAACCATCAAACAGCAGAGCAAAGGAAGAATGATGCCTAAAACAACAAGGTGAGTGTTGGAGATAGCAATCTTCTCAAACCTCCCCTATTTAATGTTTTGTCTGTTTTATAATATGTTGGTTTATTTCCTGAAGCGTATGTCTTCTTTGGTTTGCAATTTCTTTAGCTCTATATACTTAAAGCAGTGGGAGGGGCTGCAGACCATGTAACTGGTTCAGTGACTGTTTAGAATGTTCCGTTTTAAAAGGATGACTGTTAGAAGACAGTTGAGGTTTGAGTCTATTAGAGTGCAGAAGCCAGTGTTATGAGTTAGAAGTCAATTGAGACTTGAGTTTATTTGGAAGTAGACTGTTATTAAAGAGAGCTGTACAAAGCAATATAGTTTAAAGATTATAAGTTAAAGATACAAACTGAACGGCGCTCCATGCAGTCATGCCGGCCACATGACCTTGGAAGTGTCTACGGACAACGCCGGCTCTTCGGCTTAGAAATGGAGATGAGCACCAACCCCCAGAGTCAGACATGACTGGACTTAACATCAGGGGAAACCTTTACCTTTTACCTACAAATTGAAATGCTTTAAAGCTTAACCTGACAAGAGATGTACCTGTATATTTAAATACACAAAGTTATGCGTAAAACAAACCTGTTATTTTAAAAGAAGCCTACTTGAATCTTTGTCTGGTGAGTGTGGAATAGAAACAAGATATTTACACGTCCAGTGATCTTCCATTACCCAATAAACTAAAAGAATACTTCTGAAACTCTGCTACCCAATAGGTCATGATCCTAAACGGGTCATAATCCATTAGCCCAATAGTGAGGGCAAGAGATAAGACCCAGGGCTCCTACCCAACAAGAATAAACTGCTTCTCCCAGTTGATGGTGGCACAGTGAGTTAAACCCTTGTGCCGGCAGGGCTGTTGACCAAAAGGTCGGTGGTTCAAATCTGGGGACAGCGGGTGAGGTCCCTCTGTCAGCTCCAGCTTCCCATGCGGAGACATGAGAGAAGCCTCCCACATGGGTGGGAAAACATCAAACATCCGGGCGTCCCCTGGGCAACGTCTTTGCAGATGGCCAATTCTCTCACACCAAAAGTGACTTGCAGTTTCTCAAGTCACTTCTGACATGGAAAAAAAAGTTGATTAATTTTTGTTAATCGCACTCATTTTCTCTGGTAGCTCAAAAACAACTAATAAATATATGCTATCCCCAAGGAATTCATTACAAGACTATCCACAGAAAATGGAAAAGTCCACTTATGCAAGTGAAAGGAAAAAATAGTACAGATTGAGAATCCCTTATATGAAATGTGTTGTCGAAGGCTTTCATGGTCGGGATGACAGGGTTGTTGTATGTTTTCCGGGCTGTATGGCCATGTTCTAGAAGTATTCTCTCCTGACGCTTTGCCTACGTCTATGACAGGCATCTTGCCAAAGATGTGGGCAAAACGTCAGGAGAGAATACTTCTGGAACATGGCCATACAGTCCAGAAAACATCCAACAACCCTTATATGTTTGGGAGGAGAAGTGTTCTGGAATATTTACATATATATAAGAAGGTATCTTGGAGAGAGAACCAAGCCTGTGCACGAAATTCATTTATCTTTCATAGACACAGAGCTCGAAGACAACGTTATACAAAACATTGTAAGTAATTTTGGGAAGTGATGTTTGTATACATCATGGGGAATTTTGGAGTATTTCGGAATTCCGGATAAGGGAGGCACAGCATGTAGGGCAGGCCTGGGCAAACTTGGACCCTCCCTCCAGGGGTTTTGGACTTCAACTCCCACCATTCCTCACAGCTTCAGGCCCTTCCCTTTTCCCCCTCAGCCGCTTGTGGAGAGGTTTGCCCAGGCCTGCTGTTGAGGTTTTCTCCTTCCTTTTCCTGCGACGGGTGCGGGGGAGGGTCTCACCCAGTCGAAGTCGCACGGGTTCCCGTCCTCGCGCTGGGAGGGCAGCCCATGGCACAGCGGCGGCACTTTCCGCACCAGCAGGAAGGCCGCCGAGAGCAGGAGCGAGAGCGGGTAGTAGGGCTGGGCGAGCCAGCGGCAGATCCCCGGCACGGAGTAGAACAGCGCCAGGAGAGGCGCCAGCACCGCCATCTTCACCTCACACTGACCGAATCGCGGCACCGCACGCCGCTTAGACCGTTCTTTGACACTCGTTGGTCCAGGGGCACGTCAATCCACAAAAGAAGGCGGTTCTAAAGGTGACACCCCGCGCTTCGATTGGTCAACTCTGCACACACCAACGGCTATATAAACAAGAGCGCGTATCTCCGGCGCATGCTATTGACGTTCTAGAATTGCCTCAAGGTGAAGTGTAGGAACCAACCAATCAGGGCAAAGTCGGGTTTCCAGGAGAGCTAGCCAATGATTAGCCAATCATAGCTAGGAGGCGGGTTCAGGGCTCGCCAATGAAACCAGGGCAAGCGGATGGGATTGCCAAGACGCGAGGCCAATAGGTGGAGACTGCGCGAGGCACGCCGGGATGATGGAGAATTTTTCCGCTCTCTTCGGGGCGAGCGAGCCTCCCCCGCCTGTCGCGGCTGCTGCGCTGGGCTTCGGTCCCGGCAAACCGGGCGGGCCCGTGACGGGGCCCTCTCCCGTGCCGGCCGTGGCGCCCATCGGAGAAGAGGCGGCGCGCAAGGCCGCGGCCTCCAGCGGGCCCTTCTACCTGATGCGCGAGTTACCAGGTAGTGGCCAAGGGAGGGAAGGAGGCAGGGAGGCGGGCCCTGCGCTCCCGGCCAATGCGGGTCGGGCATCCTGATGGACGTCAGGAAGAAGCCGTCCAATAAATGGCCCAATTGCCCCAGGTGGGCCTCTCCCCCTTCTGTGGGGATTTAATCTCACCAACGGTTTGGCGCGAGGCCCTGACGAGAAGTAATGGGCAGTTGGGAGAGCGAATGAGGGAGCAGAGGACCTGGGGGGCGAGCCAGCTCATCTTTTCTGTCCAGACTTGGCGTTGCAAGGCCGGAAGTTAGAGAAGTTCATTGTTGAGAATGGAAGGCCGAGTCCTCGCTGTTTACTCGAACTAAGGGCACATCTACACGTGAACTGCCCTGGCTCAATGCTGTGGAATCATAGGATTTGTAGTTTTGCCAAATGTTGTGGGTGCCTCACCAAACTACAACTCCCAGGATTCCATAGCATTGAGCCCTGGCAGGTAAAGTGTTGTCAAACTGCATACACTACAACACTTAAGGAAAGAGTTAAAAGCCTGCTTTTTTCTAGCAGCATTTGATAATGCTTAGACCAGTGGTTCTTAATCTGGGGTCCCCAGCTGTTTTTGGCCTCCAACTCCCAGAAATCCCAGCCAGTTTACCAGCTTCACTGGGAGTTGAAGGCCAAAACATCTGGGGACCCACAGGTTGAGAAACACTGCTTTATGGTATTTGATCGGTATATTTTCTTGTATTTTGTAATATTCCATGTGTGCATTTGAATCCTTCAAAGGCGAAGAATTTAGGTTGATGTGACATTTACACTGTCATATAACCCGGAATATCAAGGCAGACAATCCACATGATCTGCTTTGAACTGGATTATCTGAGGCTACACTGCCGTATAATCTAGTTCAAAGCAGATAATCTGGATTTTATAGAGCTGTGTAGAAGGGGCGTTAGAAGATATGGACTATCAACATGGACTTTCAAAATACAAAATACTTGAGCATTTTGAGCTTGACTAGGGAACATACCAGGGGTCCCCAAACTAAGGCCCGGGGGCCGGATGCGGCCCTCCAAGGTCATTTACCTGGCCCCTGCCCTCCGTTTTATAATATAATATTTTATATCAGTTTTAATAATATAATATATTGTATATACATATAATATTGATAATAATCTTATGTTGTACAATATAATACTAATAGTAATACCATATAATAATATTAATTATATGTTATATATTACATATTATATAATAGTATAGTGGTATAGTTCAATATAGTAATATATAATGCTAATATTGTGTTATGCTAATAATATAATATATTGTATGTACATACAGCTGCTCTAAGTCCCCTTCAGGGTGAGAAGGGTGGGATATAAATGTAGTAAATAAATGCAGTAAATAAATAATTAATTTTAGACTTAGGCTCGGCCAAAGTCTGACATGACTTGAAGGCACACAACAACAACAACAACAATCCTAATTAACTTGACTATCTCATTGGCCAGTAGCAGGCCCACACTTTCCATTGAAATCCTAATAGGTTTATGTTGGTTAAAATTGTTTTCATTTTTAAATATTGTATTGTTCTTTTGTTGTTGTTGTTGTTGTTGTTGCACTACAAATAAGACATGTGCAGTATGCATAGGAATTTGTATTTTTTTCCAAATGATAATTCGGCCCCTCAACAGTCTGAAAGATTGTGGACCAGCCCTCTGCTTAAAAAGTTTGGGGACCCCTGGAACATACGGTAGAAACTGCTTTATACACAGTCAGACCACTTCTTCATATGGCCAAAATAGTCTATGGTGACGAGAATTGATTACTCAAGAATATTTTCCAGGCCATGCTACTCAGCCTCATTAACTAAACCTAGTGCCAGGAACTGAATCCTTATGCAAACATTACATGTGATCTATCACTGAGTTATGTCTGACCTACAAAAGGTGAATTCTCCCTCATTACAGCCTTCTAAACAATTTGGACAATCACTTCATAGGGATATTTTACTTGTAGATTCCTATTTTGTACTGGATAATTTGGGTCCTTCTACTTAATGTTTCTCTAAGTGTCTGAGAACACTATTTGTGTTTCATTGTTAAAAAGGGTCAATAGCAACTTTTAAGCAAACTAGTTTTACCACTTGGTCAGACATGTAATATTCCTTTTCTTTGTGTCATGTTACTACCAACTTATTGGTGTATATGTCCTTCATGTGACTCCAAACCTAGAGCAACATTCTGGCAGAGATAAGACAGCCTTTCAGTACACACAAACATCATAGAGAACACTATTTAAAATATTGTGTATAAAATTATCTTCAGACTATACATATAAGGTACCTGTATATATAAAACATAAGTGAATTTTATGTTTAGTCTTGGGTCCCATTCCCAGGATATCTCATAATATACATATACATATTTGCAAATAATAATAA